>NC_134534.1:150563228-151266562 GCF_050624435.1 Tenrec ecaudatus | reverse complement strand
AAAAAAAATAATGAACCAGTATTTTTTAACACAGATAAAACATAAAAGACAAAACAAGAATGAAGGATTATTCCATATTGGTGAGCACTGAGGAGAAACGACAACCAAAGATGATTCTGGTTTGGAGTCTTGTCCAGACCACAGGACTTCCCGCGAAAACCAAGCCTGCTTCCCTGGGATCAATTCTCATGCTAGATGATGTCATGTGTTAGAGAGGAGAGCTGCTCGGGCTATCTTAGCCGTCATCCAGGTGGCAAGACCTGTTTTTACCTGGAACCACTGGGTGGTACAAACAAGGATTCCTCGTTGGTCTTCCTTATTCACTGTCCAGCTTTCACATGCATGTCAGGCAACTGAAAATGCCATGGCTTGGGTCAGGCGCACCTCAGTCCTCAAAGTGACATCCTTGCTTTTCAACACTCCAAAGAGGTCTTGTGCAGCAGAGTTACCCAATGCAACGTGTCATTTGATCTCTTGACTTCTGCTTCCATGAGCACTGATGGTGGATCCAAGCCAGACACAATCCTTGACAGCTTCAATTTTTTCTCCATTTATGTTGCCTATTGGTCCAGTTATGATGATTTTGGTTTTCATTATATTACGTTGCAATTCATACTGAAGACGGTAATCTTTAATCTGCATCAGCAAGTGCTTCGAGTCCTCAGTTTCAGCAAGCAAGGTTGGGTCATCTGCATGGCGCAGGTTGTTGTTTCGCCTTCCTTCAATCCGGAGGCTGCATTCCTCTTATAACCCATCTTTTCTGCTGATTTGCTCAGCACACAGGCTGAATAGTATGGTGAGAGGATACAACCCTGATGCCCACCTTTGTTCTGTCCCCACAACCGCCACTTGAATGAGCACAATTAAATCCCCTTCTTCTCAAGGGCATCCATATCCATAGTTTGTTATGATCCACACAGTCAAATATCTTGGCATAATCAATAAACAGAAGTAAACATCTTTCTGGTACACCCAGATTTGAGCCAAGATCCATTCTGATCAGCACTGTTATCACTTGATCTACAACCTCTTCTGAATCTGGCCTACACCTCTGGCAGCTCCTTGTCAATGTACTGCTGCAACTGTGGTTGAATGCTTTCCAACAAAATGTTACTTGCATGTGATATTAATGATATTGTTCTATAATTTGAGCATTCTTTTGAGTCACCTTTCTGAAACGTAGGGCACCTTCACTGAAGTGATCTAAGATGTCATTTAAGTTGGATCTACAATCAATGCTCATGGAAGCAGCAGTCAGGGAATCAAAGAGCTACCGCTTTGGGCAAATCTGCTGCAAAATCTTGTGAAAGTGTTAGAAAGCAAAGGTGTGATTTTAGAAGCAAAGCGTGCCTGGCCCCAGCCATATTCCCTTGCCTTATTTACATGCAAAAGTGGGGGAGAGGGTTTGGAAAACCAGAGAAGAAGCGATGCATTTGGATTGTGGCGTTGGTGAGGAATATTGAATATACCTGGACTTCCTGAAGAACAAACCAGCCTGTTTTGTAAGAAGTAAAGATGATGAGACCCGTGTCTCACGTTCCTTAGGAAGGTCCTATCAGGAAGAACCAGGGTCTGGAGGAAGAGATGATGCTTGGTAGAGTAGAAGATCGGTCCAAAAAGAGGACCGTGCTCAGTGAGACGGATTGGCACGGTGGCTGCAATAATGGACTCAAACATAGGTCCTCTGTGAGGACGGCGCAGGGCTGGGTAGTGCTGTGTGCTGTTGTGCAAACCATCGCTATGAGTCAGAACCAGCTTGACAACAACTAACAACAACAACAACAAAGGACATTAGTGGGAAAATTGGTACAATCCAAATAAAGTATAGGTTAGTGAAAGGTGTCTTCTCCGTGGTAGTTTACTATTTTCAGTAATTGAACGAACCATGGTTATACCACTAGGGGAAGCACGGTAAAGGCTCTTTGTAAGTCTAAAAGGATCACACAGTTAAAAGAGTTTTTTAAAAGAAGATGAATGATACCTGACTGGAAACACACACACAGTCAACTTGAAATCTGAGCAACCCCGCCCTGAAACATCTGACCTTTCTAGAGTTGGAATGAGTCTTCAAATCAAGACTTGGTTGGCCTTGGGATAGGACCTGGAATCTGCATGAAGATTCCCATCAGTGACCCTGCAGCCAGCACCCCAGGAGCCCTTTGGAATCTTCTGCTCCAGAGCTCCCAGCTGCCCTCCAGCTCAGTGCAGCAGCTACGTGCAGCCCAACCCAATTGGGGTCTGGAAGGAGTTGAAGATGGATCATCTTCTGGTGGGTGGACCAATGGTGCATCAGATCCACAGGGTTGGGGAGGTAAGGAAGGACCCTCTGGGGACCCCAAACCTTGGGCCTCTTTTACTGGACCTTTCTCCTCAACATTGCCAACTACTCTACAAGAAAGCAGGTCACTTCTGGGGCCGGAGGGGTGGGGAAGAAAACTTGGCTGGACTAGATGGGCAGTATCTTGTCTTTGGGGGAGAAACAAATCTTGTGCTGAGGTCAAAGCAGGAGCCAGAACAAGCCTGGCTCTCAGGGCCAGGCAGTAACAGGCCACTGTAGAGACACAAAGTGTCCATTCACTGTCTCCCAGGGCAGTGATGACTCTAAGGGAAATCTCTTGGTGGCTTGGGGCGGGAAGAAGCCAGTTCCCAGGGGACAGCTCTGTGTCCATGTGCCATGATAATTTGGGGGGTGGGGTGGTGAGGCCTCATCTAACCCCTTCTCACACAGAGTCCCAGGCCCCCAACCCTAAATAACAGTGCCAGGAGTCTTTCTCAGTCAGTCCCTTTCTCCGAAGGAGCAGCTGGTGGTTTCAAACTGCTGACTTTATCGTTAGTAGCCCAACACACACCCACGATACCGCTAGGTCTCCTCCGCACACAGTAGGTGCTCAAGACATATTTATGGATTGAAGACAAGCTATGTGCTTGGAGTAGATTCGAGAGAAGCAGTCACTGCCCCCAGTGAGCTGACATTCTTGGGGACCATGAAGTCTAATCATGTTTCTAGGCCTGACACCCTCCCCTTTCCCCTTGCTGGTGACCACTGTTTCCCAGAACCCCACATCTCAAAGACCTCACAGCCTCCTCATGGGCAGAGTCTCTGGTTGAACCCAGTCTTGGGTCTTGAGGGGCCACAGGGGCTTTAGGTCCCCAGTGGCTGGGAAAGGTGTCAGAGATGGGGGAGTGCCAGAACTTATCAATTTGACATTAATTCATTGGGCCCTAATTCATGAGTACCTACCTACAGGTGCCAGTGTTTAATTGTAACTCCAGTAATGACCTGAAACGGCATACAAATGATAGGGTGATCAACTTGAATGTGCTTTCAGCTGCTACAAATGCCGTTTAAGCTATGAGAGGCTCCCCCATCAGCGGCTCTGGGGAGCAGACGTGGGCAGTGTCCAGCCAGGCCTTCCATATTGTGTTTCACACCAAGGTGAGGGGAACGGCATGGAGCTGGGCTACCGTGGGCAGCCACACACCTTTCTCCAAGATGAGTGGCCCCCTCCCAGGCTCTGGGCTGAACCTGTAGCCAGAGGGACTCAGGTCAAAGTCAACCCGATCCTGGCAGGCATTGGCTTGGGGCCAGGCGAGGAGCCATGAATGGGAATCTACTGGAGGGTGGGCAGTGGGTTTGGGTTTGGGACATACTTCAGTGGGTTCTGTGATGGCAAATAAACCTTAAGAGTTTAGAACAGTGCCAGGCACACCGTCAGCCCTCCGTGCATTCGAACTATTAGTTAATAGTATCTGTGGGCTAGCGGGCTGAGGTGTGTGGCAGGTGCTACAAAGTCCCTTCTTGCACGCGTAGACATGTTACACCCTTGCATGCCCACATATACATTTACATATGCCTCAGCACCCATTCATCCATGAATGCACATGTGCCCACATCCATGCCCACAAACCGCGGGCATGCACTTCCTGCGCCATCTTCTCCCCTTTTCCCTGCAGACTGACTCACGGATCTGTCTGGCACACTCCTACTAGGCCTGCGAGACACAGCGGACTTGTCTGCTTCTGTTTAGTCTCCCTGCTCGCCTCCCTCTTCTCGGTGGTATCTGCTTGCATGGCTCCCAGGTCAGGCAGGTGTTGACCTTCACCTGAGGGAGAGGTTTGGTCATTGGCATCATAACTGCCTGCTCGGGGTGTTCAGAAGAGCTCACCAAATGCTGCTTGCACGGAGCCCACTGGATTAAGGAGGAAGGACAACCCCGAAAGGACATCAGTGCAGGTAGATGCTGTGGGATTAACAGAAAGAAAGAAAGAAAGAAAGAAAGAAAGAAAGAAAGAAAGAAAGAAAGAAAGAAAGAAAGAAAGAAAGAAAAGAAAGAAAATTCATTTAAAAATCACTTTATTGGGGGCTCATACAACTTTTATCACAATCCATACATCCATCCACTGTGTCAAGCACATTTGTACATTTGTTGCCCTCATCATTCTCAAAACATTTGCTTTCTACTTAAGCCGTTCATATAAGCTCCTCATTTCCCCCTCCCACCTCTTCCCCTCCCCCATGAACCCTTGATCATTTATAAATTATTATTATTTTGCCATATCTTACACTGTCCGATGTCTCCCTTCACCCACTTTTCTGTTGTCCGCCCCCTAGGGAGGAGATTATATGTAAATCCTTGTAATCAGTTCCCCCCTTTCCATCCCACCTTCCCTCCACCATACATAGAGTAAAGCAGGTAAGACTTTCCTTCTTGAGCACTCCGGAGGTAAGCAATGTTCTTTGCATTTCACTGCAGACGTGTTCCATGCGTGTGCATGTAGAATGGCTCTCCGGACACACAAACCACGCCAAGCACCCTCTCCTGTAGCTTGCCTTTTCCGTTGCTGGTATTTACTGGACATCCTCCCATTTCTGATTCTCAGTGCTCCTCCGTTCACTGTGGTGACGGCAGTGTTCTGAGGCACCGACATCTTCTGGCGGATGGACTTAACTAGCTCCTGCCACTGCCCCTGGGGTTGATTCTGGCGGTTGGTCCTCAAGCTGTGCCATGTGGTCATCGACGCTGACGTCCTTTCACACATGTAGTATATGCTGTGTGTCTTGGAGCAGTCCGGAGCTGATGACAGTCCCATGAGAGTTCGCACCTGAGTTAGTTTATTGTGCCAACCTGGCCGATAAACACCTGTGGGGTTAATTGAAGGGCGGAGATATAAATGGTTCAGTGAGCCTTGCCTTTTTAGTTCTCGGGTCTCTTGCTTTCTGATGGTTGCACCAGGGTGCAGCTGCCTTAGCCAGTTCCCTGCTTTAGCTGACAAGGCTCACTTCCTGTAAGACATCCCGAAGGAGAAGCCACACAGTCCTACCCCGATGCAGCCCTGGGTGCTGGAGCAGCCATGTGGAGACCCCTGCCAGCGCTGAGATGCTTACACATTCACTGACTCGGCTTTCCTCCTGCAGTCGACATCATTGCGTGTGTTTTGTGAGATAAAGGAGGACTTTGTGGATTGGTGTCGGGCATATGGGTTAATGGGATAATGTTGGACTTATGGGCTTGGGCAGCACTGGGTTGGGATGTTTTCTTGATGAACACTTAACCTTTATATAAAACGCTCTTATACATGAGTTTCTGTGGATTTGTTTCTCTAAAGTTCCCAGAGTAATACAGCACCCCTTTAGTGATTGGCAAACCCCTTCCACATGGAAAGAGCCTTGAATTCCCCAGGATTTCCCCTCTGCGTTTCAGGTTCTCCAGGCTTTTGATGGGAATCACCTTCAAGGTGAGTAGATGGATAGCAGGAGACATCTCAGCCACGCCTGAACTCCCCCCACGGGACCCCCTTGTCTGTGTCCAGCTTGACACGAGTTTCTTACTGTGAATGTGAAGCCCCTCAGCTCTAGTGCTGGGTTGGGAGGCTTTCGTGTAATCCAGAATCTCATTTTGGAGCCAGGGAAACTGAGGCTTAGGGAGAGGTGGTCCTCTGGGAACCCAGACCAAAGTGGGCAGCAGCCGACACGACCTCCCCCCTGAGCTGGCCTCACAAGGGGCCTTTAACCCAATGCCTTGGCCTAATCCCATTTTCTGCCCAGCTGAACAGGGGAGAAGGCTTATTTCTCATCCCATTTTAATGCAAAGGAGGTGGCCCAGCCAGGCGGGCTTGTCCCGAGCACGGTGACAGTGGCCATGAATGGGGACCCCAGTAACAGGAACAAAAATGTGACAGGGCCCTTCATCATGGCATTGTATGACAATCAGAACATTACGGCTGCTCCTGGAATCCTCTGGGGAAGGGGTGAGAGCCCCAGCCTGGTATGCTAAGCAGACAGAGGCCAAGCCTGCCGGGGCCACCCAGCCTTGGCCTGGTCAGTAATGCTATTGTGTGAAGCGACAGGATCGAAGTGATTCAAAAGGTTTCCCTAGCTGCCTCCCCCCTCCCCCTCCTGCCCTGTCAGCCTGGACATCCAGGTTGGGGGTAGAACTCTCAGCCTCCTGCCTTGGGGTGAGGGGTGTGCTTCCCTGCCCTGCTCTCCAGCCCAGGGCAGGTGTCTTCTTCTGGACCTCAGCTGGTCAGCACAGCCACGGCGACACTAGTAAACCCTGTCCAGAGATCCTGCATGCGTGCTTGCTGTGAGCACTGCCTTCAGATGTCCCTACCCATCTCCAGTAGGCCTGAGACAGAGACCCTTCCCGTTGAAGGACGGAGCAGGCTGCCGCGCCACCAGGCCTGAATGGGAGGCAGGTTTCTGGGGGGTGTGCAGGCAAAGACAAAAGCAACGGTCTATTTGTCCAATAGGAAATATAAGCCTGCTCTGTTATTAGAAGTTACTGGTAGCCACATTAAAAAAACAACAACTAAACGAAGCAACAAAGTAGAATTATGTGCAATGAGCACAGCTTATGGAACACATTGCCCATTGCCCTGGAGTGGATTCTAAGGCATGATGAGTTGGTATGTGCAGACTTGGACCGTGCCACGCTTTCAGAAGCAGGTCTTACCGGAGATAGTATCGTTCCAGTACTTAAAATAGCATTAATGAGATAGTTCATCCAGGTAGGTTTGTTTTTCTACCTGAGCCTCTGAAATCTGCTGTGGGCTGTCCACTTGGGCCCAACGCCCTGCCCAGGGCTCAGAGACACCGATGGCTGTTGTGTTGCCGAGCACAGGCTGGTGGGAGACCAGTCTCTAGAACCCCGGAGATGGCCCTGAAGCCAGGAAGAGATCTCTTAGTTTGAGTCCCTATGCTCCCCAGGCTGAATCCATTTTTGCAGATGTGGAAGTAAAGGCTGCCCACCCTGACACCCACAGAGAAAGCATGGCTGAGCTGAGACTTGTACTTTCCCCTTGGAGAACTTTATTAGGAGGATCTCTCCCCAACCTGCCCCCCACTCCCTCCATAGTTTCTTCAAAGGTCTGTGGGCTTGCCCACAGATAAAAACCCACTTCCTTGGGTGAAAAGCAGCTGGGATGACAGACCCAGGATCCAGATTCTGGTTCTGATCTATGGTGACGTAAGTGAGCCCCTCCCCTCTCCAGCCTGCCTTCTGCCTGGGTAAGTCCCAGTCCCTGTACCAAGGATCTGTGTGTAGCTACAGCCAGGGGCTGGGGAGGTCAGCATCTGCAAGCATTCAAAGGCAATTCTCAGGTTGAGGAGGAGGGGTGAGGGGAGGGGAGAGGATGTGCTCAACTCAGCTCCTTCCCTGCCTCCCTATCCTCACTAGACCCCATTGATCAGGGGAGGCTCCTGTCCACCAGTGCTTTTCGCTCTGCCAACTCCTGGCTCCTTTCCATTTGTGACTGAACAACTTCCAGGGCCGGATTCGGGACAGGTAGTAATAGACCACGGCATGAGTTATATAGCCTAAGAGGAATCTCAGATAATGGGGGATGGGATGTCAGAGGACATTGTGGGGTGTACCTGCCCCACAACCATCCTTTGCCTCGTCTGAGCCTCCCTCCAATCTTCACAGCTCCAATTTCCAAATTTGTGAATAGGGACCTGGAGGCGGAGGATGTTGACTAAGGTCACATGATTAGTCAACCCTAGAGCCCGAGGCCCCTTCTTCCTTGGGTCCAGTGGTGCTCGAGGGACCCCCATAGCGGCCTGAGCTATGACGTCCTCCCTCCTGAGCCGCCTCGTTTCTGCTAGTGCTGCCGTGAGGTCCAACCCTAAGGCCACCACTCTGTTCTCTCCCTGGCTGTGGGTTGGCTTTGTCTGCTTCAGAGGTCCCACTCCCATTGATTCCCATCTTTACAGGTTATGTGGCCTTGACCTAGTAGTTTCTCACTGAGTCTCCGTTTACTCATCTACACAAGGGGACAGTCACTGGTCCCACAGCTGGCGGGATGGTGGCGAGGATGATGGTCGGTACTTTAGTCCTTTAGGACAGGCTTGTCTGAAACCGGACTCTGGTGGTCTTAGATGCAGCATCTCAGAGTAGGTCAGAGTAGGTCAGAGTAGGAACAGCCTGTGTCTCCTTGTGATTCCCCGGGAGCTTCCCCTGACAACAGAAATCAGGTGCACACTGCCAGTCCCTATAGGGAGAAGTCACCCAGCTTGAGTCTGCGGGACAAGGCCCTCGGGGTGCAGAAGCATTGTGTGGGTCCCCCAGAGGCTCTGCTCAGGTTCCAGAGCTGGAGAGTAGCCCAGGTTGGAGTGGCCCTGGTCTGCAGCTCTCTGAACTTGATGGGGACAGGGACCCAGCTGCGGTGTGTGGTGATGTTGGGGATGGTGTGGTAAAAGGGTTTCCTTATGTGGCTGTTTGTCTTGCTTCTTTTAGTGAAAAACAACACAATATGTGGGAGCATTTCTCCTGAACCCTGGAGAAGTTCCCTCATCGAGTTAAACCAGAACCAGTGCCATCAGGTCAACCCGGCTCACAGGGATGCCAAGCAAGGGGTCCAGGGCTGTGTATCCTTGTGGGAGCAGACAGTGTCCTCTACTGCCAGCTTTGTGGTTAATCATCCAATACTTACCCAATAGCTCTCGTTCCCTAGGAGAGCAACTTGTGGGGGGCGGGGGGAGGCGGGGGATCCTAAGTTGTTTTCTGTCCTAGAGGGTCTGCTGCTTTTGTACAGGTTGGTTGACAGGTTCTGGATAAAGTGAAAACAACTTGATTGGTTTGATACTTGTGTCCAGCCTCGTCCATCAGGTGCTCTGGGATTGATCTCTTCTACGAACGTTGCAGGGACTGGTTGGTTTACTATTCATTGGTGGTACAAAAAAACCACCCCAAAATGATTGAGTGGGTTGGGACCCACTGAGGCAATTGGCTAGTTTGTGGTTCTTCTGGGAAAGCCATGTCTTAAAATGGCAAGATGTTGCTTATTGGAGGGGCACACCCCACAGAGGCTTTTCAGAGATGAGAGAAGAGCCTAGGAGGGAAAGCAGTGAAAGATGAGGGAGGAGCCTCCTAACAAAGATGAATATGGGCCAGGGCTTGTAAGAGCAAAGACAGCACGGGGTCTGCTAGGTGTTCTGGGGCAGAGCCAACACTGGTTGCAGAAAGCTGTTGCCTGGAGAGCAGCGGCTGAGCCAGCAGCGCCGAGCTTGGCCAGTAACAGTGGGGTGTGCCTCACCCTGCCACCTGCCCACACAGGCTGAAAAAGTGTCCTCATTGGAAGTTTCCCTTGTCCTAGGAAGGAAGTGACACACTCTCCACCCCCAGGGAAGTCTTCCAAGCTTTGCCGATGTGCTTTCTGACCCCGATCCAGGGTTGTCTGTGTTTGCTTGCAAGTTGATTCTGCTCCTGAGTTGTAGCTTGTGACTTTTGCATAACTGGGAAGTTGATATGGGCTCAGTGTGGCCATTGCCACAAAGCATTGCATCCAGCAGAAAAGTCCAGAACCCAGCAAGGGGAAGAGTTGGTGTCAGAGGCATCAAATACTTTGGAGAGCAGAATGTATGTGGAGTGTGTCTGCCCTCCACCTCGCAGGAACCAGCTTTGTGCCGATCCCAATCCTTATCTCTCAGGCATCTAGATCTCTCCTTGCAGTGGAACACAGGTGAGCAGTGTGCTCCAGCTCAGAGGATTGAGTACCAGGTGTGCAGACCAAACAGTGCAGCCCCTAGGAGCTACCTGCCCAGTGAGGGAGACAGGTGAAGACAAACAAACACATGCATGACTTACATAGTGATAAAGTAAGTGAGAAGGATGTCTCGCCTTGCATAGTGATAAATGACGTGCATGGGCCTGTGGTAGTCACCTAATCTGGTGTCACTTTAAGGATTAAGAGTGTAGGGGTGGAGTCTAGGCTGTCAATCTGGAGATAGCCAATGAGGCTTCTGTGTGGACATGGCCTTCTCTGACAATTCTGGGAAATCTGGTATTTCCTCCTTGCTGGCGGAAGACACCCCTCTCTCTGCTACTCCCTGGAGCCAAGACAAATGCACACAACCAGACCTCAGAAGCCGGAGAAGCCACAAAGAGACCCCTGCCAGTGCTGAGGTGTTTCCAATGACACTGGACCCAAAGGCTTTCTACCCACTGGCCTATGATCTTCTGCATTTGGTGTCATTGCATGTGTTTCATGAGTCCGAAGAGGATTTTATAGATTGATATCAGAAATATGTGCTAACATCAGACTTATGGATTTGATCTAGGCTGGGATGTTTTCTCAATGTTAAATTGCTCTTGGACATAAATCTCTTTCTTATACACATATGTGTGTCCATGGATTTGTTTCTCTGGTCTACCCAGATGAACACAGGGCCTGGATTTAGCACCCAAGGAGACCTCTCCATAGATGAAACTGGGCTAGAATGGGGACAGTGGAGTCTCCCTGAACAGTTGGAGGAAGAGCATCTCAGACAGAGGAAATAGCACAGGCAAGGGTGCCAAGATTTTAGGTGCCAAGATAAAAAGAAGGCCTGTGGGCTGGAGTACAGGGGGCGTGACCCTGGAGACTCACTATGACTGGATGGCACAGAGCCTGAGACCACGATGAACTTGAACTTGATTCCAGGTGTGATGGGTGACATCAAGAAGGGTGGTGACAGCTCTGCTTGCTTTGTGAGGGTATTTGATATTGGAGGGAAGAACGGAATGCCTTGGGAGGCACCTGGACCAGTGGTCACAGTGGTCCAGGTGATGATGGTTGGTGGGGGAGGGTGGGGTAGAAGGGGCCAAGATCTTCTGAGCAGGAAGGAATCACAGACTCCAGGATCAAACATGAGAGGTGATGCTGAGGTGCTTGGTCAGGGAGGCCAATTAGGAGTTCCATCTCGACCACCCCGAGCTGGAGATGCCGAAGGACTCACACGTGGCACACAGGCCTGTGAGTGCCTGAGTCTCACTAGGGTTAGTCGCCCATAAGGGACTCGTTCCAACTGGATGTCATCACCTGGAGACAGACCTTAGAAAGCAGGGAGGTAGCCCCACAGCTGGGCCCCGTAGGCCATCCATCAGGAGGTCAGGTCAGGAGATCAGGAAGATCCAGCCAAGTAAAGGAATGTCAGATGGAGCAGTCACCGAGCAGAAGAAAAGGAAGTACTAAGAGTATTCCAAGAAGGGTAATGTTGTCAGTTCAGCAAAAGCAAGTGGAACAAAATGCCACATCCTACTTTGGGACCTTGAAAACCATCGCACAAGCTCTGAGGAATCGCACAGGTGGTAGCGCAGTGGTTTAGGAATCTGAGGACTCCTCCTGTGAGAGTCACTCGACCTTGGACAGAAAATCCCACTTGAACACAAGCCCCATGACTATACCTAGAATGAGAGAGGAGGGCGGTGTGCTTTAGGCTCCTCAGAGTCCACCTGCATCCCTGGGACTGCTGGAGGGGAGCCATCTAGGATTGGGAGGAGTTGGCATCTAGTGAGAGGGACTGGGGAGCTGCAGGGGGTCAGTCTGGAGAAAGTGTTTACTGATCGGTCCCTGCAGGGTGCCTTTAAGCAAGGAGAGAGGGTGAGGCTGTGGGCCTAGAAGGCAGATCACGGATAAGCAATTGCTGGCTTAGTGAGACGGAGAGCAGCCTCCCCAGCAGAGGCTCCAGAGTTGGGGCAGGTTGATCCGTAGCTCCTCGTTCATGGGGAGCCCGGAGCTGTGGATCCCCACACTGGGTAGGAACTGGACTCCCTGAGTGACCCGTCCTCCCCTGCTCAGAAAGGCAGTCTCTGCCTGAGAACAGCGTTCCCAGGGAGGAGCAAGAACCACCGCTGATTACAAATTGCTCTGTGATTTTTCTCCCGTTACCATGGAAACTGCAGGCCTAGCATCTTAAGCAGCCACACGATGTATTTTTGATCTTTTAAAGCCATCCATGATTTCCCTTCAGGGTTCCCCACCTCTTTCCTCTCTGTCGTCGCCTTCCCCATTCTCCTGCCCTCTCTGTCTCCTGGCCAGAGTTGTGCGGCACATATTCACCCACTCTCCCTCACTCCAGCCTCTCCCCCATTCACCTTCTGAATGCCGTGCCTTCTCACAACTCATGCTAAGGCTTCTCCAGGCCGCAGTTCCCTAGTCGGAGACCGCGTGCCCAGCTCACCCTGGGCTACCCAATGCCAACAGTTCCTCCCCCGGGCAGTGTCTTTTGACCTCCCCTGCTGGAGGTGGATCTTGCTTGCTCATCCATGCATGCATTTATTCATTAAGTTATTCTGCCCAGATGTGTAGCTGGTGCCTGTACGGAAATAATACTTGGGATAAGAGTTGTCTAGGAGTGGAATCCCAACTCATTGAGACCCAATGTGCATCGCAGTAGAATTGCGCTCCCGAGGGTTGGGAACGGCTGATCTTTCGGAAGTAGAGCTCCAGGGCTTTATTCTCCTGTGAGGACTTGAACCTCCATCTTTTTGGTTAATGACTCATTGTATGAACCATGGGCACCACCCAGGAACTTCCAGCCTCCCTCCCTCCTATGTAATTGTTATGATAAAGTATATATACAGATGGAGACATGTACTGCATTTAATGTTGTTCAGGACCTCTTCATTTTAGTGAAACATTATGTAAGGGTCCAGACCTGTGGGTGAGTGGCCAGTGACTGAGGAGAGGGCTGCTCTAGGGAATGGAAGATAGAGCATTTCTAATACCTCCAGAACTACAGGGTTCATATCTCCAGTAAGGTATGTAGCACGGAGCCTTCAGCACTGGGCATGAAGAAGACGAAATCAATGAATACTTATTAAATGGAGGACATGATGTTCCCTTGTTTGTGGAGTCAGGCATTCTCCATTGACTTCTATTCTCTGCTTTCAGTCAAGAGCCATCTGACTTCACCAATGATCTCCTTTGCGCCATGACCTCTTGGAATCTGCCTTGAGAGTCTAGCAGCTCCCCGTTGGGGTGCTGCAGCAACCACTGTTGAATATCTTCAGCAAAATTTACTAGTATGTGATATTAATGATATTTCCCGATAATTTCTACATCCTCTTGGTTCACCTTTTGGGGGGGGGGCGGATAGGCTGAGATATGGATCCCTTCCAGCTGGTTGGCCAGCTAGCTGGCTTCCAAATTTCTAGGTATAGACAAGTGAGTGCTTCCAGTTCTTCGTCAACTTGTTGAAGCAATCAAATTGATATTCCATCACGTCCTTGAGTCTTGTTTTGCTTTGCTGTCGCCAGTGCCAACATGTTCCTTCCATCTTCGTTTGATGCTCACAGCAGAGTTGATTTTGCCCAAGTAGCTTTCCCTATTTCAACTCAAGGCTTGAATTTTTTCCATTTCTTCAGTTCTTTCAGGCTGAGTGTGTTCTTCCTTTTTGGTTTTCTCACCCCAAATTACTGCACATTTCATTACAATAGTTGGTTTTCTAGAGGTGCCCTTCGAAATTTTCTCTTCCGCTTTTACTTCATCCTAGCTTCTGCTTAAACACTACAATCAAGAACTAGTTTCAGAATCTCTTCGGACGTCCGCTTTGATCTTGTCTCTTTTCTAGCTCTTTAATGCCCTTTGCTTTCTTCATGAATGATGTCCGCCCACAGTTCTTTGGGCTTTCTGTTACTAGTATTCAATGGCACAAATCAATTCTTGAGATGTGTTTAAAATGCAGGTGGGATATACTCAAGGTTCCATTTTGGCTCTCATGAACTTGTTTCATGAGTTCAGTTTCAATCTAAACTTACATGTGAGCAATTGATTTTTCTTTCCCCCATGATCAACCCCTGGTCTTCTTTTGGCTGCTGATACTGAGTTTCTCCATCATCTCTTCACCCAGACAGAGTCCATTTGACTCCTGCACATACCACCTGGTGAGGTCCAAGTGTACAGCTGCCATTTATGCTGTTGAAAAAGGGCATTTGAAGTGACAAAGTCATTGATCTTCCAAATCTTGTCATGTCATCTCCAGCTTTGTTTCTAGCACCAAGGCCATATTTCCCCACTACAATTGCTTCCTCTTTGTTTCTAGCATTCAAATTCATATAATCAATAATCAATGCATTTTCTTGCATGTGTGATCAATTTCTGACTAAAGAAACTGGTAGAATTCTAAACAGATTTCAGAATCTTAGTGGATTCCTAATACAATTCCTTAATAGTTGCATTAACTGGATTTCCTTATAAATATATAGATATTATCCTATCACAGACAGCACGGTGCTTCATGATAGATCTTGAAATGTCCTCTTTAGCAATGAATGTGGTGCCATTCCTCTTGACTTTGTCATTCCCGGTAGGAATAGTAAAGCACAGGACATTCTGGTTTAAAATGGTCAATACCAGTTCATTTCAGCTTACTAATGCCTACCATATTGAACTTTACACATTCCATTTCATGTTTTGATGACTTCCTGTGTTAGTCTGGGTACTTTAGAGAAACAAATCCACAGAAACTCATGTATAAGAGAGAGTTTTATATAATGGTTAAATGTGCATCAAGAAAACATCCCAACCCAGTGGTGCCCAAGTTCAACATTAAGTCATTAACCCATGTGTCCAACACCAATCCACAAAGTCCTCCATCTCACAAAACACACACAATGATGCCGACTGCAAGAGGAAAGCCGAGTAAGTGAATGTGTAAGCATCTCAGTGCTGGCAGGAGTCTCCACACGGCTGCTCCAGCACCCAGGGCTGCATTGAGGTAGGTTCATGTGGCTTCTCCTTTGGGATGTCTTGCAGGAAGTCAGCCTTGCAAGTTGAAGCAGGGAACTGGCTAAGGCAGCTGCACCTGGTGCAACCATCACAAAGCAAGAGACCTGAGAACTAGAAAGGCGAGGCTCACTGAGTCATTTATCCCTCTACCCTTCAATTAATACCACATGTGTTTATCAGCCATGTTAGCACAATAAACTAACTCCTTTCCACTTTTCATATTCATATTATGGACATTCCATATTCTGATTGTCCATAACTGTTTACAGTTGTCTCATTTTGTATTATGCCCCATCAGCTAATGAAGGCTATGAAAGCTTTATTACATCCTTGTCATTACAGTCAACTCTACTTTGAGAAGGCAGCTCTCCTCTGTCGTATTTTAAGGGTCTTCTTCCCTGAGGGGCTCATCTTCTGGCACTCTACCTGACAGTGTTTCTCTGCAATTCGTTGGGTTTCCAGTATGTTTGCTCGTGTCTTCCTGCTGTGCATAAGGTTTTAAGTGACTACTCTCTCAGAAGTGGACAACCTGTTATTTCTTAGTCTGGAAGCTCTGCTGGAACCTGTTCACCTTGAGTGACCCTGCTGGTATTTGAAATACCGATGACATAGCTTCCAGCACCATAGAAACACCAACGTGACCACAGTATGACAGACAGACAGATAAGTGGAGTCTGCCTGCTGTAGCCTACAGCTTTGTCCTCCACCAAAAGACAAGTCCCTCCCACCCCAGCTGCCTTCATGCGTTCCAAGAATGACTTCTCCCTGTGGCCAGACCCCGTGCCTCACCTTCCCTTGCTGAGTACCCATAACCCTGCCCCTCCCTGTTACTGTGTATCCATCCAACTGGACCATTTGTACTCTGCCAGAACCCTGCCTGAATCACAAGGCACGCAACTTCACTGAGTCAAATCTTAGTTTCTGTAAAATGGAAATAATACAGATAAAGGAAGAGAGCTCACTGCACACTGTGCCCTACACCTGCTTTTGTTGAGCAAGTGGTTTTTTATTTTAACTGTGCCATGGGGAAGACCATGGTTAAAAGCAGGGTCTGGAGCCAGACTGGACTCAGACTCCAGCACTACCCTATCACAGCTGTGCGCCCTTGATCATGTTATTCTGTCTTTCTGTTTCTCAGTCACCTCTGTTGGAAAACAGTATATCAGCCCAAATCAAACCCACTGCCACTGAGTCAATTTTGACTCCTGGGGACCCTATCTAGAATCCCCACTACTGCAAATCCTTATGGGAGCAGAGGCTTCATTTTTCTCCAAAGGAGTTGCTGGTGAGCTTGAGCCACCAACCTTGTGGCTCAAAACCCAGTGCTGCTGCACAGCACCAGCAGGGCTCTTGACCTGGGATGGTAGTTATGATAAAACCCACCATCTTGGGTTGTTAAACAGAGGATTAAAAAGGTTAAACTTTGCCAAAGCTGTCACATAGTAAATTTTGTTTGTAAATTCTGTTCAATTACTGGCATTGCCTGTCCAGTTGATGTTGCGTCTGTTCTGACTCCTGGGGGCCCTGTGTGTGTCAGCCCAGTAAATGGTTTATGAGCAGCAGGTGGCCAGGCTTTCCTTCCTCGGCACTTCTGGATACACTCGAATTACAAACCTTTTGGTTGACAGCTGTGGTAGTTACACAATCTGTGTTAATAATCACATGTCAATGTGAGATTATTAAGAGGGAATGGGGTGGAGTCTAGCCTGTCAATCAGGTCACAGCTCGATGACCTCATTTGGAAGTGTGAAGGAAATAAATAGCTCACTGGAAGCCGGATACACTCAGTCTGCTTGTCTCCCTATGAGTCATTCTGTTGACAAGTCACATGGAGCTACGTTGATGGAGCCAGAGCCCTGGAGCTGGAGGAGCCACATGGAGAATCACGTCAGTGCTGAGATGCTTCCATCACCACTGGATCCACAAGACTTTCCACCCACTGGCCTGTGATCTTTCTGCACTCAGCATCATTGCATGAAGAGGAACTTATAGATTGGTATCAGACATATAGGCTAATATCCTACTTACAGACTTGATCTGGACTGGGCTGGGATGTTTTATCAGCATACAATTGCTCTTTTATATAAAGCTCTTTCTTATACACATATGAGTGTCTATTAATTTGTTTCTCTAGTCTACCTGGACTAGCACAACAGCCAAGCATAATAAAAGTTTGCAAGAATTGTCATTATCCAGAGCCCACAATCCCCCCATATGTCCATGTCAGAAGTTACATTTCAGTGGTGGACCACAGAACTCTCCTACAGTCAAAACGAATTGCTGGCTTACACCATCAGGATGTTTTTGTGAGGGGTTATTAAGCTATTAGTAGCTTGAAATGGGCCAAGGTAATAGCATTTACATGATAGAAACTGGTTTCACTATAAAATGGACTTACCCCACCCTTCTCCCTGAAGTCAACTACTAACCCCAAAGTTGGAGATTCAAATCCAGCTAGAGGTGTGGCTGAAGAAAGACCTGGCAAACTATCAAAAGAGGCTAGCCTTAAAGAGCCTACGTATTAGAGTAAACCAGCGTCTAACAACCGAGGGGTCCGTAGGTACAATTGTGCAGTTCTAATATATAAAGATCATAGTAGGTCTTACTCTGGTTCCAGCCTCCATGGAAGAATTCCTAATGAAAATGAAGTGATACAAAGACTTCCGGGAAGATGGCGACAGAGTGACACATACCAGAGGGACTCCGCAGAAATCAGCCCAGGAGAGTTACTAAGAGGGAACTTCAACACTGCTGGATCACAGGAGGAGCATCATAAAGATAAGTAGGCACAGATCCACATGGTTTTGATGGGCTGGGGGCTTTTGGCTTACCACAGTGGAGGCTAGCTAGGGTTTGACCTTAGCCCCACCACTGTCTCAACTGGAGCCAGGACCATTTGGAGCTGGTGCAGAGGCTTTATCACAACACAGCCACAGCTTGCCGCCACCTGGGGGCAGGGATTAAACCATTTCAGCCCCATGGGCAGGGATCAGGGCTCAGCTATATTGTGACTTTTGTTTGCCTCTCTTCTCGCTATCCCTCCACAATCTCAGTGGGATTGGTATTTTATTTTTTCCCTCTTTGTCTCTTCCCTGTTCTCTCACTGCTGACCTCAAGACCACTCCCCTTAGTCTAGGACATTTATGTCTGCCCCCCACCCACAGGCAGTTAAGTGAGTTCCACCCTGTGCAGTGTAGCCAAATCTGGGAAAAGCCCAGCTGATTTCCACCAGGAGAGATTCTGCCCAACTTCTTATCCGGTAATTCCTGCCTGTGTGGCTTGGGGAACTCCTATTTTTTCTCTGTGGATCTACGTACTGAGGAAACTTCCTCGCGCCTATATCACTGCCTCACACTGCCTAAGGCAGCTCGGGCCACGCTCACCAACATTCCAAGCTGATGCAGAAATCTCTGCCCAACCTCCACAGTGATTTACCTGACCAGCGTAATTCCACCCATCATTCACGGTGTTCTACACCAAAGCAGGCAACCCACCAGGCTTCAGGGAACTCCCTTTGAGAATGAAGCCACAGGAGGATAAAGTGGTAGGTTAATTCCATAGTGAAATTAACTGTAGGCAGTTCGAAGAAGCATTCCTACAAGGCTCCCAGAGAGAACCAGTGCTCTTAGACTCCCTGGGAAAATGGCACATGGCTCCTCTAAAACAATGCAATGCAAACAGCCATCAGCCCCAACGACCTCAACGAAAAAAACAGGAGAAACAAAAGGCAATGGCAGACATGTCCTGAACCTAATTATGTGATTAGAAGAAGTAGACACTGATCTGCCACAGAAAGAAAATTTCAGAATGCTGCTTGTAGTCATACTGGATATGAGGGAAACAATACAGAAAACGGATGAAATGATAAAGGAGATAGAGTCCATACACCAAAGGGAAATACAAGAGCTTATGAAGGAGATAACAAAAACCAGGAGCAGACTCGTGGACCTCGAGAATCGACTGGAGGAAGCAGAAAACTGCACCAATGACTTGGAGGACAGCCACGCAGACTTTAACAAACGTGAACAAAAGTCTAATAAGATCATAAGAGAAGCTAAAGAAAACCTAAGAGCTCTGTGTGATGCTATGAAGAGGAACAACATTGGACTAATTGGATTACCGAAAAAAGACACAACAAAGAAGTCATCTGCAACAATTGTGAGAGAATTCTTGAAGGAAAACTTCCCGAGCTGAATGAATGAAAACCAGGCAAACCATTCGGGAGGCTGAAAGAACACCAGCTATACTGAATCCCAAGAAAAAGTCACCAAGGCCCATAATAGTTAACTATCCAACTTTGAGTAATAGGAGAAAATCATAAGAGCAGCTAGGGAAAAACAAGCAATCACATGTAAAGGTTCCCAAATAACAATATGCTCATACCTATCAGCAGAAACTATAAAGAGTAGAAAGTGGAGTAACATATTACAGAAATTGAAGGAAAACAGCACAAACCCAAGAATACTTTACCCAGCCAAATTATCAATCAAGAAAGATGGAGAAGTAAAAGTCTTCCCAGACAAGAAAAAACTCAAAGAATACATTAAAAGAAACCCAGCCCTACAAAAAACCTTGCCAACCCAGTATGGGCAGAAGAATAACACTCACCAAGCATAAATAAGAGACTGTCACGGAGGGGTGGGCGGGGCGAATAAAGATTTTTTTAAAAAAAGAGACTGTCACATAGAACAACCTCACCCAGAGGGTAACAAAGAGAAAATAGACCCCAAGACAGCATTGGCTTAAGAATGGAAAGAAGTCAATAATGATACATACACACACACACACACACACACATACACATTCACAACACACTAATAAAAAGGAAGGTAGGAAAACACCCAACACAAAGTTATAAAATGATATCACAGCGTCCACAGATGGAGATAATAACCCTGAATATCAATGGGCTGAACTCAGGCGTTAAAAGACTGAGGCTAGGAGAGAGAAAAAATGGCGACCAGATAGGACTCATCTGTCTGGAGCTCCTGCTGCCAGACCAGAAAATTGGTAGGTAAGGTGAAGGAAACGGGGAGGTGGAGTTCTGAAATTAGAACTAGGGTACCAGGGTTTCTCCTGAACCCCTTTTAACATGTGATTTCCACTCACAAAGCAAACCAAGAGCACTCTAAAGCACTCTGGCTTTGGCAAGCCCTTGAGCTCCAGCTCTGCCCTTGCCGGGAGCAGCGATCTCTGGAGGCAGATACCCGAGAGGGCACAGAATCCCAGACACGAGGGGAACCCCACTCTGGAGCTCTCCATGTGGTTGGCTACCTTGAGCTCATGGCCAGGGGAGTGGTGGTGGCATGTAGCCATAATTTAGAGTAGAAGAAAAAGCATATTATTACCTCAGGAAGATCGTGGTGTGGGAGAAAATAGGCAGAAGGTCGGGAGTCCAGGGAGCAAAGTTAGTTCCAATTGGCCGAGAAGGAAACAACCCCCCTCATAAGCTGGCTCTCCCCCTTTGGGGGTCAGCCTGACAGCCCCCAAATCAGAGCACATCACAAGCATAATAAAAAAGGTGAAATATATATTATTGGTTTAAAACTCAGACCGAAGTCTGGTTGCTCAGCTCCAAGGAGCACATAGGCAGAGGCCCTTAACATAAATCAGCATAAGAAGAAACCTAGGTAAGGAATGCCAGAACTCAGCTACAGGACCTGGCGGCTTTTAACATAACAAAGACCCACTGTAGCAAGTGACAGAGTTAAACAGCAAGGAGCTGCAGCCCAGTGACTGTGAGACACAATTTCATTTGATTTTAATCTAGTTGGCCAGGGGTAGGAGCTGCCAGGCTCCAGAGCCCAGATCAGCACCTCGTCCGTTGACAGTGAGGCCTCGTCCACCTCCATGTTCTATTAGGCATCACTAGAAGTTAGAGGGAAAGAAGGGAGGGGGGAATTTATATATATATATACATCTTTTATCTCACGCTGGTTTTTCTCTTTTCTTTCTTTTACTTTCTGTGTTGTCTTTTTCTCTCTTCTTTCTTCCTCCTTTTTGATTATGGCTAGTCCTTCTCTTCTTTCCCTTTTCGATAGGTTTTCCTTCTATCTCTTTTTTTCTCCTTCCACTTCTACTATTATCACTGTTTCTTTCCCTTTTATAGCTTCTCCTTTTTCCTATCTCTCCATTTTTTTCTTTTTCCGTCCAAAATTTTGTTAAAAATTAATTTTTAACCTTTAAAATTCTTTTTTATTACTAAACAAAAAAGGGCTGCTAAGGGTACCCTGACAAATCAGGTCAAAGCAGCCTGAGGGAACTCACTGAGGCTCCAGCCCCCACTCCAGCTGCTGAAACATCTCACTAGTGCAGGTCACTAAGCCTTCAGAGAATTCTGCCTACACAGCAGTCTGATCATCCTTATAGTAGGTCATAGGCAGCCGCCTGAAAGAATCCTTAACAGTAATACAGATAAGGTTACCCTGGCCTCCCAGAAGCATGGGACCTATGAGAGGCTCAAGGAAAATCAACAGACCACATCACTCACAACAACAACAACAAAAAACAGACAAAGCATAGTAGCAGAGCTAACGTCTCTCATAGAAGAAACAGATACAGATTTGCCACAGAAGGAAATCTTCAGAAGTCTGCTCGCAGTAATACAGGAGCTGAGGGAAGCAACCCAGAATAAGGATGCAATGATAAAGGAGATGGAGTTCACAATAGAGGGGATGAAATCCACCCACCAAAGGGAACTGCAGGAGCTAACAGAGGAGGTAGCAGAAGCCACACACAAGGTAACAGAATTTACCATTAGGTTTGAGGAGGCAGAAAACCATATAAGTGATCTCGAGGACACTCAAACAGACCTAAACAAGCGAAAAAGACAGTCAGATAGGAAAATTAAAGAAACAGAAGATAGCCTGAGATCAATGACAGATGCTATGAAGAGGAATAATATTCGAATAATCGGTCTACTGGAGCACAACACAACACACAAGTCGACAACCAGTACAGCAAAGGAATTTCTGGAAGAAAACTTTTCCATTCTAACAAGGGAGAACCAGGAAGCAGAAAGGATGCCAGCTAGACGAAATCCCAAGAAGAATACGCCAAGACATATAATAGTAAAATATTCAACTTAGAGGAAAAAGGGAAAATTTTATGAGCAACAAGAGAAAGGAAGACAGTCACATACAAAGGAGAGCAGGTAAGAATGTGCTCAGACCTATCAGCAGATACCATGAAGAGGAGGAGAGAATGGAGCAAAATCTTCCAAAAGCTGAAGAAAAAAATGCCTCCCCCAGAATCCTGTACCTTGCCAAGGTATCCACTAAGATAGATGGTGAGATAAGGGTCTTCCAGGACAAGGAATGTCTCAAAGAATATGCTGCAAGTCACCAATCCTGCAGAAGATACTGGCTGACTCACTATGGCCAGAGGATTAACCTCCACCAAGAACTAACAGGAGACCACCATATAGCCCATCTCCATCTAGAAGCCAACATGCCAGCAACAATTACCTGGACAATAGGGTCTCAGATGGAAAAGAAGACAAGATAGAAACTCTCCACTCAAACATAGCACACTGGTATGAAGTGAGATAGGTAAAGACCCAAAACGCAAAACAGGGTATGACAACTATGAATCCACAGATAGCGATAACTCTGAATTCTAATGGACTCAATTCATATATTAAAAGAAAAAGGCCTGAGGACTGGTTCAGAAAACGTAATCCATCCATCTGTGGCCTGCAAGAGACACATCATAAGCACACAGACAAGAATATGCTAAGAATAAGGGCTGGCAGAAAGTTTACCAATTTAATTGTAACTCCAAAAAGGCAGGGGTGGCTATCTTAATCTCTGACAAAATGGACCTCAAGATCCAAACCATAAAAAGGGACAGGGAGAGACACTACATAATGCTCAAAGGTTCAGTAAACCAGGAAGCACTTAGCATATTGAATATTTACACTCCTAATAATGATGTGGCGAATTTCGTCAAACAAACTATTAAAAAGATGAAAAAAGAAATCATGGAATCAATAATCATAGTAGGTGACTTTACCACTCCACTATCAGAGAAAGACAGATCGCTGAGAAAGAATCTCAGCAAAGAGGCCATAGAGTTAAACAATGTAAATAGGCCACATGGCCTGATAGACATCTATAGAGCTTTCTATCCAAAAGCAAAGGGTTTCACATTCTTTTCAAATCCACATGGATCTTTTTCAAGAATAGACCACATGCTGAGACACAAGTCCAGCTGAGTAAATTCGAACACATAGATATTATCCAAACATCTTTCTCAGATTACCATGCCATAAAGTTGGAGATTAGTAAGAGGATGTCCATAAAAGCAAGGGAAACCAATTGGAGAATGAACAAGGATTTCCTGCAATATGAATGGGTACAGGCCCAGATTAGAAAGGATATTAAGAAGTTTCTAGAAATTAAAAAGAATGAGAATACAACATATCAAAACTTATGGGACACTGCAAAGGCAATTATCAGAGGTAGCTTGATATCATTAAATGCATACATGAAAAAAGAAGAAAGGCGTATGACAGATACGTTAACACAAAACCTCCAACAACTAGAACAGAGTCAGCAGAATAACCCCTCCAATAGCAAGAGAAAAGAAATAATAAAAATCAGGGCAGAGTTAAACCAGTGGGAAGACAAGAGAACAATGCAAAAGATAAATGCAGCTAAAAGTTGGTTCTACATATTAACAAAATTTACAGTCCTCTGGCAAAGATTACCAAGGATAGAAAGGAGAAAATATCAATAGCCAGGATGAGGGATGAATCAGGAGCAATAACAACAGACCCCAGTGAGATGAAAAGGATAATCACAAAGTACTATGATGGTCTGTATTCTAATGAATTCTGAAACATGGAAGACATTGATAAATATTTGAAAAAACAGTCTCTCCCTAGATTATATCAGACAGAGATCAAGAACCTCAACAAACCCACAGCGAAAGAAGAAATAGAGAGGGTCATCAAAAACCTACCAACAAAAAAAAGCCCTAGAGCCAGCTGGTTTCACAGCAGAATTCTACCAAGCATTCGGGGAAGAGTTGACCCGATCTTCCACAGAGTATTCCATAACATAGAAGAGGATGGCAAACTCCCAAACTCATTTTCCGAAGCCAGCATTACTTTGATACCCGAACAGGGCAAAGACCCCATAGGTATAGAGAATTATAGACCAATATCTCTAATGAACACAGACACAAAAATCCTTAACAAAATATTAGCCAACAGAACACAAAGGTATATAAAACATATCATCCACCATGACCAAGTAGGATTCATCCAAGGAATTCAGGGATGGTTTAACATCCGAAAATCCATCAATATTAAAATCACATCAAGAAGAAAGAATAAAAATCATATGATAATATCCATAGATGCAGAAAAAGCATTTGACAACATCCAACACCCATTCCTAATCAAGACGCTCATGAAGATAGGATTGGAAGGTAAGTTCCTCAAGTTTATACAAGCTATCTATGAAAGACCAACGGCCAACGGGTGCAAAAGTAAATGTGGCGAAGAAAGCTGATGGTTCCCGGCTATCAAAAGAGATAGCGTCTGGGGTCTTAAAGGCTTGAAGGTGAATAAGCGGCCATCTGGCCCAGAAGTCAAGGGGAATAGAGGAAAGAGCTAGGAGGCAAATGGCACTTATAGAGGTCTAGACAAATACATGTACATATGCAAATATATATATGAGGATGGGGAAATAGATCTATGTGCCTATATTTATAGGTTTAGTGTTAAGGTGGCGGAAGGACCTTGGGCCTCTACTCAAGCACTCCCTCAATGCATGAATACTTTCTTCTATTAAATTGGCATTCTATGATGCTCACCCTTCCGACACAACCGTTGAAGCCAAAGCGGGTGAGCAAGCAAATGTGAAGAAAGCTGATGGTGCCCGGCTATCAAATGAGATAGCGTCTGGGGTCTTAAAGGCCTGAAGATAAACAAGCGTCCATCTAGCTCAGAAGCAACAAACCCACATGGAAGAAGCATACCAGCCCGTCTGATCATGTGGTTCTGAAGGGATCAGTTATCAGGCATCAAAGAACAAAAAATCATATCATTGGCTTCACACCTCCATGATATGATCGCTGAGGACAAACGGGTGCAAATGTGGCGAAGAAAGCTGATGGTGCCCGGCTATCAATAGAGATAGTGTCTGGGGTCTTAAAGGCTTGAAGGTGAACAAGTGGCCATCTAGCTCAGAAGCAACAAAGGCCACATGGAAGAAGCACACCAGCCTGTGCACACCTTCACGAGGTGTCGAAGGGATCAGGTATAAGGCATCATCCAAAAAAACTCTTACCATAGTGAATGAAGGGGGAAGTGCAGAGTGGGAACCCAAAGCCCATTTGTCGGCCAATGGAGATCCCCTCCCAGAGGGGTCTAGAGGAGGAGATGAGTCAGTCAGGGTGCGATGTAGCACCGATGAAGAATACAGCTTCCAACCCCTTCCCCCCACTACCATGATCCGAATTCTACCTTGCAAGTCTGGCTAGACCAGAGGATATACACTGGTGCATATAGGAGCTGGAGGCACAGGGAATCCAAGGTGGATGATACCTTCAGGACCAGGAGTGTGAGGGGTGATACTGGGAGGGTAGAGGATGAGTGGTTTGGAAAGGGGAAACCAATTACAAGGATCTACATGTGACCTCCTCCCTTGGGGACGGACAACAGAAAAGGGGGTGAAGGGAGACGCCGGATAGGGCAAGATATGACAAAATAATAATTTATAAATTATTTAGGGCTCATGAGGAAGAGGGGAGTGGGGAGTTAGGGGAAAAAAGAGGACTTGATGCAAAGGGCTTAAGTGGAGAGCAAATTGGGATTAACCTCAGAGCAATGGCCCAGGGAACTCATAGGCTCATGGCAATAGGGAAAGGTACACACACAGGTGAACTAGAAATCAACAAATGGGATTTAATAAGAATAAAGCACCTGTGCACCTCGAAAGACTTCACCAAGTGGGTGACAAGACAACCCACAGACTGGGAGAAGATTTTTTGTAATGACACATCGGCCAAAGGGCTCATTACTAAAATCTACAACACCATCATGACCTGCAAAAAGAGGAAAACAGTTAACCCCCTAAGGAAGTGGGCAAAAGAACTGAAAAGAACTTTCACTAGGGAGGAGATCCATATGGCCAATGAGAAAGTGTTCCAGATCATTAGCCATGAGAGAAATTAAATCAAAACAACCATGAACTACCACTTAACACCCCTTAGGATAGCCCAAATCAGCAAATCAGGGAGCAACAAGTGTTGGAGGGGCTGTGGTGAAGTAGGAACCCTCCTCCACTACTGATGGTTGTGTAGATTTGTACAGCCACTGTGGAAAGCAATCTGGTGATACTTAAAGAAAATGGAAATTGATCTACCTTATGACCCAGCCATCCCTCTACTGGGCATATACCTGGTGGAAGTAGCAAATAAAACACGACCAGTCATATGCGCTCCAATGTTTATTGAGGCACAATTTACAATCGCAAAGACTTGGAAACAGCCTATGTTTCCTTTGATAGATGAGTGGATTAGTAAACTCTGGCACATACACACAATGGAGTACTATGCAGCACTGAAACGCACGGATGATCACATGAAACATGTCGTTTCGTGGGAAGAGCTGAAAGGAATCATGTTAAGCGAGGTAAACCAAACTTAAAAGGACAGATATAACATGAGTCCCCTGAGGTAAGTAGAACCAACATGCCAGGAATAGACGAATTAACACCTATCTCACCATAAACGGGTGGAAGCATAGATAGTTGGAGGGAGGGCAGGCCACACCTAGGGAGGTACATGAGAGTTCAACATAAAGAAGGGGAAGTGGGGCAGGTGGAGGAAGAAGTGGAGTGGGGAGAAACCAAGTGGATGACATGGGGGGAACAGGGAAACAACCCACCCGGGGGAGAGTATTAGTTGTGTCCCCACAGAACTGGAACATGAATACAGACCCTACCATGACACACCAAACCAGGAGGGCAACGTAAAATGCGAAGGAATCCACAGAGAATGGACCATATGTCGGCCCCAACCAGAATTAGCCCAACCCACAGTATCAAAGGGAGCACCACAGAAAATAAAAATAGATCATGTGGTGTGGGAAAGGAACTGACCAGAAGGAAGTCGAAGCAAAGGAAGGAGGAAGAATGGAGAGGAACACACCTGGGCCCACCAAGCTCAGATGATGATAGCCTGGCTTGAAGGGCCCAATGTACAGAGCAGACCATATAGCCAGCCCTACAGCAAGATGTGACATCCTGCACTGACCCATGACCCTACACGGGACAGCACCTGAGACACAGCGGAGGATGTGTGGCTGAGCTGACCCCACCACACTGAGGCAAAACACTGGGGGCATGCAATGGAGCGGCGGGGGAAACAGAGCAAGGATATCCCGAGGGAGTATAAAGGATGGACTTTGGGGCCAGGACGTGGCACCCTATCAGACTCGTCTGGTAAATACTCCTAAAGGTCAACAAACAGACCTTGAACTACTAACAGGCTTTTTTGTTGCTGTCTTTTTTTTTTCTTTTTAAAATTTTGTATGTTAGCTATTTTGTTTGTTAGCTTGTCAGAGGATGCACAGCGGTGAAGATGGGATCTGGAAACACAGGGAATCTAGGACAGATGAACCCCTCAGGACCAAGGGTGAGAGTGGCGATACCGGGAGGGAAGTGGGGATATAAAGGGAGAACCGATCTCAGGGATCTACATATGGCCTCCTTTCTGGGGGATGGGCAACAGGAAAGTGGGTGAAGGGAGACGTCGAGCAGTGTAAGATATGATAAAATAATAATTTATAAATTATTATGGGAAAAAGGAAAATGAGCTGATTCCAGGAACCCAAGCAGAAGGCGAATTTTGAGACTGATAAGGACAACAAATGTACAAGTGTGCTTTACACAATTGATGTATGTATGGATTGTGATAAGAGTTGTATGAGCCCCAATAAAATTATTTTAAAAAATTAAAGTGTATTGAAAAGAAAAAAAAAGAGATCGAGGTTGGCATAGTGGCTTAGAAAACACAACCCATCAATCTGCTGCCTACAGAACACACATCTCAAGGCTACAGACAAAAATAGGCTGAGAATCAAAGGCTGGGGAAAGGTATACCAAGCAAACAGCAATTCAAAAGCAGCAAGGGTTGCAATCCTAATCTCAGAAAAAATTGACCTAAAAGTGCAAAACATAAAAAGAGATAAGGAGGGACACTATATAATGTTCAAGGGAATGCTACACAAAGAACCACTAAGCATTGTAAACATATATTCCCCAAATGAGAGACCCGCTGAATATGTCAACCAAACGCTCCAAAAGATGAAAAAAGAAATCAGTCTCAACAATTATAGTGGGTGACTTCAATACACCACTCTCCGAGAAAGATAGATCACAGGGAAAGAAACTCATCAAGGAGACTAGAGATCTAAACACTACAATTAAACAATTTGACCTGATAGATATTGACAGAGCTTTTCATCCAAATACAAAAAATTCACATTCTTCTCAATCTCGCATAGCATATATTCAAAGATAGACCACATGCTAGGGCATAGGGTGAATCTACATAAATTTAAGCAGATTGATATACTCCAGACCTATCTCTCTGACCACTGTGCCATAAGGCTGGAAATCGACAAAAAGAAGATGAAGAAATCAAGAGAAAACAATTGGAGGATGAATAACTCTATTGCAAAAGAAGTGTGTACTGGCACAGATCAGAGATAAAATTAGGAAATTTCTAGAAACCAACGAGAATGAGAACACAACATACCAAAACTAATGGGACACAACAAAGGTAGTTATCAGAGGAAGTTTCATAGCAATACATGCAGATTTGTAAAAAGAAGAGAGGCTCATGATTGATATACAGGCACAAAATTTACAACAATTAGAGCAGAGTCAGCAAGACAATCCTTCTAATAGCAAAAAGTAAAGAAATAATAAAATCAGGACTGAGATTCAGGAGAGGGAAAATAAGAAAACTACAGAAAAAAATAATGCTGCAAAAAGTTGGTTATTTGAAAGGATAAATAGAATCAGCAGACTGCTGGCAAACCTAACCAAAGAAAGGGGGAAACAAATTTCAATAGCAAGAATGAGGGGGAAAGAGGGGACATTACAACAGACTCTAATGGAATCATAAGGATAATTGCAATACTATGAAGGATTGTACTCCAATGACTTCAACAACTTGGGAGACATGGAAAAATTCTTGGAAAAACAATCCCTCCCTAGACTGTCCCACATGGATGTCAAGAATCTCAACAGACCCATAGCAATAGAAGAAATCCACAAGATTATCAAGGAATTACCAACAAAAATCCCCTGGACCAGTTGGCTTCACTGGAGAATTCTACCAAGCATTTAGGGAAGAACTAACACCAATCCTACACAAACCCTTCCAGAACATAGAAAAATACCGCAAACTCCCCAACTCCTTCTATGAAGCTAGTGTAATTCTGATACTGAAACTGGGCAAGGATCCCACAAGAATTGAGAGCTAGAAACCAATATCCCTAATGAAGATCAATGAAAAAATCCTTAGCAAAATACTGGCCAATAGAATACAAAAGTATATAAAATGAATAATTCACCATGACCAAGTGGGATTCATACCAGGGATGCAGGGATGGTTCAACATACAAAAGACCATTAGTATCATTCACCACATTGACATGAAAAACTGTAAGAGCCACATGATGATATTGATATATGCAGAAAAAGCATTCGACAACATCCAACACCAATTCCTGTTTAAGACACTTGAGAAGATAGGGATAAAAGGGAAATTCCTCAAGACAACACAAGCTATATATGAAAAACCAACAGCCAACATGGTTGTCAATGGAAAAAAGACTAACACAATCCCACTGAAAAAGGGCCCCAGACAAGGATGCCCCTTGCCTCTGCTCTTATTTAGCATTGTACTGGAGATTTTAGCTAACAGCATAAGGCAAAGAAAAGATATCAAAGGTATTTGTCTAGGGGAAGGAAGAGGTGAAACTATCATTATTTGCAGATGATATGATTTTATATCCCAAAATCTCCACAAGGGGAGTACTGGAAACAATAGAGGAGTTTGGCAGAGTGGCAGGATACAAGATCAACAAACAGAAGTCCATTGGACTGCTATTTACATAGAATAAGACCACAGAAGAGGATATCAAAAAGGTGGTACCCTTCACAATAGCAAAGCACAAATAGAATTATCTAGGGATACACCTGACTAAAAGAACAAAATATCTATATGAGGAAAACTACAGAACACTATTACAGGAAACCAAGAAGACCTCAAGAAATGGAAGAATATCCCATGCTCATGCATTGGAAGACTCAATATAGTAAAGATGTTAGTTCTGCCCAAGACACTATATAAATTTAATGCAATCCTGATACAATTACCCTCATCTTTCTTCAGAGAAATGGAAAAACTGATAACCAACTTCATATGGAGAGGGAAGAAGTCCAGAATTAGCAGAGAACTCCTCAAGAAGAAGGACACAGTGGGAGTGCTTGCTCTACCTGACTTTAACACATATGATACAGCCAAAGTGGTCAAAACCAAATGATATTGGTATAATGACAGATACTCAGACCAATGGAAAAGAACTGAAAACTCAGAAATAAAATCAGCATACAGATGACTAATCTTTGATAAGGGCCCAAAATTATCCAATGGGAAGCGGATGCTCTCTTCAACAAGTGGTGCTGGAAAAAATGGCTATCTACCTGCAGAAAAATGAAGCAAGACCCTACTGGCATACACCCAGAAGAGGCAAGAAACAAACCACAGCCAGACACCTGTGCTCCAGTGCTCATTGCAGCAGGGATCGCAATTGCAAGGAGTTGGAAACAACACAAATTTCCATCAACTGACGAGAGGATTGAAAAACTGTGGTACAACTGGTACATATGAGGGCTGGAGGTACAGGGAATCCAGGGTGGATGATACCTTCAGGACCAAGGGTGTGAGGGACGATGCTGGGAGAGTGGAGGGTGAGTGGGTTGGAAAGGGGGAACTGATTACAAGGATCCACATGTGACCTCTTCCCTGGGAGAGGGACAGCAGAGAAGGGGGGAAGGGAGACTCCGGATAGGGCAAGATATAACAAAATAACGATGTATAAATTACCAAGGGCACATGAGGGAGGGGGGAAAGAGGAGGGAGGGGAAAAAAAAAGAGGACCTGATGCAAGGGGCTTAAGTGGAGAGCAAATGCTTTGAGAATGATTGGGGCAGGGAATGTATGGATGTGCTTTATACAATTGATGTATGTATATGTATGGATTGTGATAAGAGTTGTATGAGTCTCTAATAAAATGTAAAAAAAGAAAAGAGGAGAAAAAAATGATTAGGGCAAAGACTGTACAGATGTGCTTTATACAATTGATGTATGTATATGTATGAACTGTGATAAGAATTGTATGAGCCCCAATAAATTGTTAAAAAAAAAAAAGAAAAACTGTGGTACATACATACAATGGAGTACTATGCATCACTAAAAAGCAGTGATGAACATATGAAGCACATCACTGCAAGGGAAGAACTGGAGGAAATCATGCTAAGTGAAGTAAGCCAAGTACAAAAGGACAAGTGCATGAGTCTGCTGAGGTAAGCTTTAAAAAATGCAAAAGGGGCATAGGGGAAAAGCTACTATATACAAACATTCCCGGGGCGAGGACCAGGTAGTACAGCAGGGGCCAGACCAAATCCAGGGATACATATGGTAGCCAACTAAAAAAAAGGGGGGGAAGTAATGGGTAGTGGGGTAACAGGGCACTAACCCACCAAAGGGGAGGGTATTGTTTATATCTCCACAGGAAAAGAGGGACCAGCTTCAACCCAGTGCTCCAAGATGTGAATGCAACATGCTGGAATGGAGTAGGGAACCAGTGGAGAGGTCTGAGGGGTCGGCCAGAATCCCAACTACATGGACACGTGCCCCTCCCCCCAGAAGAATTTATTTCAGAGGACAGCACTGAAGCTGCAGCTCAGAGAGAGGGACACGTCTGAGCAGAACACAGGGGAGCAAATGAAGAGGAGGGAGAGTGGAGCACATCCTGGCCCACCAAACCTTGAGGATGATATTCCCACTCAAAGCAGCCAATCCACAGAGAAGACCATATGGCCGGCCCCACTATGAGACATGATATCCCTCACTAACCCATAGTCCTACCCATAATGGAGACACAGTTTGGGACTTCTGCCCAATATGATCCCACCACACGGAGGCAAAACACTAAGGCATGCAACAGAACAGCAAGGGGAACAGAGCAACGAAGTCCCCAGGGAATACCTAAATTAGACTTTGGGGCCAGGGCTTGGCACCCCATCAGACTTGACCAGAAAAGACTCCTAAAGGCCAACAAACAGTCCTTGAACTAACTATAAGCTTTTCTTTTTTGTTGTTTCTGTGATATGTTTGTGTGCTTTTTTGTCATTGACTTTTTATTGTTTTGTTTTGTTGCTTGGTTTTGCTCTGTCTTTTTTTTGGTGCATGTTATTATCTCCACAGGTCTGTCTAAATAAGATAGGCTGGATGAATAATCTGAAGGAGAAAATAATGGGACTGACAGTTCCAGGGGGACATGGGAGAGGGGGAGGTGGGGGGAAAGGAAGTGGTGTTAACAAACCCAGGGACAAGGGAACAACAAGTCATCCAAATCAGTGGTGAGGAGGATGTGGGAGCCTGGTAGGACGTGATCAAGGGTAACGTAACTTAAAGGAATTACTGAAACTCAAATGAAGGCTGAGCATGATAGTGGGACAAGAGGGAAATAAAGGAAAGAGCTAGGAGGCAAAGGGCATTTACAGAGGTCTAAATAAAGGCATGTACATATGTAAATATATTTATATATGAGGATGGGGAGATAGATCTATGTGCATATATTTATAGGTTTAGTATTAAGGTAGCAGATGAACATTAGACCTCCACCTAAGTACTCCCTCAATATAAGAATACTTTCTTCTATTAAACTGGCATTCCATGATGCTCACCTTCCCGACAGGATCGTTGAAGACAAAGTGGGTGCATAAATAATGTGGTGAAGAAAGCTGATGGTGCCTGGCTATCAAAAGATATCCTGGGATCTTAAAGGCTTGAAGGTAAATAAGTGGCTATCTAGCTCAGAAGCAACACATCCCACATGGAAGAAGCACACCAGCCTGTGTGATCACGAGGTGCCAAAGGGATCAGTTATCAGGCATCACGGAACAAAAAAAATCGCATCATTGTGTGCTCACCTCCCCGATATGATCGTTGAAGACAAATGGGTGCATAAACAAATGTGGTGAAGAAAAGCTGATGGAGCCTGACTATCATAGGAGCTGGAGGCACAGGGAATCCAGGGTGGATGATCCCTTCAGGACCAGGGGTGTGAGGGGCGATACTGGGAGGGTAGAGGGTGAGTGGGTTGGAAAGAGGGAACCGATTACAAGGATCTACATGTGACATCCTTCCTGGGGGACGGACAACAGAAAAGGGGGTGAAGGGAGACATTGGACAGGGCAAGATATGACAAAATAATAATTTATAAATTATCAAGGGCTCATGAGGGAGGGGGGTGCAGGGAGGGAGGGGGGAAAAAGAGGACCTGATGCAAAGTGGAGAGCAAATGCTTTGAAAATGGTGAGGGCAAAGAATGCACAGATGTGCTTTATACAATTGATGTATGTATGAATTGTGATAAGAGTTGTATGAGTCCCTAATAAAATGTTTTTTTTTTAAAAAGAATATAGCATCTGGGGTCTTAAAGGCTTGAAGGTAAACAGGTGGCCATCTAGTTCAGAAACAACAAAGCCCACATGGAAGAAGCACACCAGTCTGTGTGATCACAAGGTGTTGAAAGGATCAGGTATCAGGCATCAAAGAACAAAAAATCATATCATTGTGAATGAGGGGGAGTGCAGAGTGGGGACCCAAAGTCAATCTGTAGGCAACTGGACATCCCCTTACGGAAAGGCTGTGGGGAGGAGATGAGCCATTCAGGGTTCAGTGTAGCAACAATAAAACATACAACTTTCCTCCTGTTCCTAAATGCTTGCTACCCCATCACGATCATGATTCCAATTCTACCTTACAAATCTGGCTAGACCAGAGGATGTACACTGCTACAGATAGGAAATGGAAACACAGGGAATCCAGGACAGATGATCCCTTCAGGACCAGTGGTGAGAGTGGTGATACCGGGAGGGTCGAGGGAGGGCAGGGTAGAAAGGGGGAACCAATTACAGGCATCTACATATAACCTTCTCCCTGGGAGGCAGACAACAGAAAAGTCAAACAGTGTAAGATATGACAAAATAATAATTTGTAAATTATCAAGGGTTCATGAGGGAGGCAGGAGTGGGGAGAGAGTGGGAAAAATGAGGAGCTGATGCCAGGGGCTTAAGTGGACAGCAAATGTTTTGAGAATGATGAAGGGTAATGAAGGTACAAATGTGCTTTACACAATTGATTTATGTATGGATTGTGATAAGAGTTGTATGAGCCTCCAATAAAATGATTTTAAAAAATGATCAGAGTAAAATCATAGAGAATAGGAGAGAGTAAAATAGAGGAGTCAGACACATTTTTTGGTAGTGCGTTCACCTCAGGGACGGCCATGATCTCAGCAGCCGGTCCACGCAGAGAGAGAATATATTTTGAACCAAGGCTTATATGCACTTGGGGGTGGGCAAGGCCCCCTGGTTACAGGTCCACATCATAACAGAAGGGGCTGTCCATTAGGCATATGCATGGCAGGAAGGGGATGACCTAGGGGTGCACACACAACAGGAAGGGGAGGGACTAGGGGCACCCATGTGACAAGATGGGTAGATCCTGGATTCAAGATGGCAGCCGAACTTTGGTCGTCCTTGAGTTGGCTTGACCTTGTCATTGGGCTCTCCTTCAGGGAAACAATCCACTATCCTTATTAGCAGGGAGTGGGCCCCATCTGTAGTGGGACAGACAATAGTGTCTGGTTGCTCTAGATGGCTGATGCCCTCCGGGAGATAACGTCTAAGCAGCTGACCTTGACCTTGACCTTGACCTCCAAGTGTACAGTCATTTAAGCAGCGTCTTAAGTTTGGCATATATTTGGGGGGACAACCTGGGGAAAACCTTTCTGTATCCCGCACCTTGGGAGCACAGTTCTACTCGGACATCCATGGGACCCCAAAGGCTGGGATCCACTCAACAGCGCTGGTACTGGCGAGCTAGCTCGCCTTCCCATACCTGAAGGGAACGAACGGAATGCTCACTGCCACTCTGTGAGAAGTTTCCTTCCCCCACATCCTTCTAGACCTCTTCTTTCACATTGTCCGGAGGCTGAGTACTTAAGGGGGCCCCTGGGAGGGTGTGTGTGTGCTTTGTGCCCTTCCTGGCATCCTCATGCCCCTATTTTTCACCCTTCCACTCTGGAATTGACCACTTTGCCTCACTCGCCACTGGCAGCTAGAGGGCTTCCTCCGGGGTAGCAGCTTACCCAGCTGTGCGCATGTGCACGACCCCCACTCCCCTGCCCAGAGTGTAACCAGAGCCGAGGACGCACGGACGAGTCCCGGTGGCCAGCTCGCACAGGTATCACCTGACCACCCGTGCCCTGCTTTCCTCCACACAGGGCACCGTTAACAATGGCTGACAGTCCTCCCTGGGGGCTGTAGTCCTCCCCCCAGACAGAGGCCCGGCCCCATATCGGGCCACACAATCTTGGCTTTAAAAGGCTTGCCCTCCCTGCAGACATCTCTCACAAATGGGGCCTTCAGGGACTGCCAGTGACCGCCTGCCACCCGGGGATTGCGGGCCGGAACCTGGCCTCTTGGTCAGCCAGGCCCCCCGAACTCACTCCTTCCCTCCATGCGAACCTGCCTCCCAAGACACCTGACCATTCTTTCCCGCTCCGCCTGGATTACACACCAGTGAAAGCCCTTTGTTCTTCAGCCCCGGGCGAAACTGGGCCTGGCACCAACGTAGCCATGTGCCAGAGGCAGTCCCCTTGGGCCCTCGCTGCGGAACTCAGATCAAGGCCTAGGAGCCAGATTGGAGTGGTGAATGGTGCCCAGGGACGCTGGTGGCCCAGGCAGATGTGGCCTTGTCTATTTCTTACGCCTTGGCCTTTAGAAAGCACTCTGAGTCGGCCCACAGGAAGACTGGGTTTCCCCTGGCATTCTTGGACAAACTAGGCAGTGCCCTATCCTGGCTCATCCTCCTAGGCCTGGTACTGAGCCTCAGGTAGGGCTGGCACTGGTGGCGAAAGCCTGTCCTGATGGACTGCAGGGTGGTGCCGTGAAGGAGGAGGGTGTCAGCTGCTGAGCGGTCTATTTCCACCCTGTCTTGGGGGTAGCAGGACTGAAGTCAGCACCCCAAACCGAGACTTACAAAGGTACCTGTCAGGCAGGGGAAAGGGCAGGTTAAAGAGACCCAATATCCTGTGGAGACTAGTAGTCCTTGAGAGAGAATTCGATGGGATCTCAAAAAACAAAACAAACAGGATCTGCATCTAGAAGAGAGTCCTGGTCCTGGGTGGGATTGCTCTGTGTCTTGAGATAGGTCATATTTCAAAGTTAGCTCCTCCACTGCCCGGCGTGGCATGGCCCGTGGCTTCTACAGTGGGCAGCACAGCCGCGGCTCATCTCTCGCACTGCAGAAGTCCAATGGGGGAGCGACGTTCACAGCATCTTGTTGAGCACCTGTGAACGGTCCACAGGGACCGTTCAGGGAACTTGTAGCCTCAGGTGCCCTCTGAGTTTCCGATGCTTGCTCTTCCCACAAACTGCCAGTTACCACCGCCCGTCTGTCAGTCTGTCATCCTGTGGTAGCCTGTGGGTCCCGATGATGCTGGAAGTGATGTCACTGGTCTTTCAAATGCCAGCGGGGTTGCCCAAAGTGAACAGGGTTCAGCAGAACTTCCAGACTAAGAACGGACCACAAAGAAGGAGTTGGCTACCCATTTCAGAGGAAGTAGCCTCTGAAAAAGCCTTATGCATGTCTTGAAAACCTTGTCAGAGACTGAAGGCCTATGGAATGGAAGCAGACCGTCGCTGGAGGATGGGCCCTCAGGTCGGAAGGCACTCAAAATGTGACTGTGGAGGAGCTGCCGTGCTGAGTGAAGGTCAGCAGGGCCAGGTGTTGGGCCCGTGGGCTACATAGGAAGTGGTGTGAGGTTGTCCAGGTTGTGATAGCAGACTGACATGGAACAGATAAGAGAAAGTCAGCTGGGACGGCCGTGATGTGGGGCCTGTGCACTGTGGTCAAGGGAGGGAAAGGCCAGGCATTGGGCATCCAGAGAACCCTGGGAAGTGTGACCGGAATGTTGATAAGGTAGTGTGTCCCAGGGAGAAAATGGATCCAAGCTGCAGACAGACCCCTGCCAGAGGCAGAGAGAGCAAAGGCAAATAAGAACACGAAGCTATGTAACCATAGAAATGCCAATTAAAATGATGATGAAGTATCTACTATCTGACATCGACTAGCCTGGCAAGAGCCAGAAAGCTGCGTGTCTGAGATTCACCGTGCTGAGGTAACAGAAATGCCACCCGCGAGACGCGGTCACAGAGAGCAGGGATCCGTGTTCTAGAGCCTGAAACCCACACGTCCTTGGCCATCCTGATCTTCCTTGTGCTTCTCTCGCATGCTTTCTGCCAGGGATCCTGGCATTTCTTGGCATTCCTTGGTGTCCCGGTGTCTCTTCTGCAATTTCTATAACTCCAAAGTGCTGAGGTTCAGGGCCCATCCCACACGGGTGTGATCTCACGCACTTCCCAACAGGATCAAATCCACGGGGAATGGGGGATAGGATTTCAACACGTGTGGAGGATCCTGGTGGCACAGTGTGTTGAGCGAAGGATGCACAACCAACACGTTGGTCATGCAAACTCACCGGAAAGTCTTATGGAGGTAGAGGAGGCAGTCTATCCCTGTGAGGATTTATAGTCTCGGGAACTTTATAGAGCAGAGCTACTCTGTCCCTTAGGTCACTACACCGCAGAACGTACTCGCCGGTAGTGGTTTGGGTGTGGGGGGAGACACCTAAATCAATCCATAACACTGGGTAATCCTAAGTGTTGGTGAGGACATGGGTCCCAGTAACCTATAGGTGGGGACAGTGACTGATAGAGAAAATCTGGAAAGGCACCTCCAGTGTTTGTGGAAACGAGGTGACAGCTGCTCTGTCACGGCTGCACCGCTGCTCCTGCATATTAATCCTCAGCTGCTCTCCCACCCAGGTGTCTTAGACAATCTGACGACCAGGAAGTGCCCTGCAGCCTTATGTGGGGTAGGGGGCACAGCAAGGCGTCTGGGTGCCCCTCTTAGGGAGGAGGTGGATGTGTCTGGAGTCCGACTGCTCAGCACAGGGCGCTTCACATGTTGTATCTTCAGAGTGGATCCATTATTGGCCCCGTTTGACTGTGGGGGAGACTCAGACTAGCCCAAATTGCACGAAGCCGCAATGACGACTGTCTGGGTGACAGTGCCCCCCACCCGAGAGCTGGCTGAGTTTCTGGAGGAGGTCCTGTCCTTGGTGAGTCCATTAGTGACAGGCTAACAGGGGCAACACCGAGCCTTGGAGGCTTGGGCAGATGGCCCCTGGCTCTTGTTGGATGACCTGGTGTGAGTCCTGGCTCTGGCACCGAGCAGCTCCGCAGGACTCCTGCTTGTGAAACAGACACCATGAGAGAAACCCAACCCCAAGGGTTTATGGGATTTCTTATACCAACCTCCTGACACCATATATTACCCCCACCCCCCTCTCGTACTCTGAGTTGAGGGGAAATCACGCATCCCTGCCCAACATTTAAATCAGTAAGGGCTTCTTAGAGGGGAGTGTGTCGTCCTGGAAACTGGTTTTCCAAATGCCAAATCCAGGCAGACTGCCTGAGCTCTCACCCCTGGCTATGTAACCTGACTGGAATCCAGCCATTCAGGGCCCGCGTGCACTCCCGTTACATGCAGTAGTGACTAGACATGTTGGTGTGCATGAGCACACATTGTCTGGCCTGATCAGAGCTCATTATGAACGAGTCCAAGGGTAGGGGTGGGGTATGGAGGAGATAGAAGGACGAGGGACAAGGGGTGCTAGGGGGTTTCAGGAGCCCAGTGCTGAGTCCTGATGCCTTCCAGACACCCCCATCCCCTACCAACCCTAGCTGACTTCTCCCACGTATTGGCCTGAGTGAAGATGGCGATTCCACCCCAGCCTGGGCACAAGAGAACAAGTAGCAGAGTGTGGCATGGACCTGCAGTCCTGCAGTGGCCAGGTGGGTGGTGGCACTGGGAAGCCTAGCCTACAGGCCAGCTCTGTTCCTCACAGCTGTGCTCTTGGGCAACAGATCCCACCTGTCTGTCTCTCAAAGGAGACAGGAGCAAACCTAGGCACTGAGCTTTTGGGAGGATGAAATCAGGGGCCGGGAGGCCCCTGCCAACTGCTTGGCACATGCCATAGCTAAGCACACAGAGAGCACACAACACAAATAAGCCATCGCGCGTGTTATTCTCGCAGGTCCACATGCCCCAGGTCACAAGGAAGCGCCTGGATTACAGAGCCTCAGGGTCACACACAGGCAAGGGCTGGACTCAAAAGCTCATCCAATTGGCATCATCAGGAGAGACTCGTGTTATGCTGCAGTAACAAGAGACTCAAATCCTAGTGGCTTAATACAACAAAGAACTATTCTCACTCATGTTAAATGGGTCAGCGAGGCTTTGCTCTGTGTCATCACCGCTCTGGGACTCAGACTAATGAAACCACCACCTTAGGGGACATCTCCAGTCACTATGACCCAGGGGAAGGGACAGGGCAGCGTTGTAAAGTGGCCACCAAGAAGTGAAACACATCATTGAATTGGCTCGTGTAAACGATGGCTGAGCCCAAGGGAACAAAAAGTCCTATCTTACTATGAGCCTGGAAAATGGTGAGGCAGAAGGCGGTGGGCAGCGCTGGTGACTCCCGCTCTTCTTTATGATTATCACTACTGCCTTTGCTATGCTGTTAGTAGTTTAAATATTGGCCTTCAAGGGGTCGCCCCGTACCACAGTGCTAGCTGAGCAGAGCTCGGGCCTTGCTTCCTGCAATAACCAGGCATGCTTGCAGGCACTGGGAAAACCAAACCAACTCTAAAGAAGCCCAGAGATGGAAACCAGCTCGATGCCTGGCACACGTGGGCTCACACACAATGGAATTCTAGGCACAGCTACCGAATGGTGCTCACTCTGCGACCCCTCAGACAGGGAGGAGCCTGGAGAGCATTATGCTAAGCGAAACCAGCCAATCACTAAGAGACAAACGGTGTACGAGAACACTATGATAAAATGTCAAGAACACATTTCCACATGAAAATAATATTTTGATGATAATCAAGGATAGGAAGGAGAGGAAGGGAGTGAAGTCACAGGCTAGAAGAGAGACAAGTAGGAACCTAGGTGAATCAGAAGGAAATATACAATAAGAGGAAGGTCACACACACACACACACACACAGTGGCGAAACTCCCTCGTGTGAAAAGAAGCAGAGGACTTCCAGCCCACGGGCATGGAGCGGCAGACATTGGACTTGGGTTCATGTCTCTTGCCTTGAGAGTACCCAATGAATGGTAGCCCAGAGTTACCATCCCCTGTCTACGTTAATGCCCTCCTTGCTTTACTGTGATGTGTATGGATCCGGTAGGCATGCCCCTGCTATTGTGAATGAATACGACTGAAAGTCTTGCCCTATCACCAACGCCCCTCCACTGCTTGTATGAATAGTATCCTGTCGCTTAAGAATTGAATCTGTACAAGTCAACAATTGCAGTTCATAGCTGACCTATGCTTGCATACTTTCCCTTTCTCAGCAGTGTTTTTAAATTCTATACCATTCTATACCCAAGGAGTGATTGATAACATAAAATGACAATGATATCTCTAAGGTGAACCAGAGAGCTATATAAACCATAGATGTATGAATGGATTGGGGACTTGCACTGAATCCTAACCCTAATCTAAGAACAGTTGGTTCTGAGGGCACAGTCCTGCTCGAAACTCACCCTCGTGAATTTCCATCTGCTGAAGAATAAAACAGTACACATACTCCACCCATGCACAAAAACAAATGCAAGATAGATTAAAGACTTACGTGTAGAACAAAGAGCTACAAAGATTATCAGTGAGAAAATAGGAACAAACTTCAGGGCCCTATAGCAAGCCATAGAAACACTACCAAATACAATGAAGGAAACACACACAGTGGAAGACAACATGCTACCTACTGAAAATAATATATAAGTATGCATCCATCAAATCTTGATTATCAGAAAAGTGAAAAGAGACCCCATGGAATGAGAGATTATTTTGGCAACACTGATAATACACTCGCCTCAAAAATCTTTATAAAATGGAAAGATCTAGATGAGAAAAAAAGTTGAATAACCCAATTAGAAAGTGAGCAAAGGGCACAAACAGTTCACCAACGATGGCGTCCAAATGGCCAACATACCTTTGAAGAACTGTTCCCGATCACTACCCATCCCAGCGATGAAAACCAAACAGCAATACCCTGACCGTGACAGCCAAGTTCAACAAATGCTGGAGATGTGGTGGAGATACTGGAACCCTGTAAATATGTGCATCCGCTGTGGAAAGTGACATGGCACCACCTCAAACGACTGGGAATAGAAATTCCACGCCATCCAGCAACCCCTCTGCTGGGTATATAGCCTCAAAAAGTAAGAATTCCAACAAAACAGACATTTGCACATCCACGTTCTGTGCAGCACGGCCCACAATAGTGAGTGGATGGAAACAGCCCAACTGCCCCCAGCAGAAGGATAAGCAAACTTGGATCCCTACGCCCAATGGAACCCTACGCCTCTTGCTAAAAACCATGATGGAAACATGAAGGACCTCATGAGATGGATGGACCAGGAGAGCATCAATCACGAAAGGAGAGCATCATGCTGAGTGGGGTTGTGCAATAGAGACCTTAACTGATCTTACTGAATTATACATGTAGAAACAGCCGAACAGATGTAAGTACTGCTAGGTGTGTTCTCAATACCAACAACAATAAAGCAAATTTATGAAACAAAACAAACTATGTAGCTCATCAGACCTGGATTCCAACTGCCCGGGACCACCGGTGCGCAGGTGCAGTCAATGTGATGCGCTTCTTTCTCCTCATCCAAACGATGAGCCGCAAGAGGTTGTTATTAGTTTATGTAAATAGCCAGGGTTGTTTTTGTTTTTTTCAAAAATGTATAAATAATGCCATAATCCTTTAAATTCCCTCACGTTCTACAAATAGAATTACATCCCCCAAGAGTGTGAGTTGTACCTTCTAACCTCTATGCCTGCGTTTATGATTCTGTTTGGAAGTGATGGGCTCTGCTGTGTTCGTGAGCCAGATCAATAGAGGGTGTGCCTTAGGTCGATCTCTTCTGATATATAAAAGCCGAAACAGGTAAGCAGAAGAAGCAGTGAGTGGAAAAGAGAGATGCCAAGCTACGTGTAGATCATGCAGGAGCCAGGCTCAAGAGAGGAGGGCCCTTCCTCCAGAGCTGAGAGAGAGAAAAAGTCTAGAGTCTGCGCTCCAAGTCCAGACCTTGAGGTTCGGAAACCGAGGAAATGGGATTTTACATTTGGTAAAACCATCGACTTTCAGCATGTGTGTTATACGAGAGAATTAAGACACCGTGCAAATACTATTTCTGATGCTCTCTGATCTTTGGTATCAATCAGGACTTCGAACCAGTTTACATCAGTTCAGTCGTGGCTGACACAGTGAGACTGAAACAGACTCCAATGTGTACGACATAGCTGCACCCGAGTGGGAACCAGAATGGAATAAAGGACAGCGTGCATCCCAGGCTTTGGATGCCCAGAAGTGTCTAAGGTCTAGGTGGGAGACTGGATCGTGGCCAGGGCTGTGAAACCCAACAGACGTTCAAAGCAACACAGATGCCGTTTCTGAGTTGGGCACCATTGTTTCTGTGTTTTGGTCCAGAGATTCGGTTGCTGTGCCAAGTGCCTACTGCTTTTGTCTTCCGGAGGGAGACTGATTAGGTGAGACCCAAAGGTGGAGTGCCCAGAGGGCACACCTGAGTTTCTAGCAGGGCCTCAAACCACCTGTCATTCCTCCCACATCTCATTATCATTCCTGTCCACCTACATTTTACTAATTTAGGTCCGTCCGGGTCTCACTTCCTTGGCCATGACTGAAGTAGGAAGACGGGGTTCCAAACCCTGATCTAGAACCACGTTTCTGCCTGGCTCTTCCTCTTCTTAATGCTTGACTGGGTCTTTTCATGACTCGGCTGATCATCGGTTCTTTCCGCTGTTGTACGGATGAAAAACTAACACGACATTTTCTCCTCTGGCTGTTTCAGACTTCTCTTTCTGGTTAGTTTTGGACAATTTTATTATGACGTGCCTTGAGGAGGTTTTCTTTGTTTCTTGAGTTCTTGAGCCTGTGAATTTATTGTTCTCATGAGGTTCGGAAAGTTTTTGACCATTATGTTTTCAAATACGTTTTTTCTGTCCCCCGGCTTGTAGATCAGGAACTTGAATTGTCTCACAGCGCATTGACGCACACCTGTTTCAAAGGAGGCATTTTTCCTGCATATTTCATGTTGGACAGTATCTTCTCTCCAAGATACTGATCTTTTCTTCTTCACTCTTTAGTCTGCTGACCATCAACACACCCGGTAGATTTCTTCATTTCAGTTCAGTTCGTCATCTCCAGGAAGGGTTTTTTTGCCTCTTCCACACGGCTCCTTAATTTTGTGAATGTGTGATATGCAGTTATGATGACTATTTTCGTGTCCTTTTTTTGTGCTAAGTTTAACATCTGTGATGTTTCTGGGTTGGTTTTGGATGGGGCTATCCTCATTATTGGGGTTGTTTTCCTGCCACGTTACATGTATCGTAATCTTTATTTCATGCCAGCTGGTGTGCTTCTTACGCGATGGAGTGCTGAGACTTTTGTAATTCCCATGAAACCTCTTGAATTTGATTTGGAAATTCGGTTATATTATTGGGAACGGTGTGATTCTTTTGGGTCTCACTCTGATAATTTGGTAGGTGAGTCTGCAAGTGTCCAGTCTAGGGCTGACTATTCCCTAGTACGGAGGAAGACCTTCCGTATCATCTTTTCCTGACCTCGGGAATGGTGAGTCCTGCTGGGTGGAAACAGGAACTATTCCCAGTCTTGTGTGACACCAGCCTCCTTTCTCTCTAATTCCCCTGGAGAGGTCTTCCCTGGCCTGGGCAGCTGGATACTCAAAGGGGCTCCCTGGCTCTCTGTGCAGCTCTCTGCTTTTGGGTACCCTGCCCTGTGGAACACAGCTTTCCCCGTCCTCCTGGACTGGACTCTCAGATCCATCTCCCTGAACCGTTCACTCTCTGGGCTCTGCTGCAATTCCCTCTCCCTGTGCCACGGCCCAGACACTCTCTGAGCCCAGCCATAAGCTGGGGATTGTCGCGATCCCTCATCAGTTTCCTGTGTCTCAGCCTTTAGTGCCTGAAATGCGGCGTTTCCAAACTTGCTGTGCTGTGTATTTTGCCTTTGTTTGTTTCAGCTGGGCGGGTAAATCTGGCCCCTATTATTCCATCTCAGCCAAAATCAGACAGTCCCACAATCCTCATTGATTCTCCCCATAGGAGTTAAACTTGATTCCTCGCTTCTCCCTATCCTTCAGCTGACCAGCACAGCTGGTACCTCCCAGCAGATCCTCCACTACAACCTGGGAGCGACTCTCCCGAAGGTGAGGACCATAACCCCTGCCAACTTGGTCTCAAGGGCCCCCCCACCCCCACCCCTGGAAGCAAGACAAGGTGGGAGAGGTTTGCGTTGGCAGGCATCTCCGGACTCCTGAGGGCAAGTGCGGGGAGGCTTCTGGAAGTCTGTTGGAACCTTGTTGCAGGTGTCTGGGAAGCAATAATTACCCCCACCAGCCCCCCCAAATTTCACAAATGGTAAAGCAAGCCCAGAGAGGTGAAGCTCTTCCAAAGACTGTAAGGGCTCAGGGCAGTATTTGAGAGACAGACATGGGGATGGCGAATCTTAGTCACCAGTTAGGTGTCAGGCATGGTTCTGGACACTTTGACAGGCTTATGCCATCCGGAGCTCTGCCCAGCCAGTGAAGAAAGATCAGCTGCCTTGGCTTCGAACCGGCGACCGTGTGGAGTGGTTGGGAGTGGCACGGGGGCTCTGGAGTTTGGGAGCCTGGGTTGGAAGCAAGTCTGCCTTCTAAAGATGATGTGACCTTGGACCCAGCACTTTGACTTCTTTGCTTCCGTTTCTTTGCCTAAGACTAGGCTGACCCTAAAATCTACCTCTGAGAGTATTGTGTGGATGACATGCGGAAACCTAGGTACATACGTATGTATCAAGTTCTTGGAATAGGGTCTGGCGGGCACTCACACGTCAAGGAGGACACTGAAGCCTAGAGAGCTTAAATCACTGGCCCAGGATCGCATAGCTCACCTGTGTTGGACTCCCGCTGACTGAACTCCCTTCCATGTTCCCTCCTGGAATGCACTTTGCCCGTGGGCCCTGCCACCCTCTTCCTTCCTTGACTGTCGGCTGTGCTTAACCACATTAATTGACTATTCTTACAGAGGTCAAGGGGGGAAAAAAATCTGAAAGCAGGCCAGGCCTGGGGGGCCGGCTTCCAGAGAAAGTATTTTACTCAAGGAAGTAATCACACATTAAGTGAAAAGATGTCTCGAAGCCGTCCTGACTCCGCCCATGGCCTCCTTGATGGATGGGTGGCGGTGACTCCGGTCGTGGCTGGCTTCCAGCAACAGTGGCACGCCAGAGTGTCTGCCGCAAGTCACCTCCCTGCCACCTCCCTGCCACTCCCTGCTGGGGGTGCTGACTGGCAGGTGGGGGGCAGGAGGTAGGCTGGGGGCCGCTCTGGGCAGATGAAGACGTCCCTGTGGAGAGGCGCACCTGGTGGGTATTTCTGGGTGGAGCACCTCGTGTCCACTGAAGAACTCTGTGGCAACCGCTGGGGAACAAGCTGCGCTTCCAAGAACTAAGGATCAGGCAGCAATGTTGGGGAAGAGTGCGAGAGGGGGGAGAGAGGCCCTGAACCTAAATCCGGCCCCCTTCTTACAGGCGACTCTGGGCAAGCCACGTCAGCTTCTGGAACTGTTTCCTCGTCTGTAGAATGGAGAGCTCGGCCACAGGGGAGCCCCGAAACCTACCCCTGTTCACAAGCTGCTGCTGAGCAGACACTCACAAGCCCCCCTCTGTGGGGAAGGCTGGCCCTCAGAGAACCTCATCCTGTAGTCAGCCCGGGCTGATGGGGCGAGTATGTCGGAAGAGAGGAGGGGGGCGGAAGGAAGGAGGAAAGAGCTTGCTGCCTCTGGGGATGGCAGAGAGGTGAGAGTCGGCAGGCTCTGGTGTCTCTGGGGACAAACACTCAAAGCAGGCCTTACTGGTGTTAAGGTTTGGGGATATTCCCCCAGGCTCTTAATGTGAAGGGAACCGTTACCGGAAGAAAACGTGCTTACAAGCGTCACCGTCACTTCGTGTCTCTTTTGCCTCCGACAGCCAGGAAGACAGAGGCTCCTCACTGACCTCAGCACCCAACGCAACCTGGAGCCATTAGGGATGCCAGGCAGCGCAAGCAGAAGTCCCAAGTGCCCAGCTAAACGCACATTTCAGAGAAGCACACCATACTTCTTAGTTGAACCCTTTTTATATCCCTAAGGATATAGAATGCCCACCTACATTTTTCACCTCCGAAGTTTAGTGGGAAGCTGCTATCCCACTTCTAGTGCACGCTGCCAACTGGTGGGGGACTTCTAAGGTACTATTCCACAGCACAGAGACCTCTTGGGGCATATATATCCCACTAATTGTGTAACAATACACATCACCTAAAATCTTTTTTTTCCCCCTTCATTTCGTTCTAAATGCCTTCCATCTTTGAAGACACATGATTCTGACAAAAATTCAAGGCAGAAAATAATTCAGTCTTGAAAGCGTGTTTAAGGTAGCAGGTCTCAAGTTTCTGGGTCATTGGACCCCTTAATGTTTAAAAATATTAATCAATAAGCTCAAGTTGCTGTCAAGGTGGCTCTGACTCATAGTCACCCTTTTGTAAAGAACACGACACCGCCCAGTCCCAAGTCATCCCCACAGTGCGGCGATGCTTGAACCCACGGTGGTAGCCACTGTCAGCTCACCTCACTGGGGGCTTACTTCTTATATGTACCGTCCTCTTTCCCAGGCAGGAGTCGCTTCCATGACTGGCCCAAGTGTGGGAGATGAAGCCTCACCAACCTCACTTCTAAGAGCAACCCAGTTGTTCCTCCTCCCAAACAGAGCTGTTCATCCTGTGACTGTATATTCGAGATTCTTTGCTAACGCCCTAGTTCAAAGGCATCAATAATCCTTTGGCCTTCCTGATGCCCTGTCCGGCTTTGGCCTGCAATTGAAAATGCCATGGCTTAGCTGAGGGACAGCTTAGGCCTCACAGGGACATCTTTGCTTTTTGAAGACGTGAAAGCAGTCTTTTGCTGCGGCAGATTTGCCCAGTGTAATAAGTCCTTTGATTTCTCAACTACTGCTTCCATGAAGATTGATCGTGGATCTAAGTTCAGTGAAACCCTTGACAACCTCAATATTTTCTCCATTTATCATTACATGGCTTATTGATCCAGTTGGACGGATTTTTGTTTTCTTTATATTGAAACGCCCTCCATCCTGAAGGCTACGGTCTTTGATCTTTATCACTAAGTCCTTCAAGTCGGCTTCACTTTCAGCCAGCCTCAAAAGCGGCTGCTTATACGAGTTATACCTATCTTTACTCACTGTAACAGAAATTCCAGCTGCCAGATGTTTAATTATTTACATTGAATTGATTCGATGAAATTATAATAAAATCATCATGCTTGCATGAGGATGTTGAGACCATAAACAGCAAAACATATAACAAATCCCGCTGTTTCTGCACGGACAATTCAATGACACTGACCACATTATTTGTGTTGTACAAACATGCTCGCTCTCCTTCTCCTGAGTGATTCGTCTCCTAGTCACATGTATTCACTGGCTCATAAGATTCCTATTTTACCTTTGGAGTTGCTCTTGCCAACTTGATCCCATATGGCTAGAACTTGAAATAGTACAATGGTCACAGCAGATATTTTTTAATTAAATAGTTTTATTGAGATATAGTTAACGTGTCATGCAGTTCCATAGTTCAACCATATTAAGAAGAGTTGCTCAGTCATCACCACAATAAACTTTGGAACTTTTTCTTCCTTCCCGTACCCATTGATATTGACTCCCTGTTTCTCCCGAACCTCCCCTTCTTTGCCCACAGGCAATCATTAATCTAGTCACTGTCTCCATAGACCCACTCATACTGAATTGCCTATACAGAAAAACATGCAAGCACAAAAAAGGACCCACTAGCATGACCACATCAAAGAACCTCAAATGAAAAGAGAGCCAAAAATATTTAAAACGGAGACAGATTTAAAACGGGTCAATGGAGAATCAAATGATAAGATGATACATTGCAGCCAAACTACAGCTGCTAAAATCCACTTCACAATGCTCTGTGTTTGATATTAAGACTAATGCTACATCCCTAGAGTATGGTCACAAGGGATTCACTAGAAACTCAACCCAGTAGGGACCCTGCAAACTGATTTTGGGTTTCTACTATCATCCATAGATTTCCACAAACCAGGTGTTTAGAATTTAAACTCTGATACTGTTCCCTCCTCTGCATTTTGATTTTATTATTTACAATCCTTGGATCACACAGACTGGTGTGATTCTTCTGTACTGACTCCTCACTTAAATGCCTGCTTATTTGAAGAAAAGCTGCTAAGCCCCTGAATACAAGTCTTTCTAATAGCCAGGCACCGTCGTATTTCTTCCCTACTTCTTGCTACAGCACGCGTATCTTCAGTGATCTCGTGGGGGTGAGTTTTGATCAGGGCCATGCCACAAGAACTAATTGTTCTTATATTAAGGCTACAACCAAGTGAGAGCTCAAAATCCAATCATATATCTCTGGTTTACATATGTCCCTGGTTCACTTTAGAGACATTACCATTTTATTGGAATCCATAATAAATTATCCCCATGGGGCATAATGTAATTTTATTGATAGTATCATTATTTTAGTCAATGGTATAGAATTTAAAACACCGTTGAGAAAAGGAATTTATACATGTGCAGGATATCTTTTTAATTTATTTCTTATTTCACAAAATTTTAATAGTATTTTTTAAGACTCTGAGAAAAGATACAAATGTTGGCTTTAGCTCACTACTTTTAACTGTATATTCATTAACCATAATTAGAATTTTCCCCTTTAATTTTAATAAATCATTAGAAATATTTTAAAAGAAGTAGCATGTTTTGAAAACATGAGTAGAAATAATTTCAATTCTTCTATTTACCATACTATATATTATCATTTTATTGGGGGCTCGTACAGCTCATATCATAATCCATACATACATCCATTATGTCAAGCAGATTTGTACATTTGTTGCCATCATAATTTTCAAAACATTTTCTTTCTATTTGAGCCCTTGGTATCAGCTCCTCATTTTCCCCCTTCCTCCCTTACCCTCCCTCATGAACCCTTGGTAATTTATTAATTTTTTTCATGTCTTACACTGACCGATGTCTTCCTTCACCCACTTTTCTGTTGTTTGTCCCCCAGGATATCTTTTTAGACTTGAAAACTTGCGTAGATTGGAAATGTAAGAGACTGGTCCTCAACCTTCCTAATGCCGCCACCCTTGAATACAGTTTCTTCATGTGGTGGTGACCCTCCAACCATAAAATTATTTCCATTGCTACTTCATAACTGTCATTTTGCTACTGTTATGAATCGGGTGATCCCTGTGAAAGGGTCGTTTGACCCCCAAAGGGGTCAAGCATGACCCACAGGTTGAGAACCGTTGGGCTAGAGGTTGGGGCTCTGGGCTCTACCAGGTGAAATCAGAATCTCCATGCCATCCCACAGATCAGCAGGTAGTTCTTCCTTAGGCGGCCATACAGGGCCCCGGGGCCCTTTCTTCGCCTTCATTGACTCTTCCTTAGCCCCCTGGGCAGCTGCCGAGCAAGGGAGAATGAAAATCGTGGACGCTGTTGACACGGATCAACCGATCTCCTCCAGAGCCCAGGATCCAGGGTCATAGCCATGCCCAGCTGCCCAGCTGGGATCCAGACATGGATCCCAGTCTAGCGGGGTGCCAGGAGGAAAGTACCTGGCGATGGCGAGAGGCAGCCCTCTGGCCAGTGGTAGGCATGCAGGCACCCAGGGGGGTCAGGCTCTGGATGCTCTGAGGTGGGATCAGTGGGCTTGCTGATGGAGGAGGGGGTGGAGGAGAAGACTCAGGATTGACTCCGGGCCTGTGCTATTGGCTGAGGCCCGAAGGGGCTCAAACCATGAGCATGAGGGTTATCACTTCCCCTGCTCGGAGCAGTAGATGGAAAGTCTTCCCACTCATCCTGGGTCAGTGCTTTGCAGCATTTCCCACTCCTTTTCTTCACACCCTTTCCAACGTGCTGTGTGCTTCCCCATCAAGGGATGGGGTCTGTCTTCCCACCCCTTGGCAATGAGAGCCTATGACTTAAGTTGGCCAGCAGGATAGGATGGAAGTGATACAGTGCCCATTCTTAGCCTGGGACTTAGACTGCTTGCAGTTTCTGCTCTGCCTGTGAGGTTCCCTCCCCGCCGATGGAACACACTTAGACCACCCTACTGGAAGATGGGAAATCAGGCAGAGGAGGACTCCCTTCCCCTGACCAAAAATGTCCTAGACCAGGTACAGCTATGACCTCAAATCTATGAGGAAGCTCTGCCTAGAGCAGTGCCATTACCTGAGCACAGATGCATGAGGGACCCAAGCTGAGACCAGGGGAACTTCCTGGCTCACCCCAGACTAGAAAACAATAAAGGCTATGCCTGAAGGCATGAACAATGCTCTGACTAAATCCCAATGGTTTGGTCTGCCTCTAAATAACCCACCACTGAAAACTCAAAGTAGCAAAGCGCTTCTCCAACATACACGGAGTTGCCCACAGTCAACTCAATGACAACTGATCATGATGCTGGTGGCTGTAACTTGGTGACAGCTGACTGACACAACTCCCCACGCAAGCAGTGTGGGCTGGCCAGGGAGTCCAGGACGGTGCTGCCAGTCCTGTGCCAGCGGGGTGCTTGTGGCCCTGGAACACTCCCTTCTCTTCTTGCCTCCCACTAGAAGGCTCAGCTGATGCACTTGGGGGGTGGGATGTGCTGGGTCCAGCAGTCCGAGACCAGAATGAGAGCAAAGGCTTCATGGGATGCAGGTTCCTCCTACCCTTCCCAGGAAGGGCCTCAAGAACTGAAATGCGAGGCCTGACTAGGACTTTTCAAGAGCTGGGGTGCGGGGAGGAATATGGGGGTGCCAGGAACAGGGAACAAGGGCATACGATGCACGGGAAAGTGTGGGGTCACTAAGAATTCCATGCAGAAGACAAATAAGGGATAAAAATGGAATTGTTACAGCCTGATATGACCAAAATAAAAACAAACTAACTCACTGCCATGGAGTTATTTCGACTCCTACTGACCCTATAGGACCAGGCAGAACTGCCCCTGTGGATCTCTAAGATTACCTCTACAGGAGTAGAGAGCCTCACCTTTCTAACATGGAGTGGCTGGTGGTTTCAAGCTACTGTCCTTGTAGTTAGCAGCCCAGCACAAAACCAGTAGGCCTCCAGGGCTCCTCACAGCCTCATCTAGTCCATAATAATGACTTCACAAATGGCAGCCTAGCTGCTGCTGTGCACAAGAGATACGGCGCTACTTAGAACACCTGGGAATAGAACCGCACACTGCCTCGCAACACCTCTGCTAGGCACAGACCCCAAAGAAATAGGAGACACAATGTGAACAGAAGTATGCTCTCCCATGCTCATTGCAGCACAGGTCACTGTAACAAGAAGCTGGAAAGAGCCCAAAAGCCCATCAGTAGAAGAACGGATAACAAAACTCTGATACATACACAATGGAATACTGCTCATCTCTTTAAAAAAACAAACAGTGAAATCATGAAACGCCTGAGGAGATGGACGAACATGGAAACCATTATGTTGGGTGAACTTAGTCGCTCAGTAAAGGACTAGTGTTGTATGAGTCCACGGCTCTAAGGCAGGCATCTGCTCTCAGGTCAATCATCTTCTCATTAGGTCTTCAGAGAGAGGGAGCGAGCCTACCCAGGGTGCAGAAACCATATATATCCCCTTTCATAGGTACACCTTCCAAGGAAGAGGAGACCTCACTTCACCTGTGGTCCGTTTTTCAAGATAGGGGGAGAGAGAGAGAAGACCATTCAGTTGGGGCCATACAACATGGTGGTAAACTCAAACTCCAAACTTACTGCTTTTGAGTCTATGCTGACTCAAGGAGACCCTTTAGGACAGGGTAGAATTTCCCCGGGGAGTTTCTGAGACCTAGAACCGTCTACAGGAGTGGACAGCCCATTTTTCTCTCGACATTGTGCTACGGTCACCCACCCCAAATCAACAGATGCTCCTGCAGGAGGGATAAAGCCAGACTTACTGGAAATTCAAGTTAGGATGGGAGAATGGGACATACATGTTTTCAAGAAGTTATATTTCTGTGGGTAAATCAAGAGACCCAACCCCCCACCGGGAAGTAAACACTTACCAATGCTTCTATAGAACCCAAGGGGAGCGTGTGTGGGGTGCTATGTTCCTAACTGAACACGTTTGGTTTCTTTTCCATACAGCCCTTGACCCAGGCCATGTGCTAGGGACCCCGTGGGACTTAGACTCTGTCCTTTTGAGGCTCACAACGTCCCACATGGCCATACCAGAAGGATCCATTGTGGAAATCTTGTCAAGTGAACTGGGCTTTACCTCAGACTCACCTGTAGCATAGTTAAGGAACACACACTCCGTTGCACGTAAGGCTGAAATGCCCTTGTGTGAGAGGAAGAGGAAGACTGCTATCCGAAGGTCCCTGGAATTGGCAGTCACTGGACTTTGGGTCAGATCTCCTGGTTTGAGGGTGCTCCATGAAGAGTGTCCTGGGGCGACCATAGATTTACCACCTTAGTGTCCTCCTTGCTTTCTTATAGGAGCCCTGGTGATGCGGAGGTTATGTTTGGGGCTTCCAACCCACGAGGTTGGCAATTGAAAACCATCAGCCACTCCACAGTCTTTCTCCACGCCTATAAAGAGTTACCGTCTCCGAAGCACATAGGCACTGCTAACCTGCCCTCTACGGTCACTGAGCTTCAAAATCGACTCGATAGCGATGAGTCTGATTTGTTGTGACATGTATCAAATGGATAGGCCCGGTTCTGCCTTTGTAAATGAGTTCTTGAAATTTTTTCTCTTATTACCAACCCCCATGATTTGTGTGACTAGTATTCAGTCACTTAAGAGTTTAATCTGTACAAGTCACCAATTTGTGCATTATAGATGGAAGTTGGCCTATGCTTGTATACTTTTCTTTTCTTGACAGTGTTTTAAATTCTATACCATTGACTAAATTAATGACACTAGCAATAAAATTACTTTATGCCCCGGGGGATGAGTACAATGTTCTATATCATAAAATGATCATGATGTCTCTATGGTGAGCCAGAGACATCTATAAACCATAGATGTATGAACAGATTTCAGGCTTGCAACTTAATGCTAGCCTCAATCTAAGAACAATTGGTTTTTATGACATGACCCTGCTTGATGCTCACCCTCATGAAGAGATTGTTGAGGCGATGGGTGCTATATACCACAGTGTGCTGAAGAAACCAGATGGTGCTTGGCTATCAGAGAGACTAGTATAGGGTCTTAAAGATTTTTCTCCAAACCGTCATCTAAGTGAGGCATCAACTAAGTTCACATGGAAGAAGCACATCAACCTGTGTGATCCAAGGCTTGTAAATAATAAAATCCAAATATGAAGGAGGGAGTGGTGTCAGAGCTTAAAATGTGAACAACCAGTTTGCAGAAGGCTATGAATGGCCATGAAAACCCAAAATCAACTTGCAGTGTCCCCACGTGGACAGGCCTTCTGTGAATCCACTCCGAGGAGTGAGCACAGCCTCGCAGGTCGAGAGCATTGTAAAGTCATCTATGGCAAGTGTAATTAGGTCAAAATAATACCTTATCACTTCATCTCCCTTTTCACACATCTGAAAATTTTTTTAGATTTTAATATTTAGATTAATATGTTCCTTTTAATTGGAGGTTTTCTATGTACTGTCTAGTCGTGTTCTTGGTTTCTTTTTTATCTTCTGCTCATGTTTTGTATGATTTTCTGTATATCCAGTAGATAGTAACTGGGTGGATAATTGCCTAGGGGCCTGACAGGGGAGGATCTGTGAAATAAGGAACCAAGAACAATGAGAAGAAAATGATCTGAAATTGATTTTGTTGGTGATTCTAGAAATCTTCATAATATGATTGAATGATTAAATTGCATGATATGTGGCAATAAGCTAATAAAACTATTTTTAAAAGAAGCTCAGAGTCAATATATCTTAAACGGAAAGAACTCAAAACAAAACATTCAAGCTTCCACTGAATTACACAGGTAGAAGTTGTTGAATTGGAGATTGTTTCATTTTGTATGTTTTTGTCACAATTAAAGCAAATAATTACATGAATAACAATGAGTGCAAGGGGGGAATCAAGCCTTCGGGGCTAATATTGAAAGGTTCTATGAGAAAAAATATTGACAGATGCAGGAAGCAGCAAAAGAAGATGGGAAAACAGTCACTGCACCAAAGGAAGTGGTTGACATTCCCTGGTTTCAGGAGGTAGCACCGGAGCAAGAACCAACAGAACTAAAGGAAGACGTTCAAGCTGCATGGAAAGCATCAGCCAAAAACAGGTCAACGAGTTGATAGGATATCAGTGGAAATGTTTCGACAAGCCAGTGAAGTCCTGGAGACCCTTCCTTGCCTGCCAATGCCAGGACATTTAGAAGACAGCCACTTGGCCGACAGACTGGAAGAGATCCGTATTTGTCCCCATTCCCAAGAAAGGTGACCCATCAGAAGGCTCCAATTATACAACAATATCATTAATATCACATGCAAGTACAATTTGGCTGCAGCTCATCCAACAACAGTTGCAGCAGTACCTGGGTTCAGGCTGGATTCAGGAGAGGATGTGAAACAAGTGATATTGCTTATGTCAGATGGCTCTTGGTTGAAAGCAAAGACTATCAGAAAGCTGTTTACTGGTGTTTTATTGACAATTCCAAGGCATCCAGCTGTGTGGATCATAACAAACTAAGGACAGCGTGAGGAAAATGGGAATCTCCGGAGGTTGCATTATGTGTATGTGGAACATGTACATGGATCACAAAGCAGTTTTTCAAACCGAACAAGGGAATTCTACAAGGTTTAAAATCAGGACAGGTGCGTTTCAGGGTTGTATCCTCTCATCATCAGAGAAGCTGCTTGTATGAAGAAGAATGCAGTATCAGGAGGACGTGAAGAATTTGCTGACGAAGATCAAAGATTACAGCCTTCAGTATGGAAATGTAACTCAATCTAAAGAAAGCCAAAATCCTCACAACCAGCCCAAGAGGTAACATAAATGGAGAAAAGATTGAAGTTGTCAAGAATTGTGTCTTGCTGTGTCCACCATCAGTGCTCATGGAAGCAGCTGTCAAGAGATCAAGTGATGCATTAAACTGGGCAAATCTGCTGCACAAGAACTCTTTAAAGTATTAAAAAGCAAAGCTCTTACTTTGAAGACTAAGGTGTGCCTGACTCAAGTCATGGTATTTTCAATTACCTCATGGACTGCCGAAAGAAGAAACAAATCCGTCTTGGAAGAAATACATCAAGAATGCTCCTTAGAAGTGTGGACAAAGTGGAGACCCAAAACCCACCTCCAAGACAATTGGACAGGTCCTCATAGAGGGACCACGTGGCAGGTGGGGAGGGGAGGGGAATTTAGGCTGTGATATAGCACTGATGAAACATATAACTATCCTCTGGTTCTTTAATATTTCCTCCCTTTACTATAAAGGCTTAGTTTCACCTCATTAAGACTGTTAGGCCTACATACATTCATATATACAAATAAGATCATTAGTTGCAGGAATGCCAGGATGGATGAACCTTCAGAAACAGCAATGGGAGTAATGATTCCCTGAGGATACAGGAAGACAGGGAAGGGGAAGCTGATAGCAACGATGACTGTACCTCTCAAGGGGAGCAAATAACAGACTCACAGGTGAAATGGATATATTGAATGGGGTAAGATGTGGCTAAATATATATATATATATGTTAGAATAATAATAATATATAGCAAAACAACAAGTGTTCCTGCTAGGTGAGGGAGAGAGTGGATAAAGGGACCTGATATCAAAGAGTTCAAGAAGAAGAAAAATGTTTGGAAACTGAATGTAGTAGCAATTGTACAATTATGCTTGATCTATTTGAATTATGGAATATTATGGCATCTATAAAAGCTTCCAATAAAACGATGAATAAAGTTTTTAAAAGAATGCTCCTTAAAAAAAAGGATTCTCTTTAGAGGCAAGGATGGGAAGGCTTTGTCTTACATACTTTGGACATATTATCAACAGAGACCAGTCCCTGGAGAAGGACATCATGCTTGATAAAGTAGAGGGGCAGCGAAAAGGAGGAAGGCCATCAACAAGATGGGTTGACACGTGGCTGCACATGTCATGGGTGGTCTGGGTCATGGGAACAGCTATAAGGATAGTGCAGGACAGTGCAATGCACAGTTGTGCATGGAGTTACTCTGGGTCGGAGCCAACTCGATGGCACGTGACAGTAACAAATATAAGGTCAGAACCTGGCTCGGAACTGACCTGATGTCACCTAAGAACAACTCTCGAACTTGACTTTGCTGCAAATCCACCTGTAGCAGATTCAAGGAGCAGAGATACTCCGTTGGACTTAAGGCTGAAAAGCTCTATTGTGAGAATAAGCAAACGACTGTTATCCCAAAGTTATAGAATTGGTGGTCACTGGACTGTGATTCGAATCTCTTCCTTTAGGGGTACCCAGGTATGGTTGGCCGGGACTACCATATATTCACTATTTACCTGCTCTCTTTCCTCATTTATGGCATGCGTTAGTCTAGCAGACATGGTTCTGCCTTTGTGAATGAGCATTATTGAAAATGCTGTCCTATCCCTCACTGTTTATGTAAAAGTGTCCAGTCACTTAAGCCTTTAATCTGTACAAGTCAACAATTCACATACCGTGGTCTAAAAAGCTGGCCTCTACATGGGTAAGTTTCTTCTCCCAACAATGTTCTAAATTCTATACCCCTGGATAAACTACTGATACCAGTAGTTTACTGGTAATTCCATCAAAGAAATTACCTTTTGGCCCATGGGGATGATTTATAATGTGCCCTAATAAAACAATAATGCTCTCTCGAAAGTGAACCAAGGAGATAGATATATATAGCCTGGGAGATATATGATTTATATGATATATGATAGATATATGAGTGGACTTTGGCTTACACTCAATCCTAGACCTAATCTAAGATCCATTAGTTCTGAAGACATGGCCCTACTCAATACTTGTCCTCCTGAAGTGGTCACTGAAGCTATGGGCATGATCTATGGGTATGATCTATGGGCATGACCTAGGTAGTGAAAAAAGCAGATGGTGCTAGGCTATCAGAAAGAAGAGTGGCTCAGATCTTAAAAGCTTGTCTCAAGCAAGCAGCCGTCTAAATGAGGCACCAACTAAGTCCACATGGAGAAGCACACAAGAATTATAAATAATAAAATCCAAATCTGGAGGAGAGAACAGTATCAAAGCTTAAACTCTGAACACCCAGTTTTCGGAATGCTATGGATGACGGTGTAAACCAAAATCCATTTGCAAGGCCTCCCAAGGATTACGCCAGAGGTGTGAACAGCCTTGCTTTCAGAGAGAGAGCATTGTGAAGTTGATTGTGACTGACGCAGTCAGTTAAAATGTAACCCCTCGGCATTTGATCTACGAGTCACCATGAGTCTGCATTCACACTATGACAGTGAACGCGCACACGTGTGCGTGTGCGTACGTGTGTGTTCGGTTGTTGTTTATGGCCCGTTTCAAAGTTGTGTGCTTTCTTTTCTATTGAGTTTTTTCCTGCTTTGTTTTGCCATTATGATTGAGTGGTTTTTGTTGTAGTCTCTTGATTTCATCTCATATGTTTGTTCCTGTGTATGAAATCCAGGTAAATCTATAGAGTCAGTCGCTGAATTGATAATTACCTAGAGACACGGCAGGGGAGATTGGGGTAAATGGGAACCACACCACTAAGCACAAGAAAGAAGAAAATGTTCTGAAACTGATTGTGGTTGTAGCCGAACCACTCTTCTTAATGTGATCGAACTGTTGAATTGTACGATGTGCGAATTATATGCCAATAATGTGTGTTTTTTAAAAGAAACTCTTTCTGCACAAGACTTCTGTGAACCTAAAACTGCTGTAGAACTTAAAGTCTATTAAAAATACACACATACAATGCATGAATACCTTCTTTTATTAAATTGGAACTCTATGATGCTCACTCTCCCGACACAACGGCTGGAGCCAAAGTGGGTGAACAAGTAAATGTGGTGAAGAAAGCTGATGGTGCCCGGCTATCAAAAGAGATAGTGACTGGGGTCTTAAAGAATTGAAGATAAACAAGCGGCCATCTAGCTCAGAAGCAACAAAGTCCACATGGAAGAACACACCAGCCTGTGTGATCGAGTGGTCCCAAAGGGATCAGTTACCAGGCATCAAAGAACAAAAAATCATATCATTGACTGCACACCTCCATGATAGGATCGCTGAAGACAAATGGGTGCATAAGCAAATGTGGTGAAGAAAGCTGATGGTGCCCGGCTATCAAAAGAGATAGTGTCTGGGGTCTTAAAGGCTTGAAGGTGAACAAGCGGCCATCTAGCTCAGAAGCAAAAAAGCCCACATGGAAGAAGCACACTGGCCAGTGCGATCACGAGGTGCCAAGGGACCAGGTATAAGGCATCATGCAAAAAAAAACAACGATATAATTTTGTGTGTATATATGTGTATATGTATATGTATATATATACCATATTAAATGAAGGGGGAAGTGCAGAGTGGAGACCCAAGGCCCAAGTGTCGGCCAATGGAGATCCCCTCATAGAGGGGTTTAGGAGAGGAGATGGATTAATTAGGGTGCGAGGTAGTACCGATGAAGAACACAGCTTTCCCCCAGATCCTGGATGCTTCCTCCCCCCAACTACCATGATCCGAATTCTACCTTGCAGGACTGGATAGGGCAGAGGCTGTACACTGGTACATATGAGGGCTGGAGGTACAGGGAATCCAGGGTGGATGATACCTTCAGGACCAAGGGTGTGAGGGGCGATGCTGGGAGAGTGGAAGGTGAGTGGGTTGGAAGGGGGGAACTGATTACAAGGATCCACATGTGACCTCTTCCCTGGGAGAGGGACAGCAGAGAAGGGGGGAAGGGAGACTCCGGATAGGGCAAGATATGACAAAATAATGAGGTATAAATTACCAAGGGCACATGAGGGAGGGGGGAAAGGGGAGGGAGGGGAAAAAAAAAAGGACCTGATACAAGGGGCTTAAGTGGAGAGCAAATGCTTTGAGAATGATTGGGGCAGGGAATGTATGGATGTGCTTTATACAATTGATGTATGTGTATGTATGGATGGTGATAAGAGTAGTATGGGTCCCTAATAAAATGTAAAAAAAGAAAAGAGGAGAAAAAAATGATTAGGGCAGGGACTGTACAGATGTGCTTTATACAATTGATGTATGTATATGTATGAACTGTGATAAGAATTGTATGAGCCCCTAATAAATTGTTAAAATTAAAAAAATATATACACACATAATAAAAACATTTTTTTTTAACTAAGGGACCTAGCTAGCATGTTTCTCATGGTTGCGTTGCCTGCCTGTATTTCCAACGCTCCAGCTTTGGGCTTTCTGATACTTCAATTTAGCATATCAAGATTCCGGTCTTTCTACTGTTTGGAGGTGGGGCCCTAGTGGTGTGGTGGTTTCGTGGTGGGCTGTGATCCCCATATTTGGCAGTTTGAAACCACCAGCAGCTCTGCGGCAGAAAGGTTGGACTTTCTCCTCCATAAATAGTTATGGCCTCAGAAACACACAAAGGGTCGCTATGAGTCAGCATTGACTCAATGGCAGTGATTTGGGGGGGGGGGCTGGTGTTGTAATGTTAGGAGATACCAGTCCCTGGAGAATGACTGGTAGAGGGGCAGTGGCAACGAGAAAGGCCCTTAATGAAATGGACTGACACAGTGTGGTAGTTACATCATCTGTGGGCCATCTGAGACTTAAGAGTGAAGGGGTGGAGCTTCGCCTGTCAATCAGGTCGCAGGTTGATGACCTCATTTGGAGGCACTAAGGAGATAAATAGCTTGTTGGAGGCGGGACACACGCTCACTCCCTGTGAGACATTCCTGACAAGCCATGCTGTGCTGATGCAGCAGAGCCCTGGGAGCTGTCGGAGCCACGTAGAGATCCCTGCCAGCACTGAGATTCCTCTACCGCCACTGGATCCGCATGACTTTCCGTCCACTGGCCTGTGATCTTCCTGCATTCGGCATATGCATGGCTGCATGAGTCTAAAGAGGAATTTATGGAGTAATATTGGGCACATGGGCTAATATTGGACTTCTGGACTTTATATATAATTGCTCTTGCATATGCAGCTCTTTCTTGTACACACGTGTGTCTATGAATTCGTTTCTGTAATCTACCCAGACTAACACACACGGCGATTGAAACAATGGGCACAGGGACAATTGTGAGGAGGGCGCAGGGCCAGGTAGAGCTTCGTTCTGTTGTGCACGGGGTTACTATGCATTGGAGCTGACTCGACAGCACCTGACAACAGTGCTAACTAGTTTCGGGGGAGGATTGAGGGAGAAAGATGGAGGCTTATACTCCATAAATAGTTCCAGTCTTGGAAACTCAACGGAGAAACACAACCCCCTCTATAGGGTTGCTGAGTCAGAATCTAATCAATGGCAGTTGAGTGAATTTTGTTGAAAAGCCACTTTAAGAATAAACCAAAGAGGAGAAAATGCTTTTGCCAAATACATTGTCAAATATTTATTACTATAGACTGCATATTGTTGTGGGGGTAATCATCATCATATCAATCATAATAATCAATAATAATTAGCATTCATCCATTTTTTTTCACAACACAAAAGTGACAAACAACCTTTACTGGGAACATCCTTATGGTAGCTCTGTGAGACAGGTAGTAAGTATTATCCTGAATTCACAGTTGGGGAAACAGATGCCCAGAGCGCAAGCTGCAGCAGCATAGAGAGCCATGATTGGGCTGGGCTGCTCAGAGATTGGGCAGGACTTGGGGCTGAGAATCAGTAGTATGCTGAGGGGGCCAGGCGCCTAACTTGGCCATTCTTCTTATAGGGCAGGCTACTTACTCCTCATCTACACAGTAAAAGAGGACATTGTGGTAGCTTTTCTGATGTCATATTTATGTAAATTGTCATCTTGGGGGGTTGTTGTAGTAGTTAGGCTTTGTGTCAACTTGACTGGGCCAAGATTCTCAACGACTTGGCCATTAAAACCTAGCAATTCCCTATCATGTGATTAATACAATGTAATTACTACCAAAGCAGGATCTGCTCAAAGATTAGGATGGGAAGCAATATTCCTTCTCAGATCACAGTCCTGATGCAATCAATTGAAAGGTAATTTCCTCTGCTTCCAATATCCACGGACACTGTGGAAAATCTTGCTTGCTCTTTCCAGGGTCTGGTACCTGCATTTGATTCATCAATTTGTTTTTTATTTTGTTTTGTGATTTTGTGCTGGATTTGAGCCAATGGCCTGCTGTACTGGTGGTTGTCAGCATCCTTCCATCTGATCTGCCAACCTTGGACACATTCACTTGCAGCCATGAGCCTGACCTGCTGACCTTGGATTTACTCACTTCTTTGGCCACCAACCTGTCATCTTCCTACTTATTAGAACCTGAAGCTATTTGGGGCCGGAGAAACCTCCGGTGTAACATCTGATCCACTGACTTAGACTCTGCCTGGACTTGGGCTTGCCTGCTTCTACAACTGTGTGAGCATTTTCTTGATATATGTATACGATTCACTGGTTTTGCTTCTCTTGGGAATCCAGCCTGAGACAATGGATCAGAACCTCCTTCATTCCCAAGTGTCAACAAGGTCAGGAGGAGAAAAGGTAGAGATTTGGAAAGTGTTCCCCAACTCACAGATGTTGGGGATTTTCCAAGGTAACAATGAAATGTGATGTGTGGGGAGGGGCTCTGGAAATCCCTGCCTATCTTCTTTTTACTTATCCATCCACTCCCCTACCCTTTTACTCATCTATCCATCTATCTATCCATCCAGCAATCTATCCATCCACCCACTCACTCATCCTTTATCCATCTACCCATTCACCCATCGACTTACCCACCTACTCATCTATTCATTTATCTACCCACCATATAACCATCCATCCAATATCCATCCATCGAGCTATCAATTCATCTATTCATCCATATATCTAATCAATTGTTCCATCCCATACCCACCCATCCAGACACCAAAGGAAACACAAAAACAACAAAGAAACAAAGGAAGAAACCAATCAACCATTCAGCTAACTTTTATTTGGCCATGCTATGACCTGGCCCAGTGCTGACAATGGGGAGTCTGATATAATCTTGACTGAGGGGCTCCCAGTTCATGGGGGGTCCTGGGCTGTGGTTTCTAGGTTTCAGAGTTTTACCAGCAGCTATGAGGACAAGACTCAGAGATTCTAACGCTTGGGTAGCTCAACATAATTGCAAAGGGCCTCTACTATCTGTTGTACACCAGAAGTCCCCTTATAAGCACAGATACCTCCGAGATACCCTTGGACCAGTGGGTGCACAGACACTCCTAAACTACCTGGCACACAGATGCCCTGGCACACACAGGAGCACACAGAAATCTAGATAGATAAGCATGTACATAAGCCTACCAGAGGTACTTGAAGGCACAAAGTCACACGACTATACCAGTACTCCCTAATGTCTTTCTCTCGCACACACACAGGTAAGCACACACAGAGAAGTGCAGGCACAGGCCTATCAGAACACCCACTCTCTCCCAGAGGAGGGCTTTCCAGACAGAGGGGTGCTGACAGGGCTGCAGTCGCGAAGCGAGGCATGTGCTCTCCAGAGTCCTCCACACTTCCTCTGTGCTGGTCTGGGTCTGCCCTGGTGACCACATAGTCCAAGAAACCCTGCTGGGGCTGGTGGCTGAGTCTCAAGAGGCCCCTCTTCCTGCTTCTCAGCCTCCTGAGGCACACCAGGCTGTGCTAAGGAATAGAGCTTCCGACCCACCTCTGCCTAGTGACAAGTCCCGAGTCCCAATGAGGATCCTGCAGTGCCCACGTCAGGCAGCCATGTAAGGTCAGTGCCCTGCTCGGAAGGTTTAGGCTTCACATGCTGAGAGGGAGAAGGGTTTATGTCTTTCCTCATTAACACGAAGGCTTCTGCTCACGTGGCCAATCGGAACTCCAGAGCCCAGCTGTGTGAGACTCAGGGAGGGGACCCCGTGCGCTGGACATCATGTCCAGCCTAGCCCTCCTCCCTTCAAAGCAAGGGCAAGCGTGAAGAAGCTGGACCGGGGAATGAGACAGGCAGACTCAATATAAATAAAATATGCATATAAAAAATAGTCTCTTCGAAAATATTCTCTCTGATCCGTGGCTCACTTCCAAAAGGATGAAAACTGCTGTGAGTTTTATTATCTCTCTCTCATTCCCTCCCTCCCTCCCCAGCATCTCTCTCTCTCTCTCTCTCTCTCTCTTTCTCTCTCTCTCTCTCTCTCTCTCTCTCTCTCTCTCTCTCACGCACGCACGCACGCACGCATACATACATACCTCCCAAATCCCAAACGGAACTTTTCTAATGGTGAGTTTGCATTGGGAAGGTCAAAAGTACTGGACAAAAAAAGTACTGGACATTTATTCTGGGAAAGGACTCCAAACTGGGACCAGCTTAGCCTTCCGGATATGTAGCAGCAAACAGCCGAAAATATAAATGTGTGTATATCTCTATGTCTATGTCTATACAGGTATACATAAAGGGCGTCCGCTTTTGTCCTTAAACACATAGTGCTACAAAGGGGTACTTGCAAAATCGACTAGCGGAGACATGGGGAGGAAGGGTTATTAGGTTCAGTTCCACTCGGCTCCTTGTCTAGTGACAAGCAGACACAGGGGATCCCACAAGAAAAACAAGCAGTCCACTTTGATTGCAGAAAATGGATCCTGATGAGGTGAAAGAATTCTTTTTAATTAAATAAATTAATATTATTTCTATCAGAATAAACTGTTAAATATTCCTACGCTGAGGTTCAGGGGTCCAGAGCTCCTGCTGTCCAGGGCAGTGTCTGGGGCGGGGTGGAGCAGCATGTGGGCGTGGACTAGAAGAGTCAAGGACCCCCGGGGCGGTTTCCACAGGGGCCTGGAAGAAGCCTAGGAGAGGCGCCCTGCACAGGGCGAAGACAGCCTCCGTGCTCCTGGGGTGCCCTGTGAAGGTCTTGGAAGCGCCTGCCAGGGTGATTCCAAACTGAAGGCGACCTGGTCCTCCCTGAAGTATTGCCTGCGGCTGGAGGCTGCAGGGCGTGTGGCGGTGGCGGTGGTGGTGGCGGAGCTCGGGCTCACTTGCACGTGTACACCTCGGTGTGCTCACTACACGTGTTGCACTTGACATAGCAGCACCAATGGAACTTACAGTTGCACTGCCATACCCGGGCGTACTGGTGAGTGTTGTAGCCGCGGCCACAGCACATGAGATCACACCCACTGGCCTGGAGGGCCGTCTTGTTGCAGGCGCGGCCCTGGGTGCCCACGCTCCCCGTGACTGGGTCCTCCTCGCAGTAGTTGGGTGATTTCTCAATGTACACCAGGTCTGTGTCCATGGGCTTGCGGTACGACAGCGGCTTCTTGATTTTCAGGAAGGTGGGCCGCTTATTGCGGCTGGCTCGCACCGGCTCCACGTGCACAGCCTCGTTGTACTTGTCCTTGAGCACGTAGCCGAGCTCGCGGAAGTGCGGCAGCGTGGTCCAGCAGGTCTTGGTGGTGCACGAGCCGGAGACACCGTGGCACTTACACTCCAGCTTCATGTTCTCCTCTAGGATCTGCAGGGGTGGTGGGGAGAGCAAAACACCCATCAGTGCATGCAACCACCACGTACAGCCGCCAGCCCGGCCCATGCCCTGTCCCACCGTGCCAGGCTTTGCTTTAGCCTCTCACTGGGGTGTAGGAAACTCGGACCTGGATTCAACTGGCTCTCGACCTTGTGGCTCTTGTGCTGCGTCTGCCACTGAAACTCACCTGGCCCCTTGGGCTCACCCATCCGTCTTGGAGCTGAGAGCAGCCAAGCCTGGTCCAGAATGCCTGAACGAGTCTCAAACAACACTTGGAGCAACCTTCCAGGACCAGGAGAATTCGCTTTAAAGCATTGACTGTCAGAATTTCTTGGCCAATAGAAGGGACACCCTCCAACCCTAGGCTGATATTCACATAATGGGCTGACTGGGGCTGTTGGGCATTGACCTAGAGAGTAGAAGTTTCCCACCAGAGTCTGCTGGAAGTCCTGCTGCATTCTAGACCACCAAAATCCCTGCTGGCATCGTCACACGGTCACATGCACAGTTTCAGCACACAAGTTGGCACTTGCTCATTGGCCACAGTCTCCACCACTCCCTACTACTGTCCCCTTTGCCTCCATTACTGGTATCTCAGAGGTCATCTGCCTTGATCAGTTATGATCCCTATTAGGCTACTCTCCTAGGTGCCCTGGTGGCATAGTGGTTACGCATTGGGCTGCCAACTGCAAGATGAGTAGTTCGAAACCACCAGCTGCTTCTTAGGAGAAAAACAAGACATTCTACTCCTGTAAAGACGGGCCGTTCTGCCCTTTCCTACACGGTTGCTCTGAGTCGGCATCGACTCAATGGCAGTGAGTTTGTTTTTGGGGGTTACCACACCCCTCTGGGCATCTCCATCTGAGACTCATGGGTCTGATGAAACATTCCCTGATAGTTTCCCTTGATTCCCTTCTCCGAGCTCCCAACATCTCCTGTATCCATCTTCATAGAAGAAGGAACTTCGACACTTGTGATTTATGGTTGAAATCAGAAATGCTGGACTTTGGGCTTATGTATCAGATCGACCTGGGCAAGCCACATTGCCCGTCTGCATTTTACTTTTCTCCTATTCAGAACGGGGATAAGGACGCTACCCAATTAGCAGGAGAACTCACAAAGGTATTGCTACGAGGGTCCCAATTCATACCTGCACAGGCTCATCCCAGACAAAACGGGGCTAGACATGGCTCTGCTCTCAGGGACTGGACACAGACCAAGTCTCTCAGTCATTCACTTGTCTCAGTCTCATTAGGGTGTCTTCAAAAGGAAGCGTGTTTTGGTGCCACGAGGAGGGAAATGAGTTTGAGGTCAGAGCTTGTATCAAATTGTTGGCAAAACTCAAATGGCTCTCTTGCCAAGTCACGGAAGCTTTGCCACAAGTAAACAGGAATGCTGCCACGCATAAATCAATGGCTCTTACAGGGACCAGGATTTTTCAGGAAGGTCAGAAAGACGTCAAAGATGAGCCAAGAGAGAGAAGACTGTCCACACTCACAAATGAAGCAACAGTGGCTGGAGTTCAGAAACCAATGGGAAAACAGAGAATTAGCATGGAAGGCATCATGACTGAAGCTGGGGTCTCACATGGTTGGGCCTTTTCAATTTTCCGTCAACACCTTGACATCAGCAAGCTCTCGGTTGGTTCTATGGTGCCAAAGGTGGTGTGGAAAGATCTTCTAACTCAAAGAGTGGAACCTCCTACCAGTCTTTTAGGTAAGATCAAAGATAGTGAAGATGGCTCTATGGAGCACAGGAGAACGAGGGATGTGTTTTGGATTTAGCCTTATGGCCCAGAGAGCACACTCTGGTCAAAGCAGTGACGTCAGAGGGGACACCTGATCCAGTTCATTTCAGGGCAGAGAAGTCAGCTCAGAACCTGAAGGCAACGATTTTTTAGAATTCCAAAAGGAGTAAATGGATAGATTTGCCTTAAAGACATACAACCGTTATGGAGACTTATCATGAATAAATTTTAAGAAACCTGAAAATGCCAGCCACGATTTAAGAAAAGACCAGGAGAGTGGCACTGATGACGTGTTTGCATCACAACATACCTGCACCTTCTTTTAGGGGAGCAAGGACTGTTCTGTGGGGATACATTGGGAACCTTGCCCCCATCCATCCTACGTCCCTGGTCTTGCCCCTGCAGACTTAGTTTTGTTTCCAAGTCTCAAAGAGCATTAAAAAGGTGTAACATTTGCATTCTGCAACGACGCTCGAACTTCCATTTGACCTGGTGTGAAGCGAAACACAGAATTCTTCTGGGAAGGGTGAGAAAGACAAAAGCACCACCTTCAAACATGTGAAAGAAAAAAATGTATCAAGAAAGAGTAGCTTAGCATTTTGATGTGTTTGTTTACTAAAGGTTTCTATTATCGTGGCAAGTTCCTACCTAACACGAGGTAGCACATCAAGGTTGGATGCCTGAAACGACCCAGTGGCACACACAAAAAAAACCACCCCAAAAACCGGACAGGAGTGTCTGCTTCCATCAAGATCACAACCAAGACACCCCTGTGGAGCAGTTTGAACTACACCCACGGGGTTACCGTGAGTTGGAATCAACTTGGAGGAAACTAACAGTCACAAAAATCCTAAGCATACAATGCGATACTGCACAACAACAAAAACGAACTCCTGATACACACAAAGAGGAGACGGAATCCCTCAGACAGGGGTGGGATGTGACCATCTGGCCCACAGGCCAGACGAGGCCCGCAAAACCCTCCATACCAGCTCACCTCACACGCCTCGTCGATGAGAAGCCGTTCCAACCATCACATTAGGGGGTGAGTTAATTAAACAGAATATCCATGCCCATGAATATTATAAATATTCCTTGCAGAAACAATGTTCCCCACCCCTGTGCTAAGACAGAACATAAAGGGAAGTTACAGAGAACAGAGCATGTACTGTATGATGTTGCTGATAGGAAGTTCAAGAGCAGGCTAGACTACTCTAGAGCGGTCGGAGGAGAGGCTGCCCTTGTGGGGGTCATTTCCAAGGGAACCTGCTGGGGAGATGGGAATGGCGCATATTTTTAATGGGTAGTGGCTAGACGGATGTGTGTTGCTTTCTTAGGTGCCTTTGGGTCAGCGCCGGCTCATCATGACCCACGTCACACAGAACGTAATCCTACTCAGCCTGCGTCTTCCTCACTCACTACTGTCCTTACGTGTCGAGCGCTCATCGAGAGTCTTCCTCTTTGTCATTGACCCTCTGCCAAGCATGGTGCCCGTTTCCAAAGTCTGTGAGAGGAAGTCCTGCCATCCTCGTTGCTAAGCAGCGTTCTGGCTGTCCTCTGTCCAAGAAAGATTTGTTTGTTCTTTTGGTAGGCCGTGGTAGTTTCAATATTCTTTGTCAACTTCAAAGGCATCGTCATTCTAGGATCTTCTGTATTCATTGTCGAGTTGTACAAAGTCTATGAGGAATTGAACCCACCATGGCTTGAGTCAGAAACACCTTACTTCTCAAAAGGGCATCTTTACTCTTCAGCATTTTAAAAGAGGTGCATCGTGAGCATTGATTGTGCACCCAAGTAAAATGAAATCCTTGACATGGCCATCTTAATTCTGTGTACCATGATGTTGTCTCTTGGCCTAGTAGGGAAAATTCTGGTTTTCTTTACAGTGAGTTGTAATACAAAATGAGTTCTGCAGTCTCTGAGCTTACTCAGCAAGTGTCTCAAATCCTCTTCTCTTTTATCTAGCAAAGTTGTAACATCTGCATCTCAAAGGTAATTCATGAGCCTTCCTCCAATCTTGATACTCATCTTCCCCAACCTCCCCTCCCCCCCGCCCCTGTGTGTTAGACTGGGTACTTCAGAGAAACAAATGCACAGAAACTCATGCATAAGAGAAGGTTTTATATAAAGGTTAAGTGTGCATCAAGAAAACATCCCAACCCAGTGCTGCCCAAGCCCACAAATTCAACATTAACCCAGATGTCCAACATCAATCCTCAAAGACCTCCTCCATCTCACAAAACAGAAGCAATGATGCTGACTGCAGGAGGAAAGCCAAGTCAGTGAACCTGTAAGCATCTCAGCACTGGCAGGGGTCTCCACACGGGTGCTCCAGCACCCAAGGCTGCATCAGGGTAGGTCCATGCAGCTTCTCTTTGGGGATGCCTTGCAGGAAGTGAGCCTTGCCAGCTGAAGCAGGGAACTGGCTAAAGCAGCTACACCCTAGTCCAACCATCAGAAAGCAAGAGACCCGAGAACAAGAAAGGCGAGGCTCACTGAGCCATTTATCCCTCTATCCTCCAATTAATCCCACATGTGTTTATCAGCCAGGTTGGCACAATAAACTACCTCACCCTGTATCAAAAATAATTGGTTGACATTCAGCCATTTCAAGAGGTAAATAGAAGCAAGAACCAGTGGCACTGAAAGAAGATACCCAAGTTGCACTCAAGGCATTAGCAAAAAAACAAGGGGCCCAGAATTGATGTGATCCAAATTGAAATGTTTTTAAAAACTGATGTAGCCCTGGAAGCACTCATCTATTTCTCTTTCTCGGGAGACAGTTACCTGGCCAACCGACAGAAATGATCCATATTTGTATCCATTTCAAAGAAAGGTGACCCAACAGAATGTGGACATTATTGAACAATATCATTAATATATGCAATTAAAATCTAGCTGAAGATCGTTCAACAGTGGTTACACATAGACCCTGCTGTACACAGTGTTGATAAAAGTTGGAGCCAAGTCAGTGGCACCTAACAATAACTGCAGTATAATGGAGGAGGGTGTGGAGAAACTAAAGGCCACAGGCATCGCTGACGGAGATGTAACATAGTGCAGCCTCTATGGAAACCAGTCTGGCAGTGCTCAAATGGTTAAACAAACTGTTTAGTAGAAATGAAAATATCTGTCCACACAAAAGCCTGTATGCTGATGGTTATTCGCAATAGCAAAAAAGTGGAAACATCTCAAATGTCCATCAACAGATGAATAGACAAATAAAAAATGGTATACCCGTGTAATGAAACGTTATTCACCCATAAAGAGAAATAAAGTCCTACTATATGCTGTAAACTGGATTAACCTTGAAAACATTATGCTTAGTAAAATAAATCATCAGACACAAAAGGATACATATTGTAAGACTCATTCATATGAAATGTCCAAAAGAGGCAAATCCAGAGATCCAGATAGCAAATCAACAGGCTGGGGTGGAGGTGGGGGTGGGGACGTGAATGTTTACTATAGCATAGATCTTGGTAAGGGATGAAAAAATATGTTACAATTGACTCTGCTGCACACTCTATGAATACATGAAAAACCATTCACTTGAATGGGTAAACTATATGCCACCTAAATGATATCTCAATAAAATCGTGTTGGTTATTTGTGTACCTGTTTTTGTTTTGTTTTTAAGGCAAGAATGAGTCTCTGGAAGGTTCAGTGAGATGACTACACCAGAGAAAGTGTGTCTTCACTAGTCTGCGACACCAAACAGTGAATAATAGATGGAGGGTAGAGAGAGCCCATAGTAAGGCCAGGCTCTTGGCTCTCGGGTCAAGAGGAACTCCCATTGCCTTGGATGCCACGAGGCCCTGTTGGTATTTGGGTGTGGCCCCACCCACCCTGATAGTTCTGCAAACTCCACATGTTGAGAGCTTCAGTGATTGCATTATGCTCTAATTAAGCTGGACATAATCACAACAGCCCTGGTCTAGCCATTCAGATGGGTACCCCATCCTCTCCCTAAGAACAGAACAACAGCACATCTTAAGGAATTGCATGAGGGCCCAAGCCAGACTATTTGCTCCCAAGTCCAGGAGGGCTGCTGGGCGCTGAGCTGCCTGGGGGTTACTTCCATGAGAAGTGCCTGGGTTCCATGATTTAGACTCAGGAGGTCTAAAGGTTTGCGGGTAGTAAGATGGCCTTATCCTGTCAATTTCCCACACCGTAGTGGCTCATGGGCTGCTGTGATGCTGGAAGCTATGTGACTGATATTTCAAAAGCCAGCAGGGTCTCCCAAAGTGAGAGCAGACTAAGGGCAGACAATGAAGAAGGAATCCACTGCCCACTTTGGAGGAAGTCGCTTCTGAAAGCCTTATGCATCGTTTTGAAATATTGTCGGGTGCTGAAGGCCTAGTAATGGAAGCAAAACATTGTCAGAAATAGTGTGCGAGGACAGACCTCTCCAGCTGAAAGGCACTTGAGGTGTGAGTGAGGAGGAGATGCTTTCTCATAGACTAGACCGTGCCCACCTGGATGGAGGAAGGCTGGTAGGACCAGAGACTGCCGAGTCTTCACTTGTTGATGGAACATGGCTCAAGGTCAGAAGAGACAGCTGCAAAAAATCTAACAATCAGGATTTGGAATGTGTGAAGTATGAATCTAGGAAAATTGGAAGTCTTCAAAAATGAAATAGAACACATAAAGATTAACCTCTAAGGCATGCGTGAGCTGAAACGGACTGGTATTGGCCATATGAATCAGAAAACTCAGATGAATTATTTTGCTGGGAATTACACAATAACATTCTATTCATTGTCAAAAAGGACATTGTAAAACCAATCTTGAAATACAATGCTGTCTGTGATGGGACTATATCTATTGGCCTCAAGTAAATCCAATCAATACAACTATTCTTCACATTTACACATCAAACACAAAAGCTAGTGATGAAGAAGTTGAAGAATTCTACCAATATCTTCAGTATGAAATTGATGAGGTATGTAATCAAGACACATTAGTAATTGATGACAAAGGGAAAGCAAAAGTTGGATACAAAGTCTGGGTACTTTAAAGAAACAAATCCACAGAAACTCATGTATAAGAGAGAGTTTTATATAAAGATTAAGTGTGCATCAGGAAAACATCCCAACCCAGTGCTGCCCAAGCCCACAAGTCCAACACTAACCCATATATTCAACACCAATCCACAAAGTTCTCTCCATCTCACAAAACAGACGCAATGATGTCAACTGCAGGAGGAAAGCTGAGTCAGTGAATGTATAAACATCTCAGAGCTGGCTGGGGTCTCCACACGGGTGCTCCAGCACCCAGGGCTGTATTGGGTTAGGTCCATGTGGCTTCTCCTCGGGGATGTCTTGCAGGAAGTTAGCCTTGCCAGCTAAAGCAGGGAACTGGCTAAGGCAGCTACACCCTGGTCCGATCATCAGAAAGCAAGAAACCCAAGAACTAGAAAGGGGAGGCTCACCGAGCCATTTACCCCTCCACCCCTCAATTAACCCCACATCAGCCAGGTTGACACAACAAACTAACTGAAACAGTAAATGGAATGAACTTGGTGATAGAGATGAAGCTGGTGATCACATGATACAATTTTATAAAAACCAATGACTTGTTCATAGCAAATACCTTTCACATGAAAATTCACATGAATTTATCCAGATAGAATACACAGAAATAAAATCAACTACATCTGTTGGAAGAGACGCTCAAGAAGCTTAATATCAGCAACTAAAACCAAGCCAGGGGCTTACTGTGGAACAGACCATCAATGGCCTACATGTAAGTTCAGGTTGAAGCTAAAGAAAATGATGTCCACGAGAGCCAAAGTATGACCTTGAGTCTATCCCACCTGACTTTCTAGAGCATCTTGAGATGAGAGTTGAGGTACTGAACACTAATAAGGAAAGACCTAGTGAGCTGCGGGGGAACATCAAGAATGTCCTTAATGAAGAAAGAAAGAAAGAAAGGTCATTAAAAAGACAGGAAAGAAAGACAAGATTGGTGTGGATGTCAGAAGAGACTCTGAAACTTGCTCTTAATCGTAGAGTAGCTAAAGCAAATGGAAGAACTGATGAAGTCAAAAAGCTGAATACACAATTTCAAAGGGCAGCTTGAGAAGACAAAGTAAAATATTATAATGAACTGTGCAAAGACCTGGAGATCGGAAACCAAAAAGGAAGAACGCATTCAGCGTATCTTAAAGTGAAAGAACTCAGAAGAGAAAATTCAAGCCTTGAGCTGCGTTTTGAAAGACTCCAGGAACAAGCTATTGAGTGATGCAGGCAGTTACAGAGTAACTGTACCAAAAAGATCAGTTAACATCCAACCATTTCAGAAGGTAGCTTAAGAGCAAGCACCAACAGTGCTGAAGGAAGTTCACACTGCATTGAAAGCATCAGCCAAAAACAAGGCTCCAGGACCTGATGAATACCAATTGAGATGTTCCAAGAAGCCGATGAAGCACTGGGAACATTCATCTATGCCAGGACATTTGGAAGACAGCTACTTAGCCAGCTGACTGGAAAAGATCCACATTTGTAACCATTCCAAAGAAAGATGACCCAATAGAATGCTTAAACTATACAAATATTGCTGATGTTACATGCCAGCAAAATTTTACTTAAGATCATCCAATGAAGTACGCACACTGACAAGGAGCTGCCAGAGATTCAGGTGGATTCAGAAGAGGATTTGGAACAAGGAATATCATTGCTGATGTCAGATGGATCTTGGCTCAAAGCAGAGAATACCCGAGAGATGTTTACTTGTATTTCCTTGACGATGCCAAGGCATTCAACTATATGGATCATAACAAAGTATGGACACCCTTGAGAAGAATGGGAATTCCACATGGACTCATGTGGAACTTGTACCTGGATCAAGAGGCAGTTGTACGAACAAGGGAATACTGCATGGTTTAAAATCGGGAAAGGTATGTGTCAAGGTTGTATCCTCTCACCATACTTGTTCAATCTGTATGCTGAGAAAACCAGCAGAGGAGCTGGCTTACACGAAGAATGCGGCATCAGGATTGGAGGAAGGCTTATTAACAACCTGAGATATGCAGATGGCACAGCCTTGCTAGCTGACAGTGAAGAGAACTTGAAGCACTGGCTGGTGAAGGTCAAAGATCGCAGCCTCAGTGTGGATGACAACTCAAGGGAATCCTGACAACTGGACCCAGGGGTCACATCATGAGAAAAGGCTGACGTTGTCAAGGATTTTGTCCTGCTTGGATCCACAATCAATGCTCATGGAAGTCCCCTGGAAGAGCAGTCAAGAGGTCAAAAGGTGCACTTCATTAAGTAAATGAGATGTACTGCGCAGACCTCTTTAGAGTATTGAAAGGCAAGAATGTTATTCTGAGGCCTAAGGTGTGCCTGACCCAAGCCATGGTCTTTTTCAATTGTCTCATATGCATGTGAAAGTTGGACATGGAAGAAGGAAGACTTCAGAAGAGGGAACGCATCTGAACTGTGGTGCTGGAGAAGAAAGAGGAGCTGATCCCAAGGGCACAGGTAGAACACATTTTGAAAATGAAGTTGACAATATATGTACAAGTGTGCTTGATACAAATGAATTATGGATTGTTATAAGATCGGTAAGAGCCCCCAATAAAACAATTAATTAAAAATGTTTTTTTAAGTATCATGGAATGCTAAAATTATAAACAAAAAAGAAGAGTCTTGGACGAGTAAGACCAGAATACTTGTTAGCGGCTAGAAAGGTAAAATTTAGTCTTACATACCTTGGACGTGTTGTCAGGAGAGACCAATTCCTGAAGAAAGACAGGGGCAGGGAAAGAGAAGGCCCTTACAGAGATGGATTGACACAGGTGCTGCAACAATGGGTTCCGGCATCGGAACAACGGTGAGGACGGCCCAGGACCGGGCAGCATTTTGTTCTGCTGTGCATTGGATTGTCCAGCATCATCTACTCAGCTATAGATATTTCAATCATTGGGATCACACCATGTGTGGGGTTTTGTTTCTGGCACTGAGCATAAGGTTTTCAATGTTCACCCATGTCGTAGCATGTACCAGTGCTGAGCATTATTCCATTCAAGAATCCTGCTAATCAGCATATGAGGGATTCAAATCTACCACCTGCACCTCCGAAAAAAACCCATGAGAGTCTACTTCCATAAAGATTTGCAACTTCATAAATCCTCGTGGGAAGTTCTACTCTGTCCGGTGGTGCCTCTTTGAGTTGAATTCCCTCCATGGCAGTGGTTGTGTGCCTTTTTCTTCGTCTTCCTTTAATTCCATTGACTGTAAAGACCATGTTTCATTTATGTATCCATCACTTGATAAGCAGGAGGGTTCTTTTAAAATTCTCCTTAATTTCCTGGTCTGAGTGTGTCCGTTGTTTCTGGTCAGGCCTCCTGTGGATGTCCATGTGAGCAGAGAGTTTTAATATCCTGCTTCCCTCTATCAAAGGCCTGCCGATACTTTGTTTGGTGCCAGGATATATGGCAGGGCTCAGAACTGAGCCCAATCCTCTTGGGCTCCAAGGCCAGTGCTCTTCCCATCCCATCCTGTGGCCTCCTGAGCATGTGCATCCTTTCCACTCCTCTGGGTTATTATATACCTACTGTTTCTTTATTTAGGAGTCCAGCCTCTATCACTGTCGTAGGAGATTGACTCAGCAATTCCAGGACTAGATCCCAAGTACACAGGGATCTCAGAGAGCTATCATCAGAAGGCTGAATGGACCTAAATGCTCATCAGTGAGGACTGATTATATAAATGACGGGAAAATGTTCGTAGGCGGACTATCCGGCAGCTGTTGCAAAGACGGGGGCCGTGCTGTGTGGTACTGAGAGCAGAGCTGGGAGACACGTGGTTAATAGAGGAAAGCACGGTGCAGAAAGCATGCCAGGGGCCCTTTTGTGCAAGGACGCAAAACCCGGTGCATATATGTTCATAAGAGCACTGGTCTCTCTGAAATCATATCTGGGAGGTTGGTGTGAGTGGCTGCCTCGGACAAGGGTGTCCTGGTGTTGTCGGGGAGGAGGGCAGGACCCTGACTTTTCCTGGGAATGCTCTTTGAACCTCTTACACCCTGCCAGGGGGAAAGTCACCTCCTTGGAGCCTTCCTTGGTTGCCAGGGCAACCAGCGGCGTCCACATCAGCATCTTCCATTGGACCAGTGGCACTGGGGATTCTTCCTAAGAGGGACTTACTAAAGGGAGTGGGCTGCTGGTAAGCCATCTCTCTCTCTCTCTCTCTCCACCCACATCCATACCCACACACACCTGTTTTATAATGTTCTCCATTTTTTGTGGGATAAATGTTGCTACCATGGCCAATTTTAAACTGCCAGCAGTTTCATTTATTATATTTTAAATATGGAATGCGGCACGAATCTGTATGTCATCCTTGTGCAGAGGCCCTGCCAGTCTTCCCTGTGTGGGTCCAGCCTCCATGTATGTGCAGCCGAAACGAGCACAAACTACCGACAGTTTCAGCACCAGCTTGCTACCCTTCTGAAAGTTTCTTCTTCAGCTCCTGTGAGCCAGTGTGAACCGGCCCCAGTGCACCACTGGCCGGGCATCCTGGTCAGCAGAAAGCCTCCGGCTGTCAGACCCTTCGGAAACAGCCTGAGCAGCAGAAAACCTCAGCTTCTCACACTGGCCAGCCTCTGGGGCCTCGGGAGTCAGGGCAATGGAGGGCTGGCCGTCTGAGGCAGAGGCAGGGGCTTTGGATAAACCGTCCTTGATCCAGAACTCCTCGCCTGCAGACTGGGCTCTTATGACCCATCTGGTCTTCAGTGACCGATGTTCGGAAACAGATCACCAGCCCTTTCTTCCTCGTGTCTTTGTCCACAAGCCCCTCTGGCCTCACAATAACACACAGGCCTCCAATCCTGAGTGGCTGCAGGCTGCCAGGCTACGGGCCCCTGGCTGGAAATCAGACGTGAGCCCCCCCCGCACGAAGGTCATAATTCTGCCAGGGAACTTCCTGCTCCCACTGCAAGGGGGGTCTCGGGAGGGCAGGTGCAGGCAGGGCGACTCCTGCGCCCTTGGCAGTTACGGGACCAAGTCAGAAGCAGCTGGGAGATGGAGCACCTTGGAAAGGGAGCCGCGCAGGGTGAGTGCGCAAAGGAGTAGAGAAGGAAGCAAAAGAGAACTACCCAAGTGGAGCTGCTCATGGGTGCAGGCTCAAGGAAGTCTCCCTGGAGGAGACAAGGGCCGGGCTGGGTGCTGTGGAATTCATTAGGAGGGGCTGGGGAGACGGCCTGCCAGCCAGCGGGAGCAGCACCTGCGGAGCCCTGCGATGTGCGGGACAGGAAGGACGCAAGCGTAGCTGAGCGGCATGGTTGGAGGGGAAGCTATGGCGTCGGGCAGGGCTGAGCCCTCAGGGGCAGGGAGACATTCAGACTGTGAGTAGAGGGGCCACTAAGAGGCGCGTAGGCAGAGGACGCAGGCTAACTGATGATGATCTGGGACCAAGTGGACACCAGGTACAGAGGGGCAACCATGGAGAGCCAGGCCAGAGACGAGGGCAGCGGTGGAGCGGTGAGGAGGAGCCAGGCACAGCGACAGAGTGAAACTGGCAAAGGCTGAGTGGTGACTAGTGACCCCGGGGCAGTTTCCGGGAGACCATGTGGACGGAGAGGCCATTCACTGAGAGAGGAATCTGCAAGAGCAGTGCACCTTGGGGCTGTGGCCTGAGTTGAGGGTTAATAAGGACCTTCAACCCTAGGGAGTGGCCGGGAAGAGGGGCACCTGGGCAGCAGAAGGGGCTGGTGTCGCTGAAGTCTGTCCCATCAGTTCAGGTGCCGAACAGGGAAGCATGAGAGGGAAGAGCAATCATTTCCAAGACGAGCACATGGCGAACGCCAGCCCGAAGCGGGCAGATGCCTGTCATTTTCGTGATTAACGAGAACTGATCGCCAAATCACAAGATCAAGAGAGACTGACAAAGGCTTCAGGCAATCACACATTCGATGCGAACAAAGCCCACCCAACAGAACCTGCGAAGTCAGTCCCAAGACAGCATGCGGAGACCCTGCGGCCCTGCTAAGAGAGGTCTGCTGCTCACGGGAAGGAAGGGGGGGCTTGCTGTGTGGGTTGAGCTAATGCTGGGCTGCATCTCAGGAGTTGGGCAGAGAAAACCAAGCATGTCTACAGGAGGGAGCCAACATGGGCACGGTCCAGCAGGACGAGCCATAGCTTCTCAGCCCCCACACGGGCAGCTGCTAGGTCCCAGGGCACTGATCCCCAGACTCTGCAGGGCTGCCCTGGTGTAGGGGGAGTAGTAGAGATGGAGGGGGTCAGAGGACAGGTCTGGGACCCCAGTGTAGAGGGCGTCACAGGGCAGCCAGCCATTGCCCACCCAGCACACCAGCGTGGGTTCAGCTGCTGGAAAGCTGTGGTGTCTTGGGAGTGTGTGCAAGCAGCCACCATTGAAAATGAAAACCTGTGTCATCAGTCCTGACTCTGAGCCAGCTGACAGGACAGAGGAGAGCTGCTACCTGAACAGACAGCTTCCTCTTTCCCCCTGAGAAAGGCCGACGAGTTCAAATCGCGGGCCTTCTGCTTAAGCGTCCAATCTGTAGCCCGCTGTGTGCGCAGCGCTGGGGCTGTAACTGGGATCCCTGCACAGGGCAGGGTGGAGGTGCTTCTCTGTCCCTCAGCCCAACCCGAAACCTGCTGGCAGCGGCAGGAAGGATTTTCTGCGATGCTGGAGGGAGAAAAATCAATCTCTTCTGACAGATCCCTCAGGAGGTGCCAACAATGTACCAGGTGCTGCCCAGAGCCCAGAATTACCCAGGGCAGGGTTCTAAGGCCTAGGCGGGGCCTGGAGAAAATTTGGCTCCAAAGAATTCCTTTGACTCATACGCTCAATAGATACTAGCTAATTAGGCGTCCTGCTTGGACGAGAGCCACAGGGAGATCATGGGGTGACTGTCTTAGTGAAAAGATGGGGCCTTGTGGGGGAAGGCCGTGCCCTCTGCTCCCATGGGGTCCAGGAGTGACTGTCCCCGTCCCTGGCATTGTGGCAGAGTTTAACACAAAAGTTGCTTTCCAACTGTAGTGACCCCTGCCCCTTTTCACCCCAAAACACTGTAACCGCCACCACACTGCAAGCTCTTGCCAATTTCCCACAGGGCTGTGGGGTCCTCTTCTAGAAAGCAGCTTCCAGTCGGTCTGCATGATTCCACCCAGCCCACTCCTCCAAGAGCCCCCTGAAGACCACCTCTGCTCAGCGTATCCTGGCCCTCTCCCCGCAGCTGGGCAGGACTCCTACAGCACTGAACTCCTTCTCCCGACAGACACCTCCCACTTCTTGTCTTATGTCCTAGCAGGCCTGGTTTGTCTGCCAGGCTTCAGAGCAGTCGGCCTCTGGAAATGAAACTCAAGTCTATCAGCCACAGCTCCCGATCCCACCAGTCATGTCTCCCAGTCACCCTTGACATGGCTCCCAGGCCCACTTGCCACCTCCCCCATTCCCCATTGGTCACCACGCCAGGTCCAATGATGGCTCAGGGTCCCACAGATCACTGCTCCCCGTTCCCACTGGTCATCATTTCAGTTCCCACCTGTTATTGCTCCCAGCCCCTCATGGCTATCTCTCCCCAGCCTCCTTGGTCATCTCTCTGGTCTCCTGTCTGGCTTCTTCAAAGCATTTTTCCTACACGAAAGCACCTGGCTCCTGCATTTGTTGATTATCCAACACGTCTTCCCCTGGAATATTCCTCCGTGCACAGGGATGGCGTGTCTGGTTCATGCTGTCTCCCAGCGCCCAGCACTCGGGACATGCTCAGCGAGAGCTGGTTGGATGGGTGAGGTACACAAACACGGTTGCATGTTGTCGCAGCTAGATGCAGGTTCTCACTCACAGCGACCTCTGCAGAACAGAAGGAAACCCTCCCCGGTCCTGTTCTATCCTCACCCTGGGTCAGCCCACCTCCTGGGCTTCCTCTTTGTCATTGACCTTCTAATCTACAGAGCACGATCTCTCCCGAAAACATGTCCAAAGTACACGAGACGAAACGTCAGCCTCTTCACTTCTCCGGCGCATTCCGGCTGCGCGTCCTACGAGGTAGGTTTGCTTGCTCTTCTGGCAGTGTGCGGCCCTTTCAGCAGGGTCCGTCAACACCACGATTCAAACTCATCGATTCAGCCGTGGTTTCCCTTGTTCCCCGTCCAACTTTCACGTGCAGGCGAGGCAGTTGAAAATAGCATGGCTTAGGTCAGACACACCTTAGTCTTCACAGAAACATCTTTGCTCTTTAACATTTCCAATAAGCCGTGTGCCGCAGAGATGCCCAGGGCAAGACCTCCTACCTAACTTGACTGCGACTTCCTTCAGTATCACTTGTGGATCCAAGGAAAGTGAAATTGTTGACAACTTCAATCATTTCTCTTTATCAGTGTGTTGTTTGCTGGTCCACTGATAAGGATTTGGGCTTTCTTTACATTGAGCTGTCATCTATACTGCAGGCTGTAGTCCTTGATCTGCATCAGAAAGTGCTTCGACATCCTGGCCCACCAGGCCTAGAGGAAGATGTTCCCATTCAGAGCAGCCAGTCCACAGAGAGGACCACAGGGCCAGTCCCACTGAGACATGACGTCCCTCACTGACCCATAGCCCTATAGGGGACAACGCCAGAGACACAGTATGGGAATTGTACCCGATCTGATGCCACCACACGGAGGCAAAACACTAAGGGGGTGCAATAGAACAGCAAGGGAATGGAGCGGCAAGGTCCCCAGGGAATGCTGAAGGTGACTTCAGGGCCAGGGCGTGGTGCCCCAACAGACTTGACTGGAAAATACTCCTAAAGGCCAACAAACAGTCCCTGAACTAACTACAAGCTTTATTTCTTATGTTTTGTTTTTTTGTCATTGGTTTGTTGTTGCTGTTTTGTTGTATATTGTTGCTTGGTTTTGCTCTGTCTTGTTTTTGTGCATTTTATTATCTCGGCAGGTCTGTCTAAATAAGATAGGCTGGATGAACAATCTGGAGGCGAAAACAACAGGACCAACAGTTCCAGGGAGGGGACATGGGAGAGGGGGAGGTGGGGGGAAAGGTGGTGGTGCTAACAAACCCAGGGACAAGGGAACAAGTGATCCAAATCGGTGGTAAGGAGGGTGTAGGAGGCCTGGTAGGGCATGATCAAGGGTAATGTAACCAAGAGGAATTACTAAAACCCAAATGAAGACTGAGCATGATAGTGGGACAAGAGGAAGGTCAAAGGAAATGGAGGAAAGATCTAGGAGGCAAAAGGCATTTATAGAGATCTAAATAAAGGCATGTACCTATGCAAATATATTTATATATGAGGATGGGGAAATAGATCTATGTGCATATATTTATAGGTTTAGTATTAAGGTAGCAGAAGGACATTGGGCCTCCACTCAAGTATTTCCTCAATGCAAGAATACTTTCTTCTATTAAATTGGCATTCTATGATGCTCACCTTCCCGACACAAGTGCTGAGGACAAAGCGGGTATATAAGCAAATGTGGTGAAGAAAGTTGATGATGCCCAGCTATCAAAAGATATAACATTTGGGGTCTTAAAGGCTTGAAGCTAAACAAATGCTATCTAGCTCAGAAGCAACAAAGCCCACATGGAAGACGCACACCAGCCTGTGTGATCACAAGGTGCCAAAGGGATCAGTTATCAGGCATCATCAGAACAAAAAAACTTATCATAGTGAATGAGGTGGGAAGTGCGGAGTGGAGACTCAAAGCCCATTGGTAGGCCACTGGACATCCCCTTACAGTCAGGGTGCGATGTAACAACGATGAAAAATACAACTTTCCTCTAGTTCCTAGATGCTTCCTCCCCCCACCCCACTATCGTGATCCCAATTCTACCTTGCAAATGTTCTGGCTATCCCAGAGGATGAACATTGGTACAGACAGGAACTGGAAACACAGGGAATCCAGGGAGGATGATTCCTTCAGGACCAGCAGTGTTAGTGGCGATACTGGGAGGGTAGAAGGAGGATGGGTTGGAAAGGGGGAACCAATTACAAGGATCTACATGTGACCTCCTCCCTGGGGGATGGACAACAGAAAAGTGGGTCAAGGGAGACATTGGACAGGGCAAGATATGACAAAATAATAATTTACAAATTATCAAGGGTTCATGAGGGAGGGGGTAGCAGAGAGGGAGGGGACAAATGAAGAGCTGATGCCAGGGGCTTAAGTGGAAAGCAAATCTTTTGAGAATGATGAGGGCAATGAATGTACAAATGTGCTTTACACCATTGATGTATGTATGGATTGTGATAAGAGTTGTATAAGCCCTAATAAAACAATTTTTTAAAGTGCTTCAAGTCCTCTTCGGGTTCAGCAAGCCAGGTTGTGCCCTGTGCAGACTGCAGGTTGTTAAGAAGCCTTCCTCCAATAGTGGGAAGACGCAGTTTGACTGTGGAGATGCTCAGCTTGGTGTCTGCTGGGTCATGGTAAAGCAAAGCCCTGTGTCTGTGTGCCCACCATCCACTCCCCACTCCGGCTCCCTGATGCTATCTAGAAAAACCAACACTTCCTGCCCCAGAAAAGGCAGAGGACACAGGGCAGCCCATCACCCACTCCCCTCTCTGGAGAGTCACGCCTGGATTTCCCTCTGGGATACTTGATGACCACCTTCCTCCAGTGAGGCCAACCCCTTTCAGGACTGGGTAGCAAGAATGAAGGATGCTCAGGAGTGGGGCATGGTTTTGGGCATGACCAGGGAGTACATTTCACTTTCCAGGTCCCCCTGGTGATGGCTCATGCCAGAGAGATTGAACCCAGCTGGTCCAGTGTGGATTTCCCACCCTGTGTAAGCAGGAGGGGATGTGGGGGCTGGAGCTTTGGAGAGGCATGATGTAGCATGTGGGGGTGAGACGGGAACTGAGAAAGGACTGAGGGGTGTGGAAGTACAGTACTGGGTCCCTGGAATAAAATGTGTACCCCACATCGGTTTACTCTGGGACCATTCCGTGTCACGATCTAATATATTCTACCTGTTTCCTAAGCTGGCTGGAACGGGGTCTCTGACTCAGACCATTGAATGGTCCCTGACTGGTACAGAACCCATTTTATTTGTGTCGTGACGATGTATCCATGAGCCTGTTTGCCAGTAGATGGATTTTAAGCTCAGATGCAGGCAGCCGAGTAGATCTAGGGAGTCAGGACTGGATGGCTTGCTAGGATCTTGGGGAGACCTGTGGACTCATGCTCTCGGTGAGCAGTTAGCTAGCACCTGCTGCTGCTTCTCCCTGGGTCTCCTCAGATATGGTCCGGCCTGGCTCCAGTGAATGGAAGAGGGTCCCTTCTGGATCATTGGTGTTCCAGGTGATCAGCAGGGACCCTCCCTGGAAACCAGGCAGTGTCCACGGCGCAGCATGGCATAATGGAAGGTGTCCCAACACAGGGAGGGAGGATGTCGGGTGGCAGGGCCATATAGCCAGGAGCCCTGGGTCTCATCCCACGGTGGTGGCCACCATGTGCGGCTGGTGGCAGAGATGCTGTGTCTGACCCTCCCTGGCCTCATCGTAGGAAGCCTGCCTTCAACCACTGTCGAACACGGCCTGACACAAAGAAGCACCCAAGAGAATAGACACTTCCACTCTGCTCCTTCCCTTCCTGTCTTTAAACACTACGCCATGAGGACGTGACTCCCAGGACCCCGGCTTCCATCTATCTTGTGGCTACAAGGGCAGAGAATTAGACGCCGACAGGTGACGAAGGCCGAGTGGGGGGACAGGGAGGGCCTTGACCCTCAGAGAGAGGGTGGAGCCTCCCAGAGAAACTACATCCAGGCTTTGGTTGTTCAAGGAAACAGGGAACTCCTATCAGTGAAACTCCCTCTAGTCAATTCTGCGGTTACCATGCAACCAAACACACGCTAAGAAACACATTCCTCCTTGCTAATCGGGAACACATCTTTCTTCAGGGAACCCAGCCCAAACCAAACTCACTGCCACAGGGTCGATGCTGCTCCCAGGTGTGGAAAGGCCTGTCTCTGTCCGCAGGAAGCTGCTGGCAGTTTAGGTTTAGAACTGCTGGCCAGGCGGGTCGCAACCCATCGCGTGAACACGTGAGAGAGGAGCTGTTCGCGAGCTGGGGCAGCGGTTCTCACACGTGGTCACACCAGTCTGCGTGTGTGCTCACGTCACGCCGGGCTGCTGCTGTGGCTCCTCCGCGTGGCAACAGCTGGCAGGGCAGGGTAGGGGGCCGTGAGGAGTGGTCAGGGGAGACCAGGAAGGAACATTCTTTTGGAAGCCTTGATTCTGCCTCGGCACTGCTGTGGGACAGTGTGAAAGCCCTTTTCCCTCTCTGGGCCTCAGTTTCCTTTATGTGTTGAATGAGGGCTGGGGGACTCTCTGAGAGAGAAAGTGGGGATATCAAGGCACAATGAGTGCACAGGTGAGGGCAGCAGCTGGTTGGCTGAGGTGTGCCACAGTCTCTCAGGTGTCCCTGAGATGCAGGAGCCAGTTGCTGGGTAGCGTAGCAACTGCAGAGTGAGGGGCGACATTTCCCCCGGTGAAGGCATAGGAGCAAACATGGTCCACACGACAGAAGCCCAGTCCTTCCTTCCTCCCACCTTCTGACAGAGCCAGGCTGATGAACCTTCACACCTGCTGTGCTGCCCACACACACAGAGCCCTGGAGCACACCTGTGTGGCTGCCTCCTCACCCTGGAGCCGAGGCCATCTTTACTGAGACCCAAGGGAATCACCATCCTTTCCCCTTTGCACCATTAGCCCCGAGGCCATGGACGGCCTGCTCCCAATCAAGTTGCTATTAGCGGTTTCTCTCCCTCTCCGATCACAAGCACTCTCTCCCCAGCAGGCTACCTGGTTCCCAAAGGTTCTCCAAAGAGAACCTGTGTGAGCCAGGTTGTCTAGGAAAGGTGTGCAGAAGGAGATGCCCAGAGAACAGGGCAGGCTGGCTGGGCACAGTGACCGCCCCTCCCTGGGCTGATGGCTTGGTCCCACGGACAGCACTCGGAGGCGAGAAGACACTCCCACAGTCCTGCTCACATCCTTTGTCCTGTCGGCCCGGCTGCCCATGCTTTCTGTCTCTAAGTATCACCAGACTCAAACCCTCTGTACCTTCAAGTTCAAGACTTGTCCATTGGCCCTATAGGAGGTCCAAGGTGACTCGTATCGTGTGTGGGACACGGGCCACTCCCAGTGCTGGTCACCTAATGGCATCAACCCAGGGCCCTGCTGGAGTCCAGGCAAAGTGCTCACCTTGGTTAGGTAAGGACCTGGGGGTGCATGCAGTCTCTGTCACCCACCATATCCCCCTCCCCGCTCCCTCTGCCTTCCTGCTCTCTGCCTTGCACACTACCCACAGGGGCCCATTTCCTTCCTAGTTTCAGGCCAGTGCAGCCAACAGGAGATCCTGCGCTGTCTGGGGAGCGAAAGGGCGACTGGTGTGTGTCTTCCTGGGGATTCCCTTTGGGCACTGGTGGTGCAGGAAGTGTGCGAGAGCTGAATCTGATTCCTGGCCAATGCCATCCACGTGCGGCAGCCACCTGTCTGTCAGTGGAGACATGCATGGTGTTCCGATGCTGAATTCCCTTCATGAAACTTGCTGCTGGCCCGCTTGACTGTGCTAGCCACCAGACCCCAGCTGAGCACAGGGGAAGTTCTCCCATCTTCTTGAACCTCCGCTCTGTCTCCTCGGTCAGTGAAGGTCAAGGGCGCACACCCCGTGGTCACATGTCTGGATTCAATAACCAAGCCCAGTGCCCTGGCCCCACAGAATGAAAATGCATCTGCTGTTCTTACGGCTGCTAGATTAGTGGAGGTGATTTAAAAAAAACCAAAAACAGTCATGGGATCCAGGACAATTCCTTAGCACAGGGATCAAGGCTGGCTCCGTGTCTTAATCGCTCAGGGTTGTGCTTCCTGTCTGCACACCGACCCATTCCCACCAGAGCGGTACAAGGACAGGAACCGTACCCACTTCCACAAAAGATGGGCCGACGGCTATGCTTAAGGTCTGACACCCAGATAGCCTTAACCCTGCACAGCCCACTCACCAAGCGGATCTAGCATCGCCACCCCCATTTTACAGGTGAGGAAGCTGAGGCAGCAAGTGGTCACCATGCTGTCTGACTGTCTACACTATTAGAAACCGATTGGAACCCAGGCCAGCTACCGGGTGAGCCCCGGTGCCACTCCACAGCAGACAGCCGGTGAGCTGGGGCAGCCTCGCTTCCTCAGGTTTGTGTTGCCCAGGGAGTCCCACTGTACTCAGGTCCTTAGGCAGGGCCAAGGCCCCCCTCCCAGCTGCTGGGGGGTGGAAGGTAGGGGTGCAGGGGGGGTGGCTGCTGAGGGCTTTTAGCCGAGTTTCTTCCTAGGAAAATTGCCTACCCACCCGAGGGCCATGCCTCCTCCCCAGAGAAGCCCTCAACCATCTCAGCTCCCGAGCACCCATGGGTTCATTGAGAATACACACACACATATACACACACACGCACTCGCACACCTTGCAACTGTCTCACAGCCCAGCTTCTCCCTCTCCTCGTCAAGCCACTCTCCTGAGAGCCCTTCCCAGGAGGCTCCGGGTGGGCAAAGCTCCACCCCAGCAGTCTGGACTAAAGCAGTAGGAAGCTCAATGGTCAGGTTGCTCAGGGCCCCATACCCTGGAGCCGACAGGACAGGCGTGAGCACTGCCTGAGGCCTCAGGCTTCTAGCCTAGAACAGGGTCTCTCCTCCTCCCCCTTGCCCCTCCTCACTTCCCTCCTCCTCATCTTCCTCCCTTGTGTTGATCCCTCAGGAGTAGAAAGCTGGCTGCATCTCACCCACCACAGCTGTTTTCTTCTGGGTAACTCATAGGAAGGGTGGGATGGGGCGAGGGCACCTCTACCTCTCTCTCTCTTTCTCTCACTCGCTCACTCTGTCCTTTGGGGTCCATGAACTCACTGACTTCAAACAGCTGTTCCTTCCTGTCTAACTCAGGGAGGAGATGGGGATGCGGGGTGGGGAGGGGCGGCATTCCATAGAGCACAATGTCGTCCAATTGATGCCGACTGACGGAGACCCAAACAACGTGGCAGGCCTACCCCTGTGAGTTTCTGAGGCTGCAACTCTATGGGAGCAGAAAGTCCCATCGTTCTCCTGCAGAGCGGCTGGTGCTTTTGAACCGCGGACCTTGTGGATGGCAGCCTAATGCGTAACCACTATGCCACCAGGGCTCCCTTCCCATAGATGGAGCAGGGCCCCTGAAATGCACAGGCCTCGGTCCCAGCCCTCGGGGGAGGGCACAGCAACCCAAACCGCGGAGTCGTTTCCCAGTTGCAATGGGAAAGAGAGGCGTCTTCTGGAACTGAACGTTGGCAGGTTCTTGATGCTCCAATATCCCCTATGCTCCTAATTGTCCTAGGTGAAAAGTAGATTCCGATGGGCGGCTCCTATGGTCCCTCTATAAATGGGTCTCTGCCAGGTTCAAGTGCTTGTAGGAGCCCGAACCTCACAAACAAACACCCCTCACTCCCAGACTCATCTCTGGAATCCCACTCCTCTCCGGTGTACCCCTATGCCCCTGCCACATGGGCACATACCTGGGTGACTACATGCACACACACTTGCCACACACATCCCCTCCACATGCTCACACCCTCCCCCATAGAGCACCCCACACTCACATACGCCTACTTCGACACATGTGTGCTCACATGCACCAACTCCTCCACTCGCAGTTCAGACCACAACCCCACATCCTAACATATAAACCACATGTGTGCCCGATACCCCTCACACCCTCACACGTATACCTGCCCGCACATCCCCTTCCACCACACCACACACACCCCAAGACACAGGCTCTCCTCTTCCTCCGCACACCCATCTCCAAGGATGTACTCCATGCACACGCATCTCCTCCTCCCCACACACAGGTCCCTTCCCACCAAGCCCCACAGACCTGTTCCCGCCCTTCACTCACACACCCACATGCCCTCACTTGCTCACACATGTCAATAAACACGCCAACCTGCCTCCCACAGGTGCCCACGCTCCTGCCCACACGGCCATACACTCACTTGAACATGGGAAGGGAGGTCAAGAAGGGGAGGGCCGGCAAGCGGGTTCTACACTATGCTGGCAGGGGATCCAAGCCACCCGTCACCTGGGGCTCTTACCCGCCGCTGGGACTCTGAGCAATGCGGAAACGAGACGGTCACTCTCGAAGGGAACGGCTGAGTTCTGAGGGGCAACAGCTTGTGCACGACAGCCTCCTGGCCCAGCCTCCCCCGGGTAGGGGGACACTCCAGCTGCACCACCACCCCCCTCACTGAGTGGGACTCCCCCGAAGGGTAGTGGAGGGCAGGGGCTGATGCTGATGGGAGTCTGCCCTAGAGTCTGGGTGAGGACTGTGAATGGTGGCTTCCAGTGAGGCAGCGATGACCGAGAATGGCATGAAGGACGGGGGCTGGCTTGGAGCCTGAAGCCACATGCTCCTCCCAACCTCTGGAGATCAGCGAACCGACCTTGACATTCATTCATTCAGTCAGTCAGTCACCCATCAACTCATCTTCCCACCAAGTGTTCACAGAAGCCCTACTTTGGGCCAGACTCTGAGTCTGACGTCCCAGTAGGCAGAATGGGGTAAAGCTTGTACTCTGGAGGGGGGACCAGGTGTGTCCCACCAAATGTGACTTCAAAGAAACACAGAAACGCTGCCCACTTGTTCCCCCCCCTGCTGTGCTCACGGACCCTGCGCCCCTCCCGTGGCCCTCTCCTACAAACCGACTGGACAGGGGCTTTTGAGACCATCAGAGAACTCTGAATCAGATGGGTATTAGGAAGCATTAGTTTGCTCAGGGTGATGACCGTGTAGTGGTCAGGTCTGTCCAGTCCTTATGGGTCAGGAACATAGGAGGGTGGTGGGGGTGGGAGTGGGGGTAGGGGTATTTGTGTGTGTGTGTGTGTGTGTGTGTGTGTGTAAACAATCCACTCTAAATCACTCCCACTGTCGGTACTCAAGGTAAGATGTATGTGGGGTGTAGGAGCTCTTTCCCCAGGTGCCCCTCCACCTCTTTGAGGTCACCTCCTATCAGTGGGTCACGGTGCCTCATGGAAAGTTCCTCCAACACACCCAGCGTCCCCTTCACTCAGGGCCTTTGCCCTCGCCGCCCCTCTGCCTGGAACAGGATCGTGACTCTCCCCATGGCTCCTTCCTTCCTGTCCTTGAGAGATTGCTCAGCTCTGAGTTTCTTAAGGACACCTTCTCTGGCCACCATTCACAAGCCAGACAGCCCTGGGCCCGACTGTCCCCCACGCCACGCCCTGGCCTGCTCTGTTCCACCACGGATCCATGTCTGGCGTAGTTCACATTCTGCCTGTTTTGTTGGTTGGGTGGGAGCTGGCCTGTTGCCTGCTGTGTCCTGGGACCCTGGACCAGTATCCAAACCACACTGAGGGCCTGTGATCGTTATGAGAGGAGCACCTAAACGCACATGACAAAGGTGTCACGGGTGGTGGGGCAGTGGGCAGGTGACCTTGGGCTGATGGGAGATGCGGAGGGGGAGCTGGCTGGCAAGAAAGTGGGGAGAGAGCCAACGTGCGCACTTGAAGGAGCAGTGTGGGCACAGAGCTCAGGAGGGCAGGGGCAGGAGCAAGGAGGAGAACAGGAGCCCGTGCCAGGCTGGGTGGCCAGTGGGCCTCCCCTCACTTCACACTGGAACAGAGGCTGGTGGCAGAGGGCACCGGGGCAGCCAGGCAGGAACACAAGGACAGAGACTGGCCCAGGCAGAGCCCGGGTGGAGGGACAAGGAAACACGGAGAAGCTGGGTAAGCACTGGACTCTTTTCCATGGGCCAGCACCTATGAGCCCTTTTGGGTGAGGTCAATTGCCTACATCTGTGAGCTTCTGCATTGACCTGGGCCGATCCAGTGACCGCAGAGCCTGCAAATGTGCCCCACCTCAACCAGACCTGCGGTGACAAAAGGGTCCAAGTGCCCAGGGATGAAGGCGCAGGCTGCCTGGCAGGCGGTTGAGCTTGTCAGGTGCCATTGCGTCCGTTCCGGCTCAGAGTAGCCTCGTGGACAGCAGGACGAAGCAGCGTCCGACTGCGCCTGGGCCTGCGCCGTCCTCACAATCGCCCGAGGCCTGAGCCCACTGCTGCAGCCACTGGTCCGCCCAGCTCGTTGGAGGTCTTCCTCATGTTTGTCGCCCCCTCCTTCTCCAAGCGTGACTTCCTTCTCTGGGGACGGGATTGTGGATCCAAGCCAGATGAAATCCTTGACAACGTCAATGTTGACTCCATCGATCGCCATGCTCTCTGTTGGTCCAGTGGTGGGGATTTTGCTATCCTTCACACTGAGGTGTCATCCACACTGAGGGCTCCTGTCCGTGATCTTCATCTGCAAGGGCTTCGAGTCCTCCTCACTTTCCACAAGCAAGGCGGTGTCATCTCCATAGCTCAGCTTGTTAGTAAGTCTTCCTCGGATCCTAATACCACATTCTTCTTCATATGAGCCAGCCTCTCTGATGACTTGCTCGGCATTAGGGGCTGAGTAAGTACAGGGAGATGACACAACCCTGTCAAACACCTTTCCTGATTTTGAACTATGCAGTATCCCCTTGTTCTGTTCCCACAATGGCCTCTTGATCCCTGATGAGGTTCTGCGTGAGCAAATGTACTGCTCTGAGAGTTCTATTTTTCTCAGAGCTGTCCCTCCATAGTTTGTTCTGATCTACACTGTAAAGGCCCTAGCACAGTCAGTAAAATACAAATTAACATATTTCTGGGTCTCTCAACTTTCAGCCAAGCAATGATATGGATGCACATAACATGGAACACATAAAAATCAACATTCGAGGCTTTGGTGAGCTGAAATGGATGCTATTGGCCATTTTCAATCAGAAAATCATATGCTGGGAATGACCCAGTCAAGAGGAATGGTATTGCATCTCAAGATCTATCATGAAGTACAAGGTTGTCCGTGATAGGATTATATCTCTCTTCATTCAAGGAAATCCAATTGATACAGCTATTATTCAAATTTATGCACCAACCACTAAAGCTAGTGATGAAGAAGGTGATGAATCCTACCAACGTCTCAGCTTGAAATTGATAAAACATGCGATCAAGATGCATTAGTAATGGTTGGTGATTGGAATGCAAAAGTTGGAAACAAATTGAGGAACAATACTTGGAAATATAGGCTTGGTGATGAACACTAAGCTGGAGCTCACATGACAGAACTTTGTAAGACCAGCGGCTTCTTCATTGCAATACCTTTTCAACAACACAAAAGGTGATTGTACTTCATGGACGTTTCCAAATGGAATACACAGAAACCAAATGGACTACGTCTATGGAAAGAGATGCCAGAGAAGCTCAATGTCAACAGCTGAAGCCAAGCCAGGGAGTGACTGGGGAAGTACGTATGTTCATGTTGAAGCTTAAGGAAGTTTAAACAAATCCACGAGCGCCAAAACACAACCTACTAGAGTCTGGCCCACCTGAATTTCGAGAGCATCTTAACAACAGACCTGAGACATTGCACGCTAATGTGAGGGAGACCCAATGAGCTGTGGAATGACACCAAGAACATCACTCATAAAGAGAGAAAACGGTCATGAAAAGACAGGAAAGAAAGAGCAGATTGGTGTGGGTGTCAGGAGAAGCCCCGAAGCTTGCTCTTCGTGTAGAGCAATGAAGAAGGCACATGGAAGAACTGATGAAATCAACGAGCGGAATAGAAAAGTTCAAAGGGCGGCTCGAGAAGAGGAAGTAAAATATGATAATGAAATGTGCAAAGACCTGGCGTTAGAAAACCAAAAGAGAAGAACAAGCTTAGCGTATCTTAAACTGAAAGAACTTAAGAAAAAAATTCAAGTTGCAAGTTGCAGTATTAAAAGATTTTATGGGCAGAATATTCAATGATGCAGGAAGCATCAAAAGAACATGGAAAGAGCACACAAAGTCCCGCTCCAAGGAGAACTAGTCAACAGTCGGTCGTTTCAGGATTAGCACGTGACCAAGAACGATGGTCCTGAAGGCAGAAGTCCAAGCTGCACTGAAAGCATTAGCCCAACACACGGCTCAAAGAATGGATGGGACACCAACTGAAATGTTTCAACGAGCCGACGAAGCACTGGAAGCCCTTCCTCATCTGTGCCAGGAAATTTGGAAGACAGTTACTTGGACAACTGACAAGAGGAGGTCCCAATTTGTAACCATTTCGAAGAAAGGTGACCCAACAGAATGCAGATTATACAAAATATCATCAATATCACAGGCAAGTAACATGTTGCTGAAGATGACCCAACAGCAATGGCGGCAGTACAGTGACAAGGAGCTGCCGGGGGTTCGGGTCGGATTCAGAAGAGGATGTGGAACAAGCCCAGCAGGTAGGCATCAAGATCTGTCCAAACCCTGCTTCCTCTGGGCCCCACAAACCTGGGCTCCTTCAGGGACCCACCAGAACCCCAAAGATGGTGATCTTCCTGTGGTCCCTCACCACACACCAGCACAACAACCGGACCAGGAACACACGTCCACACAAAGAGTTGCAAACACGAACTCACGACAGGTCTAGTCGCAGTAGCTACCCATTGTCAACCACCCAAGAATCCACGAACAGATGAATGGATAAGCAACAGGCGGTACGTCCACACACTCAGCCACAAAAGGAATGAAGTGCTGGTGCCGGCTGTGACATGGATGGACCTTGAGAACATGGCGCTGAATGAGGGTTGTCAGTCACAAAGCCTGCCTGGGATATGACTGTTTCTATGGCCAAGTCATGAAGACAGGAGGCAAAGACCCGGAGCTGAAGGGGGTGGGGGACGGGGAGCACCTCTGAATAGGTAGAGTTTCTATTCTATGTGAATGGACTAAAACCGAGGTGTACACGTCATACGGGGGCTTTGTGCGGTACGTGAACTATCTCAACGAATCCGTTATGAAAGCAACACTCCTTTCAGCGGCCCTTGGGAGCTTGAGGGCACAGGTCCCCTCTGGTGGGTCTGCAGGAAGTGGGGCGGCTCGACCTCGGGCTCTGCCCTCTGGACCTGCCAGTGAACATTGCTGATCTTTACCCAGGCTGCATGAGGACCCCCTGGACACCCTACAGGGTCTGGGCTCTTAACATATGCTCATGTCGGGGTTCTTCCCTAGACCGCTGATGTTGTGGATCTAGGCCGGGGTCCTCAAACATTTTAAACAGCAGGCCAGTTCACTGTCCCTCAGACCCGTTGCAGGGCCAGACTATAGTTTAAAAAAAAAAAAAAACTATGAACAAATTCCTATGCACACTGCACATATCTTATTTTGAACTAAAAAAAACAAATGGGGCAAAAACACCCAGCGGGCCCAATAACTGTCCCGTAGTTTGAGAATGCCTGATGTAGGGTATGGCCTGGGCATCTGTGTTTGTTAAAGCTCCTGGTGATTCTAATGTGTAGCCAGGGATAAAGAGCCCTGTTGACATCCTCTGTGTTCTCAGTCCTTCCAGAACCATCCAGCGGGGCCTAGGCTGGGTGCTGATGAGTCAGGGTGCTTGGGACAAGGTCTCTGTCCTCAAGAGATACCCAGGGTGGTGGGGATACAGGTGTGCCAGTAAGAAACATCCTATAGGGAGGGGAGGGTTGTGGCTGAAACTGGGGCCTATAGAGCTGCCAGGAGGGCTTGGAGGGTGGGGGGTCGAGGGGTTTACTGGAGGAAATGGCCTGCGGGTTTTGAAGGATAGGAGCGTTCACTATGGGAAGATCAGGGGATGGACACGGACCTCCAGGCAGAAATGCTTAGGGAAAAGGCCAGGGGCAAGAGAGGCTGGCTGTAACCTTGGAGAGTCGCCCAGGGAAGGCAAAGGAAATAGGGAATGAAAAGAAAGAAGTGCAGGGGGGTCTTGTCAGGAAGACTGAATGGTTGAAGCGAGTGCCTGTTCCTGCCCCCCTGGCACTGACGGGCCCTTGTGAGGGTGCCTGGAGAAGGCATGTGTGCTGGACCTTTTAGAAGGCCTTGGATGACAGTAGTGACCTCTGTCTGTCCCGTGGTGTCTTAAGGGACTCAAGGCTCATCCCCAAGGAAAGCCCCCAGCAAGCACATTAGGCCTTTCTGGACCCCAGCTCCTCCCCCCAACCCCCAAGCTGTCTCCCAGGCTCAGGGGATCTAGTGCTGCTAATCTTTCTCCTAGCAGCCCCCTTCCCTGCTCCTCCCAGGGCTGACTCCATCTTCTCCGTCAGGCCCCCGCTGCAGGGCCAGCTCCTCAAGGCAACCTTCTGGTGGGCTTCTCCACGCGGCTCCTCACAACACGCGGCTCCACATGTTCCTGAGTCCCGGAGGCAGCCGTACCCCGACTGGCCGCTCTAGGAGTGTTGTGGCCGGAAGAGGCCGGCCACAGAAAATGGCTGGCAGACGTTTGTCATAGGAATGAATGAATAAGTGAGAGATTAAGTGACCCCCAGGGCCATCCCCTGGGTAAAGAGACAGTCATGAGCGTCCAAGCTGAAGTCCCAGGAGCGGGAACCACAGCAGGGGGCAGGAGTGGGGGCGTGGGGGGATGCTCCAAATGTGGAGAGGTGGCTCAGGAGCTGGTCACACCTGGCAGAACACACCTATCGCCTTCTTACTCTACCTCCCGCAAGACCCTGTCCCAGCTAGTCTGCTAACTCCCCCGCCTCCCCCCCCCCCCCCCCCCGCCCCAAGTCCTTCCAGGCCCCCTGTATCTCAGACCAGGAGCGTCCCTGGGACCAGAAAGACTGCTTGGGCCCCTCCTGTTACACTGGTCTCTGAGGCTGTGGGACGGGGGGGGGGGGGGGGGGGGCGGGGGGGAGGGGGATCTGGAGATGAGTGTCCCAGATGCCTCAGGGGAGAGCTTTTCCCTCTGCTGGTGGAGTCTTTTTTTTCCAATCAGGTGACTGGGAAAAACACCCTCCGTTATCTCTCTCCCTGGAGAGTTTCCATCTGAGGGCAGGGCAGGGTGGGGCGGGGTGGGGGGGGGGTGGTAGTAGGGACGGGTAAGCTAATCCCTGCACCCTCCCCAGCAGTGGTGAGGAATAAATGACGGATTCCTTTTCCTTGGGTGAGTGCTCAGAGCCAACAGCTGCCCCAGGGGCTGAAGTCGTCTAGGGCTAAGGGAAGGAGGCTTTGGGGGTATCGCCCCAGCTCTGCCCCTAGCTGTTATATGGCTTCCATGCTTGCCTCCCACCTCTACAAGTCTGCCCACAGGATACGGGCCTGCCTGGCACGTCTGCAGGAGCAAGAGCAGGGCTGGCAACCCCGGGCACCCTCCAGAGACGGGCGTCTTTCTAGAACTACAGTTGAGTGGGGAGAGGGCTCGAAGCCCTAAACGCGACTCCAGCTTAACTGTCATGGCCAGATGACCCTGGGGACATCACCGGCCTCTCTGAGGCTCTGTGACTCCCATGGGTGGCTGGGAGGGTGATGTGGAGCAGATCCATCACCACTCAGGCGGAGCGGGCTGCCAGGGGACCACAAAGTACAGCAGGGCTCTTCTTGGCAGATGGGCAAACCAGCTTGGGAGCCTAGAGAGCCACACTGGGTCTACCTAGCTTGCCCCAACGTGTGGCTCCTGACTGGAGTCTGCAGGGGTGGGGCAGCGTGCCCTCCACAGGAGGGAGGGAGTGCCCATCACTGGTGGCATTCAGCTGGATTTAGATCTTTGTTATCTACAACAAAAGCCAAAGGTCCCGTGAGCACTCCAGAGGTGTGACTAGTCTGTGCTGTTTGTGTGAAATAAACACCGGATTTTGAAGATTTATTGCTCCCCTCCCCACCCCAGCCCCCCAAAAAGGGCTAAGAATGTAAAGTCTCTTGGTATTTTTATATTGATTACATATGGAAATAATATTGGGGCATATTGGGGTAAATAAAATATAATATTAAATGTCACCCAGTTTACCCTTTTGCACGCGAGTACTAGATATTTTTAAATGACATACGTGACTTAGATTGGATTTCCAAGCTGGGCAACCCTGCCCTGAATCCTCACCACCCCAAGTCTGGTCCCCTGGACCAGTGGTATCAGCATCCACTGGGCATACATTAGAACTTCAGAATCTTGGCCCCACCTAGACCTCCAGGGGGAGTTTCATTTTCACAAGCTCCCATGGGTGGGCTGAGCGGACCCCTGAGACCTGGCTTGGGGAGTGTTAGAAGGGATTCTAGCTTCCGACTGGCAATCACAGCAGACACCCTCAAGTCCAGCCAGTGCTACCTCGGGTGCTGCGGACCCGGTGGCTTTGCCCCTGAGTCACCCACACAGCCCATGGTCTCCTAAGCCCACGTCCCTCACCAGGAGAAGGGGAAAAGGCAGCTGAACAGGGGCGAGGCGCTAGAAATGAGAACCCCCCCCCCCCGGAATGTACAACCACGGGGCACCCTGCACCTTTTTAAAGTTTGTGGCATAATTTCAGAAAACAACTGCCAAAAATAGATCTACGTGTTTAGCAACAAAAAAGAACCCCAAAACATAAGCACCTCACCCTAAATTCTCCTTCTCTGGCTGTCAACATGGCCCACGGGCACTAAATGCAGAAGGGGTGAACAAGTAAATCACTCAGAGGGGCCACATGTGGCCCAGGGCGTGTGAGTGGTACGCCAGTGAGAGCTGTAATTAACTTGCTGACAGCCTGCCTGTGAACTAGAGGGCTAAGCAAGACTGGGAGCCTCTCCAGAGGGGAGCAAGGGAGGGGGGGCTTTCCCAGCATAAATTAGCTCAGGTTCAACTTTCTCCATTGGCTCACCAATAGATCATCAAACCCCACTCCTCACAGGCCCTCCAGTGGCCTGATCACCCATCTCTCTTCCCTTCGCTCATTTGGGGAGGGAGCCACGCTGGCCCCTTTGCCTCGGAGATCTTGTGCTTGGTCCCTCCCTCCTGTCCTAACACTACTCCTGAATCGTCTCACTTCCTTCAACGAAGGGAGACATTTGGGAACTATGTCTCTAGGAGGCCTCTCTCGGCCACCCAGCCTGAAATGCCCCCTCCCTCGTTCACCCCTGTCTGCTCACTCTGCTTTGTTTCTGCAACGGGACACTGGTCACTCCCTGGCACCTGATTCTGTAGAGTTGATTGATGGCGTGTTGTCTACCTTCTCCATGATGTCAGCTCAATAAGAGCAAGGGCCATTTCTAATCTCTGGCACAGAACACATAAATGAGTGCTTAAAAAATTATTTGCTGAATTAATCAATGGCAGGATTTACAACCCTTTCAGCGGGTCTTATGATCTCTGGGGAAACGTCCAACTTGCTTACTGCAGGCTCAGCTTTCTACCCCTTCATTCATCCATCCAACCGCCTATCCTTCCAAATAACCATCCACCCAGCTAGCCATCCGTCCACCCATACAAACATCTTCTAATAGATATCCATCTAATCCTGTATTAATCCAAATACCTCTCCATTCAGCCATCCAACTGCTTAGCCATCGAAGCAAACATCCATCCAAGCCAATCTGCGGAAGACGAGAAGTCTTACTCTGGACTCCCACTGGCAAACCCGTTCATGCTCTCATTTACATGCAGGAATTCACCTGTGTGCCACAGAAAGAAACACTGCCCGGCGCTGTGCCATCTTCACAATTGTTCTTATGTCTGTCGCTAGAATATATGTCCCTCAAAAGCAAGGACTATGGCTCATCGGTCCCTGATTCCCAGCATCCAAGACAGGGATGACACAAGCCAGCAAAGTATGCAGATTGAATGAAAACATGCCTCCCTTATTTTCCTCGGCCTGCTTTTCCTACTAAACTGTGAGCTCCCTGTTGGCAGGCACCTGTTGCCATCATCTGAGTCTTGAAAACCATGCATACGACCTGGTACCAAGGAGGAAGATTACTATGAGAATGAGTGAGTAAAAAAATGCACAAAAGAGGAAGTCTAGCAACAGTGCATCCAGGAGCTTTACTTACTTAGCCATGTGACCTTGAGCAAGTCACGGAACCTCTCTGGTCTCGTCCTCATTTGCAAAAAAGAGATAATGTAAACCTTACCCCGTTGGGTTCTTATAACAATTTAATGAATACATGTTGTGTGTGTATATATAAAACTATGGCTATAAGTGGTACATTACATGACCATATCACATGTAATACATATGCTATATGTGACTTAGAATAGGGTCTGGAGTTGGACAAGGGCTAGAGAGGGTAACGACATCCAGCTGCTCAGCCAGGGCTGAGGAAGGACAAAGAGCTAAGGTCCAGCGAGGTGTGACAGAGAGGCCCCTGTGACCCTCCCTGCTCAGCAAAAAGGCAAACATCATCTCCAGGCGTTTCCTTTCCTCCGACTGCTTTGGGACCTGCCCGCGGCCGATCCATCGGGAAGCAGAGTTCTAGAGCTAGAAGGATCCTTAGTAAGAGGAGGTAAGGAATAACCCTAACTGTGACTGAAAAGAAGCCCTATTGTAATCCATCGTGGATTACTCATTGCGCTAAGCACAAGGCCAGCAGTTCAAATCTACCAGCCGCTCTGTGCAGGAAAGAGGAGGCAGTCTGCTCCCCTGGAGATTTACAGCCGTGGAGACCCTCCAAAGCAGCCCCACTCCCTCCTATAAGGGCACTCTGAGCCAGTCATCTGCACGGCAGTGGGCTTGCTTCGCAGCTGTAACACTACTCCTGATAATGAGATTCGCAGGAGCAGGCGCTGCCTTTGAGCGAGCATCACACAGGCGCGCTCCACACTAAGCACCCAGGAACCACAAGCTATCATTGCCTTTTTGCAGCTAAGAAAACTGCACCTCAGCAAGGAGAGACGGCTCAGGGTCACACAGTACACGCGTTACACAGCCACGCTGTACTGCGGCCCGTAAGGACTCTGTGCTCATGTCGCTCCAACTCCCAGAACACAACACGAGCCCAAGCTCTCTTAACAGGACAAGAGGAAGACGTAGCTGGGGGTCTCCTCAGATGAGATTCTGGAAGGCCAGTGGGGAGCAACTCCCCGCAGAACCGCTGTCCTAGAAGACTGAGCACCTCTGGCCAGAGCCTCAGCTGCCTAGTCTGCAAAATGGGCACAATTATACCACTGACTTGAAGGGGAGAGTTGTGAAACTTGGCCAAGAAACAGTTTGACGAACGTTGCTAGAATCATTATTGGTTCAAATCCCATCCAGCCTTTGAGCGCCATCTCTCACTGTTGAGTCAATTCACTGCCCTGTGAGTTTCCGAGACTGTAGCTCTCCACGGAGTAGAAAGCCCCACCTTTCTCCCTCAGAGTTGGTTGGTGGTTTGGAACTGCTGACCTCAGGTAGCAGCCGTACACTAATATATATATATATATATATATATATATATATATATATATATATATATATATATATATATATATATATAGAGAGAGAGAGAGAGAGAGAGAGAGAGAGAGAGAGAGAAGGGAGGAAGGCAAGTGAGAGACAGATAGATGGGCAGGCAGCAGGCAGACAGGAGGTGAGATGCTGCTGGCTTAGCTGCTTTCTCTGTGGGTACACTTGTGTATGCTACTTAACCCGTCTGTGCCTCAGTTTTCCTCATCTGTAAAATGGGAATCACAGTCAGCCTTTCCCCATGAGCTCGCCCATGGAGAGGGCATAGAATGGTGCCGAGCACATGGTCAGCACCACAAACGCCCCCGGTAATCATGCATCAGGTTTCAGAGGAGGCACACCACAAACCCCAGCCAAGAGTGCTGCTCTCACCTGCCCGGGAGCAGGACTTATGTGGCCAGAGGCTAGTGAGCCCTCCTACTGAGGCCCACCTCAGCGACTCACGCTGGGCTATGGCCTAGGCCTCTGATGCCCGGCAGTGAAATGGAGTTAACAAGGATGCTCAGGGTGGTTGGGAAAATTCAAGGGACCTAGAAAAGGGAGCCCTCGTTGCTGTGAGGTGGCATCTTGGTGTCTCCAGGCCACTGGGAGGGAGGGCTTAAAGAAGCCCCATGGAAAGGCAAGGAGTCATTCTTAGGGACATTGTCCTACCTGCATTTCTCCTCAAAGGACCTGCACACGTTCAGGAAACCGAAAAGGCAGGCTATTGGCCCCTTGTGTGAGTCCTTCAAAATCACCTGGGCCCACCCCCCTTTGATCCCTCCCTTCAGTGCTGTCCCTGCCCACCGCCCCACCTCCTCCTATCGTTGCTGATTTGATGATACCAGGAGTCCCAGTCCCCCTCCGGTGCACAAAGGCAGCGATTGTCCCCTGTGGACGCCTTTTGACTTGGTCTCACCATGGTGTAACTGAGCACCCCCCACCTCACCACACTGGCCCCTCCCCACCCAGGCAAGTTCCAAATGAGCCCTGAGCGGCAGGGCTGCAAGAACACGGGAGTTCTTTCCCAGGGAAGTCAGACAGCTGGCGTTGGAGACCCCTTGCCTGGCCAGAGGGTGGGAGGTAAAAACATGAACTCCTCCAAGGGATACATATAGCAGCCAACTAAAAAAGAGGGAGGAAGGAAGGAAGGAAGGAAGGAAGGAAGGAAGGAAGGAAGAAATAAAGGAAGGAAGGAAGGAAGGAAGGAAGGAAGGAAGGAAGGGAGAGAGAGACATGGGTAGAGGGGGAACAGGGCACTAACCCACCCAAGGGGAGGGTATTGTTTATATCTCCACAGGAGAGGCAGAGAGGGACCAGACTTCAACCCAGTTCACCAAGACATGAATGCAATATACTAGCATGAGGCAGGGAGCCAATCCCAACTACGTGGACACCCCCACACACACATCTCCCTTGAAGAATGCACTTCAGAGGAACAGCACTGAAAGGAGAGGGGCCATTGAATCAGAACACACAGAAGCAAAGGAAGAGGGAAGGAGAGAGAGTGGAACACATCCTGACCCACCAAGCCCCTAGGACAATATCCCCGCTCAGAGCAGCCAATGCACAGAGAGGACCATAGGGCCAGCCCCACCAGGAGACACGACATTCCTCACTGACCCATAGCGCTACTGGGACAACACTGGAGGCACAGTGTGGGAATTGTGCCCGATGTGACTCCACCACACCTGGGAAAAAATGCTAAGGGTGTGCGACAGAGCAGCAAGGGGAGCAAAGCACTGAAGTCCCATGGAATACCAAAAATAGACTTTGAGGCCAGGGCATGGCACTCCATCAGACTTGACTGGAAAACACTCCTAAAGGTCAACAAACAGACCTGGAACTATCTATAGGCGTTTCTTTTCTTTTTTGTGTCGATGGTTTTAGTTGTTTTGTTTTGATCTGTCTTATTATGGTGCTTACTATCGCCTCTGCAAGTCTATCTAGGTAAGATAGGCAGTATAAACAATCCGAAGGAGAAAACAATGGGACAGACCTATAGTTCTGGGGGGACACCTGAGAGAGGGAGGCGGGGAAAGAAAGGGGGAGCCAACAAACCCAGGGACACAGGAACAACAAGTGATCTAAAATCAATGGTGAGGAGGGTGTAGGATGCCTGGTTGGGCTTGATCAAGGGCAATGTAATAGAGGGATTACCGAAACCTCAATGAAGGCCGAACATGATAGTGGGCCAAGAGGAAAGTAAAAGGAAATAGAGGAAAGAACTAGGAGGCAAAGGACCTTTATAAAGGCCCCTTTTATAGTAATAAATGAGCATCCAATTTCCACCCGATGGGCGAGCACTTGCGAGGTAGACCAAGGAAGTGAGTTTTTCATCTATTTCTTTCGTATTCCATAGCCGTGGAGGGTTGTGGTTACTGAACGGCACAGTCGCACAGTCAGCACTTTGCGTCCATTAAGTCGGTTATGCCTGACGTACACTACAGTCCGATGCTTGCCCCTGTTTTACAGATGGAGGGACTGAGGCACAGAAAGGCAACGCAGCCAGCGCAAAGTCACACACTCAGAAGCCTGCCAAGCCGCGAGGCAGCTCCAGCATCTAGGGGCCACCTCTAATACCCAGCACCTCTGCCCCTAACCTGGTTTACACTGGTGTGTGTGTGTGTGTGTGTGTGTGTGTGTGTGTGTGTGTGTGTAGAACGCAGAAGGCAATGGAAGCAGAGCCCACTGCTTGACAGCTCTCTAGTGGCCGTTTCTGGTGCCAGCTGTGGAGCAGTAGGTGGGCCAGGGCCAGGCTCTGGGAGACACCATGGTGAACCTCTCAGCTGCCTGCAAGGATGAGCCAGCCACAGCTCCCTCAGGCCACCCTCCATCAGGCCACGTATGCCTTGAATCTTCTTGAACACAAGAGGAGGTGCCCAGGCCTCTGCACCCCAGGAAGGCACCACTGGGCACTCCCTATTTGGAATCTCTAGGAAAGTCTTACTCAACTACCCCACAAGGCCCAGGCTCCCTTACCCACTGAGGAGGGGCCAGGATTCCCCTTTCCACCATCACAACCCCCTCCCGGCCCTGGAGGGGCCTCCCTGAGGCAGAAGAGGGTTCCCCCCCAACCTTTCTGCCCGGGAACCACAGTATGGAGTGGGAGAGGATGCCCAGCGCCTAAAACCTCAGCATGACCAGCTGCCATGGCTTCATGAGGGGTGACACTGAAGACGCCTCCTCCCCCCAGCTCCAAGTCAAGGATTCTACACTCTTACAACCCCACCCTTACAGTCAAGGGACATCAGGACTGAGAGGGCGCATGTCAATTAAAGTGCCCGGCCCCCAAATCCCACAGGTCTGTTCAGGAGTAAGAACTGAGGCAAACGCACGTCCCAGGTTCAGATCTCAGGGAAGGATGGACAGTCTCTGGCCAGAGGTGCGGCCTTGAGCCAAGGTCTTAACTTGTCTGGGCCTCCATTTCCCCGTGTGTGAAACAGACCAACAGAGGAGGCTAATTTCACCGGGCATCGGGAGGTTAAATTCACATGCGTATCCCAAGTGGTCTATATTGCTCTCTATAGTCTACCATGAAAAGAGCATCTTCCCTCCACTTGGCTTTCCTCCTGCGGGAGGGAGGAGCTTGTTCCCTTTTTCGCGCCTCACCGGCTAACAAGTTCTTGCTCATCTAAGAGGAAACCTGCCCCTCTAGCACATTCTTCCGTTCTGTGGGTCCTGATCCCATTTCCTCTCTTCCCATCCTCCACCCCTGAGAGCCCTTCAGGGACTGGGGACAGTGGTGGCCGCTGGCACTGAGGTGGTCTTACTCCTGGCCAAGCTGTCAACTGCTCCCAAGCCAGGCTCTCCAACCAATGCCTTCGAAGGTGCCCCCAGGCTGCCGTGTTCCGTCGGGCTTGGGGCAAGGTCATGCAGTGCATGCTGTCTTCTGGGCACAGTGGGTGTGCCCACCAAGCCATCTTTGTTTCCCTAAGGAGTCTGAGTAAGACGCTGGGGGAAACCCAGGAACAGGAGTCTATGACTCAGCTGTGAGTGCTTGTTGGCTGAGTTCAGCTGGGCTGGGCATCCAGGGGGGAATCTCAGAAGCAGGAGGGGCACTCTAACTGCCAGCAGGAGAGAAGGACCAGGAGTGGAGCATGTCTTTTGAACCCTGAAATTGCTGTGCACTAAACCTCCTGGATCCAGGAGCCAACTTTGAGACACAAGAGGAGCGGCCGAGGAGCCAGAGTCCAAGACAAAGCAGTGGATCCCCAAGCCACAGAGCAAGGACAGCTGAGTGCTGGGGGGCAGGAAGCTGGATTGGGGAGTGGGGTGCCTGGATTGGCAGAACCTCTGAGCTGGAGTGGAGCGCTTTGGGGTTGAGGCTTCGAGTGGAACGACATGTCCTTTGGGCCTTTATAGGCAGTCCTAACATTGCCTGAGCAGGGCAGAGGCCAGGCCAAGTGGCTGAGGGCCAGAGAGAGGGCTTCCGGTAGACACAGCAAAGAACAATTGTATCCTGAGCATTTCTCACTTGAATTGTAACCTGTTAACATTCCTAATAACCCCCTAGTCAAGAGCACGGCTTGTGAATTCTGCGTGGCCATCACAAGGCATGGTCAAATCCAGCCCCAGAAGTCAAGAGTCATGGGCGAGACAGTTTGGGATCAGAATGGGTGAGGAAGGTTGGCAGGTAGAGGCAGGTCTGACGTCCTAGAAATTGACCTTGGATGTTGCAGCTGGATCGTTCTTCCCCCTGGCACAGCTGGACAAGGTCAGACGCCCCACCCCCACCCCAGCATGTCTGTTCTTTTCTCTTTTAAACCGGGATGCAGGCGAGTCACAGAGCTCCGAGCGAGTGGGGCAACAGGGTCCTGACCCTGTGCACAAGGGTTCCACTGGCATTTCCCTTCTCCGGAAACAATGGCTACTCCTGCCCCACCCCTGTGTCCCTGCCCCATGGCCTCCCTTATCTCATCCCCTCCCTTCCTGGGCACTAGATGGCCACTGCTATCACCATGGCATCACTGACGGACCCTGGCCTGGCCCTGCCCTGGCTTTGTCATCAAAGGGAACTGGAAAAACCTCTAGTCACCTCCGGGGCACTGTGCGGGCCAGCCTGGGCCAGTCCCCTGACCCTCCATCAGTGGCTTCTTCTCTGGTTGGCCCTGATCTGGTTCTTGCCTCTGGGCCCAAACACCCTGGCCTGGTCCTGTCGGTGTACTGACCCCCAGTGCCTCTCATGGCCCTGCCTTCCCTCCCCAGCGTTGGTCAATCAAGAGGGCAGAAAATGAACGTTCACCTAAACTTCACTCCTGAGACAAAAGCTCATCCACACAGACGGTGAATGTAAATGTGCATGGGAAACTTACAGCATATTTAGAAAATGCCGGAAGACAATCTTTAGGACCTCAGGCTACACCAAGAGTTTTTGGACAGCAACAGAAGCACCGTCCATAAAAGGAGGAACGAATCCTGCGAAGCTTATCAAATTAAAACGATTTGCGCTGTGAAAGACCGACTGGTCACTATGTATACAAAAGGTGGGTCGTAGCCAGGATAAAGAAATGTCAAAGCTCAGCAGTTAAAAACCAACAGAACCCCCCCACACACACACCCCAACTAGAAAACGGGTAACAGACCCGAACAGACACCGCACCCCAAGAGAGTACACAGAGGGCAAAAGGCACACAAAAGATGCTTCGCCTCATAAGCCATCATGGAAAGGCTCATTAAAACCACAAGGAGGTATCAGATCAGAATGACCAAAAAATAATAGTGGGGACCCCAAATGCCGGCAAGGATGCAGAGAAACTGGGTGTCTCCAGCAGTGCCGGTGGAAATCTAAAATGGCAGAGTCAGGCATTGTAGAAAACAGCTGGGCAGATTCTTATAAAACTAAAGAGGTACCTCTCCTGCAACCCGACAAACTCCTGAGCACCTATCCGAGGTCAAAGAAAACGCGAAAGTCTGTACACAAGTGTTTATAGCAGCGTTGTCCCCTCTGCAAGCAACCTCCCTTTGGGGGGACTTGGGGAATTGCTAAGCACACGTGGTACAGCTGTACCATGGCATATTACTCGGCAAAGAAAAAACGAAGAAACAAACTACAGATACATGCAATCACCAGGAACTATGGGGAGGGGAAAAACCTAAAGCCTAAGGTTATATTTTGTATAATTCCATTGATGTAACATTCTTGAAAGGATAAGATTGCAGAAGGAGAAAACAGATTAGTGGTTTCCAGGGGCGAAGGATGAGGTGCCGTGGGAAGGAAGTGGGTGGGTGTCTTCACAGAGCAGCAGGAGGGGTGCTGGCAGGGCATGGAAATGTTTTCTGTTTCGTCTGTGTCCGCGTCGGTTGAGATACTGTTCACCGGTCTTGAAAGCTGTTGACAGCAGGGAGAACTGAGTAAGAGGTACACGGGATCGCTCCATCTTGTTTTGTCTTACAAGTCCATGTGAATGTCTCAGCGGTGGAACCATGTCAAGATAAAAAGCTTAATTGAAAAATGATGGATGACAAAGAAAAATACTGGATGCCCAGCTAAATTTTCATTTGAGATGAAGACTATTTTGGAATGAATGCCTTCCAAACAATATTGGGGACCTACTTACAAGAAAATGATACCTTGTGTAGATGAGACTCAAATTTAATGTGACACAGCCCACATTTTATCCGACAACCCTACTCCTGGGAAATCCCTACAGAAAAGGGCAGACTCACCATTTCATTCATTCTTTCAACAACTTCTTCTTGAGCCCTTACTATTGTGTGCCATGCACTGTTCTAGGCTCCGGGGTGAACAGACTCTGTCCCTATCCTCCTGATGTTGGCATGCTAGTGGGAGGCACATATAAAGAACTAGGTAAACAAGATCACTTAGCATGGCGAGATTTGTTATGTATAAAAAGAAGGTGGTGCGATAGAGATAGAGGACGTGGGGGACAGCAGGGAAGACCTCCCTGGAAAGGTGGTATCTGAGTGGAGACCTAAAGGGACAGAGGAAGCTACTTATGCAAAGATTTGAAGAGCATTCTGGACCGAGAAACGGTATGTGCAAATGTCCTGAGGCAGGAGCAGGTTTGGTAGAAGACCGACTGGTAACAGTATGAGAGGTTGGAGAACAAAGGAAGGTAACTGGAGACGAGGCAGGTATTCAATGTTCCTAAGAACATCTTTCCTTTCCCACCCCACATCTCAGGCCAGCATAAGCCCTCTGAAGCCACACAGTCCCACTATGGAAGAAACCGAGACCCCAGAGGGACAAGATGTGCCCAGAGCCAGCCCTAGCCCAAGTCCCCTGAGTCACAGCTGTAGACCAATCCATCTGGGAAGACAAGAACCTAGATCTAGATCTGGAGCTGGATCGGAGGCACTGTAGTCCAGGGGAGCTTTCTCCTAGCCTGTCTTGGTCAGCTGGCTTCAGGCCAGGTAGAGGCTGGCTCCTCAGGCCCTCGACATGCCACTGTCGGCCACTCTATCTGGTCAAATATTTAAGTGGTTCTCAGGACAGTGGAGAAGAGCATAGTTGAGCGAGTCTTATCTCGGCCCCACCCCAGCTTCCAGGGCCTGGTCCCTGGTGTCCCCTGACTCACACACTGCCTGTGACCAGGGCAGGAATGGGAATCCAGCTCCCAGTAGAATCCAAACCAGATGGGGCAGGGCAGGAAAGGACAAGACCGGCAGCCCCCCCATGAGCAGGAGGCTGGGGCTGGGCAGGAAGGTAACTTCTTACTCAGGTGGAATTCCATCCCCCTGAGCTCACCTTCCTGAGCAGCAGCACATTCCAGCAAGGGCCGGCCTGTCCCAGCTGTGGCCCCATCCCCAGGGCTGCCTCCCTCTCAGGCTCAGTCACCAGCTCCCCAGGAAGAGCTGCACCAGGCCCTGCCTGCCCCACTGCCAAGGCCTTTCCCAGTGAGCTGGTGCGTTGAACTTAGTATCCAGTGTGGCCTGGACAGCCCGGTCCAGACACTCTTATCTTGAGGTTGCCCAGCCTCTTGGTCAGGAGTTCCAGAGTCAAGGATTAGCAGAAGGGGGTCCACAGTGCAGCTTCCCTACCCATCCCACATGCCAACCCATGTGTCCTGACCAAGCACGTGCCGAGGCTCACCTGCTGCCCATAGCCCTCCACCCTGGCTTGACCCTCGCAGGGTCAACCCCCGCTGGTTCTGCTGTCCTCTCTTGTAAAGAGGTCTTCTCACTGGGCAGCACCACCAAATGCCATGGGAAGACTTCCACAGCCACCTCCTGCGACCTCTACCAGGAAGCATCCCAGCTAAGCCTCACTCCAGAATGAAGACCCAGGCACTAGCTGCCGCCTGGACATCCCACTCGCTGTCCACAGGGCCTCCCACTCCTGCCCCAGTCCTGAACCCCAGCGAGGGAAGCACCCCTCCGTCCCCCACCTGCTGCAGTTATGCTTCCTACACAGCTCTCCCTCCTGCCCACCCACAGCCTCCACTTCATTTCCACTCTGTTCCAGAGAGGACCAGAGCATGGCCGTGTCAGACCTCGGTCAAAGGCTCTTCAAGGCGCCCAGAGCAGAAGAAGGCAGTCCACTCCTGGGTCTGGCACGCAGGGCCTGCATTTGGCCCTGGCCCCATTGCGGCCTCGTTCTCATCACCCTTCAGTCCCTGTGTTCCCGGCCCTCTTCCCCACACATGGGCCGTGAGCCTCCACCACCAGGGTGTGAAGGACTTCATGCCTTTGTAGATGCTGGGAGTGGTTCGTTTGTTTGTTTTTGTTTTAGCCCAAACTGTCTTCCTCCCTCCCCTGCTCGTCTCTGTGAAGGGCTCCTACTTGTCCTGCAGAGCCCTGCGAAGGACCCCTTCTTCCCGGGAGAACTCCGGTCTTCTCAGGGAGGAAGCTACTTTTCTTCTGAAACTTTAGAATCGCATCTCTTTTTGGGGGGCAGCCTGGACACATAACCTCACTCCTCCTGACTCTCCTCTTCGAGTCAATGATGGGCATCCTGCGCGGTGGTTCTCAGCCTTCCTAATGCCTTTAAGACAGTTCCTCATGTTGTGGTGAGCCCCCAACCATAACATTATTTTCATTGCTACTTCATAACTGTAATTTTGTTACTGTTATGAATTGGGTGACCCCTGTGAAGGGTCGTTCTATGTCCCCCCTAAGGGGTCGCGACTCACAGGTTGAGAACCGCTGATCTTGATGGTCAGAATGTCCTCAAGCCTTCTCCCCATGGCCATTCAGCCAAGTCTCCCCAAAGTCTGACAAGCTATGACTCACAGGCATTGAAGAGTCAGTAACCCAGAGATCCTGGTGGCTATCTTCTCAAGCAAAGATCGTAGGACTGTAAATCCTACGTGTTCGGATTGGAACTGAATGTCCTGCCATCCTAACCTGAACAGTCTGTGGCTTCAACCCCAATACACCATGGCGTGAAAATTCCAGAAAGCAGAGTGTATGCTGCTCACATACCTCACCCAACCCCACCTCCACAAAAGCATCAGTTGCACGTGCCAGGACACACAGAAGTTATCTGGGACTTCCCAGGAATTGAGCTGTCCAACTCATAATGACCCTACAGGACACAGCAGAACTGCCCCGTAGGGTCCCCCAGGCTCGCTCGCAGACTGCCACACTCTTCTCCCACAGAGAACCCCTGATCTCGCTGTCATCACGCCCTCAACCACGGTGCCACTGAGATTTATGTGGCAAGAGTACACCCAAACAATGCAAGCCCAGAGTCTATTCTGACTCATAGCCACCCCACAGCGGCTATAAATCCTTACAGAAGCAACCCACCCCGCTGCCATCAAGTTGATTCTGAGGCTGGAAGTCTTTCTGGGAGCAGAGAGCTGCGTCTTTCTTCCCAGGTGCACTGGGTGGGGGTTGAACTGCCATGACGCAGCCGACACGTAGCCAGCAGTGTCAATGGGACTCCTTGTCCCGAGGCAAAGAGCCACACTGTTCTCCAGCTGGGCGGCTAGCGAGGCCAACCTTTGGGTGTGCAGAGACTGCTGTAGCCACTGCCCCATGACAGCAAGCTTGATAGATAGATAGATAGATAGATAGATAGATAGATAGATAGATAGATAGGTAGGTAGGTAGGTAGGTAGGTAGGTAGGTAGGTAGGTAGGTAGGTAGGTAGGTAGGTAGGTAGGTAGATAGATAGATAGATAGATAGATAGATAGATAGATAGATAGATAGATAGATAGATAGAGATAATCATATCCTTCCATAGTTTAATCGTGTCAAGGAGAATTGCTACCACAATCCATTTCTAAACATTCTCTTTTTACATGAGTTCCTTGACATCATCTCTTGGTCGTGCCCCCTTCATGACTATCTCCCTCTCCCCCGAAACCCTTATTCCTCTCAGTGCCTTCATAGGCTCATCGATCCTAACCTTGATATCTTTTAGGCTTGCCAGACTGTTCTACCAATCTCATTATCCCATGGTTGGACCCTGAGACCTCACAGCAGCAAGACATAATGGAGAAGAAGGGGGGAAGCCTAGATCCACCGGTGGGGGTACCCCTCCTCACATCCCAGAGCCACAGCATTGGCCAGCGTGCCTGGTTCTGCCTGGACCGCACGGTATGAAGCCACATGGTGAGGGCTCCTGAGCTAGCCAGGCAAGGATGCCCTCCCACCCCCAGCCCAGCCCAAGGGGGCCACAGAACACAGCCTCTGGGCCACTTCGCAGCGGGCCAACTCAGAGCCCTTCAGAAGAGAAGAGGTTCCAGCCACCACCTCTGCCCCGGGACACACCCCTCCTCGGCTCCCCCTCCTCCCCCCTTCTCTCACTCCAGCTGCCAACAAGCCCCAGAGCAGGTGGTCAGGTTGAGTCTTGCCTCCCAGCGCAGGAGCGAGGAGCCGGTGATAAATACATCTGCAAGCCTTTCCAAGACTTTCAACCTGAGCAGCTGCTGCCTGGCCCTTCCTTCTGCTGGTCTCCCAAATCCACAGCATTTGCGGTCCCCGGCATCCTGACTCTGGGGGGGGGTGTCCTAGGGTGGGGGTCTCGTGGTTTAGACTACATAGGACTCTGAGCAGCTGGGAGGATCACCCAGGAGCACCCTTATCTGGTCCTGGCCAGCATCCGGGACCCACGAGAAGGCAGGAGTCCTAATCGCATTTGACAGGCGGAGACACAGAGCTCTCCAGAGGGGAGGACACTCCCAAGGAGCTGGGGGCTGTCTTTGCCGCTGCCCCCTTGATGTGGAGATGGGGCGCACCCCACCTGCCTGCTTGGGCTAAGATTGTGGCAGTGGCGCAGGGGCCAGTTGGAATCCTCTCCACGTCTCTGGTCCCACCCCATAACACTGCAGGGCAGGGCTGTGATAAATGTGTGCCTCTGAGTTGCCACAAATTCCAACTCCTGCTTCAGGAAAATGCATCAGGCCTTGTCGGAAATGCCTTCCCTGGGCATCATCCCGACAGGCCCTTCGCAACCAGAATGGAGCTAGGCTGGTGCAGGGGAGGGGGGTTGATCACCCTCCATTTTTGATAACCTGAGTGGGGAGCGGTGTCTTCCAGAGACACCGATCGGGCCCAGCCTGCACGCGTCCCCAAAGCTCTGGCCCAGAACCCATGCCTGCCCCTCCCACTCGGCCTCCCTCTGCCTCACAGGAGATGCCACCCCGGCTCTGCTCCCAAACCACCCGGGGCTCCCAATGACTCCAGATCCTCGCTCAGCCACCGCTCATTGACACAGCCCTCGCTGCGGGCCTGGATCTGGGCATGAACATCGGGGTAGTTGCCGTGCCAGCTGACAGTCTGGGCATGGCAGGGGGGCAGAGCAAGACAACAGCACATCACAGCCGCATCCGGTGAGCAGAACAGGCTTTTCTAAGGAGGGGCCGCCGAGTTGCAACCTGAGCAATGGGGAGAAGCCGCCATATGAGTGAAGATTCCGGAGCACATTTGAGGCTCTGAGTCTGTGGCCCAGCAAGTGACCTCTCGGGCCTCCTACTTGCTCTGGCCTGGTCAGGGACGCACACACCAGCCAGCCAGGGCTCCCAGACTGCCCTCAGGGCCCATTTCTAGGTTTCTGTTCACAGGCTCCTCATTCTGGATCTCCCGGCTCTGCTCAGGCCTCACTCACCTTTTGAGGCCCACCTCCTGCAGAAAGCCACCTCGGAAGGCTCCAGAGTCCCCACCAGCATATCTGGGTCCCCTACACTATCCTGCAACAGCGACCATTACCCCCAAGGCCTCATGCTTGCAAGTCACAAACCACCCTCCACCGATGGAAACTCAGCGGTCCTCACCCCAGGTGCCTTTATCCTCCCACAAGGTAGCTGCAGATGAGGAAACTGAGGCCAAGGGTGGGGCTGTGACCTGGGCCCTGAGAGATGGTCTGCCCCCAGAAACCTAGATAAGTGAATAGCAAGAGGTACTGAGCTCCCTGGCCTGGTAGACTCCAGGAGGCTGAGCCAGGCGGGGCCTCCCTTAAAACTCTCCTAGTTTAGGACAGCCATCGCTGCAGGCCCAGTGAGCTGCTCAGTCACTCAGTCCTTCCTTCCCTGGTATGACTCAGCAGGGCCCCAGATGGCTCTGATACAGGAAGTGGCAGGGGGTGGGGGGCTGGAAAGGGGGAGGGAGGAAGGAGCAGCACCATCGGAGCGCCACCCGCTGCCCTCCGGAGGCCTTGCTTCCTCCGTCTGAGGTGGCGGGCTACTTACTCCCCAACCCCCTCCCTCACAGAGATCGATGGTTCCCTACACTCGGTGACATTTATACAAATTGCAACCGCACCTACCTCTTGGTGCCTGCCGACTATGTGCCAAGTTCTGGGGTGAGCACTTTCCTCCTTCCTTCTCCCCATCCTCACCTCTGCCATCACCCCACCCCCTGAGAATGCTGGCACTATCTCTGCTTCCTGGGCAGGCGGGCAGGCGCCAGGAGCTAAGTCCTGGGCTAGCGGTGAGGACCGTCAGCCAATGATGCCACCCCTCTATGCCTCAACTTCTTCACCTGCAAAGTGGGGATCGCAGTGGTGCCAACCTCATAGGAGCAGAAGACTACCTGGCCTGGAAGTGCCAGGCCAGCATAAGAGATGTCTCTCATCTGCCACCCAAGTCTACCCCGGCAGCCTAGCAGCGGGGAAGTGACGGGGGCAGATCTTTTGCAGGAGATGTACTAGGTCTGAGCTCCCCTGGTCACCTCTCCTTTTCCAAAAAGCCATTCTCGGGAGTGGGCGGTGTTTTTAAATGAGGGGACATCACCAAAGGACTGGAGGCTATGATCCAAGGAGCTTAGGGGCTTGGCCACAGCAGGGCCCTTGCATGGGCCTCTGTTCCCTGGTTCACCACAGCCCAGGCCTCTGGGCAGTTGTGTTTGTGGCCATAGTGGTGGCCCCCACATTCAGCTTCCTATCACAACAATGCCCCCACCAAGTGGGTACCCAGCCCTCCCTCCTATCCATTTCTATGGAGCTCAACCCCAGAGTCCTCCCCCCACTTCCTGAGAGCCTCCCCACCCCACCCCCTCGCCCCACCTTGGGAACTCCCAGGCCCCACACCCAGCCTCAGGTACTGGGCAAGGTAGGCAGGAATCCCCTAGTTAAGCCACCAAGTTAACAGCCTCTGCTCTCATGCTTCTTCGCAGGGTGGGGAGCTCACTTCTCTACTGGTCCTGGTCCTCTACTGGGACAGGGTCTGCCCCGTGGAACCTGCTACCTCGTGGGTTCTATTCTCTGGGCCTGCTCAGGGACATGAGACGGGTTCACTAGCCTCCTTGCTACCTCAGCCAACTCCACTAGAAAGACCCGGAACATCCCTGACTCCTCAATGAAGCCGAGAAGCCAGGACACTCTGAAGAGACAGGAGCCTCCTCCTTCCTATGGAGCTCCCCAACTTGCTTAAGGTGACCCCCAGAACAGCTGCTGCACACGCCACCGACTCCTACCGACCTCGCTCAACCCCCGGCCCCAAGCACAACACTCTGCAACCGATTTTGTGGATCCAGGTGTACACGCTCACATCCGCCGCCCTTTCCAAACTGCTTCAGTGACATCCCATGCGTCGCCTCCTGAGTGTTCAAACAAGCTCCGGGCCATGGACAAAGACTGACCAGCCGCCAACGGGCCACCTGGTCAAGGTGGAGGAGGGAGCCCTGCGGCACAGCCCCGGAGAGCCAGCACCAGCCTTTCTCAGAAAGCCCTTCGCGGCACCTCTACCAAGCCCTGGCTGCCTACCTTCCGGCCTGCCTCATTATTGTGCAAGTTCATGAGCGTCCGGGCATTCTGCTTGATCTCCCTCGCATCCACAAAGACCTTGGCGAAGCGGATGCCGTAGCGGATGTCAGCAGAGCAGCCACCCCACTTCCAGCCCTCGTCCCGGTGGTACTGGCCTTGCTTCTCCTTGTCACAGCCGCAGTCACTCAGGTTGCCCTGGGTACAGGCAGCCGTGATGGCGTGCGCCACACCGGCGGCAATGATGGCGTAGGTGAAGGCAGCCTCCCGGCTCCCTGAGAGGGCGAGAGAAAAGAAGAAAGGCGGGTCAAGGACAGGGACAGGGACTCAGGGCTGGCTCCACAAACACTTCCGGGGCGCCTGTTCCTTCCCCTGCCCTCTTCCCAGTGGGGAGAAGCGCATTTCCCAGCAGCCTGCGCAGGTGCACAACGGTCCCTTCATCTGCACAGGTACTAGAAGGGCACACGTTTGTAACATGCATGCCATGAGCACGGCAGCACAGAGGAGAGCCCCCCCCAAGAGGGGGGGTCCCTGAGACCATCACTGTTCGGGTGAGTAGAAAGCCTCATCTTTCTCCCAAGCAGCAGTTGGTGACTTTGCGGTTAGCAGGCCAATATGTGACCCACACCACCACAGGGTCGCCAGAGGGTGGCTAGGAGTCAGGATCCACAGGTTTTTGTGTGCACAGGCCTTGGTACCAGAAGGTTTGGGTTCGATGTCGGACACCGCTCGCTCCCCTGGCTCTGTCACTTTCAGGCAATGTGACCACCCCTCCCCACGCCCCAATAAAATGAGGGCAGAGCAGAAATGCTGTTCTCTCAAGACAAGAATTTGTCCACAGGAAGCTCATGGCCCATCTTTCTCCTGAGAAGGAACTAGTGGTTTTGAACTGCTGACCTCTCAAATCACAGCTCGATTTGTAACCACTGAGCTACCAAGGCCCACATGTTCCAGGTGGTCCCAAAGAGAGGACTCATCCTAGGCCAGGGAGTCCCCAGGCCCCCCACCAGGCACACACATTCATGCATAGGGTGTCACACATGTCAAACACATCAGAGGACAGGGCAAAGAGTAAGAATAAACAGTCAGAGAAGAACAATTCGACCATGATGTGAAAAAGAACATGAGAGGGCAGGAGTGAAATCCCTGTCACTTCCTGGCTGTGAGACCTCGGACACGTCACCTAACCTCTCTGTGCTCCACTCCCCCCAGCAGACCAGCTGACCTGGCAATTGGAAAGATTGGGGTGGGGTGGGGGTGGACAAACTCGCCCAAATATCAAATGCATTCGAATGTTTACTGGTGGCGGCACTGACTGTGCCTTAGCTGCAGAAGAAGGGGACGGGGGTCTTCCTTTATCTTGACTTACAGTTGAAGAAGCTGAGATCAAGAGAAGCTCTGGATTGCCCAGGACGCCCAACTGGTGGGCATGGGACCAAGGCCCATACCCTGTCAACAAGCCCCAGTCACCAATGACTCAGAGGGACAGGAGGCTCGGCCCAGGCTTGAGCGATGGAACGGAGACCATCAGCCTGGCTTCTCCCTTGCTCACCCCTGGGGCAAGGGCAAGGGTGAGTGGGGTGCAGATGGGGAGCTGCCAGCCCAACCTCACTGTGCTATGTGTGGCCCTGTTCTGCCACAAGCTGGTGACCACCCTGGGTCCCTCTGAGGCCCTTGTGCAGCATGTGACAACGCAGGTGGTACGTGACAGACACCTAGCGGCAATGGCAGTCAGGAGAGCTTCTGATCCCACCCCCTGATCCGCCGCCACCCCCTCCACCACATATCAAGAGGTGGGAAGCAGGGCAGCCGCACCTGAACACATTCAAGTCTCCTGAGTTCAAGCTGGACCCCTCTCAAAGTGAAGCCTCATTGTCGCCTCTCAGTGAAACAAGCCACCCCTGGAGGTGAAGGCTGCACCGGAGAGACCATGGTGGCTGCCCATTGGATGCTCAAGGGTTGCTGCTAAACCTACTGGTGTTGGCTTGCCCTGCATCATCAACCCAGGACTGCCCAAAGCCACTGTCTCCACTGATCACTGTACCTCCCACCCTGGACATTCATTGGGTGGCTGTATCACTGACATTAGGCTGGTGAACTTCTTCCTGCCCCTGTTGCCTCCTCTATGAACTGGGGCTACCAACAGCATCCATGCATGTAGGCGACCAGGTGGAGAGATGATACCGAGTGAGGGAAGCTGATGAGCCAGTGCTGACACGCAGTCTTGGCTCAGTAAATGCCAGCCAGTTATTGTGCTTGTTGGACCTTCATGTCACCCTTAACTTCAGTCATGATGGTGGATGCCTTGTGGTTACCCTTAAGGTCAACAATTGTTGTTGTCGTCGCTGTTGTCTGCCCCTGTAAGTCTGGAGACGGCCACAGGCAGAGGAAATAGAGAGAGCTGATATGAAGTCCGCCATCCGAGCCAAGCTGTGAGTTTGGGAGGTGGGGACACGACCACATCTGCCTCCAATCCCCACCGTCATGGGTAAAGGATTCATGAAAGAGAGATCAGCCAGTAAGTGGCTGATCTTAACCACTTAACTTCCCTGAGCTGCTGTGTCATCATCACCTGTGAACAGGCGCCTACCCTTAGAACGGCAATGGCTATCAGCTGGCATGTTAAAAACAAAAACTAAACTCACTGCCATCGAGTTGATGGCGAACACAGGATGAATCATGTAATTCCTATAACTGGCAGAACTGCAGGGACCACTGGGAAATACCGAGAAGTTTCCCTTGATGTTATTTCTCTGTAGAGCATTTCTTGCTAGCTGTTATTCTCGATTTGTCCTTTGTCTGCTCCCTCTAGCCCCCTCACCACTCTCTTCCATCTAGAATGTGATTGCCTTGAAGGCAAGCGCTTTATCTGGTGCCCGGATGGAGTAGTGGGTTCCTCATGGGCAGCCAACCGTCAGGACAGCAGTTAGCAACACCAGTGGCTCCTTGGGTGAGAGACCAGGCTATCTCCTCCAATAGAGATGGATCATCTTGGAGACCCCAGAGAGCAGACTTCCCCAGTGCTACAGCATCACGATGAGTCGGAATCTATCAATGGCCATGAGTTTGTGTCTTTGTTTGGGTTTGGTTTGGGGTCTGCTGTGCTTCAGGGCCTAGCACATAGCAGGCACACAATACATAGGAATAAACAGAAGGTCCCCAAACTCCAACCAAACAGTGGCCCGAACCCCCTGGCCTTTATTCCATGGGTGTTGTTGCCGAAGCTCCCTGCTCAGACCCTTAGAAGAACATATTAATCTATCCCTTAGCAAACAAGGGAGGTCATACAAGCAAGTCATACAAGCATGTTACAGAGGGGGAAACAGAGGCCAGGTCTTGCTGGGCCCACCAGCAGGTCCCTGAATCAGAGAACAGAGCCATAAACACGGAGTCCAAGGGTCCTTCATCAGTGCCCGAGTTCCCCATCTAAAGAGACAGATGGGTAGAGACCCGGAGACTTCCCTCAAGGCACTAAGAACAGGAGCATCTTGGCTCCCAACACAGAGGCCCTGCCCGTCCCGCTGCCACAGCCTCCTGAGCTCGGGAGCCACCCACCTCTCTCACGTATGTTTGCCATCTGGCAATCCAGGTGACCACCCCCTTGGGACTCAGATAAAAAGCCTGCCAATCCCTCTGCTCATTCAGTGGGCCGCCTGAGCCAGGACTACAGTTCTAGAATCTCGGCTGCCCCACCTGTAAAATGGGAACAGCCACGCGTGACGAGCCAGGCACGTGGACCGTGCTGATGGAAGTACAGCTGAGTTGGAAAGGGAGCCCTGGCTGATGCCCTCGTGCTGACCAGCTCCACACCAGCCCCAGCGGTAAGCGGAAATCAACGGATGCCCAAGCCTGCCTGAACGGTTCCATTCCACTGCCCTGTGCAGCCACTACAAATGGGTGGCACCAGAATACTATCTGAGTAGATTTACAGTATCTTACTGGAAACCACAAAATGCATTGTATTTTTTTTCATTTGCTATTTAAAGCCAGTGCACCCGGGAGTGAACAATCTGCAGTGCCACCGGCTGAAATATGATGATTTGGAAAACAGACAGATGGAAAAAGGTTGTTTTTGCCAGTCCTATGACAAGGCAGATCACCGTCCCCCTGGGCTGGAAAGGTCACGTTGGGCTGTCTCCAGTTAAAAGAGGTCCGGAGCCTCTCTGTGAGTGACAGGGGGCTTTAGGGGTGAGGAGAGCTTGGGTCTGGGCTAAGTTGGCTAAAGTAAGAGGCACAAGGAGAAGGAAGTGGGGAGAGGGGCACGGTTTCCACCCAGGTCTCCACACTTCTCCTCGGCCTCGGATTCGTCCAAAGACCTCATTCCCACCAAACAAGGCTCTCCCTAACCGTCAGTGTCTTCTGCCCCTTCCTGCCTCCTCACCCTCTCTGAACCCCAGGCCCCCCTGGCTGGGTGGTGCATGCTATTCCATCACCTGGAAATGCCCTTCTTCAGCCCACCTACCAAGTGAGGGGCAAAGCAGCCTTTTGGCTCCAAGCTCCAGGGCTCTGGAGACAGATAAACGTGGGTTTCATCCTGGCCCAACAGTGGTGAGAACGGAAGGGGACCCGCTGGCTTCTCCCAGTTGCTTCCTTTCTCAAGTAGAAGCAAAACCCCTGCCTCTCAGAGTCGTTGGCAGAGCCAGGCTCCCTGGTAAGCAAGAGCAACACAAACGTGTGCTCACTTACTAATCCACAGTGAACCATTTCCCACAAGCTGACGTGATGAGAAACCTATGAAACGACAGGTGCGTCAATCAGCACAAGTAAGCCCATGTGTACCTTGTCTATTGGGACGCTGAGCCGGTCAAGAATTGGATGCTAGAAAAGAGGCTTTAGGTACAAAGGTGCTGTAGGGTGGGGGGAGAGAGAGGTGGCAGTCATTTCGAATCAGAATCTTTGCGAAAGCAAAAAACAAAACCAAAAAAAGCAACCGGGAAATTGTTCCCTATAGATTTGTCAGCAAGCCCGAGGAAGCCCATGCTTACTTTGTTTATTGAGTTACGTACCCCTAAGCTGAAAGGCTTAAAGAAACGACCACACGTGAGGGACCCGGCCCACCTGTAAGAGCATCATTAAACGGTGGTTCTAATTGGATGCCTGTGGCCAGGAGTGTGGTTCACATCATACCACTGTGGTAGTTACACAATTCCATGGCAACTTGATAAAATAAGAATGAAGGGGTGGAGTCTAGCCTGCCAATCAGGCTGCAGCCTGTTGATCCCTCCTTGTGGGCGTGGCCTTCTCCTGAGGATTCTAGCGCATCCTCTTGTTCTCCCGCAAGGAGGACCACACTCTGTGCTTAATAAGCCACAAGGAGCTATGCCGATGGCAGTGAGAGCCTGGAGCTGGAGGAGACACGCAGAGACCCGTGCCAGCACTGAGATGCTTCCACCACCACTAGAGCCACAAGACTTCCCACCCATCAGACTGTGGTGGCATCATTGCACGTGTGGTGTGAGTCTGAAGAGAAATGTATACACTGGTATTGGACCTATGGGTCAATATCGGACTTATGGATTTGATCTGGACTGGGCTGTTTTCATAACATACCATTACTCCTTGATATAAAGTTGTCTCTCATACACACGAGTGTCTCTGGATTTGTTTCTCTAGTCAACCCGGACTGACACACCCATTAAGATGTGGTTCAACTGTCGCCTCCCCTGAGAAGCCTTCCTGATGTGGCTTCCCGGTGCTGTGACCCACTACTGCATCCTTCTCATTACTTACCTTCATCATGCTGAGTTACGCAATCAGTCTCCATCCCGGGTGGTGGGGATCTGGATCATTCCATTGTAAGCCTCAGCATTTATCTGAATGAATGACTGTGTGTGTGTGTGTGTGTGTGTGTGTGTGTGTCTGCCTGCCTGCCGCCTGAAAACTGGAAAGGGAACATTATAACAAAGCATGCATCGCAAAGAATAGCGTCAGGAGAGGGAAAACCCAGGATGAACCCAGGCTTGCAAAGAAAAAAAAAGGGGAAATGTGAATGAGACAAAAAGTCCTTTGTTAGCTGCATCCTAATCAAGAAGAGGGAAGGAACAGGTCTTTTTCTGGGGCAAGATGGCATATTGTTAAGAAATGACAGAGAGAAAGTAGAGCTGCCTGCCCCTTGCTTCTGGCTCTCAAACGGGAAAGGTCTTCGAATACATCCTTCCAATCTTCCTACGAGTTCACATGGCCCAACAGTTCACATGGCCCACAGGCCCAAAAGAGGAAGCTGGGTTTTTTTTTGTGTGTGAGGCTGGTGGATTCCCAGACACGGGGCTCTGGGAACAGACAGCCACCCAAGGGGGTGGCGGAAGCTGCTGAGTGACTGTCAGAAGGCAGAGTCGTCACCCAAATGCTGGAGCAGTGAGTAAAGGCCCAGAAAGACCACCGCAGTCTCTGCTGCATAGACAAAGGAGGGTGGGCTCTAAGAACTTAGTCCTAGGTCATTTTTGCTGATATCTAGGGGGATCCTGGCAGGGGTACCCAAACAGGGTCATCTGGAGAAAGAAAGGATACAGTCCTTCCCAGCATTAGACATAACAAATTCCTATGTGTACAAAGGGTTTGGCTATCAACATAGATCCTGTTTCTCTCCTGATTAAACCCCTCCAATAGCCCCCTTCCCGGGCAAACCCCCTGAGTCTGTAACAAAATACCCTGAGGACTGGGTCTCATCTCTTTCTACCCTCCCCACGGGAAGACCCTACAAGGCGGTGCAGTGGGCTACAGGTTGAACTACTAACTACAAGGTCAGCAGTTACAAACCCTCTTCAAGATGCTCACAGTCTCAGAAAGGCCCGGGGGCAGTTCTTCTCTGTCCTATAGGGTCATCGTGAGTGAGAACTGGCCAGCCGCAGTGAGTTTGAGTTTTTTGAGACCACCCCCCACAGTCCAGCTTGCCCGAATACTCTGAATTGCAAGGACGTCTGGCTGGGTTACAACGGGCCACAAAGCTTTAGTCCTGTGTCCTGCTGCTGTTGGCTATTGACCAGTCCCTGCTTCCCCTCAATATTCATTTCAGGTGGCCCTTAGGCCTACAGGCCACCTGCTGTGGGATACACAAATGTTTTCCCCCAGGTTGTTTCCCTGATTGTATGCCCAGCCTAGGACCTGCTTGCTAGAGCATTGTGAGGTCAACTGCTTAGGGGTGATCTCCCTAAGAGCCATGAGAGCAATCAGACACTATTGCCTGTAGGTGGGGCCCACTCCCTGCTGATAAGGATAGTCCTTGTTTCCCTGAAGGAGAGCCCAATGACAAGGTCAAGACAACTCAAGGAAGATCAAGGTTAGGCTGCCATCTTGAATCTAGGATCTGCCCATCTTGTCACATGTGTACCCCTGCTCCCTCCCCTTGCTATTGTGTGTATACCCCTAGATCGTCCCCCTCCCACTGAATGTATTGCCTATGGTATAACCCCTTCCTGTGATGATGTAATAGGGGGGGCCTTGCACTCCCCCCCAAGAGTATATCAGCCTTGATTGGAACTATTTTCTCTCTCTCTGCATGGACCTTGCTGCTGAGATCATGACTGCCGCAGAGGTGAGCATGCTACCATAAAAGGTGTCTGACTCCTTTAGTTTACTCTTTCACTCTTTCCTATTCGCTATGACTTTACTATAACTTTTCTATATTGTCGCCGTACATTTGCACCCACGGACCCTGCAGTTGTCAGAGGCTGGTTTACTTGACAACCTGCCCTTCCTCCAAGTGCCACTCCTTCTTCTACCAGAGCCCGAGCTACATTTCAGAGCAGTCTGCCAGTCCCATGCCAGCCTGAGTGCTCTATAGCTCCTCCCTGTGTGGTTCTTCATTCCTTACACACAGAAGGCATTAGTACATGTCTGTGGGCGCAGATGGACAAGTGGTGGACAGATGGGTGTTACCTCAATAGCATTTAATTTACACAGATTTGATGGGTTCACCTATAGAAAAATAAACTATTGTCTACTTCTATTTTGAGATAAGTACTTTTGATTCTGTACAGTGTGTTGTTGTACATGATTCATTTAATGGACCTTTTTACTGTATCCACTGTCTAGAACACTGGGTAAATGATGGCTGGTGTAGGCGATTTTTGAGGGTAATGTTGACTAGAATACATTTTCATCATACACATTATGTTAAAGGCTAAAATGTGACCCCAGGGATGAGGTTCAACTGGAAATAGATGACTATTTCTGGCAGCTTTCCAGTGAGGTCCCAAAACCACATTAAGTGGACAGCCAATCTGCAGGGGCAAATAGAGTGATGTCTCCCAGTGAGGTCCCTGGCAAGGTCAGCCGTGCTGGACAGCAGTGATTCCAATGTCAGAGCACGGTGAGACATTCTAGGGGGCACCTAGCTAAACGGATTGCATTACAAGAGGCTTTTCAGAGCCTTTAGCGGGCTGGTGGGCACTCCGAGTCTCTAGAAGCAAGGTGTCCAGCATTCTGAGCAACCCCAAAGTGTCTTCCCAGAACACAGATTTTCCCCCAGAGTAGAATCTGATATGAGTATGAAGTAGAGCAGTGTCCTGCTGAACAGAATCTGGGCGAGACTCCGCTTGGGTTCCGTGGTGCAGGTCTTTCCCAGGCCTTGACGCGGTCAACAGGAATGCCATTCGAAGCTCGACCCACGGCAGATGGGAGAGCTAATAGAAGAGTTGCATGGATCACTATTTAAAAAGGTTTTCATGAGCTGAAATTAGAGGCTGAGATGGATTAAAATGAAAATATGCAGCAGTGAATGTCCAGTCTTGTATGTTAGGTCAGGAAATAGGAGCATTCACCACACAACAGAGAAACAGAGGACTAAGGTGTGTTAGATCTTGCCGACGCAGATTCACGAGCACAAACGAGACGTGGGTCTTGTTCCCGTGGGCTTGGTGTCTCCATTGGTCACTGGGTGCTCACGGTGTACTTGGCTGTGTGTGAGGGGTGGGGAGCCCAGTGGAGAAAACAGTTGACTGGGCTCCATGGAGCCCCACCAACGTGGGAAGGACAAATGGGAGGCATATTAATGCATAGGAAATAAAATCACTTCTGAAGTGGAAGGTCCTCTACGAAGAACAGCACAGGGTGATCTTCAGGGAGGCCCTCTGAGATGGGTGGTCCAGCAAGGGCATATGGGAGAGGTGGTAGTTGAGTGGAGAGCTTGACAATGCTGGAGCCAGTAGATTACTCATCACTGCTCAACTGCCTCTCCCACGTACCCTTCTGGCCTGCCCCTGTGAGTGCCCGACATGCATGAAGTCCGCCTGAGGTGACTGCGTGCCTTCCACGTGCCACTCTGCAGAGGCATCCACCTCTCACATGAAGCTTACATCTGGCTGAGAGGCACGTGCATGGGACAACGCACCTGTGACATGTAGAGCACGCTGTAAGCAGTCCTGTACAGCCAAGATGGGAAAGACCTGTGGATAGCTTCAGCGCTACACAAACGAGCAGTTAGATGGACATTATGTCCTGGTATCATCAAATGCTATGAAGAAAAATAAGGCCAGGTGAGGGCTGAAGAAAGATAGGTGGGTATTCTACACTAAAGAGGCTTCCCTGCATAGAGACAGAAAAGGCAAGGAGATGAAGCAAACATCTGGGAGGAATGTTCCAGGCATGGGGAGAAGTGAGTGCCCAGTTCCTAAAGTTCCTAGTGGTGCTGCAGGCAGGAGATGGGCAGAGAGAGCTACTGTGGCAGTTACATAATCTCCTGTCAACTTGAGAAGGGGTGGAGTCTAGCCTGTCAATCAGGTCACAGCTGGATGACCTCATTTGGAGGTGTGAAGGAGATATATAGCTCATTGGAGGGTAGACATACTCTGCTTCATTTGTCTGTTGACAAATCAGATGTGCTACCCCAATGGAGCCAGAGACCTGAGGCTAGAGGAGCCATGTGGAGACCCATGCCCGTGCTGAGATGCTTCTACCACCACTAGATCCACAAGACTTTCCACCCACTGGCCTGTGATCTTTCTTCCTGCATTCAGTGTCATTGCATGTGCTGTGTAAGTCTGAAAAAGAATTTATAGACTGGTAGCAGACATATGTGCTAATATCGGATTTATGGACTTGATCTGGACTGGGCTTGGATTTTTTCTTAATGTACAATTGCTCTTTGATACAAAGTTCTCTCTTACACACACATGAGTGTCTCTGGATTTGCTTCTCTAGGCCCTTAAAGGACTAGTGGATGGGTTTACCTGCTGTTCTCAGAGCAATGGAATCCATGGTAAAGTTTTAAACTAGTAGATGTCAAGGCCAGAAGAACACTAGAAATTCAGTATTAGGTGACTGTATAGACTGGGGGATCCAAGAAGGTAGTTGCTTCAGGAAGTGGCTGTTGCTGCTCAGGAGACCACTGTCTGAAGATGGGAATTTGAGCTTGGAGGTGATGGCAGAGTGGTGATGAGTAGTGGGGGTGAGGGGACAGATTTGGGGATGTGTCTTTCAGGTAGAGTCAGAAATGGTGAGCTTAGATGACCATAGCAGACCAATGGTTTCAAGAATAAAACCCAAGGCATGTATCTGCAGCTTCTCGAGCTTCCTGTGAGATGGGTGTGTAAAGAGGGGGGGCACATCTGCTGATGGATTATCCCTCACTTGTTATACTGGGCCCACCTAGAGCCCCCGTCCAGGTAAAATAGCTGAGTGTTCCATTCTGTAGATGGGAGGTGGAGGTCAGGAAGGTGAAGTGACTTACTGGGTCATCGGTAAGGCTGAGCTGAAGGACTGGCCATGAGCCTCTGGCTCCGGTCCTCACTTGGCTGTCCCCCAGCCCAGCTACATAACCAGACGTTCTCAAACACCTGGTAGCCAGGAGAATCTCACATCTTCAGAGCTCATCCACACAGAGGGATCTTGGCAACAATATGGGACTCACTACTGATGTCAGCTCTGTCATAAAACAGCTTTGCTTAGAGCCTGTTCCAGGAGTGAGGTGGAGGGTGACGGTCTTCCTGTCAGGGAGGGACATGGACCAAACAAGCCCATGAGTGGGAAAGGGCTGCCCTGACTCCTGGTTTATATCAGCCCTCAATAAGTAGATGCAGGACAAAGATGGTGGAAGCGGAAGCCCCTACCAGCCTTCCTCCTCCTCCTCATCATCATCATTCTTCTTTTGTTGCCTATGTGTGTATCTGGGTATGTCTCTATCTGTGTATGTCTCTCTTTTCTTAATTTCTTGATATTTTTTCTTTAATAGTGGTCTCCTACAAAATTTGTTCTTTATGAGACTAGCTTTGCTGAACATCATGTCCTCAGAATTCATCCATGTTACGAGATGCTTGTTTTTTATGGATGCATGATATTCCATTGTATGTATGTCCCAGAGTTCATGTATGTGTTCCTCCACGGCCTGGCATTTGCCACTGTGGATAGCGCGCAATAAACAAGAGCACGCACATATCTGTTCATGTTGTGTTCCTTATTTTTTTGAGTATAAACCAAGTAGATTGTTGGGTCATAGGATATTTCTGTTTCTATTTGTTTAAGAAGGCGCCATAATACTTTCCACAGTGGGCGTACAGTTCCACCAGCAGGCTCTAAGGGTTCCAATCTCCCCACAATTCTCTCCAGCATTTGTCATTTCTGTCTTGTTTTGAATTTTGCTATCAGGGCCAGTGTGAGGGAGCATCTCGTCTCTGTTTTCATTTGTATTTCTCTTATAGTTAATGATTGCAAGCATTTCTTACGTTGTTGGCTGCCTGGATGTCATCATTAGTGAATTGCCTAGCCATGTCTTCTGTCCATTTTTTAATTGGATAATTTATGTTTTTCCTATTAAGATGTTTCCATATTCTAGAGATTTTCAAGATTAATCTTTAGCAATACGTCATAGCCAATCCACACCCGTGCCCCTGCACCCCCGCGCCAATCTGTGGGCTCTCTTTTTACTCTCTTGACGAAATCTTATGGTGTACACAAATGCTGTCACTTACGGAGTTCCTAGTTCTCTATTCTTTTCTTCTGTGGTGTGGGGTTTTTTTCATTGTTGGATAATGTATTTATGACTTATATTAGGGTCCTTAAGTTTGTCCCTATTTTTTTTTCATTGATGATCTTTATACTTCTAGGGTTGATAGTTAAGTCTTGAAGCCAGTGGTTCTCAACCTGTGGGTCACGACCCCTTTGGGGTTTGAATCACCCTTTCAGAGGGGTCACCCGGTTCATAACAGTAGCAAAATGACAGTGATGAAGTAGCAACAAAAATAATGTTATGGTTGGGGGGTCACCACCACATAAGCAACTGAATGAAAGGGTGGCGGCATTAGGAAGGTTGAGAACCACTGCTTTAAACAATCTTGAATTCCTTTTTTGTATGTGGTATGAGGTATGGGCCTATTTCATGTTTTTACAGATAGAGATTCAATTTTCCAACATCGTTTTCTGAAAAGACTATTTTTTCCCCATTTAATATGTTTCAGTCCTTTATCAAAATTCAGGTCTGTAGGTGCTGATTTTATTTCTGGGTTCACTATTCTGGTCATTGGTCTACATGTATATCCTGGTACCAGTATCAAGCTGTTTTGACTGCCAGGGATATGTAATCGATTTTAAAATCAGGGAGTGAGAGGCCTCCTAGCTAGTTTTTAAGTTTTAGTTGTGTTTTGCTTATCCTGAGTTTCTTTTCCTGTCCATACAACATATGGGTTTTTCATTTCTCTGAAGACTAGTGCTGGCATTTGGATCAGAATTACATTATATTTAGAGATTGCTTTGGATACTGTCAACATTTTCCCAATATCAAGTCTTCCTGTCCTGGAACATGGGACGCGCTTCCATTTACGCAGCTCTCTTATGGTGTCTGGCAGTGTTGGTGTCTTGCGTTTCTCTGTACAAGTATTTTGCTTCTCTGGTTCATGCGTAAGCATTTCATCTTTTGGGTGCTCATTGTAAACTGCACCGCCTCAGTAGTGTTTTCAATTTCCCTTTCAGAGTTCTCATCTTCAATATACAGAAATCCTGGTGATTTTTACATGTCAATCTTATAGCACTTCATGTTGGTAAATTTTTCAATTAGTTCTAGCAATTTTCTTATAGAGTCTTCCGTTTTCTCTCTATAAAACTATATCGACTACAAACAGAAATTTTTGCTGCTTCTTTGTTAATTAATCTAGATGCCTTTGATTTCTTGTTTATGTCTGTTAGCTTTGGCTAAGATTTCCAGGACTAGAGGAGATGAGAATGGTGGTCAAGTGCATCAACATCTGGTTGTATTCAGATCAGAAATGCGATCAGTTCCTTTCCAGTGAGCGAAATGCTGGCCACTGGGTTTTGGGCACATGGCCTTTAAGATGTAGAGGAATTTTTATTTTATTCCTATTTTATTGAATGATTATCAAAAATGGATGTTAAGATTTTGTCTAATGTCTTATCTGTATCCATTGATATAATCATATGTTTCCCCTTTTTGGTTTTATTTATATGGTGGATTATATTGATTGTTTTTCTAATATCGAACCATCCTTGAATACCTGCTATAAATCCCACTTGATCACACATTTTCAAACAGGCTAGGGTGTTGTTGAGACCTTTTGCTCCTATGGGCCCTTCAAGTCTACGTCTGTTTGGGGCACCAGGGTTTTCCTTGCTGCATAAAGTGAGTTTGGTAGTGTGTTATTCTTCTCTATATTCAGAAGTAGTTTGTATAGAATTGCTGTTAACTCTTCGCTGAATATTTGGTAGATTTCCCCTTAACGTCACCTGCTCCTGGACTTTTTGTTGATGGGAGTTTTAATCATGTGATCCATAGCTTGTTGTCTTATAGGTCTGTTCAAGTTTTATAGATCTGTCCCTGGTCACTTAGGTAGGTATGTGCGTGTAGAAATTTGTTCGTTACTTCTGGGTCTTCAAGTTTGTTGGAGTATAATCCTTCGTGATAAAGATTGTGTGACTATCTGTTTGATTTTGCTGTGTTCTGTTGTGATGGCACAGACATTTTCTTATTCACAGTAGTTGCTGCTTCTTCTTTTGCTGTGTTAAATTTGCCGGTGATTTGTCAATTTTGTTAAAACTTTCAAAGCACCAACTGCTTGTCTTGTTCTCTTATTCTATATTTTTCTGTTTTTAAAATTTTGTTTATTGATGCTCTAATCTTCATTTCTGTTTTGGTGGCTAAGGGTTTGTTTTGCTCCTCTTGTTTTAAATTGTTGTAGGTTGTGGGTGCAGTTGTTGAGTTTTTTTGTTTTTTTTATGTTTTTATGTGAACTTATTGCTATTAATTGTCCTCTGAGAACTGCTTTGCTATGTCCCAAAGGTTTGGTATGTTGTATTTTCATTCTACTTTGTTACCAGAAAAATTTTAATTGCTCTCATTTTCCAAACAGTCAGTGGTTTTTAAGGAAGGTGCTGTTCGATCTCTATGTATTTTATCGTACTTTTTGCTTGATCTTACTGTTATTGATTTATAATCTTATAGTGTCATAATCTGAAAAGATAGCTTATACTATTTCAGTTTTTAAATGTTACTGATGTTTACTTTGTTGCCCTACATATGGAGTATGTTCCATGTGTTCTGGAAACTAATGTACCTATATACTCAAGTATAAGCCGACCTGAATATCCACTGAGGCACCTAATTTCACCACAAAAACTGCATTAAAAATGTGCTGTAAAAAACTCAGCTTATACACAAGTATATATGGTATATAGTGCTGAGTGTTCTGTATACATATATCTAAGAGATGTAGTTGATTGATTGCATTGTTTTTCTTCTGTATCTTTGATTTTCTTTCTAGTTGATCTATCCTTCCTCCAGAGTGTCTTGTAGTCTCTCGCCATGATTCTAGCTTCATCTATTTGTTGATCTCTTCAACTCTGTGTTTGATGAATGCATTTTGGGGTCCTTTATTATGTACATGGATGTTGGTTATGATTAGGTCTTCTTGTTTACTTGTAGTGTTATCATTATATAGTCACCTTCTTTGTCTCTCATGATAGCCTTCACTTTGATGTCTATTTTGTCAGAAATTAATAGTGATACTCTTGCTTTATTTTTATTAGAATTAACTTGATATATTTTTCCATTCTTTTCGATTGAGTCTGTTTTCATCTTTGTATCTAAGGTGTGCTTCTTGTCAGCATCATATTAATCACATTTTCTCATCCATCCTGTTTGTCTCCTAGCTGGTAAATTTAACCCAGTGACATCCAGTGTTGTTAGTAATAAGTTTGGTTTTATTGTTGTCATTTTACAATGTGTTTTTCTATGGTATCATTGGTGTCATGGTTCATGGTATTTTCTTTATTGGTTTCCCTTTTGCTTCTGGATTTTCTTATCAATGGTTTCCTTGCCTTTTGTTTTATTTTCACCTTACTGCTTAACAAGATTCTATGACTTTCTTCTTCTTTTTTATTTTATTGGAGTTGAACTATTTCGTTGGAAGATAGTTTGGCCTATTTTCTTTTCAAGTTAAAGGCAGTCTGTCCTCTCGTGTGAACTCCTTCTCTATTCAGCTGTTTCATAGTACTCGATTCCCTCTCCTGTTTCATTTGTGTGTCATTGCTGAGTGTTGTCTCAGCTCCCTATTTTCAGTCTTGTCGGGTTTAGTTTTTCATTTGTGTTTCACTTGAGTAGGTTGACTTCTTGATGGTGATATCCTGTTTGATGATCTTAGGTTGCTATCTGCTGTTGATTTCCTTGCTAAAGAGCTCCTTTTAGTATTTACTGTAAAACTGGACTTGTTTTTACAAGTTTCTTTAGTTTTTCTGTTTATGAAAATGTCCTTATTCCTCCCATTTGAGGAATAATTTTGCTCTATATGGGATTCTTGGCTGCTTGTTTTTTTCTTTCGAGGTTTTGTTTATATCTTTCCATTACCGTTTTGCTGGCATAATTTCTACGGAAAAATCCACGCTTATTCTTATTGGTTAGCCTTATAGGTCTTTTCTCCCCACCCCCGCGAGTTGCTTCCAGGATTCTTTCCTTTGTGGTGACTGTCTTTTGGGATAAATTCTACTTGAGGTTCTTTTAGCTTCTTGAATGGTCATATTCCGATATGTCATTATGTTAGGGAAATTTTCCTTCAGTATTTCTTGGACTATTTTTTCTGTGTTTTTATTTTTCTATTCTGGAATGTTTATCAAATATAAATTGTTCCTTTTGATAGTGTCCAACAGAATTCTTACATCTTCTTTAACTATTTTGGTTCTTTTTCTAGATTACTCTTATAGTTTAATCTTGAGATTTGGCTTTGAGTTCACTGATTCAGGCTTCAAGTGCTTCAATTCTTACTCATTTGCTCTTTCAGAGTATTATCTAGTTCTAATATTTTTGTGTTTGGCTTCGGGATTTCTATTTGGAGTTGCTGAATTATTTCTAAGTTTCATTTGTTTTGTCAGATTGTTCTTGCAGTGTCTTCCTAAGTTCTTCTATCTTCTCTTCTGTTTTATCCCCTGCTGTGGCTCTCTTCACTCCCCCACCCCCACCCCCACCATCTGCTGGAAGCAGCTGAGTATCATTCTCCTAACACTCTCGTGGGTAGATCTAGTGCCTTTTCTTCCCCTGGAAGCCCCAGGTCTGTTTGGGCCGTTCACTTAATGCTGGCTTTTCTTGTTTCCTCATGTGCACTGAGTCTGACTGTTGTTTGGGGGACACGGCAGTGTTCTGATGTTTCTCTCTGGTTATCTGACAGGTGGTGCTGGAGTGGAGACCATTCCCTGTGCTCTATTTGGGGCTGTTGAAGGTTCAGGGATGGCTGGGTTGTGAGTCAATGGCTAAGTTCAAGAAACGATGGCTGACAAACAAAAGTTGAGACTGATATCCTTCGTTAGTCTTAAGGTCAGCTTCTGTCATTGCCAAGAGTGTAGGCCAGTGACCCAAACAACCAACTTCCAGGACCACTTGGTCATGAAGGAAGGGGACTGTGTCAGAGAAGCTCAGCCTGCTCTCCTGCCGTGACCCCTTCTTTGTCCCAGTGGAGGGATGGAAGACACCGTCTTCATTTGAGGAGAATGTCGGAGCAAGGCCCATGGTCAACTTAAAGCATGTTCTTTCATGGATTGGAAACTGATGCGTAGTTGTGTGTCTTTTCAACCGTAGGGAAGGTGATAAGCTTCAGCTTCTCTGTCATTAATCTCCCCTACATGGATTCTGTCAGGTTTGCCTAGCCCACCACCTCCCCTCGCCCCAGTGTATGTGGGGGGGGGCAGCACACTGTCCTATTTGTAATTAGATTAAGTCTCGGGGCCTCCTCGTGTGGGAGTGAAGAGCGATCGATCAGCTTGTCCTTCTCTCTCAGAGTTCTGTGGGTTGGAGAGGCAGAGCAGGGTCAGAAAGCTAGAACAATAGATATCTAGTATCTATTGTGCCCACTGAGAGCCTGACAACTGCTTTGAATATTCTCACTTGAGCTTCTTGTCCTGAATGTCCAATCTGTGTTTGGTCCAGGCAACCTGGGAGGTTCTGAATTTAGTTCTTTTTGTTTTTCTCCACTTGTTTGAACTCTTTGCTTGGATCGCATGATGGAAGAGTGTCTGACTACATGGCCAGGTTTTCCCAGAAGTCTATGAACCCCCTCTTCTAAAGTACTACGAATACTGTCATTTTCCCCTGCACTGTGACTACAAAGCAAACACAGATGACTAAGTGTGATGAGAGGGCAAAACACAACAGAAAAATGGGCAACGAGTTAGAATTGGCAACCCACTGAAGAGCAAACATGTGGCCTTCGAAGAGGAAGAGGGTATAGCAGCATCACTTCTCAGAGAAGTTGTGATCATTATGGGATAGGGGGAGGTGGGGGGTAAGGAAGTGGTATTAACAAACCCAGGGACAAGGGAACAACATGGGATCCAAATTGGTGGTGAGGGGGGAGTGGCAGGCCTGGTAGGGGATGATCAAAGGTAAGGTTACGTAAAGAAGAGGTATAGCTGTGACCCAGGTGGGGACGGAGCATGATAGTGGGGCAGAAGGAAAGTCAAGGGAGATGGAGGAAAGAGCTAGGAGGCAAAGGGCATTTATAGAGGTTTAGACAAAGACATGTACATATGCAAATATATGAGAATGGGGAAATAGATCTATGTGCTTATATTTATAGGTTTAGTATTAAGGTGGCAGAAGGACCTTGGGCCTCTACTCAAGCATCCCTCAATGCATGAATACTTTCTTCTATTAAATTGGCATTCTATGATGCTCATCCTCCCGACACAACTGCTGAAGCCAAAGCGGATAAACAAGTAAATGTGGTGAAGAAAGCTGATGGTGCCCGGCTATCAAAAGAGATAGTGTTTGGGGTCTTAAAGGCTTGAAGATAAACAAATGGCCATCTAGCTCAGAAGCAACAAATGTGGCGAAGAAAGCTGATGGTGCCCGGCTATCAAAAGAGATAGTGTCTGGGGTCTTAAAGGCTTGAAGGTGAACAAGTGACCATCTAGCTCAGAAGCAACAAAGCCCACATGGAAGAACACACCAGCCTGTGTGGTCACGAGGATTACAAGGATCTACATGTGACCTCCTCCCTGAGGGATAGACAACAGAAAAGGGGATGAAGGGAGACGCCAGATAGGGAAAGATATGACAAAATAATAATTTATAAATTATCAAGGGCTAATGAGGGAGAGGAGAGCGGGGAGAGAGGGGGAAAAAGAGGACCTGATGCAAAGGGCTTAAGTGAAGAGAAAATGCTCTGAAAATGATTAGGGCAAAGATGTACAGATGTGCTTTACACAATTGACGTATGTATATGTATGGATTGTGATAAGAGTTGTATGAGCCCCTAATAAAATGTTAAAAAAAAAAACTAAAACAAGTTGTGATAGTTAGGTTTATTGTGCCAACTAGGCCAATAGGAACATGTGGGTGGAGTTTAATCAAGTCACAGATTGATTGGAGAAGGACTGAGATAAGTAAAGACAGCCTGCGTCCCATCTCTCGCTGGCTCCCTGGTGATCAGATCAGCATGCTGTTGCTTTAGCTAGTTCTCTGCTTCAGCCTGTGTGCTACACTACCTGTGGGCCAAGTCAATGAATCAATCATGTTGCTAGACCTTGAGGCTCCTTCAAGACCTGCTTCACCATCTTCGTGGATCCTGTCACCTTGCACAGCTTGAGTTCTAAATTCCACTGGGACCTGCTTTGCTAAGCTCCCAAGCTACTGACTGTTGTTGACTCACCCTGCTGTCTGCTGCCTGCGTGCAGACTCTGCCTGCCTTGCCAGAGAGAAGACTGCTGCTGTCTGTACCCCTGACCTTGGACCCAGCAGCCCACATGCGTTGAAGGGCTTCCAGTATATTAAGTGTTCCATGAAAGTGAGTTGAACTGAGCCCTCTGTATTGTTGTGTGGACTAATTATCTGCTAGAGTCCTTCTTGCTGTATAAACCTATCCTCTTATATATGAATAATCATAAGTGTCCTGGTTCTGTTTCTCTAGAGAACCCTGCCTAACACAGAAGTGCAAACAAGACCACAGTGAGGGAGTATTTCCTACCCCTCCCCTGGAACGAGTCTGAACAATGCCAAGTGCTGGAGGAGCAGTGGGCCAACCCTGCTGAGTCGCAGGGGGTGGGGACTTAACACAGTCATTTTGGAATGAGGTTGACATTCACGCTTTGTTGTTAGATGTTAGGTGGCTAGATGTTATCAAGCAGCACCAACTCATGGTGATGTTGTGTAACCCAATGGAAGTTGCCCGGTCCTGTGGCTGTTGTGTCGCTACAATTAATTGAGGGTTCCCCTCACTTTCATGGACCCTCTACTTTACTGAAAGTGATGTCCTTTTTCTAGCCCTTGACCATTCCTTGTGATGTGTCCAAAGTTAGTGAGTCTCACCGCCTTCTCTTCTAAGATGCACACTGCTTGCATTTCTGCCAAGACTGCTAGGGCCTTTCTTTCGGCAGTCCACAGTGTATCCAATATTCTTCACCAGCACCAGTTTGAAAGCATCAACTTGCCATGTGTCTTCCCTTTGCACTCTCCAACCTTCACCGGCTATGAAGCAGCTGAAAAGACCATGGTTTAGGTCAGGCATCTGTTAGTTACCAAAGTGACACCTTTCCCTTTCAAAATGTAAAAGAGGCCTTCGATAGTCGATTTGCCCAAGGCAGCCCATCGTTTGGATTCTTGGCTACAGCTTCCATGTTGATTGCTGGCCCAAGTAAAATGAAGTTGTTGACGCACATGTGTGCCAGGAGAATGAACAAGAAGAACTGCAGTAAACTTGCTAAATGAGCAAATACTCAGAAACTACGTTCCATGCCCGAGGGAGGAGATAGGTATGTGGTCTATTCGCCACTGCTAAAATGAATCAACGGCTCTAAGAAGAAATAAAGGCAAACTTGGTTAATATTGAGCAATACATTAACTTTGGAGAAGTGGAAAGCTCCATAGCATAGGAGGAAGGCCAGCCGAAATGACGGAGGCCGGTAAAGACCCCATGAGGTGTGCCAGGTGTAAAGGCAAGAGCGGTAAATCCTGCTATACACACAATCCTGCTGTCATAATGATCTACGAGTAGATTCATGGGTAGACAAGCAGGCTGAACATGTGTGGGAAGGCGAACGGAAGTATAGCCCCAAACATATAAGTCTGACTGAGGATGTTTGTACATTGGTACTTGGTACCTGTGCTGAAAATCTAGCCATAAATGTAGAACATACATGAAGCAGAGTTATGAAAACTTCTTAGACATAACCAGGCACCTTGTTGGAATAAGGAACTGGGGCTGGGGCTCAGGACCATACTCTCAGGGACACCAAGGTCTATTGGCATCACAAAAGTCCACACAGACGGTGTCGACAGCCTACTTTGGAGAGTAGTAACTGAGATCTTCAAAGCTCGTGAGTGGCCCTCTAAGGTGTAGCTATTGGTTTCTCCCTGTCTGAACGGAAGAAGAATGAACAACATGGAAGACGCGTCCGTCCGACGGGTGAATGCACCATATGAACACTGGTCTCCACACCGGGAGGCCAGCAGAACGAGATGGTGCCTGGCTACTACTGCCAACTGCTTGGGAAGGGACCGCATTAGAAGGTGCTAGTTAGAGTGGGAGAAGCCTGTGGAGCACAATTCAAAATCAGAAGGAAAGGCCACACTCAGCGCTCAAATGGGGACAGTTGAAATCCCCCAGGCCTGTGGCCTTTCGTCATCCCTCAGGTCTGGAAAGGAGCTAACCCTGATCTCTTCATTTTCAGCAGCAGACAGGTCTGCCAGGGGAGCAATGACACCTGGATAATAGTAGAATAATCAACTATTGGAGATTTTAAAAGGCAGCATTTACTCCACGACAAAGTCCGACAGGTTAGGGAAAACCGACGGGCTGGAAACAGAAAACAGAGGGAGCAAGTGAGACAAAGGGCGCATATTCTGGGGATTGCAATCTACGACACGAAACAAAATATGTATGCATTATTGAAGGGAAAACTGATTTTCTCTGAAAACCGTCAGCCAATTTACAACAAAAAGATTTCACAACAGTGTATTATGTAAGTATGGTAAGCTTTGCCTTCAAAAGTAAAATTAAACATGACTAGCACTAAATAATATACTTGTGGAGGCGTGAGTCAATGAGGTGGGTGTCCGATACTTAGCACAGAGCCACGGTTCCCAACCTGTGGATCGTGACTCCTTTGGGGGTCGAACAACCCTTTCGCAGGGGTCCCCTGATTCATAACCGTAGCAAAATGATAGGTAAATGAAGTAGCAATGGAAATAATTTTACGGTTGGGGTGGGTCACCACAACATGAGGAACTGTATTAAAGGGTCGTGGCCTTAGGAAGGTGGAGACCCACTGGTGTAGAGAGAAGTTGCCTTTGGAGAAGAGAGGCAGGGAGCCTGGGCGAGGCCCAAAGAGTTCAAGTTGTTGGGTGAGGCGGTGACACCAAAGGAGATCACTGTACTCTAAGCAAAGGAAAATGGCCCGGTCTGTGCCCCGAAGATTTGAAAGCATGGACCTGAGCCGTCCAGGTGAACCAAGGCTCACTCCAACACTGGTCACAATTGCAAAAAGATGGAGGCAACCAAAAGGCCTGTCAACTGATGGATGGCGAAACAGGGTAGTGAGCTTAGCTGTGAAACAAAATGAAATCCTGACCCGGGCTACAAGATGAACGAACCTTGGAAATATGCTGGGTGAAGTAAATCCACCACAAACAGGTAAATATTGTACGATCCCAACTACACGAAAGATCCCAGACTAGGCAAATGTATGAAGAGAACAGCTTATGAGTGGTTACCAGGTGCAGGAGAGAGGGCAGGGGGAAGGGAGAGTCATTGTTCAGGAGGCATTGAGTATTTGTTCATTATGATGGAAATTTTGGCCTTGGATACTGGTGTCCCTTGCCCAACGTGCTTAGTGTAATCAGTGTCGCTGGAATTATATATGTGAAAAATGGTGAGTTGGCTAAAGAAAAGGGGTGGGGGAAATCCTGTAGGTGAATAAGTGCCTTCCAAAAACCACACCACTGTGTGGGTTGGGTTGTGGTTGATAAAGCTGATAGTGGTGCCACACCCACCCTCAAACAATCCCTGGCATCAAGATCCCTGATAAGATGCACTGCCATCTTACATAACGTTCTCTGCTCCCCTGCGTCCCTGGGTGCGTTCAGCGGCTCCCCAGCCCCAGTATTCACAATGCCCTGTCTTTGTCTCTGCTGTTCCCTCCCCTCCACCCCTTAAGACCCAGCAGATCAAGGGCCATTTCCATTGAGCAGACCACTCCTTTTGCCTTGAAGTCTTCCCCTGAACTCTCAACCACACTTGAGACACATCTCTGTTTGCTTTTTAGAAGCTCCTGTCCCTGAGAGATGGTCTGGTTGGGTCTCCCATCGTGGCCGATGAAAGTGTGGTCCTTGTCTCCCATTGACTGTTTGGGGAAGGATGCCTGCCCTAGAACTTAAACCCTGCTAGCTGGTCCAATTGGAGTGAACCTTTGGACTGTTGTCGGTGCTGCCAGAGGTACGCCTAGTCTCTTTCCTTCTCGATTTGAACCTGGAAGACGGTGACAGCAGAGTCTTGAATGGCTTTTGGTTGCCCCAAGAGGGGGTTGACAAGACACTGCCTTAGGCCCAGACCATGCTGAAAGTCAGCGCTAGTCCCTGAGTGTCCAGCTACTTAGACACATACTGTCCCCTTGCCTCAGGGGGCTTGGATTGAGTCTCAAGTTCTAGCATCCAAAGTCTTTCCTGGCCCATGCCCATTACCATATCCTCGATCTATGCTGTCCAGCCCATGCAGCTCAGCTGGGGAGACAGAGTCATGACGTACAGACCAAGGGTAGCAAGTGGGTGAAGGACAAGCCTTGATGCTTGACCTCTGTCCAAGACTAGCTTCCCACCCTGACTTCAGTTTTTCTTTTCTTCTTTGGGCACATGCTGCTTGGAATAAGAGACTGTACACTTGCTCTACTTCCCTTGCTGCTAAGCTGTGGCCAGGTAACTCAATTCTGGCCACTGCTATGTAAAACAGAGAGTGTAGAGGGACTACCAGGAAGTCACTTTAAAGGAGGATAGATGTCCAGGCCTCTTACCTTCCTGCTGTCAAGAATATGGCCTTCAGTGTGTAGAAGGCTATAGGGGACAGTGGGAGCCCTAAGTCCATGTTCAGAGTCTCCAGTCAGATTGAGCCTCTGGCAGATTCCCGCCAGCCCCAGGTGAGGGACTCAAAAGCTTTACTACCAGACAGAGAGGAATATAAACTTGACTCTGGTGAACCAAACCATGGTGTAACATGATACTTGGTCAGCTAGCTGACTTCCCTCTTGACCCAATCTGAATGTGCTCTAGGCTCAACTATGTCTCGCTTGTTCCAGGACAGAAATTTCTTCTCTGGCTTTTTAAATAGAGTCAGTGGTCTTTTCTTTCTTACGCTTTACTTTTATCGTTATATGATTATTTTCTTCTCTCAGCTTCGTTTTGATTTTGTTTGCTTGTTTGGTTCCTGTTTCCGTTGGGTTTCCCAGTTTAGGAGGCACAGAAGGAGTGGATGCATATAGAGTAAGGGGAGTTGGGGAGCAGACAATGAATGTGGGGAGGGGGTGGAGCACGAGGACAGATTGTGAGGATGAAAAGCAGTGCTATGAACCATGGAAGTGTATGACATGTGAATAGTCTATCAAGAACACTACTTAAAAAAGGAGACACCCAACTTGACCAGTGGTTACCAGGGGTGAAGGAGGAAGAGCTTTTGCTTAGGGGGCACTGAGTTTATGTTAATGGTGGTGGAATAATTTGAAAAATGATATCAGTAATGGTTGCATACCACAAAGAACATAATCAACGACACTGAATTATAATGTCGAAGTTGTTGGATTTGAGAATGCTTTGTTGTATATATTTTTGCCACAATTAGAAAATAAATAATTTCATGAAAAAAATATATGAACTTTAAGTAAGTGACCGCACCCCTGATTTCCTCACTCCGATGAGTCAGCCTGAGCTCTGATGGTTACATGTCGGGCATCAGTTTGAAACCACCAGCTGCTCCGAGGGGGGAATGAGGCTTTCTCTTCCCATTCAGAGGTACAGTCTTGAAAGTGCCAGGGCTAGTTCTGTGGGGTCACACTGAGTAAGAACTGAGTTGGGTCATTGTTCGGGTCTGTTTTTCTTTCTTTTGGAACAACCAGCCAATGTGACCTGGTCTTTCTCAGCCAGTGGCACCCTGAGGGGCGTTGGGGAGTCAGGAAAGAGCTCTGATGGGGAGCCCCATAAACCGAAACACAAGCCTTGCTTCTTGGTGTTCTCGACCAAAATACCTGTTACAGGAAAACGGCACAGAGGAGAGGTGACTTCCCAGCCTCCTGAAGATCTCTGGGATCCTTCCACTGACTTACTTCATCTTCTGTGACCCTACTCCATCAACCAAGAGTCCCCAGACCAGGATAAGCCCTTCCGAATCAGCCTTCAAACAATCAGCCTCCCTTCATCCTGGAAGCTCACTTCCAAGCCAGACTTCCACAGCCAACACCTAGGTTCCAGCCACTGCTGCTTGCCTGGAAACCCTACCAGACTCCTGGCTCCCACCGTCTGCAGAGCAGTGCGAACACCCCTCAGGTGGCTCTCTATTCACAAGGAGTAATAGCAGAACTCACCTCAGCCCGACATATACGGTGATACCCAGCAGCTCCCAGCCCCCTCTGAGCCTTCCTCTACCCCCTTCCCGCCCTGCACTGCAGCAACACTGGCCTCTTCCATCTTTTCTTTGCCGATCCCTGTCTTTGGCAGACTTGACTCACAGACATGCCCCTGGGTCACTTCCCTAAGGCTTCCAGAGTGTCTCCCTGACCACACTGCGGACACAGGGCCTGCAGTCACAAGTACCTCAAAACCACGCCCATTGCTGCTGAGTTAGTTCCATTCGGATGACCAGTGTAGCGGAGGAGACCTGCTCCCGGGAGGTTCTCAGCTGTAGTCTTTATAGAAGCAGATAGCCACCCACGCCTTTCTCTTGTCTTTTGCTCGGTGGATTTGAACAGCCAACCTTGAGGTTAGTAGTTGAGCACAACCCACCCAGGCACCTTCCTTTCACAGAAGGCACTCAAGTCGTTGGCCAATGGATGGAAAAAAACTAGTGAACGAGCAAACCAAGGAATAGAGAAAGGAAGAAAGGTGTTCCACGCCCACCCTTGAGTCAATCTTCTAGATAGTTAGTGAGGTTGGGTCATAGGATGCACGTTTTTGTGTTTCAACAATCATTGCAGAGTGGGAATTTCATTTGGCTCAACCCAGACATTGGTGAAGCCATTTCCATGCTTAATCTCCTTCAGCCAACCTCTCCATCTAGAGACCCAAAGTCTTCAGCCAGCTCACACCTTCCTTCCTCACTGGCCACCATCTGTCCAGCCTCTGAAGACTAAACGGCCTAGGTTCTCTGTCCCAGAGTTTTCTCTGGCTCTTCTCTGCTTGATTACTTGCTACCCGCCCCCATGCTTACCCAAAGTAATTAGACTGCTCCCCTGTCAGTGTACCCTCTCTACCTCAACCTGCCAGGGTCTCTCCATCAGACATCTATGGCCTGAAGTGGGGCAGAGTCCTCTCCTCCGTGGAAGCCCTTCTGCCACCACAACAGGACTGGCCAGTCAGAGTCTGTGAATGGTGGCACCATGAGAGGAGACCTTTCGTTGACTTGGGGTCAGTCTCTCCCAAGTCTCGGTCTGTTCCTCTATAACAGTGGATCTCAACCTATGGATAGCGACCCCTTTTGGGGTTGAAAGACCCTTTCACAGGGTCACCCAAATCACAACAGCAGCAAAATGATAGTGATGAAGTAGCAACGAAAATAATTTTATGGCTGGGGGGCTCACCACAACGTGAGGAACTGTATTAAAGGTTCACGGCATTAGGAAGGTTGGGAACCACTGATCTATAATATCTCTACATCAGCGGCATTTAAAATAATGTCAGAGTCCAGACATGGGCAAGAAGAGTGGGGAGAGGTTGGAGGTGGGATGTCGGTAGCAGTGAGGTGAGCTGTTGAGATTTTATTGTGATAAAACGGGAGGCTAACACCTCAGAAAGGGTCATAACAAAATTCCATTCATTTGGCTACCAGCTTCAAGGTCAGTGGTTCAAAACTACCAGTAACTCCATAGAAAAATATGAGGCTATTTGCTCTCATAAAGATGTACAGTCCCGGAAACCTGCTATAGGATTGCTCTGAGTTAGAACTGACTCAAAGCCAGTGGGGTCCAGCCTCTGGTGGGACTGCAGGAGGGCCAGGAGAGGCAGGAGGGCAAGCGTGGACAGGGAAGCCAGCTGAGACCAGAGACTCCGGAGTACAAAGGCAGTGCAAAAGGTGAAACAGGTGAAGTGGTTGGATTTGGGGTGGACCTTGTTTTAGATAGCACCAGTGGGATTTGCAGGCCTTGGTGGTTGGTGGCGAGCGAAAACTTCAGGGTGGCCTCGGATCCACTGAGCCGGCAAAGTCACTCCCTTCAAGCCCAAGGCTTGACTTTCAGGGGAGCGGCCAGTTAGAAGCAGGCCAGGCTGCAGGGTTCTCCCTCTACCCCCCGGTCAGTGACGCACAAGTGAGAGGACACAGCCCAGCCTTCCCACCACCTGCGTGTCTGCGCTCGCTCGCCATCCCCTTTCCACTCAAGCTTTTCTCACAGTTACTTCAGAAGTCAAAGTCATGACCCAAGGCTCTGTGTGTGTGCATGTGTGCTAACCTGGCACTACCATAAAACAAAAGTTCCAAAGCCTCCAGGGACCGTGCAACTTCAGAAATGAATGAAACAGCCTGAGCATAAGAGCTTACAGTAAGTGGTGGAGCCTGTGACACAGGCTCCATCTAAGGAAAGCTGCCTCCTCTACTCCCGTCCATGACAACTATGGGTACATGAGTAAGCTACTGTGATGCCCTCCTGTTTGATTCTTCAAAAAGAAGCGTATTATGTGCATACATGGTTTATATAGATACACATGTTATATATATATGGTTCTTTGCAAAAAACACCATGTGTGTGTCTATATGAGTGTGTACACACACACACACACACTTATACATATATAGTACAACAGCATATTATAAATTTGGGGCATGAATTTTAGATACATCAGTACCGTGACAAGCATTTGAGCCATTAGCTTCTGGCATGCCATGGTGCCAACAACATGCAGGGTGGCACCAGTTCACCAGTTCAAACCAGAGACCCGAATTTAGTCAGGAGAGGCGGATTCAAGTGGGGGCACGTGCAGGTTCCCACAAGGAGGGCTTTGCCTAGCAGGGGGCAGCTGAGGGGGGTTCAGAGGGTGCTCTGGTCTTATGTCGCCAGGGAGCCCCCCCCCCCCCGGGTGTCTGGAAGCACATACCCACTTTGAGCTCCTTGCCGAAGACGGTGCGCTCGCCCAGTGCTGAGCAGTTCCAGCGGCCGTTTCGAAACTGGAACTGACACTCGTCCAGGCCCATTTGCGAGCCTTCTCCTATGACGATTATGGCGTCGGGCCGGCTCTGGCAGATCGCCCGCTGTCTGGGAGCCAGGCCGGGAATCTTGTTACAGATGATGCTTGCTCCGAGCGCTACCACCGAGGAGAAGCCACTGGAGCAGGGGACACAGAGAGATGCAGTGTTAGGCCAGCAGGTGGAGGACCCGACCTGGAGTCCCTTTCTGGATGCCTGCCCCCCAACCCAGGCCAAAAATCCCACTAGCCCCCAGAAGAAGTCGTCAAGCTTCGGGGATCCTTCCCCTCCAACCCGTGAAAACTCATTTGTAGTTTCCACCCACTGGCGCGCTGGTGTCAGTGACCTTGACCCGGGAAGCAGGATGGGCGTTTTAGATCCAAAGGAGGATGACCATTGTACATCATAAGCACAATGTTAAGCAGAGGAAGCAAGCACCTTTGTGTTTGGGGTGGGATTTGATGCAGCTGAAATGTAAACACATGCCAGGTGAGACCCTACCTTGTCTAAGCAGACAGGTCAAATCTATGGCCATTGAGTCGATCCTGACTCACAGCATCCCTGCGTGACTAAGAGCCGTCTCTCTTTGGCGAGACGTCTTTTTTTGGCGAAAGCAGAAAGGCAAGGACGGGAAGTGTGAACTACAAAGCTAATGTTATTCATGAAGCGCTTGCTTCTGGAGGGGGAGCAGGTGCACAGATGTTTGCTGTTTGCCAAGTTGTTTTTAATCCTCTGTACATGCTATATATATGCTCTCTCTCTGTGTAACATGTTTTATTCCCCCCCCCAAAAGCCCCAAACAAATGTGCTTCACACAATTGATGTATGTGTGGATTGTGATAAGAGTTGTATGAGCCCCAATAAAATGATTTTTAAAAACCTTTAAAAGCCACCGACTAGCAGTGCTGGCACTTGCCCTGTGCACACCCACAGGCCGCAGCCGCTCCTCTGCACCTAGCCGGCCTGTGGTGCAGGGATGACTACTTCCCATCGTCTTCAGCTGGATCTCTGAGAGGTACGCTCCTGTGTCTGGCAGGCTAGGGCACTGGGCCAGGAGCAGCTGTGTGCCCACAGGCCAGGCCTCACCCCCCAGGGCTTACCCAGGGGTCCTCAAACTGCGGTCCCGTGGGCCACATGCAGCCCACCGAGGACAGTTATCCCACCCGCTGGGTGTTTTTGACTTTTTTTTACTTCAAAATAAGGCATGTGCAGTGTGCATAGGAATTTGTTCATAGTTTTTTTTAAACTATAGTACGGCCCTCCAACTGTCTGAGGGACAGTGAACTGGACCCCAGTTTAAAAAGTTTAAGGACCCCTGGTTTACACTGTCCTCAGAGGGAGACAACACACAAGCCATAGGTGAATGAACGAGCCCAGACCGACGAAACACACAACTTTCCTCTAGTTCTTTAATGTTCCCCACTGTCATGACCCCAATTCTACCTTACAAATCCGGCTAGACCACAGCATGCACACTGGTACAGAAAAGAGCTCACAACACAGGGAATCCAGGACAGGTAAACCCCTCGGGACCAATAATGAAAGTAGCGATACCAGGAGGGGAAGGGGAAGATAGGGAGAAAGAGGGAATCCACCACAATGACCGACATATAACCCCCTCCGAGAGGGATGGACAACAGAGAAGTGGGAGAAGGGAGACAGCAGTTGGTGTCATGAGGGATCATGCGGGAGGGTGGGGGAAGGGACAAAAATGAGCTGATACCAGGGGCTCAAGTAGAAAGAAAATGTTTGGGAAACAATAAAAGGCAACATATGTACAAATGTGCTTGACACAGTGGATGGACGGATGGACTGTGATAAGAGCTGTAAGAGCCCCCAATCAAATGATTTTTTTAACGAAGAAAAATAAATTAATTAATTAAAAGTCACACATTAGTTTCAAACAAAAAATGTTTTAAAATAAATCAAAGAGCCCAGATCAGACACTGCTGCTGCATGCCGTCTGACAAGCACACCGATGGGAGTGGTGGCGAAGGAAAGGAGAGGCCACTTTAGCTGCGTGGGCACAGAGGATCTCCTGCAGAAATGACTGGAGTGGGAACCAGATGGCATGAGGAGCCCATCATGGGAAGGCACAGGGGAAGGGCATTCTGAGCAGGGGGACTAGGAAGGGCAATGTCCTAAGAGGGGCACAAGCTTGGAATGCCCAAAGCCCAGAAAGACCCCTGAGGGGGCCAGTACAAACCTGAGGGGAGGGCAGGATGGGTTGGGTGAGCAGACTAGGGAGGTTGGCAGGCTGACTCCATGCTGGCATTCCCTCAGGTACACCAGCAAGCACAGAAAGGTGTAAGGAGGGTCATGGAAGGAGCTGAGCTCCCTAGCTCCCCCAAGGTGGAAAAAAGATCACAGAGCCAGCGTTGGAATGGGGAGAAACACCAGGCAAGAGCAGAGGTGGGGGGTCGACTGTGGTGCAGTGGTGCGGTGGGTAGAAAGCTGGCCTGATGGACTGGGCGGGGCTCAGGGAAATCATGGGCAGGATATCAAAGCAAGAGAGGCATCCAGCATGACCCCTTGACCTACAGGTGATTCCATCTACTAACATCAAGCCTAAATCCACTACCCTGGAGTTGATTTCAACTGATAGTGACCCTAGATGGGCTTGGCGAGACGGTGCATGTCTATTGGAGCAGTCTCATCTTCCTCCTTAAAAGTGACTGGTGGGAAGGAAAGGGTAGTGGGGTCATGGGGCATTAATCCACCCAAGGGGAGGGTATTGTTTATATCTCCACAGGGAAAGTGGGACCAGACTTCAACCCAGTGTCGCAAGGTGTGAATGCAATATCCCGGCGTGGAGGAGGGAACCGGTGGAGAGGTCTGGGAGGCTGGCCCCAGCACCATAAATTAAGTGGATTCCTGCCCCTCCCCCGAAAAGAATTGGTTCCAAAGGACGACATTGACTCTGCAGCTCTGGGAGATGGACATATTTGATCAGAGCACACGTGAGAAGATGAAGGGGCAGGAGGAGAGAGTGGAGCACAGCCTGGCCCACCAGGCCGTGATGATGATGTTCCTGAGTAGAGCAGCCAGTCCACAGAGAGAACAACATGGCTGGCCCCACTATGAGACATGATGCCCCTCAGTGACTAAGGGCGATACAGGGGACAGCACCGGAGACACAGGGTGGGAATTGCACCTGACTTGATCCCACCACACCGAGGCAAATCACTGGGGGAGTGCAGCGGAACAGCAAGGGAATGGAGTGGCAAGGTCCCCAGGGAATGCTGAAAGTGGACTTTGGGGCCAGGACGTGGTGCCCCAACAGAATGGACTGGAAAACGCTCCTAAGGGCCAGCAAACGATCCCTGAACTAACTACAAGCTTTTCTCTTGTGAAAAAAAAAAAAGTGACTGGTGGGTTTGAACCACCAATCATTGGGTTAGCCGCCCAATGCCTAACCCATCCTTTACTAATATCAGGATAACCCCAAACAGGATCCCGAGTATCCTTATGATATAGGAAGGCCACTTGTCCAGTGTGTGCCTTCTCAATTCCCCTTGGAATACCGTCAAGAACACTTGTACGTAGAAGACTTCACCCATCACACCTCGCTTTGGGCTATAGCAAGAGCTTTCATGGATTAAGGACACATCTCTTGCCAGCCCCTGGGCAATGCTATGGGGCGTTGGTGGAAGACGCAAGCCTCTCTCCTGTACAGGTGCATCCTCACTCCCTCCTGCCGGCCTTCTTTCTGAGGCAACAGTATCGCAGCCTGCTTCCTGCTGTGGTCCCATGTCTTGCCCTTCCCTCTCCCCGAAGCTCTCTCAATCCCTGATCTTCACATTCTTGGCTTCTTGTCACTAGCCATGTGATTTCAGCGTCACCTCTCTGATCACCTCATAGCGTCCCACCACAGTATCCTGTTTTGTTTACTTGATATACCTGGTTATTTGTGGTCTTCTTAATTTTTGTTGTTGATGATGTGGGCATTGAGGGTTTTTTAATATATACTTCACATCTCATACAATGTCATGGTTGAATCATATTAAGATTTTTTAAATCATCACCACAAACAATTTCAGAATATTTTCTTCTTCTCGTACCATTATTGTTAACTCCCCATTTCCCCGCCATCCTCTTAGGCAATTACCAATCCAATTTCTGTCTCAATAAATCTGCCTCTCCTGGATTTCATATACAGGAACTCATATAAAACACAACAGGAAGCAGGAGAACAAACAATGATCAGGCCAAACGGGAAACCCTCAGTCAAAAAGCCAGCAGGAAATACTCAATACTGAGACAACTTTAAAATGGGTCAAAAGGGAGCTCAAATCACTCCTAACTACATGGGCCATAATCGGCTTGCCGGTGCTCTGCCGGTGCTCTCCGTGATGTGTGCTGGAGGGTGTGCGTTCAGCTGTTTATGGCGTCTTCCTGATTAGAACCTGCGCTCTCTGAGAGCAGGGGGGCTCTCTGCGGCTCACTCACTGGCGACAGAATGAACGGAGGCAGAACTGCGGAAAGGTAACTCGGGTGCACCCAAAGGGGCATCAAACGAGCCGGGGAATTCCCGTGGCACACCTACTGTGTGCAAAGGCAGCACCGGGGTTGTTTCCACAAACATCACTTCATGTGGTTTTTACAAAGCAGTCCTGCTGGGGAGCATCACCGCGCTCAGTTCAGTTCCCATGTGTGAAAACAGGCTCACAGAGCTTCAGATCTGGCAGAAGGCCCTCCACTGGCAGATGATGGGTTCGAAACAGGGACCCGATGCTACCAATCTCATCTCAGTTCCCTCATACAGCGCCTCTCAGAAGGGCTTCCGGCAGGGACTGGTATGGGAAGATGACATCGTGGTGGAGATACTTGGACCATGCCTCAGGAGACTCCTGTGCCACCAGAAATGTGAGGACCAATTGGGGTCGAAAATTCCGAGGACACCAGGCCAGCAGCTAAGTGGCAAGGCAGGCGGACTCCAGTGGGCCGGACTGACATCTCAGGTCCCTCCAGGGACTAGTTGTGCATCCTTGGGCAGATGGCCTCCGCTTTTCAGTGCTAAAGTGTAATACCGCTAAGCAGCTTCATCGCAGAGGGTGGCGGTGTCACTGGACTTGGTTAACTAAAGCCCTTCGCAGGTGCCAAGCTCAGGGTAAACACGCAGTCACGTTGCTGTTGCTTTCACTATTATTATTGGGTCCGATTGCTATCAGGTGCTAGCTCTGGACTCACCTGAGCAAGAAAACAGGAATGCCATACATGCCCTGCTAAAAATTCTAAGAAGGTAGGATCTGGTTGTATCTGGGGAACCGGCTGGCCTCTGGAGGGCCTTGAGACTTGACTTCTCATGGTCACTTTACAGAGGGGTCATCCCAGATCCAAAGTCACCTGCAACCCCACTTCCCTGTACAACCCCGCATCCCCCAGAGAACTGTGGCTCTTTCTGTCCTTCCAGTCTGGAGCCAATCAGCAGAGAGGCCAATGAAGGGGCTGCACGGGGAAGACGGGGCAGGATGCTCTGCCCAGGGAGATGATATTTGGTTTCCCTCTCCCTCTCCTCCCCGGGGTTCCTCTGACAATGCTTCTAATTAACAGGGAGAGAGCCTCACATCGTCCGTGCCTCTCAGCCTGACCGGCTTCCTGGATGCTGGGTGCACACGGAGCGGCAGGACACCGGCCAAGATTTAGATTGGAGCGAGGGGAAAAAAAGAAGAAAAACCGCCCAGACGAGGGCGAATCGATAACACTTAAAACGCACAGGCCCCAGCCGCTCTACATCCGCGGTCGCTCCTCTGCCTGAAGTCACGCCGGCAGCTGCCGGCTCTGCTAGGCGCGCACCTGCTGGCCACCGCGGTTCCTAGGCTTGTGGAATCCCCGCTCCAGGGAAGCGTGCTTGGGAAGCACGGAGGGGAGACGACACACAAAGGACCTGCCATACTGGTCCCACACGCCTCCGCACAGGCCCCACGATCCGTCTACCCCCTCCCAAGGAGGCAGGGGGGTGGGGGGGTGGGGGGGTGCGGGGGACCTCCACTGGACGGGTGCGCTGGCGCCAGGGAAGCAGGTTGCGAGAGGTGGTCCTAGAATGTCAAAACCTGTGCCAAGCCTGAAAGCCCCTCTCCCAAACCTCTGTGCTCCACAGGCATTATCTCCCAAGTACAAAGGGAGCCCAGGAGTCTTGCAAATGGAGCTCCAAGGCGCAGCCCAGGCTGCTGGCTCCCAACCTCCAGCCCGAGCACCGCTCCCGCCCCACACCCGGGCCCCACCTCCATAGAAATGTTGGGGCCCAACTGCGGGAGGGGCGCTCTACTGGTATATCCGCGGCCTTGGGTGTCCAGTTCCAAGGGCCAGGATGTCCCACGCCAGCTCGACTCTGCCGGTGTCTCAGGCCACTTGTCTTTTACCTTTGTGTGTGTTTGTTGAGGGTGGGAAATGCTATCACCTTGGGGGCTCTGCCTGGGAATCTGAAGTCCCTAGAGATTTGGCGGGGCACTGCTCAGGGTGGCGGCCAGCGCTCTGCCGGCAATCCCTCCCTCTGGCTACTTGTCCCCGTTTTTTGTAAAGACAGGTCCCTCCTGTCACCCAGGGACTGCCCTGCCTGTCCAAGAGCGGCTGAGAGACAGATCGCGCTCCTGGAGCTGAGTTCTTCTAGGGCCCTGGAGGCTCCGGGACCTTGGGAGAGGCCATGGCCCTGGCTCAGTGACCCTGCTGCACCTGCTATCCTTGTGCCCACCCCACCGCCAAGGAGATGCTGCCCCCCTGGCAGCAGCTGGTCCTCTCCAGAGTTCCTTAGGCTGGCGTGTCCCTGAGACCGGCTGTCTGTGGTGCTGGGGGCTTCCTGGCTCCCACGTCCTCGGGATGACCAATTCCCCTGCATGCTAACTACGCTCCGGGACGCCCGCCCACGGGGGGTCTTTGTGCGCCCACACCCCCATTTGGCCTTTCTGTGGGGTCCGGCAAGCCAGTGGCCTGGCGGCAGCCTCTGGGCGGCGCACCCCGCTCTCCACGGGCTGCCCTAACTTTGCCGGGGCGCGCGCGGGGGCTAGGGCAGGGGTGGGGGAGCGGACGGCCTCTTACCCGATCCGGAGGTAGACCATGCCCAGGCTGAGAAAGAGGTGGCCCAGGCAGCGCTGCGCTTTCTGGTTCATAGTCCCAGCTGCCCGCCGGGGCCGCGGGCAGGGCTGTGCAAATCCCGCGGGCCGGCCCCGCCGGGGCAATCCACATAGCCCGCCGGCCAAGCTCGGACCGCGGCGTCCGGGAGCCGGCGGCGGGTGCGCTCGGCAGCGCTGAGCGCCGGAGCCGCGCCGGGAGCTCGCGGGCGGGCGGGCGGAGGGAGGGAGGGAGGAGCGAGCGCGGCGCGGGGCGACGCACGGCTGCGAGCGAGTGGCCGGTGCGAGTCAAGTGCGCTAGGTGCCCGGAGTGCGGGATGCCGCCGCCGCCTCCCTCCCCCGCCCAGCCCTCTCCACCCACCCACCCCCCTGTCCCACCCCAACCCCTGCGCCGCCCGCCTCTCGGGAGCGCCCGCCCTGCGCCCCGCGCCCCCGGGACAGAGCCGCTGCCCCCTGGCGCGCGCCCGCGTCGGGCCCCGCGCGCTCCCGCCGCACCCCCTTCCCATTCGCGGCGGGAGCGCAGGGACCCGGAGGGCGTGAGAACACGGTCCCCGCGGCCCGCCCCCCACCCCCCGACCGACAACTGCAGGGTGCGCGGCGAGTGGACGCGCGGGGTTGCCCTGCGTGGAGGAGAGGGACTTGAGCTTGGACGAGAACGCGCGCCCCCCACCCAGTCCCGGGGTGTAGCGGGGAGCGGGGCGCCCTCTTCCCTCCCGGGCGCTGCGGAGGTAGGGGGGCAGGGCTCACGTCTCCCCCACCCAACTCGCCCGAGTTTCCACTTGTCCCCTGGGCTTCCAGGCTGTTCCACTGGGAGGGGTCTGGCACGACCCCCTTTCCGGAGCGCGCATAACTGGCTCAGCCTACACGGCTCCCCCAGGGAAAGTGTCAGGTGGGTGCGCGCGTCGCGCAGCCTCTTCAGGGGCGGGGGTCGCTCCTAGAGGACAGCAGGGATTCCGTTGACCCTCGAATCACTGCTGGGCAGAGACGCGGGGTCCCGGAACCTGTTCGCGGACGCTTCACCCGGTACGGGACTCAGCGCGAGCCTGCGGCGACACTTGGCGGACGCGGCGGGTGGTGCAGCCGGACCTGGCTCCTGGGGAATAGGGTGTTAGGGTAGTGGTTCTTAATCTGTGGGTCGTGACCCCTTTGGGGTCGGACGACTCTTTCACAGGAGTCCCCTAAAACCATAGGAAAACACATATTTTCAATCGTCTTAGGAGCCGAGACACCGCTCCTCTATCCATCTCCAGGGGAGTGCACCCACATGCAGATACGCCCACATAGGAGTACCCGGCATAAAGACTGGTACCCAGGCTGCACCATGCTTCAAGGCAAAATTTCATTTATCATCAGAAATAAATATTTCACAATATATCATGACATTTTGTTTTTGTGATTCATCACTATCCTTTAATTGTGTTCAATTTGTAACAATGAAAATACTTCCTGTAGGGAGGGTGGGGTGCAAAGGTAGAACGATTACAGGGAGCTACATATAACCTCTTCTCTGGGGGACGGACACGTCGGACAGTGTAAGATATGACAAAATAATAATTTATAAATTCTCAAGGATTCATGAGAGGGAGGGGAGGACAGAGAGAGGGGGAAATGAGCTGATAACCAAGGGCTCAAGCAGAGAGCAAATATTTTGAGAATGATGATGGAAACAAATGTACAAATATGCTTGACATACAATAGATGTATGTATAGTTTGTGATAAGATTTGTATGAGCCCCCAATAAAATAATGTATTAAAATTTTAAAACTGGGCAATACTAGTCCATTTCAGCTAAAAATAAAAAAGCAGCAAATATTCAACACCAGAACAAAATTAAACGGATCATATGGGAGATGCATTCTGCATGTTAGCAAGGCTTGTCACAGTCCTGCTCCATGGTCAGAGGGGATTCACCAGGAGCTCAATCCATGGGTATTTCCCTCCACTTAAAACAAACAAACACACTGAAATGGCTTTAAAATGGGTCAAAAGGGAGATTAAATGATAAACTACTAAATTTTGACTTAACTACATCTGCCATAATCGACTTTACAATGCTGTCTGATAACAGTGTGGCAGTTACATAATCTCCTGTCAACTTGCAAAGGTGTGGAGTCTTGCCTGTCAATCATGTTGCAGCTTAATGACCTCATTTTGAGGTGCGACGTAGATAACTCAGTGGAGGTCAAATACACTCACTCCCTGCGAGACATTCCTGTTGACAAGCCACATGGAGCTACAATGAAGGAGCCAGAACCCTGAAAGCTGGAGGAGTCACATGGAGACCCACACCAGCACTAAGATGCTTCCACCTCCACTGGATCCACAAGACTTTGCACCACCTGGCCTGTGATCTTCCATTGCATGTGTTGCATGAGTCTGAAGAGGAATTTATGAACTAGTATCAGACATATGGGCTAATATCGAACTTATGGACTTGATCTGTACTGGGCTGGGATGTTTTCTTTTTTTTAGCTGATAAAACTTTTTAAATGCTTTTATTGTGGCTCTTATATCCCTTATCACAATCCATACATTCCTCCAATGTGTCAAGCACATTTGCACATATGCCACCATCATTTTCAAAGCATTCTCTTCCCACTTGAGCCCCTGATATCAGCTCCTTTTCTTCCCCCTCCCTCCCCTGCCCTCCCTCCTTCATGAACCCTTGATATGTTATAGATTATTTTTTCCATATCTTACATTGTCCTGTGTCGCCCCTCCCCCACTTTTCCGTTATTCGTCCCCCTGGGAGGGGGCTCTAGATTGGTCCTTGTGATCGATTCCTCCTTTCTCCCCCCCACCCTCCTGGTATCTCTACTCTCCTTGTTGACCCTGAGGGTTTATCTATCCTGGACTCCCTTTGTTTCAGGCTCATATCTGTAGCAGTGTGCATGCTCTGGTCTAATGAGATTTGTAAGGTAGAATTGAGGTCATGATAGTGGGTGAAGGAAGCACCAAAGAACTAGAGGAAAGTGGTGTGTTTCATCGGGTCTATACTGCACCCTGACTGGTTCGTCTCTTCCCTGTAACTCCTCAGTGAGGGGATGTCCAATTGTCTACAGATGGGCATTGTGTCTCCACTCCATGCCCCACCCCCATTCACCTTGGGTATGGTTTTTTTTGGGGGGGGGTATGGTTTTATTCTGGGTCTTGACACCTCATGATCACACAGGCTCATGTGCTTCTTCCATGTGAGCTTTGTTTATTTGGCTTTGCCTGTTTTTTGCACTTACAAATGTATCTGCTTGTCTATCGAGATAAGATAGGTGGGATCAATAATTCAGAGATGAAAAGCATGGGACCAGTGGCTCCAGGGGGATACGGGAGAAGGGGAGGTGGGAGAAAGGACGGGCAGAGGTGGGGTGGGACCAACCCAGGGACAAGGGAACAAGTGAACTAAAATCAATGGAAGGAAGGTCATAGGATGTCTAGTGGGGCCCAATCAAGGGCAATGTAGCAGCGAGGAATTACTAAACCTGAATGAAGGCTGAACATGATGGTGGGACAAGACGGAAGTAAAAAAGGGGATAGAGAAAAGAACCAGGAGGTAAAGGACACTTATAGAGGCCTAAATACAGGCATGTACATATGTAAATATATATATATATATATATATATATATATATATATATATATATATATATATATATATATATATATAATGAGAGGGGAATAGAACTATGTATTCATTTCTATAGGTTAAGAATTAAGGTTGCAGATGGACATTGGGCCTTGACTCGAGTACTCCCTCAACACAAGAATGCTTTGTTCTAATAATTCACCATTGTGATGCTCACCTTCCCGACAGGATCTCTAAAGACAAAATAGGTGCATAAGCAAATGTGGTGAAGAAAGCTGATGGTGCCCGGCTATCAAAAGATATAGTGTCTGGGGTGTTAAAGGCTTGAAGATAAACAAGCAGCCATCTAGCTCAGAAGCAACACAGCTCACATGGATGTTTTCTTAATATACAACTACTCTTTGATATTAATTTCTCTTTACTCATATATGAGTGTCAATGAATTTGTTTCTCTAGTCAACCCAGACTAACACACAGGGCTATGGAATTCCCATTCTTCTTAAGACATTCATAGTTTGTTATGGTACACACAGTCAAATTCCTTTGCACAGACAATAAAACACAAGTAAACATCTTTTTGGTCTTCTCTGCTTTCAGCCAAGATCCATCTGACATCTGCAATGATATCCCTTGTTCCACATCCTCTTATGAATTCAGCCTGAACCTCTGGCAGCTCCCTATTGATATGCTGCTGCAATCATTGTTGGATGATTGTCAGCAAAATTGTACTTACATGTGATATTAATGATATTGTTGTATATTTGAGCATTCTGTTGAGTCTACTTTCTTTGGAATGGGTACAAATATATTTTTCTACAGCTTGAGCATTCTGTTGGGTCAACCTGTTTTTTTAGAATGGGTATAAATATGGATCTCTTCTAGTCAGTTGGTCAAGTAGCTAATTTCCAAATTTCTTGCCATAAACGAATGAAGGCTTCCAGTGCTTCATCAGCCTGTTGTAAACCTTTCAGTTGTTATTCCATCACATCCTGGAGCCTTGTTGTTGGCTAGTGCTTTCAGTGCCGCTTGAACTTCTTCCTTCAGCACCATGGATTCTTGCTTATATACCCTACCTCCTGAAATGATGGAATGACGAATAGTGGTGTTTTTTTTGGTATGTGTGTTTTATAGAATCTTTCAATATTGCAACCTGAAGCTTGACTATTCTCTTCAGTTCTTTCAGTTTAGGATATGCTGAGCGTGTGCTTCCTTTCTGCTTGCTATCTCTAGGGTCTTACATATTCCAGTACAATATTTTACTTTGTCTTCTCCAGCTGCCCTTGACGTTCTCTATCCAGCTCTTTGACTTCATCCTTTCTCCCTTTGTGTTAGCTACTCCAAGATTAAGAGCAAGCTTCAGGGTCTCCTCTGCCATCCACTTTGATCTTTTCCTTGTTTCTTGTGTGTTTAGTGACCTTTTGCTTTCTTCAGGAATGCTGTTCTTTATGTCCTTCGACAGCTCATCAGGTCTTCTGTCATTAGTGTTCCATGCATCAAGACTGCTCTTGAGATATTCTGGAAATTCAAGTGGGATATACACAGCTGGTAGAACTGTAAAGTTGTGCAACCGCTGTTGACACAGTATGGATTTTCCAAGAATTTGGAGACAGACGTACCCTATAACCCAGTCATCCTCTTACTTGGTGTATACCCTTTAAGAATAAGAGCTGTAAGCAGAAACAGATATAAGTATGCCCATGCTTATTGAAGTACTTTTCACACTAGAAAGAAGTGTCAAGGGTCCATTAGTGGAAAAACGAATAAGTAAATGTTGGTACATTTGTGTGTTACGTCTGGGTTGACCAGAGAAACAAATCCAGGGAGACTCATGTGTATAAGAATGAGCTTTTAAAAAAAAATTTAAAACAAAACAATAAAAAAAGAATGAGCTCTATGTACAAGAACAATTGAATATTGAGAAAATATCCCAGCCCAGTCCAGATCAGGTCCATAAGTCCGATATTAGACCATATATCTGATACCAATCCATGAAGTCATTTTCAGACTTGCAAAACACTTACAATGTTGCCGGTTGGAGGAAGATCACAGGTCAGTGGGTGGGAAGTCTTGTGGATCCAGTGGCATTGTAAGCATCTCAGTGATGGCAGGAGTCTCCACGTGGCTCCTCCAGCCCAGGGTACGAGTGGAGTTCCATGTGTCTTGTCAGCTGCAATGTCTCCCAGGGAGTGAGCGTGTGTCCCATCTCAAGCAAGCTATTTATCTCCTTAGCACCTCCAAATGAGGTCACCAAGCTGCCACCTGATTGAGAGGCTAACCTCCACCCCTTCACTCTTGATGAAACTGTGAAGCACCTCAGACATGGATTTGGAGTGAAGTTAGTCAAACAACAAAGGACAGACACTGCATGAGACCACTGTTAGAAGAGAAGAGAAACATCAAGATAAAGATTTTTCATGCAAATGAAACAGACTTTATCCAGGGGATGGCAGGGAAGGAGGCGAACGGGGAAGCAACAGGTTAGAGGGTAGACGAGTGTTCACTTGCATGAAAGGGAAACAATATTCCACAAGACGGACATGAGGAAAATAAGGGCGAGGGCAACAGAATAAGCTATTTGATGGTTTGATAGGTCTTTTAAGTTGTTAAGTATGAAAATGATGACCTGAAATGTAAACCCCCGTGTAATTCAAAATAAAAACAATTAAAGATCATTCTATATACCAGTTACAACCATGTGATCAACTGAGCGTAGGATTGTATTATTGAGTATTTCTTGTTCTTTATTCTATGTGTGTGTGTGTGTGTGTGCCTAATCAAGTTGTCCTGCCCAGTCAGTTCTGCTCACAGCCAACCACTGCAGGGTCTTGTGTCCTCCTTACCATTGTTATGTTTGAGCTCATGGTTGTAGCCACCGTGTCAATCTGTCCGGCTGAGGGTCTTCATCCTTTACTCGGACCCTCTCTACTTTACTAAGCACATGTCCTTTTCCAGGGACTGCTCTCTCCTGAAAGCCTTTCAGAAGGATGTGTACATTCTGGCTCCGACAGATTGGCTTGTTCCATGGTACTCTCGGTACTCTTTCCCCAAACCATAATTCAAATGCATTCTTTCCTCTGTGATCTACTTTATTCACTGTCCACGTTTCACATGCCCATGAAGCACAGCTTGGGGCAGGGTGCAGCTTAGTCCTCACAGTGACGTCTTTGTTCTCGGACACGTGTAATCTGCCTTGTGTGGCAGCTTTACCCCATGCAAGATGTCCTCTGGTTTCTTGACTGCTGCTTTCACGAGCATCCCTGTTGGTCCAAGTAAAACGATGTCTTTGACAGCTTTAATCTTCGCCCCCTTTATCAGGACACCGTCTATTTTTCCGGCTGTGAGGACTGTCATTTTTCATAAGCTTGAGTTGTAATCCATGCTGAAGGTAGGCTACAGGCTTTCCTTCACATCAGCAAGTGCGTCAGGTCCTTCTTGCTGTCAGCCAGCCAGCTTGGGTCATCTGCCTCTCTCAGATTGTTCATAAGTCGTCCTCCCCTGATGCCACATTCTTCTGCATGTAGTCCAGCTTCTCAAATCATTTGCTCCTCGTATAGATCAAATAAGTATAGGGAAAGCAGACGAGCATTTCCTGGTTTTAAACAATGCAATATTCCCTTGTTTTCTTCACACAACTGCCTCTCCGTCTACGTCGAGGTTCCCGTGAACACAGTGTTGTAAAATTCCCATTTTTCTCAGTGTTATCAATAGCTTGTTATGATCCACACAGTAAAATTTATATACCCAATAAGAGACAATATTCATTATTCAATATCAATGTATACCCAATAAGAGCAGTATTCTCTGCTTGAGCCCCAAGATCTATCTGACTTCAATAATGGTATGCCCTCGTGCCATGTCCGCTTCTGAATCTAGTTTGAATTTCAACAGCTTCCGGCATTAGTACTGCTATAGAAGTTTTTTAATTATCTTCAACAAAAGTTTATTATATAGGATACTAATTGTATTGGTCAATAATTCCTACATCCCACTGGGTCACCTTCCTCTGAATGGGTGCAATATGGATCTCTTCTAGTCGGTTGGCCGGGACCTGTTAGCTATGGACACGTGAGTGCTTCCAGCACTTCATCTTGTTGAAACATGTTGATTGGCAAGCTTGCCAATTCCTAGAGCCTTGTCTTTCCACTAATGCCTCCAGGTAGCCTGGACTCCTTCCATGCCATCATTCTCGATCACAAGCTGCCTTTGGAAACACTTCAGCCCAGATCACTGCTGGTTTATCGTAACCCCCGCTGGAGCCAAGGCAGCGTGGAGATCACAGCTGTCAGCGCTGCGCTGAGGTGTGTGTGTGTGGACCTCTGACATCTTCAGGCACCCAGAGCCATGGGGAACCCGGTTAGATCCACCCTCCCTTGTGTTAGCCTCCCTCGCTACACAGCAGTTCCACCTGGTCCACCCCCCTTTCAGAGGGCACTCACTGCCCCACTCGTGTGGAGGAAAGGTGGCACAACGCCCTCTGGGGCATTAGGTTGAGTCCCTGGCACGCTTTCATTCACCTGGCAGCAGGTGGGGGGAGCAAGAACTCACTTTTGTCAGGCATTGCAGAAAGCCCTGAGCTGTAGGCGGGGCTCTTTGGTTCATGGATGGCCAGTGAAGAATTTGTTACTCCTCCTGATCTGTGTGTGTGGAGCGGGGGTACCCTTCTTGGTTGTATTTGGAGCCCTGTCTTCCTTCAGATTCAGGACTCTGGCTTTTTGCCAAGTGTATCCATTGCAAAGGGTCAGTGGAGCCTGTCTGTCCAGCCTGCCATCTTTCCTGGAAGCCCTTTGGAAGCTGAAAAATAGACCAGGGAAGTTGACCACGCTCCCTCCCCCTCTAGCCTCATCTCGATGCACCTGTGCTTTCTTCAAGGATAGCAAGCAGTCTTGTGAGAATTTCACTGTGAAATCCTATCGAGGCTACAGCCATCTTGCCCCCCCCCCTTTTTTTTGGATTCCCAAACTCAAAGCACACTTACCTGGAAGAAGATTTGAGTCCCTCAAAGATGCCCAACCTGTTTTGACATGGTGTTAATTGAAGTGTGCAGAATTACTCTGGGAAGTATTGCCTTAAGAGGTGAACAGACCTAGATGGAAGATGGAGGAATATGTTGAGAAACAATAGCTTTACACTTTTTGTGGGGGTAACCAGCCCCTCACAAGTGCAATTGTATGGTTAGATATATAAAGATTACAGTAAAATCAGAGAGAATAAGAGATAGGAGAAGGTAAAATAGAGGCCAAACATATTTCATAGTAGCATGCTCACCTCCTGGATAGCCATCTCACCAGCTAGGTCTGCGCACAGCGTGGGCAGAGGGCAGGAACCAGGGCAGGAGGGTCTCCCTATTTCTGGCCAAGGCCCATATATACTTAGGGTTGTGATTACAGGTAACCACACACATCACAGGAAGGGGCTATACAATAGCCATAAGCATGACAAAAAGGGAGTGAGCTAGGGGTGTACATTAATAGAAAGGGGAGGGATTAGGGGGTACACATGTGACAAGATGGGTGGACCCTAGACTCAAGATGGCAGCCTAACCTTGGTCCCCCTTGAGTGGGCTTGACTTCCCTGGGCTCTCCTTCAGGGAAACAATCTACTATCCTTATCAGAAGGGAGTTGGCCCTACCAGGGTGGGACAGACTACACAGTTTGATTGTTCTGGATGTCTGATAACCCTTAGGGAGCATAACCTCTGACCTGCTTTCGTTGACCTCCAAGTGTATAGTCACTTGCCATATGTAGCAAGCAGCTCGGTTTGGCATATATATATATATATATATATATATATATATATATATATATATATATATATATATATATATATATATATAAATAAAATGTAATCATTTTATTGGAGGCTCATACAACTCTTACGGTTTGACATATATTTGGGGGAGACAACTTGGGAGAAATCTTTCTGTATCCCACACATTTTGTTACTCTTAAACTTTTCTCATCTGTAGCAATTCTTTATGGCTTAACCTTGTGATAGTTTATTGTGCCAACCTGGCTGACAAACACATGCTGGGTTAATTGAAGGACGGAAGGATAAATGGCTCAGTGAGCCTCACCTTTTGAGTTCTTGGGTTTCTTGCTGTGATGGTCAGATCAGGGTGCAGCTGCCTTAGCCAGTTCCCTGCTTCAGCTGGCAAGGCTCACTTTTTGCAAGACATCCCCGAGAAGCCGCATGGACCTACCCCGATGCAGCCCTGGGTGCTGCAGCAGCCATGTGGAGACCCCTGCCAGAGCTGAGATGCTGACATACTCAATGATTCAGCTTTCCTCCTGCAGTCAGCATCATAGTGTGTGCTTTGTGAGATGGAGGACTTTGTGGATTGATGTCAGACGTATGGGTTAATGTTGGACTTGTGGGCTTGGGCAGCACTGGGTTGGGATGTTTTCTTGATGTGCACTTAACCTTTACGTAAAATTCTTATGTTTCTGTGGATTTGTTTCTCTAATGTACCCAGACTAACACACCTTGTATATGCCTGTTTGTATATATGAGGGAGCTTCAAAAGTTCATGAAAAACGAAAATGGAATTCTTCTATAAACTTGGAAATCTCCTATGGTTAAATGAGCCCTCATGGTGCAGTGAGTTATGTATGAGGCTACAGACTTCAAGGTTAGCAGTTCAATCCCACCAGCTGCTGCATGGGACAAAGGCGAGACTAACCTCTCTCATAGCTTTATAGTCTAGGGAGAAGTAAGGAACAGTTCTACTGTACTACAGGGCTGACACGAGTTAGAATCGATGGCAGTGGGTCTGGCTATCTTGGTCTGGTTCAAGATGTGGACAGGTGCCAAGGGGAAGTGATGATGTTCACGTTGTTCTGCATTCTGATATGACATAACCTCCATTCTGTGCTATGTGATGATCATCTAACGTGCTGTCGACCCTAACCTTTCTGTGTAATAAAAGGAATCCATTGGGGCCTGGTGGGTCACCTGTTGGGTTGCTAACCTCGAAGGTCAGCACTTGGAAACCGCCAGCGATCCTGCAGGACAAAGATGAGGCTTTCTATTCCTTTAGAAAGTTAAGTCTTGGAAACCCACAGGGGCAATTCTACCGTTCTCTAGGGCTACAATGAAATCAGAAGGAATTCGATGGCAAGGAGTTTGGGTTTTGGTTTTATACCTAATGAAGGGTACCCGGTTGGCATTATGAGTTAGGTATCAGACTGCTCTCTGCAAAGCTGGGGGTTCAAACCCACCAGCCACCCCACAGGACAGACGAGTCTGTTCCTGTGAACATTTCCCTTGGGAACCGTGCGGGTCCCGATGCGTGGGAATCCACCGACAGCGACAGCTCTGGTTTATATGCGAAGGAAGCAGCCTCGGGTAGGGCTTGTCCACAGATGGCTGTGCCAACACGGCTTTGCCTGCTTTGGATCCTGCATCCGGCTCATCAGCTTCTCACCTCTGGTCCTGGGACTTGAGTTGGAGCCTGTTATCTAACCTGTCCAATCTGGTATATGCCAGCTTCTGAATGTTGCACCTGTTGCCCCTTCTGCCAATTGGAGCTTGTCAGGCACCGCCTCCCTATTAGGCATGTGCCGCCTTCCACTTTCCATTTCCTTGAGATAAACGGTTATGTGAACACATACCTGAGACTGGTGTTGCTTTTCTAGGGAACCCAGCCTCAGATCCCAACACTTCTGAAGCACACTGCACACAGTTCCACTGCACACAGACGCCTAAGTGTTCGCTCATTCTCTGGTCCTGAGAGGCGACTCGGCTTCCATCTTGCTCATTCTTTCTTGCTCTCTTGCTTATTCTGATAGAAGCCACTACACCAGCTGCTGAACTGGCCTCAGAAGGCACCCGTGGCAAGGAGCCGTTCCCTATCTTCAACTTAAGAAGCGCCTTCTCAACCTCAGGGACTAACCGTAGTGGCTGTGTGAGAGCATCCAGCTCACAGACAAGAAAGCCTACGTGATTCGATCTCAACATAGAAAGAGATTTTCACACACTCAAATTGGTTTACCAGTGTATCTTTAAAGAGGAAATTAAACTTTATATAATTTATATTTCCTTACATCAAAAATATCTTTAGTAAAATTAAAGAACACATTCAAAATTAGGTAGAAATCTTTCCCCCTGCCATTTTAATCCAGACCAGTCTCCCTCTGGGCTGTGCCTCTGGGGATAATTAGGTTACCATCCTGAGATGCGGCGCCTGCACTGGCTGAGAAAACCAGGATGAACACCAGCCCCAAACAAGAGGGTAGGGGGCGGGGGAGGAAACAGTGATAACCAGCCCTCCCCTTCACTTACTAAGGGACTGTGAATGCAAAGTCCAGACCCCCTCCTTCCAAATAAGAAACAATGCAGAAGTGAAACCCAGAGTGGAACAGGAATGATGGATGTGCTGACAGCCTCACAGCGCTGCCTCCTACACTGAAGATGGAGAGGAGGCGTTCTGAAAACTAAGTGTCTGATTGTCTGGCCTCTTCTATTCGGAATGGTCCCATGCCAGTATGCTTGTTTCCCAAAGGGGTCTGAAATGCAGTCCAAGACGTGATGGGTTAGAATCAACCAGCTCACTCACAAGAGACACCCCTGGATGATGACTTTGACTTGCTGAGACGACTCAGCACATTATTTCCGAGTGGGAAGTCAGGGCAGCCTGAGAGGGGAACAATCTACCTTTGCCGACAGGTTTACCAGAGGACACCCGTGTTTTTTGTTTTGCTTTTGCAGTGTGTCTTTTAAACGGCCAAGACCACGGCTTCACAGAATAATACATGACAGTGCACGGAACAGAAGGAGAGGTTTTTCTGAGGGCGACTGCAAGGCCTCTCTGTAAGGTCCATCTGGATGTGAACTCGCAGGCCTGTGGCCTTCATGAACTCGAGCCCGCCTCCTTTGGGGCTGCAGTCGCCTCCGTGGGCGCGACTCCCTCTAACACTTCCGGCTTCTCCTTCTCTTCCTCAGCGTCGTCGTCATCCTGGGGGTAGAGGTCCGGGTACTGCTGCATGCACTCCTGCATGGCCCGGAACTGGTCTATGCAGTCTGAGCCCTTGACATCCGCCGTGCTGTAGTGGAAGCAGGAGAAGGCGGACTTGAACTGCTCCCCACAGGGGCCGCTGGCCATGCCGCCAAGGCACGGGCAGTTCCAGTTAATGTCTCCATTGGGCAGTATCAATCCTGGAAAAGAAATATAGGGCAAGACGTGAGGAAAGCCTTCTCTAAGAACGAACAATATTCAAAGCCCTCTCTGAAGGCTGTGAGACTGTGCCCCAAGAGCTAAATAATGCAAACTATCTGATTTAGAGAAGCAGCAGTCAGTGGAATGGTTAGGGAGCAGCCCTTGAAAGTCCAAATCCTTCACGATGCTGAACTAGTGACCCTCATCCAGGCCCTGGCCTGAGTCCCATAGAAACTAGTAGAAAGGAAGAGATAGGTGTCCTTATGTGCTGACACGGATAGATGTCCACAGCATGCTGTACAAGGAGAAGGCTGGTGGGAGAGGAGGAGAATCTGAGTCCATTCTTTAACGATGAAATACTTGGAGGACTAGCAGCCAAACGGTTCAATTGTGTGTACAGGTGTGTGTGTGTGTGTGTGTGTGTTTGGGGAGGAGGGGGAGGACCGGAATGATGTGGGGATTCCATATGGATGTTCATTTTCTCTATTACTTAAATGTCCCCCCTGTTCCTTAACTGTGACCCTTGGTCACACCAAAGTAGTATTTCCTAATTTTCTGACAGGTTTTTATTTATTTTTAAAATCATGCCATTGGGAGCTCTTACATACCATCATAGCCTTCCATGGTTCAATCATGTCCAGCAGTATTGTACAATTGCTACCACAATCAGTTTCAATACGTTTTCTTTCTTGAACTCCTTGATATCAGCTCCCTTTACCTCCCCTCCCACCAAGAGTCCTTATTTTATTGTTTGTGCTGCATCTCATACCATCCAATGTTTTTAATACGATAGCTTCACGATCATCTTTCTCATCGCAAACCTGAAGATACAATTTAGGAGGACGTTTCTAACACTGGTCTTTTGCAGACACTAAATAAATGCCCAGTCGAAGGACACGGTTTTCCACTCTAGGGAAGTACTGGGGCTTGGCATACTGACCAAATGCCCAAGTCCCAGGCTGCGCTCTTCCTTCGAAGCTGATCGAGGGACCAGCTGTTCTTTCTTTGTGACCTGGGTACCAGAGTGGAGCTGTCAGCTGGTACTGCCCCTTGAGCAGGCATTCCTGTTATGACCTCCACTGCCTTACTCTGTAAGTCACCAACCTTGCACATCTTCTGCAGAAGGCACTACCAATCCCAGCTTACACATGAGGGTCCTGTGGGTCTGTGGAATCCAAGTTGGGCTGGAGACAGTTCAGTCATTTTCCCGCAGGTCCCAATGGAAAAACATACACAAAGGCTGCCCCCAGAGGTTCAAATCTGCTAACAACCCGAATACACTAATGCTGAGAACAACCCAGGTCTGCAGGGGTACTTGGTTCCTTAGTTCTCAGGAGACTAAGATAGCACTCTACACACACACACACACACACACACACACACACTCACTCACTCACTCACTCACTCACTCACTCACTCACTCACTCACTGCCATCCAGTCGATAATGACTCACAGTGACCCTACAGAACAGGGTAGAATTGTTCCTGGACTGTGACTCTTCATGGAAGTAGAAAGCCCTGGCTTTCTCCTGTGGAGCAGCTGGCGGTTTCAAACTGCTGACCTGCATGAGCAGCCACTATAAGCAACCACTATGCCCCTGGGGCTCCTCGTCAGACAGCTCTCCGTGGAGCACATTTATGATGCCAGCAATCTGCAGGTTTGGGATCTAGATGATAACTCTGGCATTTTAAATCAAGTCAGCCCTGAGATGCAGTGTGTCTTCAAACACATCTAACTTCCTTCACCAGTATCCACGTTCTTCTTGGCTGTTTTCCCATCTGTAAGGTCCTCTTGGCTTTTTGGTTCTATGAAAATTAACACTGCCCAACGCTTAGCTGTTTGAAGTGCTATGATGGGGTGCAGACAGCTGGCATAAACAGAAAATCCCTCCAGTCCGCCAAATAATGTTGCACCTGAGGGCTCAGAATGTGCGAGTTCTCTGTGTGTAACGATTCACTGCAAGGTGAATAAGTAGGTACAGCATCGGAGCAGAGCTCGTGTACGTGATGGAGGAGCTAGTAGGAGAGGACACAGAAATGATAAAGAAGACTGGTGCTGCTGCTGGACAAGTGGACAGTGACCCACCAGGTTGGTGGCTCAGATCCTCCAGCCAGTCTACGGGAGAGAGATGACTGACAGCCTCGTAATCCCCGATCAGGGCTGCTCTGAGCTGGAACGGACTCGATGACACATGGCACTGGAGGAGGAGGTCCAGTGTAGAGGGAGGAACAAGCATATATTTCTTGAGACATCCCAAACAAGACCTGACCTGTCCAGCAGGCCCCACAGTCTTGCGTGAATTTTCCATGCCAGGTGGTGGCTGGGGCATTTCGCAGGAGAGCGCAGGGACGTCACAGAACATGCATGAGTGTCTGGCCTGCTGGCTAACCAGGTCTCTCTCTGTGGCAGACGGCCATCTGAGCTGTGACTCTAGAGCTCGATGCTCTCCTCCAAGAGCTGTGTCCATCAGCAACAACACAGGCCCTGGGGCCTCACCCCCAGGGCAGGGACTCAGAGCATGGCTGGAAAGCACTCACTCTCCCTCACCTCCGAGGGAGATGGACACCCTCACAGCACAGGTTGGTTAGGCTGAGCTCTGGAAAGGATCAATCTCGCCGAGTGTCCCCAAGCCATGTGTGTGGGCCCCTGGGGGCTGCCGGTCACTCACCGTGCTCCTCGTACGGATCGTCAGGGTCATCGGCCACGAGCTCTGCACTGCTCGGAGTTTCATGGTCTTCTTTCGTCACAAATATGATTCGGTCCTTCCCTGCATTTGGAGAACAGAGCACGAAACGCGTCACTCAAGAGTAGCGAAGCAGTCACAAACGGGGTTTGAATAGCACCCTCTCCAATTCAAGTCAGGGCCCCATCCAACTGCTCCCCTCTGGGCTCGGTAGCTCTCTGGGGAGGTTCTTCCAGAGACTCCTTCCAAGTGCCTGCCTTGCAACCATGGCTGCCCCAAGGCTGGGCAATGAGGAAGCCAGGGAAACAGCAGCACAATTCGACGTCTGCACATACGCCCCATCGGCAGACAAAACGCCCTTTGCCAAAAGCACTATTCGCTTTGGGTTTCTGGACTCTTTCTGTATTCCTCCTGCTGTTCAATTACCTTTCAGGTCCAAAGCTGTAGACTCGCTCCAGGATTCATATCCTCTTCCCAGATGGATGTTCCTATTGGATCCTACAAGTCACTACTGTGTCGCCCAAGTTTCTTCTAAGACCCCAGTTGTCAGGGGAGCCAGCCCCTAACAAATCATCACAGGCCCGGCAGATGCAACTGCACGGCGATAATATGTAAAGATTACAGGAAAGTCATAGAGAATGAAAGAGAGAGGAGAGCAAGTAAATGAAGGAGTCAGACACATAGCATGCTCACCTCAGGCCGCTTGGTGGTCCATGTGGGGACATGGAAGGTGGGAATGGCAGGGGAGAGGGAGCAAGGAAGGAGGACAGGGGTAGAGCGACGGGGAAGAGAGCAATTTATTACTCACCAAGGCTTATATATCTTTGGGGGGAGGGCCTACAAGCTCCCTAATTACAGGTAAAGACACACGTCACCAGAAGGGGTTGTACTATAGGTAAAATAGTAATAGGAGGGGAGATCTAAGGGTATACACAAAATAGGAAGGGGAGGTAATAGGGGTAAACAAGTGACAAGATGGGCGGATCCTAGATTCGGATGGCAGCCTAACTTTGGATGTCACTGAGCAGGTTTGACCACGTCTCTGGCTCTCCATGGAAACCATTATCAGTAGTTGTGAGCCCCACCTGCAGTGGACCAGACAGCAGTCTGATGGCTGAATGCCTACAGGGAGAGTATCTCTAAGCATCTGACCTTCCACCATGTGCTGGCCAACAGCCTCTACGCTTTGGCATCTCTTTGGGGGAGACAAAGCTGGGGAAGTGTCTTTTTATATCCCACACCCAGTCACTGCCTGCCCTCTCCCTCCGGTCACCCTACCTGAAAGGCACTAGCACATGATCTTGGACCTGTTTGCCCTCCCACGTTTGGTTGGGTGATCACCAGTCTTCTCTGCGTCCCGCACCTCTCTCAGCAGCCCCTCCTTCCACAGCTTCCTGACCAACTGGTCCTTCCCTGTCTCTCGGCCCCTCCCCAGTGCTGCCACTGATTTCTCACTAGCCGAGACTCTCTACCCCAACGAGCCAGTCAGCTTGTGTTGAGGTCGGTTTGGTCAAGTATGTACCAAGCTCGCATCAATAGTGTCTGCTGTTACCCATTCCAGAGGCCCGGGGTCCAGTCAGCTGGGGTGGGGGACAGGCATCCAGTGGAGGGCAGGTATCAGTGCGGGTCCAGAGAGCAGCGGGGGTGTTCAGACCAGGGCGGTGCTCCTGCTTGCCTTTCACACATCTGTGTGCTTTGGCGCTCATTTCTTATCTCTGCAGAACCCTGGTTCCTCAGTCAGTATAAAACCAAACTACCAAACCCACTGCAGTTCCAACCAGTGTCTGAGACTGTGAATCGGTACAGAGGCACGCCGCGTCCCTCCCCTGTTTCTCCCAGTGGGAGGTGGGCTTTGACTGCCGACTTGTGGTTAGCAGCCCAACTCGTAAGCTTCTACACCACCAGGCCTCCCGATGACCAAGGAACAGTGGCCAGGGAAAGTGATGACGGCACAAGAGGAATGCCAGTAAGGTCATGGAGGGAAGGACAACGACGGAGGAGAGCACCAAACCCAAGGGCATGAAGGTGAGGCTGGCCAAAAGCATATCAGTCCTTACCCTAGAACCCTCATCCCCCACCCCACCACTCAATGCCATAAGTCAAGCCGACTCACAGCGACCCAACAGGACAGGACAGGACAGAACTGCCCCTGCAAGTGCACCAGCAGGGCGCTGTAGGACAATAATAAAGGTCGGAACTAGAGGCCCCGAGATCACTGTGAACTCAGGAATGACGATGGAGCTGTGATCAAGCAATTAAGACAGCAGGGCAACCAAAATACCAAACACACTGCTATCACAATTGAGCTGGACACAGCAACTCTGTGGGGTGAGAACTATAGGGTGAGAACCCTATACGATAGCACTGCCCCTGTGGGTTTCTGAGACATTAACTCTCTGGGACTAGACGGCAGAGTGGCTGGTGGTTTTGAACTACTGACTTTGGGGTTAGCAGCCCATGGCTCACCCACTAGGCCATCAGGGAGCCTCTGAGCTAAGACCCAGGGGACACCTGGCTTAGTTGGGTTGGTTGAGTGAACTAGCAGCATGTTGAGAATAACATTTGTGAGCTGCCAGCTGAGGTGCAACTGCTGGTCTCCGCCTGGGAGCAAGGGACAGGTGTGCGGTGGAGCGGAGAGACCTTTCTACCCTGGGCTCTGTAGCTCCCACCCTGGGTGGGACTCTGCGAACAGGGGTGTGTAGCGCTGATCAAGAGACTGGTCAGTGCTCGCTACCACTCCCCCGGATACAAGGAGGAGCCATCTTTGGGGCAGCGGCAGAGACCCTGAGGACCTTGGCAGCGCAGGTCCCAGACCTCCAGGACTAGATGAGTCGGATGGTAGGATGGAGACTGAGGAGCAGCACCAGGACTGTGGGACAGGTTGACAGAGCTTCCTGGCCCGTGGAGGTTAAATCAAGGGTCCACATAGCGGAAAGGCTGAGAACCAGAGAGAGACTTGGCTGCTGGCTGCGGACAGCGATGACTGCATCCTTACTGCTTGCTGGGCCTGACTTTGGTGGCCTGTTACCTTTCCTAAGAAGCCACTGTAATTGTGAGTACTGTCTGGGAAGTGTGTGCGCTGCAACGAGTAACTGATCGCAGCATAGACGTGCGGTGGTTGCTGTCAGAATAGGAAATGGGTGGATTGTGGAAGCCTGCCTGATCGCCGACTCACGCCAATAGGGACGCCAGAGGGGGTCAGAGGAGGTGGCTCGTTGCCGTTCATAGCACATGGAAAGTCACAGGGACCAAAGGACCGCACAAACCTCAGCCTCCACGAGCCTGAGACCTGAAGAAGGAGATACAAACCAAATTCACCGTCATGGAGTTTGCTTCTGACCCAGTAGACTGTGAACTCTTGACGGGAGTAGACAGCCTCCTTTCTGCTGCTGGTTTCTGCAGTCGGACTGGTAACCACCATGCCCCCAGAGCTCACCCGGGAAGAACTACATGTCCCCGCGTCTGTTACCAACTGCTCTGAAAGGGATCCCATTAGAAAGAACAAAATTAACAATTTTAAAAGAGATCAGGCTTTCTCATGGGATCGAGACTCGAACCTCTAAGACTGTGGTCTTCAGCTGCCCTGCTGGTCAGGAACTGAACTCATCCAGGGTTCAGTTTTTAAAATCATTTTACTGGGGGCTCATACAACTCGTCACCATCCATACATCCATCCACTGTGTCAAGCACATTTGTTGTCATTATCATTCTCAAAACATTTGCTTTCTACTTCAGCCCTTCATCTCAGCTCATTTTTCCCTTCCTCCCTCATGAACCCTTGATAATTTATAAATTATTTTGCTTACACTGTCCGACGTCTCTATTGTCCCCACTTCACCCATTTTTCTGTTGTCTGTCCCCCAGGGAGGAGGTTATATGTAGATCCCTGTAATCAGTTTCCCCTTTCCACCCCACCTTCCCTCCACCCTCCCGGTATCGCCATTCTCATCACTGGTCCTGAGGGGTTCATCTGTCCTGGGTTCCTTGTTTCCAGTTCCTATCTGTTCCAGTGTACATCCTCCGGTCTAGCCAGATTTGTAAGGTAGAATTGGGATCATGATAAGGGGGGAGAGGAAGCATTTAGGAACTAGAGGAAAATTGTATGTTTCATCGTTGCTACACTGCACCCTGACTGGCTTGTCTTCTCCCTGCGACCTTTCTGTAAGGGGATGTCCAGCTGCCTACAGATGGGCTTTGGGTCTCCACTCTGCACTTCCCCTCATTTACAATGATATGAAATTTTGTTCTTTTATGCCTGATACCTGATACCTTCAACACCTTGTGGTCACACAGGCTGGTGTGCTTCTTCCATGTGGGCTTTGTTGCTTCTGAGCTAGATGGCTACTTGTTTACCTGCAGGCCTTTAAGACCCCAGACGCTATATCTTTTGATATCTGGGCACCATCAGCCTTTCTTTACCACATTTGCTTATGCACACATTTGTCTTCAGCGATCATGGAGGGAAGGTGTGCATCATGGAATGCCAATTTATTAGAACAAAGTGTTCTTGCATTGAGTATTTGAGTGAAGGTCCAATGTCCACATGCTGCCTTAATACTAAACCTATAAAATATGCATGTAGATCTATTTTCCACCATCCTATATATATTTACATATGCACATGCCTGTATTTAGTCCTCTATAGATGCCCTTTGCCTCTTATTTCTTTCCTCTATTTCCTTTTACTTTCCTCTTGTCCCACTACCATGCTCAGCTTCATTTGTGTTTCAGTAATTTCTCTCGGTTACGTTGCCCTTGCTGAAACCCTACCAGGCCTCTCACACCCTCCTTGACACTAGTTTTGGATCACTTGTTGCTCCCTCGTCCCTGGGTTGGTCAACGCCATCTCCTTTCCCCCGCATCTCCTTCTCCCATGTCCACCCAGAACCAGCAATCCAGTTATTTTCTCCTCCAGACGGTTCATCCAGGCTATCTTACCTAGATAGATCTGTAGATAATAATATGCACCAAAAAACAAGGCAAAGCAAGACAAAACACAACAATGGCAACAACAAAGAAAACCAATGACCAAGAAAAGAATAAATTAAAAAATAAATAAAAAGAAAAACCTGTAACTAGATCAAGGTCTGATTTTTGACCTCTAAGCGCGTCCTACAGTCGAGTCTGATGGGGTGACACACTCTGGCCCCAAAGTCTATGGTTTGCACTCCCTTGGGAGCTCCCTGCTCTGCGCCCCATGTTGCTCTGCTGCATGCCTTTAGTGTTTTGCCTCGGTGTGGTTGGGGTCAGACCGAGCCAATCCTGACACTGATTCTCCAGTGTTGTCCCCGTAGGACCATGGGCCAGTGAGGGACTTCGTGTCTCATAGTGGGATCAGCCATATGGTCCACTTTGTGCATTGGCTGCTCTGAGTGGGGTTATCGTCCTCCAGGCCTGGTGGGCCAGGATGTGCTCCATTCTCTCTTCCTCCCCCTTCATTTGCTCTTGTGTGTTCTGATCAGACACGTCCCTCTCCCAGAGCTGTCCTCTAAAGTAAATTCTCCGAGGGGGAGGGGCAGTTGTCCACAGAGCTGGGATTGGGGCCGAGCCTTTAGGCCCCTCCACTGGCTCCCCTCTCCATGCCGGCACACTGCATTCGCATCCCCGTAAGCCTGTCCCTCTGTCCCTCCCCATTTTCTGGTCTGCCAGCAGGAGTTCCAGATGGGTGAGTCTTAACCAGTCGCCATTTTGCCGGCCTCTCCCTTCCAGGGTTCAGTTTTTAACCAAGCAATCCCAAAACCAAACGCACTCGTTGCAACCCTACGGGGCCGAGTAAAAGTGCTCCTGGGGGTTTCCAAGACATGTTAACTCTTCCCCGGAGGAGCAGAAAGCCTGTCTTTCTCTCCAGCCCAGCAAAGGGCAGCTTCCTGAAGCACCGTTAGGGAAGTATGCACTCCCGAAGAGTAATCAGCCGTCAGATTGCAAAGGGCAAAGTTCACAAGGGCTAGAAAAAGAGGAAAGGAAATGGGGAGCACAGGGAGCAAGTGCGGTAAGGGACGTTGCACTGTGGGGACAGCAGTCAGTGACATGAAGCAAAATGGGTATATACTGTTGAATGGAAAACTTCTGATTTGCTCTGTAAACCTTCACCAATTCACAATAAAAAAAGAGGTGGGGGGATTTTAATAGAGGGCACTATGCTATCCCATCAGAAGGTGCTCCAGTGATTTTCCTGACAGTTGATAACCAGCACTTACCTTCATTAATTCATAAAAGCCAAGCCCACTGCTCTCCCTGCCTCACAGGAACCCGAGCACACAGAGCAGACCCACTTCTGAGGGGTATGCCCCTGCGAATCCTCAGGGGCAGCACGCAGGTCTGCCCGTGGAATGACAGCTGGGGGCTTGAACCACAGACCCGATGGTGAGCAGCCCCGCTTCACCCACTGCGCCACCAGCGCCCCTCTCTTTAATTCAGAGGTTGCCAAGAGGTTTCATCATTTCTTTTTATAAATTAGTAGGATTATTAAAAATGAAGAACCATTACCCCTTATTTACTCCTCATGTACCCAGTGGTACAGTTTGTACGGTGGGAGGGGGGTGGAGACAAACTGAACTGTTCAGACTTTCATGTTCAGAATCGAGGTCTCTGGAAGATGCAACTGCACTGTACACAGATGCACCAAGTACAGGGAACTTCAACGCAACCAACAGTTCCTGAGCGCCTCGCCTGCAGCAGGAACCTGCCTTGCTAAGTTGAGGGACTGAGAGGAATAGGAAGAGGTCCTGCATCCCTTAGACAAACAAAAGACCACCTACCTCACTGCCATGTCGTGGATTTCCTAAGCTCGAAGGGGCATTGTTTGTGAGAAAGCGCCAACCGCTCTGCTAGAGTCTACGAAGACAACTGTTCTGTGCTGGGTTTGAGAAGTCACAGGCGAGAAGACACCCATCCTAGGGGAGCTCAGGAGAGGGGCCACATCTAGGGCATGGCTCCTGGCAAAGAGCTTCAGGGAGGAGAGGAGGTCACGCAGTCCAGAGGGAACCATGCAGGCAAAAGGCGATCCCGACTCAGGTGGAGGTGAACTCGCACATGATCACAGCTGGAAAAGGCTTCCTTGAGCAAGTGGAGTTTGAAAGGAGATCTGAAAAGCCCAGGGAAGCCTTCCTTGCCAGCTCAGAACCTTTCAGGGTGCCCGCATAAAGCGCTGGGCTTTTGCTCCCTGTTAATTGTCTGCAATTAGACACTCATCTGCAGGTGCCCGAGGGCCACCTCTTCCACCTGATGCCAGGAGGGCAGAGGGTGTGTCACCTTTGTCACTAAAATGAGGGGCTTCAACCGTTCGAGGAGAAACGGATCAGAAAGATAATGGACGTTTTCCACAAACTTAAAAAACTTTTCCCCAGATCAATGTCCTGTATTAACCGAGACACAATAACTTGTCTTCTGGTTTGTTGAAACAATAGGTCAAGGGAGATGTCGGGCAGTGTAAGATAAGACAAAATAATAATTTATAAATTATCAAGGGTTCATGAGGGAGGGAGGAGGGGGGAAAAGAGGAGCTGATGCCAGGGACTTAAATGGAGAGCAAATGTTTTGAGATGAGGGCAATGAATGTACAAATGTGCTTTACACAATTGATGTACGTATGGATTGTGATAAGAGTTGCATGAGCCCCTTACAAAATGATTAAAAAAAGATTTAGTCTCAGAAACTCTAAAAAAGCAAAGCAAAAGAAAGAATAGGGCAGACAAGACTAGGCACAGTCATGTCTATCAAAGTGGCTGGCCACACACCCCCAGCCTCCCATTCATCTGAAGGACATGCCTGACAAAGACGACTGATTTTAGGACAGGCAGCTTCACCTTCTTTCCCGTACGCTTGTTCTTCCTGGGAGACGGGAGAGACTTCTTCCTTTCCTTAGCACCACATGAAGAGTGCCCTCCTTTTCAATGCTGTGGTCACACAAGGTACACCTACCTTCCAGCTGCTTGCAGCGCAGATCAGACTCTGCTGACCAGGAGGAATTCCCTCCTTACCCTGGGTCTGGGCTAACGCAGCTGAGGGCTCAACCTCAACAGCGATGGTCCTCCCCATTAGGGTTGTTAGAAAAACCTGCCTGTTGGCAATGGTTTCATCGCAGGTGGGGGTCAGGAAGGAGTCCACAAACTTTTTGAAGCCCCCTCCGTGTCTGGCCAACGGTTGCTTCAAAAACACTTTGTTGATGGAACAGGAGAGGGCCGGCTTAGCACTGGAGCAGAGAGAGAAAACCACAGCAAGGGACACTGTGGAGGCCACAAGGAGCCGTGCGGGCAGCCCGGGGTCAGAGAGCAAGGCGGTATCCGCACTGTCAAATACCATCAATGTCAAGCTGAGGGATTTTACTTGAAGGCTGTGTGATGGGGTGGTTCCTGAAGTAAATCAGGGAAGGTGAGTAATGAACTCAGGACAGGGGGAAGCAAGGATTCATTCAGTAAAAGATTTCAGTACCTATGATAGACCTGGCCTTGTGCTAGGTGCTGGGGATACAGCTCTGCTAAGATTCTCAACTTAGTGGGAGAAGATACACAGAAAAGTAGAACAGTGAGGAAATAAATGAACAAGAGAATTTCAGGGCATTCGGATACAGGAGAAACCCAGGTGGCGCAGAAGTTACAGCACTTATGTAAATGGAGGAGAAAAATGCGGCAGTCTGCTTCCTTACAGCCTCAGACACCAGATGGGACAGTCCCACTGTGCTAACAAGTCGCTGAGACTCAGAACCCAGTCAATGGCAGCGGGTTTTAAAGACATCAGTAGTAAGGCTTGAAACAATGGGTCAGACAACACTTGCCAAGTATGGCTTCAAGACCCAAGGTAAGAGGAGTTCTAGAAGGCGGGGGTGCTGAGAGAAAATATTTTAGAAGGAGCTCCGCCCCTAACTAGCAATCTGAACCCCCTTCCTGGGCGTCAGGTGCCCTGAGTTATTTAAGGGTGTAGTACTATTCACCAAAGAATCAAGGTGTGTTTTCTTTGGAGTTTTATATTCTTGTGCCCACCCCCATCACCTTGCCTAGAGGCGTTCTGTGATTACTTGCTGAGTGAATGAAGTGTAACCTCATTTTACACATTTGGAAAACAGGGCCTAGAGGTATTAGGCGGCAGTCGGTCAGCGTAGTGAACGGGTGGCACTCAGATGAACGCCTGGTCACACGCCAACAGTCTGAGGCCTTGGGTAGTCGTCAACAGGGAACAGCCCGGTAGGAGTGGGACCCAACTTTGCAACCCGATTGATGGCAGTCGGGGGCCTTCCCGGCCAGGTTCAAGATTGTACAGTACAGTTCCGATCACCAGGGCTCACATCCCCACTCCAACATTCCCTAGCCGTGGGAATCTGTGCCTCAGTCAACTCCTCAGTAAGACGAGGCTAAGAACCAAGGCTGTCTTACAAAGATCACAGGGAGACCAGGCAAAAATCCCTGGAACACTATCTAATGCACACCCAAAACTCTAACTCACTGCCATCAGGTCGATGAAGACTCAGCGTGACCTCCAGAACAGGGTACACTGCCCCTGTGAGTTCCCGAGACTTGAACGTTTTATGGGAGTATATAGCCTGTCTTTCTCCTCAGAAGCGGCTGGTGGTTTCAAACAGCTGACCTTTCAGATGGGAGCCTAATGAGTAACCACTATGCCACCTAGGTATACCAGGAGCTAACAAACGTTCCCAAAGGGGTACTTTTACCACTCCTACACCGTATCTGACCATGAGACAGATTAGGAAAGAGGCTGGGCTCTTCTGTTTCTATTTTTCAAGTTCCGAGGACTGAGGAATTCCCCACACCAACATGCATGGGCTCAAGCACGACCCACACTCAGTTAATCTTTCGACTGAGGAATATTACAATAGCCTGACTCATTCACAATGCACCCCACCCCTCAAGAACAACGTGTTTGGGCTCCACGCTCTTGCTCTCGCCAGCTTAAACCAGTCATCAGAGCAGGGACACACCGCACACCTGTGCCCTCGTTGAACCCACCAGGAAAGAACACCTGGGCAGAGAACTTGAACCCCAGGAACTAGCTGCTGGGTGCATGCCTGCCATCAAGTGACACCACCCTACTCATCAGCACAAGCCTTTTCCTAGGACCCCATTTCTGAGCCCTTGCTGCATGCATGGCCAATTACCATACCCCTTACCCACGTGGGCCCGATTTTTGGAATTCCCCACCTCTTTTCAGGAATAAATATGAGGTCCTCACTTAACTCGCTGCCACCCAGTCGTTTCGGATTCAGTGACCCTATAGAGGAGGGGAGAACTGCCTTTTTGGATCCTCCAAATGGTAACTCTTACAGGCACTGGAGCGGAAAGCCTCGTCCGTGGGTTTCGAACTACTGACCTTGAGGGCTCCTTGCCACCTAAAAGCCTCTCCTTCCCCCTTATTGAGAGACCATGGCTGCGTTGTCCCGGGGCTCCCCTCGCAAGGTAACTTCTCTAGGGAATCTCTGCTTGTGCGGTGAAGCTCGGCCCCGGCTTCGTAGTCTTCGGGGCGCGTGGGAAAGAACCCCACCTGCGGGGCCCTCCTGCACGGGCGTGGGAACTGTGCCAGCCAGCCGAACGCAGGGGGGAAACACGTGTGTGGCGAGGAGGAGGGTAATATACCAATAAATCCCCGCTGACGGTCGCGAAACGTGCTCAGCATCTCCACACCCTCCGGGCCTAGTTTCTGGGCTTCCACGTGCTGGTTTCCAGAGGTGTGGGTTCGAGCCTCGTCATGACCTTGGCCCAGCCCCGTCCCACCCCCGAACCTTGGCTTTCGGACCGGCAGAAAGGAGAGACGCCTCCAGCGACCAGACCGCATCGAGGGCCTGGAGGAAGAAGCCCCCGGGCTGCGCCTCGGGTTCCGGGGAGCCGGGGCCTCAGAGGGCTGCTGTGGGTCGCGCGCGTGTCCCCTGCAAGCCCTCGTAGGCCGGTCACTATGGCAGCCAGCCCGTCTTTCCTACCTTCTTGCCGGCAATAGGCCATGGCGGCAGCCCGGCACTCGGATCACGCAGCTGGAGCAGCGGTGGCGACCTCGCGCCGTGACCTCTCTCCAGGTAGGGCGGGCGGCTCCGGGTCCCGCCGGGTCGGACCCGCCCCCTCCAGGCCTGCCCGCCGCGCGCCTGCCTCCACTCACTCTCGGGCGGAGCCCGTCCCTTCAATTGAGAACTACATTTCCCAGCAGGTCGCGCGCCGCCCGGCCCGCTGCCGGCAGCAGGAACTACATTTCCCAGAAAGCGTGGCGCATCCAGGAGGCCACGCGCACGTCGCGTCTTTGCGGCGACGCCACGTGACTCGAGGGGCGGGGCTCTCCACGGACTTCTCGTTCCAGGAGGCACTGCGGCGCGCGCAGTCAGAAGAAGGTGGGGCGGCGGAGGGGTGGAGGCACCTGGGGCGGTAACTTGGGAGCAAGTCCCGCGTCGCCCTGGGCCTCTCGGGGATAGCTGCATCTCCCGCGCAGGAGACCTTGGACTCCCGCCGTCACCAATTCGTTTCTAAGCTGCACCCAGCGAGGCGGCGGCGGCGAACCGGGCGCCACGATGGCCGCGAATGTGAGTGGGTCCTGCTTAGCTGGAACGTACACAGGCTTCCCTCTGGAGCCTCCGCCCCTTTTGTCTGCCAGACCCTGCTCCGTGCCTCGATGGGTCTCCCTCTTCCACGCGTGTCTGTGTCTTCCCGCCGCGAATCTGTCGGTCCGTCTGCTTTGAGCCTCTCTGCCCTTTACTTTGATCCGTCTGGTCCTCGGGCCGCGCGTCTGTGGACGGGGAGACCAGGGAGGTGCCCTGGCCCCCGGGGGAGATGGCGCGCCGCACCCGAGGCTCCTCTCTTCACCTGCCCCGCCGGGGCCTCGCAGTTCCTCTTTAATTCCGACTCCAGGAGGTGCCCTGCGAGCAAACATGTGGCATTTGAGAGCCGCGCGCTTGGGACTTCAGAGAGGGCCTGTCTGCAGGTGGGGAGCACTGGCCATTCCCCAGCGAGCCACCCAGAGCAGTGACGCCGCCAAGGGGCCAAGGAGTGAGGTTTGCAGTGAGAAAGAGCAGTTCCCCGAGAGGCAGCCCTCCCCGCTGAAGGGGGCTCTTTTCCCAAGCCTGCCCCTTTCCTTGCCACCCCTTCCCTTAGGAACTTTTCTATGGAAGCCCAGAAATGCAAGGCTGGAAGGAGTAACCTCCACCCCCCCTAACCCCCCCCTCTCCGGTTTTGGGTGTGGAAGAAGCTGGTGACTCACCAGTCCTCTCTGAAAGAGCCACAGCAGCCAGCCTGGGCACCTTGCCAGCCCTGTACACGCCCTCCCTCATGTTTGGAAGGGTGTATTCCAGCCACCCTGTCCTGGCCGGTTACCCTTTCTTTCCATGCCCTTTCTCTGTCCCCACTCATTCAGATAGACCAGGGCTTGTCACCCACAGCCCTCCCACCCTCCTGCTCATGTTAGAGTTGTCTTGGGGGTGGTGGTGATGGAGCCTCGAAGCCTTGAATGTCCTACCTAGAAAGGCCACCAGGTGCCCCATGGATGATTTTTAGACTCCGAAAACTAGGGTCTGCTGGGGGAGAGTACTGCCGAGAGACTGTCCTACTCCTAGTCCATGAACTCCTATCTGCACCTGCACACACCCACTACCAGCACCACTATCACCACCATCACCACCACTATCACCACCATCACCACCATTATCACCACCCACAGTCACCACCATCACCATCACCACCACTATCACCACCATCACCACCACTATCACCACCATCACCACCACTATCACCGCCATCACCACCATTATCACCACCATCACCACTATCACCACCATCCCCACCACTATCACCACCATCACCACCACAGTCACCACCAGCACCCACCAGCACACCACTACTATCATCATCACCACCAACCACCATCCCCACTCCCACCACCCTATTTAACACATGGGCGCTTCCCCAACAGGGGAGGCATTTCCCCAGAGTCCTGCAGCCTTCCTAAAGGGCTGCAACCTGGGAAGGCGTTGAGGAAGGTAGGCTGGCTCTGGAGTCAGACCACCCTGGGGTCACATCCACATTGTTTAGCTCAAGAGGTGTAAGGCTTTAATGGCTTTGGTTTGGGCTTCCTCGCCTGTAACATGGGATCAGAGAGACCACGCGCCTGGCACTTCTTAGGTACTTAAGACACATAAACTAAACAAAGGTGTTTCGTCGTTGGTGTGTGCCGTGTTTCCTCCCCAGCTGGCCCTGTGAGGGCAGACCTCGCAGCTCACAACCCAGTGTGTGTCTTCCTGGCTTCAGAGGCAGGGCCCATCTTGGCTATGTTGGCACCTGACATTAGGACTCACTTGACTCTCCTCTGCAGCCAGGCCCTGAGTGAGTCATCTGCTGGTGGGGTGTACATTTACAGGTGCGGCCAGGCCGGCTGGGGAGGAGAGATCTGAAGATGGAGGCACGGGGCAGAGAAGTGACAGAATCCACACTCTGCATGGTAACGGCTATCGTGTGTGAGAAGCACTCTACCATCTTAGTTTATAAGTGAGTTGAGAGAGAAAAAAGAAAAATCAGGAGTGGAGCAACTTGCCCCCAGTCACTCAGCAAGTTTTGACCGAGCTGAGAGTTGAGCCCCGCTTGGTCTGTTTCAAAAGCCTGCATGTTGACATCAATTCCACATCTCTGAGCCCTGAGAACTGGACGTGGGTCATTGGGCATACCTGTGCCACCATGCTCACTGGGAATTTCCCTTCACTGTCTTACACTCTGGAGACGGCCATTTTTAGCTCCCAAGGGGTCTCCTTCCTTTTAGGACAAAAGCCAAAAGGTTATTGCATGAGTCTAGATGAAGCCCACTCTTAGCTCCCCATGGTTCCCCCATCACCTCTTACCCTTTGGGCCAGGAGGAATGAGAGCTGATTCTTCCAAATTCTCCTCCATTGCCTTTGTTTGGGAACCCCGGTGGGCAGGAGGAATGATACTCAGCTTCCAGCCCTGGCACCCTGGGGCCTGCTGTAGGGGAAGTCCATGCTGGGGTTGCCCTTGCTGCCCTCTCACTGCCTTCGGTGATTCCCAATGTTCAGTGTGCATTACAATCCCAGTGCCTGCCAGCCTGCCAGGATCTTTCACTGACTGCAGTCTGGCCAGGAAATGTAAGTTCTGAGCCTTGGCTTTGTATTTGTGGGATTGGGGAAGTGATGGCACCCACCTTAGAGGTGTCCATGACAGGCAGCTGATAGACTGAGTATGGACCGTATCGGCCATTGCAGTGAGTGACTCCAGGAAGGTTTCCAAATGGCATGGAATGCCAAGGCTCTTTCCAGACACGGTGGACATCTGTTCTCGGGCAGGCCTGTGCTGGAGGCCTTCAGGGAGGATTAGAAGAATATGCCGTCAGGTGCGTTCTAGCATAAACTCTGTTTCGAACCTCTTTACTGATCCTCTCCCAACGCAGTATGTCACCGTGGCAACACGCATTGGGGAGCCACTGGACATACTGGTGACTTCCAGCTCAGCTCTGGCTCACTGAACCAAAACCATGCCCACTGATTGCATCGGGGGGACCTTTTGGACAAGGTAGAACTGCCTTTGTGGGTTTCTACTCTTTATGGGAGTAGAACCATATCTTTTGCCTGTGGAGTGGCTAGTGGTTTCAAACTACTGACCTTGCAGTTTGTAGCCCTATGCATAACCGTGACAACACCGGGGCTAACCTGACAGCATTCCCAATAGTACACTGTACGGTGCTCACCGGGCCCTGGGCTGTCTAATGCCCTCACAAGAACCAGAATTGGATTGCTGCCCCCGTTTCACCAATGGGGAAATGGAAAGAACACAGAAATGAAATTGCTTTCCCGAGTTACCACAGTCATTCTGCCTCCAGAGCCCAAGTTCCCGAGGAGGACACCATGTGGCTTTGTGATCAGCAGTGAGCACACCCCTAACTTTGTGTTTGTTGTCAGCTGAACAGAGGCTGGCATTAGAGACCTCCTGCGAGCTGGCCCGGACATGCCTAACTGTGCACTTCTCCCCCACTGTCCTAGAGCCCTGGCCATAGTAGAGCGTGCGCGTGCGCACACACACACACACACGGGAGCTCTAAGACATCTGGAGAACAATTCCTTGTCACTCCATTTTCCCCAAAACATTTTGATGTACACATAAACATGAGGGTAAGCAAAAAAAAAACACACAAAAAACCAAACCATAAAAATGGTACCTTGTTGCCTAGATCATTGTTGGCAAATCCAAGCAAAAAAAAAAAAAACATTGCTACAAAATAGAACCAAACCATCAAAATAGTAAGTACCTTGTTGCCTAGATCATTATTGGCAGATCCAAGGCCCAATCCTGGTTACAAATTCCGCCCATAAAATCATCTTTGTAAACTTTGATCTTGCTTAAAATAAAATACTGATGGAAAGATCAGCCCTTTGAGCTGGCTGATTTTTGCTTAACGCTTTTTTCCTACAACATGAAAATGATTTTTTTTATGAAAGCATCCTAACGAGGCTAAGCACTCGCATGCAGCCATCTGCTGTCGTCGAGATGTGTTTGAAGATGGTGTGTTTATGCCGAAGCAGCCACGCTTTTGGACTTACCCTCATACGTAGGTGTGTGTGTGTGTAATGGAAACATCCATCCACACATTATTCATAATAGCCCCAAACGGGGAACAAGCCAAATGTTCGTAAGCAGTGACTGCAGAAACAAACTGCCGCTGATCCATGCGGTACTGTACAGCCCTAGCAAGGCATACGTCTCTGACACCGAACACGAGTGACTCTCAGGAGCCTTACTGAGTGAGAACCGGACAGAAAGGCGTTCATGCCGTGTGATTCCATTTACGTGAAGTTCTTGAGGAGGCGGAATTCATCCGGGTGGTGTTGGGACTCTGGATGGCTATTTCCGCAGGATGTAGGGCGCGTGGAGCATTGGGAGGGAAAGAGCAAGGCGTTTTCTGCGTGATGGAAATACGCAGTATCTTGATGGGCTATGGGTCACACAGGCGCCCTGGACAGTCTGTGGATTCTGAGTCTTAGCAAGCCTCCAGGACAGAGTAGACCTGCTCCCTGGGGGTGTCCGCCTGCCTCGTTCTCCCAGAGCAGCTGGCGGATCAAACCGCCAGCATGTCTGGCAGGAGCCCAGTGCTTCAGCCACTGCGCCACCAGAGTGCCTTCACCCAAGCTCACAACCCAGATGGTTATTATCTGTGGCTTTTGTCATATCAGAATTGTGTGTAAGGAAACACAGTCTCTACAAATGAATAGCAACGCCTAACTCCGACGCTGCTTCTTGTGCTCCCTCAGTACTCCAGTCTGGGCGGCAGAAGAGAGCACATCAAAACAACGGCCAAGCCCCAGCCAGGCTTCCTGGAGCGCCTTAGCGAGACCTCCGGCGGGATGTTTGTGGGTCTCATGACGTTTCTGGCTTCCTTCTACATCCTTTTCACCAATGAGGTAAAGTGCCCCATGGGTGTCTCCACAGAGCAAGGGTTTCCTCATGTCCGGAGGGGAGGTGGTGGACCCAGAGCGCAGACTTGGTCACAAAGGGCTTTGGTCTTAGAGAAGAGAGGGAAGGGCTGCTGAGTCCATCGGAAGTCTTTCCGTCGTGACCCGCCTCGGCACTGTTCACACGCCGGCGATCCTGGAGGCAGGTTCCGGCCCCGTGCCGTAGCACAAGCTGCCTCCATCCGGTCACCTTAGCAGCCTTTCTGGGTGAAAGCCGCCTTCTTGAGGGCTCATCCTTCTTGGGAGCGAAGGTGGCCCCAGTATTTCCAGGATCACACCCAACCAGCTCGGTCACGCAGAGAACAGAGGAGCTCTCCCTCCACATCAGTTGAGCCACAGTTGCAAGGGGAGCTCTGGTGTGCTCCTGGGGGCCTTGCTTTCTCTCGGGCCACAGTCCTGGTGGCCAGAGGGATACCTGCTTGGGGAGCCTGGGCCGGGGTCAAATGATTTTGATGACCATGCAGATCCGTGGGTGTAAAACTGAGAGTAGGGGAGGGGTGGAGGACGCAAAGGAACATTCCTGAAGGGACCTGGGCAGAGAGAGACACCAGCTAGTTCCAGTGTGGTGTCGATGCTGACATCGACTGGAGGGGCCGGGGTGGGGAGCCGTGGAGGGATGGGAGGAGGTCTGTCTGGGAAAGCACGGATCCCGGGGTCCCGTCCTGAGCTCGGCTTGCTGCCCCTCGGCTTCCCAGCCATCCCATGGGGAGGTGAGTCTCGGCGCTTGCCGGGCCCGCCCCTCTCTACAGTGTGCCTAGAGCTCGCTGAGACTTAGTGGTGTCTGCCTTCCTTTGGCTGCAGGGTTGCGCATTGAGGACAGCGACCGCCCTGGCCGAGGGGCTCTCTCTTGTCGTCTCCCCGGACAGCATCCACAGTGTGGCTCCCGAGAACGAGGGCCGGCTGGTGCACATCACTGGGGCCCTGCGGACATCCAAGGTAGGTTTGGCGGTGGTCGTGGCACTCTGGTGACTCAGCGCATCGCTGGGTACTGTCTGGTGAGCCTCCGCGTGGCGTGGGCACTCCTGAGTCCCAATTCCTTATCTGTAAACTGGGGACAGCCAGTTTGGAAGCTGCAATGAGCTAGTGACGTAGGTAGACATCAGTGCCTGGCACAGGTCTGAGCTGGACAAATCGAGGCTCTAATGACGACTGACCACGAGTGGCCATAGCCCACTCCTCCACACGTGCTTTGGCTATTGACACTCTCCTGTTTGAACACCGGGGGCGTTGGAGTTGGGGCCGTGGCGCGGTGCCTGAACTGTGAGGCTCCTGGTGACGGGCACCGCGTGGTCAGAACTTGAGGAAGGCATCCCACCATGTTCTCCCAGGTGATCAGCAAAGGAGTCATTGCTTGTCCCTGCTTCTTGATGCCGATTTCTTTCCAGTTCTGCCTTCCAAACCCTAAGCCAGAGCTTCTGGGATGGTGTGAGCCTCATCCTTTACTGATTTTTTTTGTGTATTTGATTCTTTGTGAAGCTCTTGTCTGATCCAAACTACGGGGTGCACGTTCCGGCCGTGAAGCTGCGGCGGCAGGTGGAGATGTACCAGTGGGTAGAAGCAGAAGAGTCCAGGTGAGCGGCCAGGAAACAGTCAGTCGGGGCTCAGGGAGGTGAAGTAAAACATAGGTGGCTTCCCACGGGACCCTTCAGAAATGTGATTAGTAACACCTACCCTCCCTGTGAGAACCCTTCACACGATTACAGTGCTTGGCTTTGCAGCACAGCTTCAAGAAAGGAGGTTGCTTAGCCGCCTTGTCTTGGAATTCATGGGCTGCATCGGCTTAGGCAGGCGAGGTCCCAGGCCTTAAAGGGTATCATTGCGCCAGTGCACCCACCCAAGCGTCAGTGTTCTCTCCTCTCTCCCACGAGCGAGCAGAGGTGGCCTCAGGCTTGCACCTCGCCAATCCCCGTAGACGTCCCCGAACAGGTTCTCATGGCCGGGTTCCTTGGAACCAGGTGGAGTCAGCCCCATGGAGCCCTATGGACACAAGAGGAGCGAGTGGGCAGGTGGCTGGGCGAAAGCAACCTGAGAGGCCTGGGAGGGAGCTTACTGAGCAGAGGGCCCCAGTGGGTCTCTGGCCTTGGCTGAGCCTGGCAGAGGTGCATGAGATGGCACTTCTTCACTCAGCCTTGATGGGCTGGAGCGAACTCTGCAGGGAGTGAGCACCCTGTCCCGGGCAGGTGTGGGCAAGGCTCTGCCCTGCTATGGGTTGGACCTCCCTGGGAGGTTGCTGCCAGCTGGGGATGCATAGATTGGAGTGCTCAGGAGCCTGCGCTTTCTCATTGCTGCCGGTGCTTCCCTTGCAGGGACTACAATGAGGATGGGCAGGTGAAGACAGAGACGAGGTACTCCTACAGTGAGTACTGGGACACCCCCTCCCCACCCCCGTGTGGGGCACACACAGGGAAGACTGGCTGCGGTGGGCACAGCTGTGAATGGAGTCCTGGGAAATCCCTGGGCGCTGGTTTTGGGCTCCTGGGTCTCCCCATCCTTTGAGTGAGCTCTGGGCGGTCCTTGAGTGGTTGTGACCTGGGAGAAGGAGACCCGGGCTCAGCGAGCTCCAAGCATGTGTCCGCTCATAACCATGGCTGGAGTCATCTCTTCCCTTGGCAGATTCGGAATGGAGGTCGGAAATTGTCAACAGTAGAAACTTTGACCGAGAAATTGGCCATAAGAATCCCAGGTGAGGGATATGAACAGCCTTGTCTGCTCCTGGGAAGACCTCTACTTCCGTTTATCTGAGTGATGGGACAGTACGGGCCAGAATTTTTAGGCTAAGACTTGTGTGGAGAGAGAAGGGAGGCAACACCTGACACCCTAGACCCCAGGGAGCTCCCCTCGAAGGCGGCGGGAAGACAAGGGTGGATAACAGGTCCCTGTCGGGGTTTGCATCTGCTCCGCCAGGGAAGCATTTTCTCAACAGCCGTGGGCGGAGAGCGCAGGGAGCCCATCAGGAAGGGCTTGGCAGGCACAGTGGCCTTAGATCTAGGCTTCTGAGCATTTCCAGAGAGGGAGGTGACTTGGGAGGAGGCATTCAAAGGAAGGAACGGGCCTGGTGAAGCAGGGACTAGACCCAGCAAGCCTGGAGTGTGGCCCGTCGGCAATGCTGGGCAAGGCTGTGCAAGATGGACCGTGGCTGCTGCACAGCAGAGTTGCCATGGTGCAGGGCCTGGGAGGGCAGTAAAGAGTGTGTGGCCATGCTTAGCTGATGGCTGGGGTGCAGTGGACAGGCTAGCAGGGTTAGGCAAGAGGATATGAACCTTTGGGAGACAGCTGGGGAATTCAGCTGGGGACAGAAGCTCTCAGGTTTGGAACAAAATGTCCTGTCTGGGCTGGGCTGGAGCCCCTGCATGGGGACCCTACCCAGCATACTCCAGAGGGTCCCAGGCAGGTCCTCCCCTGCTGGCTCACCGCACTGACAGCTGCCTCTGTCCCACAGCGCGATGGCAGTGGAGTCATTCACAGCCACAGCCCCATTTGTCCAGATTGGCAGGTTTTTCCTCTCAGCAGGTAAGTCTCAGCCCAGCGGGGGTGTGAGAAGTCGGGGGCTGGGAGTGGTGGTCAGGGTGGTGGGAAGGAAGACAGTTGAGCCCAGCCGTCAGGCTGAGAGTATTCATAGACTGGAGATGTATTGTTCTACATCCCTGTCCCTAACCGCCCTGCTGCTCTCAGGCCTCATTGATAAAGTTGATAACTTCAAGCCCCTGAGCCTGTCCAAGCTGGAGGACCCCCATGTGGACATCATCCGCCGGGGAGACTTTTTCTACCACAGCGAGAACCCCAAGTATCCAGAGGTACACAGCGCAGCTCAGGGCCTTAGGAAACGGCGCACGCAGCCAGGTCCCTGCTTGCACTCTGTAGCTCCCACAGCTGCAGTTGGCCACTGGGAGGTCGGAGGGAAAGGAGTTCAGTGAAGGGGGTGATACTGGCGGACCCTGGGCAGCAGCTTCTGACCCACTCATCTCAGATGCTTCTAACCCACAGGTGGGAGACCTGCGTGTCTCCTTCTCCTATGCAGGGCTGAGTGGGGACGACCCTGACCTGGGGCCTGCTCATGTGGTAAGTGAGCGTCGGAGGGGCTTCAGGGCCTTGCACTGGGGAGCCTTGTGCGTGCCTTTGAGCTATTCCAGAGGTTCGTGTCCCCCGGAACCCATGTGGACCCGGGCAGGTCTAGAGGGAGTTCATAATTACCCATGAGAGTGTCTTCTAATAACATTCAGATCTGCTGCTCCCAGCCCCCTGCCTTTGGTGGACAAATGTCTGGCCTTACGTTCCTGACCCTAGTAGGTGTGTGCAGCCCCACTCCAGCCCCGGGCTGTACCTGAAACCGCTGACGCCCCTAGGGCTCAGTGTACCCCCAGGGCAGACTTGTGGACAGCGAAGTCCCAGGCAGGGACGATGCTGACGTCTCGTCACTCGTGTCCCTCGTTAGCCTATCTCCCCAGAGGGCTTGCTGCGGCCAGGCGGGCTGGCAGATGGGAGAGGGGATTCTCGACATGTGCCAGTCCTCTGATCACCCCGTCAGCTCTGACACTGAGCTCTCCCCAAGGTCACGGTAGTTGCCCGACAGCGAGGTGACCAGCTAGTCCCATACTCCACCAAGTCTGGGAACACCTTGCTTCTCTTGCACCACGGGGACTTCTCAGCAGAGGTGAGTGATGGAGGGGGGAGGGGGCAGCTTGTTCCTTCCCCCTGTCTCTCCTCCCACAGTTACTCAACGGGCTCCTCCAGAGGACCTAGGCTGTGTGGCAAGGCAGGAATAAGCCCTCCCACAGCATGCCCAACCACGCTGGGCACTGAGGGGAGGCTGGCGAGCGCTGCAGGCCTGTGGTCGAGTACGAGCAGAAAGGCTGGCCAGAAAGGGCAGGCTGTGCAGAGGGCCACGAAGAGCCTTCCTGAGGACCTGCCCCGAGGCAAAGGGGCAGACGCAGGACACAGGCGTGGACGGCAGGCAGGGAAGGCCGCTCTGGGTGCCGTCTTGACTCAGCTGGACATGAGGTGGAGGCAGTCCTGGCGGAGTCAGGGTCTGTAGCCGTTCAGGCGAGGAGAGGGCCTCGAAGGCCAAGGGGTGCCTCTCGTGGGGAGTGGGATGGGTGGTGGGCAGAGGCACACTGAGGTGTGGACTAACTCAGGAGGCTCAGTGAGGGTCTGGCGCTGGCCCTCCCTGGCCCCGCACCCTGTAGACAAGCACCGCTTGGGCTCTGTGGGCCTTCCTCCGCCCCCACTGTGTGAAATGGGAAGGCGCATGCCTCACCTGCGTCCTCAGAGAAGCTGTACAAAGACGTAACCATCAGTTCCACTTGGTGTCTCCCAGGTTCACCTCTCTTTAGGCAACAATTCCTTTAATAGAAGATTAGGAGTTTTTACATTGTGTGTGGCACAGTGAGACATTCTCTACTGGCCTTAAAGTAGACCATGGGGCTTGTCATCAGGAAGGCTCCAGAAGTGAGGTACTTCTGACTCACAGTCACCTTATAGGACAGCATAGAACTGGCCCTGTGGCTTTGAGACTCTTGCTCTTTACAAGAATGGGAAATCTCAGCTTTCTCCCTAGGAGTGGCTGGTAGTTTTGAACTGCTGACCCTGTGGTTAGCAGCCCAACACTTAACCCACTGTGCCACCAGGGCCCCTATAGGAGGGCTAGGAAGGGAATAGGCCAAAGCGGGTGTCAAGGATTAGCTGTGACCCTTTGTCCCTATATGAGACCCTCAGTTTTCACCTCCCGTCAGCCTCACAGCCCCATGGCAGGCCTTGGGCCATGCCCACTCCTTAAACCTGGCCCAATAGGGTGTGATCAGGCTGCTGCCCAGGAGCCCAGTCACCCACCTCAGGGTGGGGCTTTCATTGCCCAACCAAGCTCTGATTGCCCCCTTCGGGGGGTGGGTTTATTATTTTTTTTTTTTCTAAAATTAGGAGACTTGTTCAGCCCTGGGCTTCCACCTCCTTCAGGGTCTCAGAGCTGCCCCAGCAGAGAGGAGTGGGTGAGGTTCCAGTGGTACTGAGCGCTGGTTCTAAACCTGGACGTCAGACACAGGCCCCAGTGTAGGCTCTGCCTGCCTCGGACCAGATCAGGAGCCTTGGTGGCTTAGTGGTTACGTATTGGGCTGCTAGCCACAAGGTTAGCAGTTCAAAACCACCAGCCTCTCCTCAGGAGAAAGATGGGCCTCTCTACTCCTGTAAGGAGTTCCTGTACTGTTTCAGAAACTCACAGGGGCTGTTCTACCCCATCCTATAGGGTGGCTGTAAGCCAGCATCTCCTCTGCCTGACCATTGTTTGTATCCTCACTGAGATTGTACCCCCACCTGTGCAATGGAAATGTTTATTATTACCTTACTTGGTTTTATGAAGATTATTCCATTATTCAACACAGTGTTCTTGTCTTAGAGAGATAGTGAAGATGGAGCAGACGTGGCCCCTGCCCTTGGGAACATAGAATATAGATAGCTTCTTAAAACGAGAGTCCGAGCAAGGTACTGATCATCTCGGAGCTTCAGTCTCCTCGTTTGTGACATGAGGAGAAGTGCCACCCTGTCAAGCTATTTGAAGATCGCATGAGCGAAGACAAGGGCCTTTACAAAGCTGGTGGGAACTCCATTGTCTGTTCCTTCCATTTTCCCAGAAAGGAACTTTTGGAAACCCCTTTGTGCTTGTCGAAATACTGAGGGACTGTGACTGAGTTAAGTGAGAGTATTAGCTATTATTATCAGCGCTAGAGATGGTAACAAGGGGGTCTCAGGAGGTCTCTGAAGAAGAGTACGAAGTTTACATTGGAGCCACGGGCACATCGAGCCCCGACCTGGAAAGGAGGCAAGTCTGGCCAGGTCGCCCCGGGCTGGGATGTAGGCTTTGGGGTCAGAGCAGCGGGGCCTGGGCAGGCTGCTGTGGGAGTGACAGGTACAAGCAGGAGGCCAGTGAGGAGGAAGCGCTCACCATAGTCCCAGAGACATAGTGAGAGACGAGGGGGTGGACAGGAGAGAGGCTTGGGAGAACATGGTTGTAGAGCTGACAGGACTGGCTGATGGACTGAATTTGAGATGGCGAGGGTTGTAGGTCAAGTGGATCACCTAGGTTTTGGCTTGGGCAGGCGGCTGCTTGTACCATTGGCTGAGACGGGGAAGACGGCCATGCTAGATGTGTGAGGACATCCAGGCGAGCCGTCCGGGAGGCAGCGGGAGCCACACAGGTGTGAAGTCCGAAAGAGGAGCCTGAGCCGCAGCTCTCCCTTTGCGAGCCAGCGGGTGGGATTCCGCGGGGAAGACTAGCTCGAGGGTTGCAACCTTGAGAGGAGAGGCGGAGGAGAAGGAACTGCGGTGGAGAGCGAGAAGCGAGCTGGGAAGGAGAGGACTTCTGAGTCATCAGGTCGGGTGTACAGCGTGCTGCGTGTCGCTGGGCACGCCAACACGCGGGCACCACCGGCTGTTGAGGGACGGTGGTAAAGGCTCCCCAGAGCGCGTGCCGAACGGAGGAGGGTCGGGCTACTTACAGATGACACGGGGGGCTACAGTAGCTGCAGGGGGTGGTATGCCGCCACGGAAGGCTCAGCCACGCCATGCACGTTTCTTCTCTCCTGCCCTGTGCTGTGCCCGCTGGGTGGAGAACCGGGCCCTGCAGCCCGTTTTTCCTTATCTCCCTCTGATTTGCCCAGAAGTGGTGCCAGCTTCTGGGTGGGCATGGCCCCTCAGCACTCATCCTTGCCAGCCGGTCAGCCTGTGACCCCGTAAGAGTCGTGACCCCTTTCTCTCCCCGCTGTTCCACAGGAGGTGTTTCAGAGAGAACAAAAGAGCAACTCCATGAAGACCTGGGGTCTGCGAGCCGCTGGCTGGATGGCCATGTTCATGGGCCTCAACCTCATGACCCGGATCCTCTATACGCTAGGTGGGTGTGGAGGCGCAGGGGGAGGCCACAGGGCCTCTTGCTCCCTCCTGCAGCCCTGAGCGTCTCCCTGTGCCTGTCACAGGGCCCTGTGCCCCACCCTCTAACCTTGGGATGAATAGAGCAGAGGAGGAAGGCAGGCATATGGACCAACATGGAGTACCTGCCATGTCCCTGCGGGGGTAACGTGCATGCCAGGCTTATACGAGGTGGCGCCCAGCCTTCGTGATCTCAGGGTCCGGCCCACTGATCCCCCTGTCCACTAGCTCACTCAATGCTCTTCTTTCATTGGCTCATCCCACAAGCGATCAAACAGCCACAGAGAGGGGGCTTTTGGGGGAGCAGCCCATGCTGCTTGTTGGAGTTCTGGGTTCTTGGGTCAGCCCCTTCCCCATCTCCCCTTCAGTTATTTCACACTGAACATGCACATAGGAGACACGCAGAAACTGCTGGGTTTCCTTCCCCAGCTCTACTACGCCTGAGCTGGAGTTGGGGCAGCCAGCCAGTGTGGAGCTCAGGGTAGAGTTTGCTGGGCGGCTCACTTGGCCCGAGGCTGGAGCCAGGAAGCCCCGAAAGCTGGCCTGATTCAGGTTGTGAGTCCCAGGGTGAGTGAGGAGGAGCTGGTCCGAGTGGTGTTCCCGGAGGCTGGGCCTTCAAGGGGACTCTCCTAAACCTTTATCCCAGTTTGTGTCCTAATCCACACTGGTCACAAGATTCTGCCCAACTTCCCTGGGCCTCAGTAGAAACTCCTCTTCCCGCTGTAGGTGGGGGGAGAGGTGGCTGCAAGAAAGCCCCGACTTTAGAGCTAGCGAGGGCCACAGGCCTCATTTTGCAGGGAGGAAACTGAGGCCCAGGGAGGGGAAGAACCCAGTTTTTTGGATGACTGGATTGTGCTCAGGAAGACTGACCCTCTCTCTGGAAAGGAGTGATCAGAATTTAAGGAAGTTCCTGTCTGTCTTTGAACTAAGCCCATCTGGGCTGTGACTTTGGGCAGGCTGCACCTCACCACCAACATGAGGCATAAGGTCCCTGCCAGAGGACTCTGTTTCTAGTCCGATGGCCTGCGGGCCTCGGTACCTCCTCGCCTGGAGTGCCCACTGCAGACTGCAGACAGGCACGTGAGCAGCTGGGCTTCACGCTGGAGCTCCTGGGAGCTCCAGCACGGCATCCACTCATCTGCCTCTCAGTACCCATCCGGCTCCTACATACCGAGGGCCTGTTCTGCGGGAGACGGCGGTCCAGGTGCTGGGGACAGCAAGCCCTGTCCTCTCGGCCTACGTTTTAGAGCAATGTCTACGAGCTCTATTGGGCATATTCTAATTCCTGAGCCTCAAGTGACTTTGTGGGTAAAATAGGAATAGCAGCTACAGAGTGAGCATTAGGGTTTGCTGAGAGGGTCTCAAGTGCTGAGCCCACAGTGTTAATGAACATGACGTCGCACATGGTAAGGGCTAAGTGGCAATGTGACTCACTTATGGAATGGCCCACTTGAGCTCCAGAGGTGGCATGCAGGGAGTAGGGGTAGAGTCCTAGGACCCAGTTGAATACAGCCCCTCTGGGTATCCACAGTTGCAGTGCCAACCAGCACGTGGCCAGACAGGCCCAGAGGAGAGTTATTCATGGTGAAATTAGCCTAAAACCAAAAGGCCCAACCCACTTCCATTAAACTGATTCTAAGTCAGGGAATACGACTGTAAACCTGTAGGGGAGCAGACAATCTCATCTTTCTCCTGAGGAGTAATTGGTGGGTTTGAACTACTGGCTTTGGGTATATCAGCCTAACCCACATTGCTGCTGGAGCCTAGCTTCCGCCCATGGGACAGCTTGCTGTGAGGTACTGAGGCGGGGCCTAGGCCCAGGCAAAAACATTTTCTTCAGCCCCGCCGAGAGCTGGGCACATCCGCATGCAGCACACAGCTTGCTGCTCCAGTGGAGTGCTTGCAGAACAGCCCAATGGGCCCTAGAGAGCTCCATCTACGAGTTCGGGGGAATCCAGGGGATAGACCATTTGCTAACAACAGCTGAATGTCTTTGTATTGACCTCAGACTACTATCAGTAGGTAAAGTTTGTACATCCCTTCTGTGTCACTCAGGGCCGGAGCTGAGCTGAGTGGGCGCCCCAGGCTACGCACAACCCAACAGTTGTTAAGTCTGTGCTTCCTCGGCTTCCACCACGAACCCCTCCCTCTCCTCAATCCCGTGGTGGCCAGGACCTCCCCTCTCTAGCAAGGGAATGAGTTGCTCTGTGTGACGCGGAGCACGTCAGCCCCCTCAACTCAGTGCCTTTCCCTCTCCGCAGTGGACTGGTTTCCTGTCTTCCGAGACCTGGTCAACATTGGTCTAAAAGCCTTCGCCTTCTGCGTGGCCACCTCGCTGACTTTGCTCACGGTCGCTGCTGGCTGGCTCTTCTACCGGCCCCTGTGGGCCCTCTTCATTGGCTGCCTGGCATTGGTGCCTATCATCATCGCTCGGACACGGGTGCAGGCCAAAAAGCTGGAGTGAAACAGGCCCTGGCGGGTGCCTGATCCAAGACACCACCTCCTGGGAGTGGGTCAATTGGATTCCCAGTTCTCACCACTCGAAGGAGCCTGACCTTGCCACATGCACTTGCCGGGGTTTGGTGTTCGTCAGCTAATGTCTCCCCCGCCTCTTCTGTTGCCCAGATGAGCGGCTTTGGTGGGGGCAGAGGCAGCTTTCAACCGACAGTGTTAAGCTTTCTCCTGTTTTTCTCTTCTCATGTCACCTGGCGTAGAGGCTGGGTTAGCTTGTTCCACTTTGCTCATCTGTGTATAGAAGGAAACAATGAGTGACGCTCCACAGAAACTGCTGATACAGGGGCGTGGCCGCATCCTCACTGGCTCCCATCCCTGAAGTGCCAGGACCCTGCCACAATCACCACACACATTGAGTGTCCGAAAGGGCGCCCTGTTACTGCTACACAGCAGTGGGTCACCTCTGGACCGAGCACACGCGTTTGAGCAGAGCACGATATGATAGTTCACAACACTGAGGATGGAGTAATGAGGAAAAGTTGGACAGTTACTGGGCTTTATACTTGGCTTAAGGTCTGGCGAAATCTTTTTATTGTAAAGTATCGCCAGAAGTCCTGCTTATAAGCTCATCTTTGCTATGATTAACAGATTCTTCTTGTATCTGTTCCTGCCCCAGGAAGGAATTTTTGAAAACAAAATTGAAAACACAACAAAAACCTCCAGCGGTAGGGTGGTAAGCGGGGCTATGCCTATGGATATGTATAGGTTTGACAGGCTATTCTGCAAATGCATTGCGAATATGAGGGTAAGCCAGGAAGTACTGCTACACAATCATAGGAGCCTTTTTAAAATAAAACTATCAAAATGGGAAGCTGTTGTTTGTTGATATCTTTTCTTTCATCTTGGTGGAGATGCTCTGAAGGCGGTGTTTTATTTTACACTCTTTCATTAATGCCACATCACAACAATTTTAGCACACTCGAGGGACTTAAATCTGTGAAATCTGAAGGGGCAAGAGGATGGCCAGAGGTTGAGTAGGGGGAGATTTCCAGATTGTCCCAACAAAGTGATTGCAGGAGCACCCTTGCCGCCTTCAGAGGAGGAGTAGGTCCACTGAGGGGGGGCTGGCCAGGGGGGTATCAAGTCTTTGGCTAAACTTGCTGGGCCTTTTTCTTACCAGTGTGCAGTTTTCACTTGCCTTAGAACTTCTTCCTAATAAGACTCCATGATCGTTCTGTCTCGTGGGAAAAGCTATTAAGATTACACTTTTGGAATCCCCCAAAACAGTCAGTCACCTGAGCCAATCTGAACCATCAGTTCACTGACCCAGCAGATAACCTTGAAATCTATTTGGATTAGACCTTGCTCCCAATTTTATTGGAAAATCCGATGTGGGATTATAAAGAAACTTTTCCTCAGCTTTGTCTCCCCCAAAGATGTGCCAAATATTAAAGGCTATTTGCTAGCCTATGGTGGAGAAGAGTTAATTGCCAGACTACTGTCTGGGCCCACCACAGGTAGGGCCCGCTTTCTGCTGTTAAGGACAATGGGCTACTTCTCCCTAAAGGCTGGCTGCCTGGGTTTGGTCCTTGTAGGTGGGGTTCACACCCTACTGATAATGGTTTCTATGGAGATCCAGAGAACAGGTCAAACCTGCTCAGTGACATCCAAAGTTAGGTTGCCATCCTGAATCTAGGATCTGCCCATCTTTGTCACATGTGTGCCCCCAATCCCTCCCCTTCCTATTGTGTGTATATCCCTAGCCTGCCCCCCTCTCATTGCTGTATAACCTATAGTGCAACCCCTTCCTGTGATGTCTTTACCTGTAATTAGTGGGCTTGCACACCCCACAAAGGTATATCGGCCTGGGTTAGCAATAAAGATTCTCCTTGGCCTCAGCTCTTCCCTCCCTCTCCCCCATCCTTGCTCCCCTGTTCCCTTTCTCCTTGTCTTCCTCCCTCTCCCCCTCTCTCCTGCCCTCTGGTCTCCCACCTCCACATGGACCACCAAGCTGGGCTGAGGTGAGCATTGCTACCATGAAATGTGTCTGACTCCATTATTTCTATCTCTCATGCTCTATGACTTCACTATAATCTTTACCTATCGCAGTACAATTGCTCCTGTCAAACCTGTGATTAGGTGTGGGGGCTGGCCTTTCCCCACAATCCGAGATTCGTCCTTGGTTATGGTTTGTTTGTGTTCATTAGCTTTGATCTGGCAGAGAAGCGTAACAGATGGAAAGATCGGCTCTGAGCTGGCTGGTCTTCGCACGCTTTGGCACCCATCAATCACCCCGAACGCCTGCCGAGGCCAAGGAAACGCCAAGCCACTTGGGATCCCAGCTCCGGCAGTTGCATGCATGGCAGCTCTGGGGTTTTCTTCCATCACGGCTGGGCTTCAGTCACAGTTCCTTCCTTCAAAGTAGACCATCTTCCTTGGCTCGTCTTTGGTCTTCCTGACATTCCTAAGACACTTAATCCATCTAAACACGGTTTTACGCGGGCAGAATTGCTGTGAACGCCGCAAAGTTGGAAAGCTTCGGTGATTTGAGAAGGTACACTTGAGTTTTGTTAAAAATTTGGTATTAGCTCTGACCTCAGAGTCGCATGCTGCCCCTTTCTGAAGGCACCCTGCCAACCCGCAGGGAGGCTGCACTGACCGGCACAAGGTGGAGGACCCACCTTCAAGGCAAAGGTCAAACAGGCCTCCACCTGCCATCCTCCTCTACCCTGTTCTGACACCAACCATTCCTCCCACGGGATACACTTCTCTGCTGGGTTCAAGAACTCGTAATGGCCGCACAGAACTCACGACTATTAAGGGGAAGTGAATGGGTTACAAGTCAGGATCAGGAGACATTAAGGAAACAATCATAGGCCTTAGCAACACCTCTCCTAGCAGCCAAGTCGCTAGTCCGCAGCCCCCAGCCACATGGCCCCCTGGCCTCTGCCTCTGAGGACCAGGAAGGGCACTGAACGGACACAGAAAGAGGGACAAGTGCTGTGATGTGGGGGTTGAGATCAATGTCACAAAACGTGTAAACATTCACCCAAAGCACAATAAGAAGTACTGTCAAACAAGCACACCCCAAACCCCCGACTCACATTTCAGACTTAAGGAAACACAGCCTTCAATCTGCCTATGAAGGAAAAACGTTTCATTGAGGTGTGGCTGCAGTGGGTCAGAATAAAAGCAACCTGGGTCTAGTGGGGAGTTTTAAACCAACTGTTAGGAGTTTGCACTTTGGGACGAGAAGGAAAACTACAGGGTAGAGAAAAGTCTTTTCTTTCATCCTCTGGTATCAAAGTGCCCATTTAATTGAAACTTCTACTGAACCATAAAAACGCTGCATGCTCTCATTCTGTGTGTCCTGCATGGTAGCGAGAATCAACTTGGGCTGTAGGCCGGCCATCCTATGCCTACATCTGGCCCTCCCTCCCTAGGGCAAGAGGGCTTCCCGATCTCAGAAGCTGCTCTGAAAGGCAGCCTCCATAGTCTCCTGCTAAATAAAACCCACCAAGGACATGGGATTTACCTAATTGCCAGGATTCCCTTTTCAGGAGTGTGTGGTACCCTTGATGTCCTGAGTTTCTTTGTGAGTCTTTTCCCTGATACTCAGAAACGGTTTTGGCCTAGCTGGAGGTGGTTGCTTTAGTGGAGTCAGGAGTCCAGGGCTGAATAATCTCTGTTGCTTAGATTCCATCCACGACAAATGGCTGGCCCCACCGCGGTCTCCATCTGAGTGTAAGCCTGACACAGTACTCAGGACCGACTCCTACATGAGCAGTCATCTGACCTCTAACTCTGAATGGCTGCCTTCTGAAACGGACACAGAATGGCACACTAGCGAGGAACAAAACCCTCGCATTTGGTTCATGTCATTTTCTTACATTTTAAATCACTGACAATTCAAAAACTGTTCCCAGAGAGTAAAGTACTGTTAAAGCCATGGAATTTTTATTAGTATTTTTGATGAAAAGGTCAAAATAAAAATTTAACTATCTTTTGTTAAGAAATCTTGCTATATTTATTCTTATATTTGCATTCTTTCTGAAATTTCTATTTTAAGAGTATTTAGTCATAGAACTTAGTTCTACATAGTTGGTAGTCACTGAAGTATTATATTTATTTGTCTTGCTTTTTGAAGGCAACTCCATTATTTCTAGCCCTCGGGAGACTTAGATACAAATGCCCACTTTCTCTCTGGCTTTATTTAAAGTGAGTGACTCACATTTGACCCATCTTCGGAATGTGCACGGGCAGCTGAAGGAAACAGTACCCGGCCCCTGGGCTTTGGTTAGTGCAGACTTGAGTGTAATTCCTGCACCGGCCACTGGAGGTGCTTGCGAGGTTGGGCAAACCAGCGGGCACTGGCCTGCTTCCTCATCTCAGACCTCAGATAAGCCCTGTGACATGTGCCCCCTCCCCCTGCCCCCGGCACTATCAGGTCACTACTGCTTTCTGTTCCAACATTTGAAAGAGGCCTGATGATTTCCCAAAACTCATTCTTTTATTTCTCAAAGCCGAGTGTTTGATATCATTTTCAGAAAGCCCCCTTGATGTCAGCACCTGCCTGTATAAAGTTACTTCTCCAGACACAGGATGATTTTGTCTCAAAACACCAAAAAAAAAAAAAAAAAAAGTTGCACTACCTCTAGCAGAGCAAGTGTGTTGTGGCTCCGGAAACTTGGGCGTGGTTTCCACAGCAACCCGTGTGTTCTCAACAAGAGTGTTCCAGCCAGACTCTTGCTACATGTGAGTCACACCCAGTGTTTTGTTTGTTTCCCTTGGATATAACTTACTCAAATTTTAATGGTCCCTGTCTAAGATTAAGTAATAGAGAAAGGGAAGTGGGAGGCAGAAACAGAAGCACAGCGAGGAGCGGGGAGGAGGGGGCAATCCATGTATGTAACCGGAAATCCCTCGATTTTTAATGTGGTCTCAACGTGTAAACTGGGTTAGTACAAGTCACGCCCTTAACGGACATCAAATCTGAAGAAAATGCGGAGTCTTTGGAGAAGTGCTTTTATTGTTTTCCTCAAAACATTGAGTTCTTTCTCTGTGTATGTGCGGTGCGTTCTAACTTAAAGCATCTAGTTGAATAAACATTTCCTAAATTCTTAGTCTTTTTCTCCCCTGATTTTATTCTTGGTTCTAGAGTTCTACAAGCACAAAATGCGACTTGAGAGAGTAGCTTCGTCCACCACCACGACTGCCAGTCCACCTGCACTCCCCTCTGTCTCACTGCGCAGCAGGCAAGTAGCAGCATCAGAACACAGCGGACGTGAGAGAGTAGCTTCGTCCACCACCACGACTGCCAGTCCACCTGCACTCCCCTCTGTCTCACTGCGCAGCAGGCAAGTAGCAGCATCAGAACACAGCGGACGCTGTCAGGAGAAAGGTAGTGGCCGTCTGAGAAAGTCCGTAAGGCAGACAAAAGCAAGGTTTGATGGGGAAGAACTTAGCAGGAAGAAAAGATGATGAGAGAGTCTCCTGGGAAGTCTGCCATCGCTCAAAGGCTAAGGCTTGCAGCAAGGAGCATTGGAGGCCGGTCTCCTGGGAAGTCGACGTGGGGCGGGGCTGTGTTCTTGCTTCTCTGCAGGGCAGTCGCTGCTGTGCGGCCGGGCCGGTGCACCTGCCGCGGTGGTTTGAGACCTGCACCGGGGAAGGGGACAGCATCACAGCTTCTCGAATGGAAACAGGTGGGACTCCGTCTCTTTCTTTTTCCTTTTGGTCTTAGGGCACGGCTGCTTCTGGTCGTGAGCTTCTCGGTTTTGGGGCCAAGACGCTGCCAAGATCCTGGTAGCTTCTGCTTGGGAGCTGGTGCCCGCCTCGTCATCGGAAGAGAGCCCGCCTCCGGCATGTGTGTGGGGAGCGACAGCCTCACTCTGCGGAGGTGGGGGAGAAGGGAGGGGAAACGCCGGCACAGGTTAGTAACAAGACGTCAAGGAGTGCTGCAGGTCGTAGGGCGGCTCCTAGCGCTGGGTCCAGCTTCCAGCCAACTTGAGTGGTGTGGCTCTGGAGACGCCTGGGGTTGGTGGGAGGAGCTAACACCGCCCTAGTTTTTCCCACGCGTACCCCAAACCATGCTTCCCCCTCACCTGGCTGTTACCCTGTCTCCCGTCAGTAGGGCTCACTGGAGCGGGTGCGAGGACCTGCTGTGTGCTGGGCACAGGGGAGGGCAAAGCCATCGGGCAGCTAGCAAGGGAATCTGGGGTGACTGGCGCTTTGCCTCTGCTACCCCGGTTTTGAACACAAGGACATTATGAAGTGAAGCTGTGTACGAGGATTAGTGCAAACAATGAAAGAATGTCATACGATCATATCAAACATACGTGAAAAGATCTGAAAGACAAAGCTCCCAAGGAAATGTAAAAAACAATGCAAGACATAATAGGATCTAAAAAAAAAGAAAAAAAGAGACCAAACAAATATAATGCAAAGCATCAAGCATGAAATGAGAACCACAATGGAAAGATTCGTCACCCGATTTAATCAGGCTGCAGGAGGCATGATGAAGACGATTAACATGACCGAGGCTGAAGAGCAGCCGTGAATGGAATTACAGGACATCACAAGCGTCGTACTGTAGGCATCACGGGAATTCCAAGAGATGAGAAAAAGAAAGGGACAGAAAGACTGAAGAAACAATGAAAGAAAATTGCCTCAATGTGATCGCGACTCTACAAATCCACGCAGCTCCAAAACCTCCCAGTGGATAAAGCCAGAGATTTACAGCCTGCGGTTACAGCAGGCTTCTTATAAGCCTGGGATGCAAAAGGGTCTTTCCCCAGGTGTCTCCCAGATGTATGACAAACCCAAGACGCTGCCTGCTACATATGGTCAATGGCTGTACACTTGGAGGTCAGTGCCAGCTGCTTAGAGGTTATCCGCCCTGGGAGTTATCAGCCATCCAGAAAAACCAGACTCTACTGTCCCACCCTCAGTAGGGCCACTCCTTTCTGATGAGGACAGTGATGGTCTCCCTGAAGGAGAGCCCAGAGAGAAGGTCAAGCCCACTCAAGGATTAGGCTGCCATACTGAATCTAGGGTCCACCCATCTAGTCCTGTGTACCCCTAATCCCTCCCCTCCCTGTCACGTGTATGCCTAGTACACACCCCCTTCCTGGGTGTAGATGGTTGCTTGTAAGCACACCCCTACGTGTGCATAGGCCTTGGTCAGAAATAAAGACAGAGGCTCTCTCTTCCGGTCCTCCTCTATCTTACTCTTTCTCATCTCTCTTATTCTCTATTACTTTACTATAATTGTCATATATTGTAACCGTACACAATAAAGTAAGGAGACAGAAGCAATAGTCACCGCTAAGGTGTGTGCCCATTACTCCTCAGGAATTCTGAGGACGGAACGTACTGGGGTGACGTAGCCAGTGTTGAAAGGGAGTCTTCAGCCAAGAGCCCTACACTCAGTGAAACTGTCTGTCAGGAACAGGAGTGAACCTGAAACACGCCCAGAGAATGAGGTAGTAAACATCCAGCCAGACTAACCTCACAAGAAGGACTAATGGGAATCTTGGAGACGGAAGGAAAAGACATCAAGAAGCAATACACAGGCATCCATGAAAGCAAGAACCCCAATAAAGGGAAGTGTGTGTGCAAGAACAAGGGCCATGGCTCAGGTGGCTACATTCCGTATTTGGAATCGTGGTGTCCCTCATGCTCTTATGAACAGCGTGTGGAAAGCAAGGACAGCATGAAGTTTCAGGGCACGTGAAGTATAAGACAAATCAGGGACAAGAGCTGGGGAATCGTGCAAGTATAACATTTTTTGTACGTTACTGAAATAAAGTTGGTACCAATTGAAAGTATCAGGTACTGCTGAAAGGGCAAACAAATCTGTCTTGGAAGAAGTATGGCTAGAGCATCCCTTAGAGGCAAGGACAGTGAGATTTGGCTCCCGTGCTGTGGGCATTGCTGTCCGGAGGGACCAGTCCTTGGGGAAGGACAGCATGCTTGGTCAAGCAGAGGGGCGGTGAAAAAGAGGAAGGTCCTCAAGGAGGTGGGCATACAGTGGCTCCGGGCGGTTGGCAGTTTCCTTCTGTCGGGCGTATGATTGCTATGGGCTGAAACGGACTCGATGACACCTAACAATGGGGGAACCGTGTGGGCATGGGCAGCGTGTGGGCAAGGGCAGCGTGTGGGCATGGGCAGCGTGTGGGCATGGGCAGTGTGTGGACAAGGGCAGCACGTGGGCATGGGCAGCGTGTGGGCAAGGGCAGCGTGTGGGCAAGGGCAGCGTGTGGACAAGGGCAGCGTGTGGGCATGGGCAGCGCGTGGGCATGGGCAGCGCGTGGGCATGGGCAGCGTGTGGGCATGGGCAGCGTGTGGGCATGGGCAGCGTGTGGGCATGGCAGCGTGTGGGCAAGGGCAGCGCGTGGGCATGGCAGCGTGTGGGCATGGGCAGCGTGTGGACAAGGGCAGCGTGTGGACAAGGGCAGCGTGTGGGCATGGCAGCGTGTGGACAAGGGCAGCATGTGGGCATGGGCAGCGTGTGGACAAGGGCAGCGTGTGGGCAAGGGCAGCGCGTGGGCATGGGCAGCATGTGGGCATGGCAGTGCGTGGGCATGGGCAGCGTGTGGGCATGGCAGCGAGTGGGCATGGGCAGCGCGTGGGCAAGGGCAGGGCAGCAGGGAGCCAGTCAGAGCAGAGAGCCAAAGGGTTCACTGAAGAGCTCTGTGAAAGAGGTAAATGACAGATCTAAATGCAAGTACGCAGCAGAGCTGGAGGGGGAGCCAAGCTGTGCTCAGGCAGGCCTCTGCTCTCGGAGAACGTGAGCCGGTTTGTCTGGCCCTGCATGGGAGCCCTTTCCCACAGTGCTGCTGGGGCACGCTAGGAAACAGGACGCTCAGACAGACAGACAGACAGGACGCCTGTCCTGGGTGGCAGCTAGCACAGAGCAGACAACGGGAGGTCCTTGGGTAGGCAGTAGCGGGAAAGGGACGTGAGAGTAGAGCCGGCATGGGAGGAGCTGGCAGACACCTGAGTGGCATCGTGACCGAAGTCTGTGAGGGCTTGGCCAGCGGTCTGAGTTGGCCCCTCCAGGTGGACCCAGACTTGCTGCCCTGACAAAAGCCGAACTGACCTTGGTCCCATAGCGCAGCTTCAGCCTCTCTCTGATGAGTAGGCCCTTGGTCAGCAGCTTCCAGTTCCCTAGAGCCCGCTTCTCCTTTTTCTGCAGGTCAGAGAATGTTAAGTAAGCATTGGTATCGTTTCCCCGAAAGTAAGACATCCCCGAAAAGAAGACCTACTTAGTTTTGCCGCGCACTGAAATATACGTTATGCCCCTGAAAATAAGAGTTTGGATTGTTATGATGATGTTCCAGAAGATGACATGACTGTCATTGAATAAATGAGTAAATGTACCGTAGATTGTTGTACATGGAAATAATGGTAGTAACAAGAAATTCTTGATACTGTAGGATTCACGGTTTGTCTGGTTATGCTGGTTTGTGATGACAACTACTACAGTACCGTATACAGGAAATAAATTTCCTTTAACAATAAATGTGTACCATATTCTTCTTCATGGAAAAATAAGACATCCCCTGAAAATAAGACCTAGTGCATCTTTGGGAGCAAAAATTAATATAAGACACTGTCTTATTTTCGGGGAAATGGTGTTTTGAAGAAAAATACCTACCTCGATGGAACCTGTGATTATGTATAGAGGGCATTAGATTTTAGGTTAAAAATTAAGCTTCTCAATCACACAAGATCTCATTTGAAAATTTAATCTCATTTATATTGCCAATACTTCATAAAAAGCACCCAAGACAACCGTAGCCCATTCACGGTTGTTGTGGTTTGCAGGTCCGTGCACAATGGGAGAAAGCACTGCCAGTCTGTTGGTTGTGGATGGCATCACCGCCAGGCCACAGGGCCCTTACCAACCGATCACTGGGAAGTGCACTGCCAGGCTTTCTCCTAATGTGTCCTAAGTCTGGAAGCTCTGCTGAACCCTGGTCCACATCACATGCACACCTCCACGTCACATGCACACCTCCACGTCACATGCACACCTCCACGTCACATGCACACCTCCACGTCACATGCACACCTCCAACGTCACATCCACACCTCCACGTCACATGCACACCTCCACGTCACATGCACACCTCCACGTCACATGCACACCTCCACGTCACATGCACACCTCCACGTCACATGCACACCTCCACGTCACATGCACACCTCCACGTCACATGCACACCTCCACGTCACATGCACACCTCCAACGTCACATGCACACCTCCACATCACATGCACACCTCCACGTCACATGCACACCTCCACGTCACATGCACACCTCCAACGTCACATGCACATCTCCACGTCACATGCACACCTCTACTGGTGCCTGCAGACCAGGTGCGCTGGCTGGGATAGCACCCAGCTGGGCTAGACCACGTGGAGGGGGAGTATCCGCCCACGTCACCGTCACCCGTGTCGTGTTGGAGGGTGTTGCGTCTGTCTCCAGCTCACAGGGAGCCTGCGTCACAGAGCCAAGCTGCCTGGGGGGCTCTCTAGACTGTTGTTTTGATGGAGTCTGTCCTGTGGGTGCTCCATGCCACGCAGCCAACCTCGTGGTTAGCCACCAAGCCGCGCACCAGGTGCTGCCGGGCCTCGACGGACAGAAACTGTAGGAGGCCAGGCCACCCAGAAAGTAGACTACAGACAGGCAGATGAAGAGCCCAGTGGCCTGTTCTCCAGTCCTGGCCCCCTGGTGTGCCTGCTGTTCCTGTACGTGGAGCAGGGGGCCCAGGAGGGAGACCTCGGCACGCCGCCCTCTGCGACGCTGCTCACCTCTTTCTCCTTCTTTTCCAGGAGGTCCTGCTCGCGGTCCCAGGCATCCAGGAGCACTTCCTTATGCTCCTCACAGACAATGTACCCGTCAGTGCTGGGGGACAAGGAAGGCAGGGGGTCTTCTCAGGGCCGGCCTTGCTCTCAGAGCACCAAGGACACCGAGTCAGGCCATCCTGCTGGTCCGCAGTGAGACACCCCCCTGCAGAAGGCAGGCCTAGGGAGCGACTGGACCCACACCGGAGCGGAACGGAGGGCGGGCCAGCAGGCCTCCGGAAGGACGCGCACCTAGCTTTCCTCCCTGTGCTGACCCACAACTAGGGACAGTGTTCTAAATCGGCATGGTGGGCATGCTGCTGCCTAGCCTGTGAAATGTTACATTGGAGTTCTCAAATTCAGTGGCAAGACTTAAAAATGAAAGATGCTGGGTCTCAAGCTCCACCAGGCCACATCCACTGCCCCCGCCCCCCTGTTCAGCAGCCTCCTCCTGCCTCCCTCTGAAGCCCCTCACGCACACTGGGTGGGAATAGCCCCCGTGGAAGTCGAAGCCGGTGATGGCTGGCACACAGTCAATGTCCAGCTTGCGGGCCACACGCTGTAGGTTGGGCAGGTTCAGTTGCACACAGCCTACTGGCATCATGCAGGGCAGGAAGAGGTAAACATTCCCAAACTCATTCCGGGGTACCTGCGGAGGAGGACATACCAGGACTTGGCGGGCTGTTGGCGGCAGGAACCCACCCTCGTCCTGCTGACCGCTGTCCTTACCTTCCCGTCCACAGCCACAGGGGGCTGGTACTGCTCTGTCTGCCACTTGCCAAAAAGGCCCAGGTCATTCTGCTCCTGCAGCTGGGGCTCGGCCAGACGAGCTTTCCTGGCCCGGTTCGAATAGCCCTTCACCATCTACACGAGGGGAGACCGTCAGTTAGGACTCACAGCTACCTCTTCCTGGGTACCTGGTGCTCTGCTTGGCATTGTCCCCATTTAATGGTCAACACAAACTTGAGATGGGTGTGCTTTTAATCCCCGGCTGCCCCAACACTGCACTAACATGTGCAGAGTGCTCCTTCTGTCCCGGGTCCCGCTCTCTGTGCTTTGCATGTAGAGTTGACTTACCTTTCTACCTGACCGATGAGGAACCTAGGAGGCTTAAATGATGTACTTAGAAACGCACTAATCCTCAGGGGCAGGACTGTAGAAAATGCTAAGAAGCTTAGGTCCAGAGTCTGTGCTTTGAGCCACTATGTCACAGTCTCGTCTTTATCCCTGGTGGGGAAACAGGAGGCTCAGAGACCAAGTCACTGACTTAATCTCCCAAGGCGAGGATTAAATTGAAATCCACGGCTAACCACAATGTCAGCAGTTCTCAACTACCAGCTGACCCCAGGGAGAAAGAGAAGGCTTTCTACTTGCGCAGAGATAGTTTCGGAAACCCACAGGGGCAGTCCTACCCTGTCCTATAGGATGTCAACTCTCTGGTTGACATCTGATGGTCTAGCCTGTCTTATTAACCTCTCCATGATGCAATGCCACCTCCTGCCTCCAAGAAGACACCAACACGTTAGGGCCCAGCGGGCTCCCGGGCAGATAGATGTCCTGTCTAGCAGCAACCCTGACAAGGCTGCCTTACTTTGTACAAGTGGTGGTATGGGGTCTGCTAGGGGCTGAGCACACTCGCTTTCAAAAGTGCAGAGGCTGGCAAACTTATTGTGAAGAGTGTCACTCGGTCTTTGTCTTTTTTTAAAAAAAGTATCTTTTAAAAATGTGAAAACTATTCTGAGACCAGACCCTACAGAAACAAAGCCGAGGTTGGATTTGGCCTGCAAGGTTGTTTGCCGACCATGGTAAGCCGCCCACCCGCACCGTGCAGCGTCGTTACAGACAAGGGTGTGTGTGTTTGGTCCACTAATCCCTGAGCAAAGAGACGTGGCCGTGCTTATTCTTAAGGAGCACCGGCTCCTATGGGGAGAGAGACAACTCTACTTCACTGCGCCAGGCACGTTCTCAGAGGTAAGGAAAAAGGTGTACAGGGAGCTCAGAGGCCAGCCCTGTCGAGGAAAGGCGTTAAGAAAGTTTGCTCAGGACAGGTGACCTGCGAAGTTAAAGGGCAGAGGGGAAAGAGCAGGTGAACAGGATAGGGGAAAAGGGAACGTGGGGCTAAAGGGACTCATGAACAAACACAGACACGTGAAACCCATATGGATCTGGGGACATCGTGGTGACACGCTGGGTCGGATCCACAAGGTCAGCTGTTTGAAACCAGCAGCCGCTCCATGGGAGAACAGGGCCTTCTCCTCCTGTAAAGAGTGACCATCTCGTCCACTCACAGGGGCAGTTCCCCCTGCCCTATGGCCCCCTAGGTCACGAGTCACCGCGAGTATGAAGTACGGGGCTCTGTGGACGAGCACCGCTGGGAAGGAGGTAGGTACCAGAGCATCAAAGGTCTACAAAGTAGAACCACTGGAAAAGTGGAACATTAACCTGAAGCTAGAGTGCGGTGGGTGTCACCCCATTTTGTGTCGAGAGAACTCCTGTGCTGTGCTGTGGGGTGTGGGTGAACGTGGGTGGGAGCAGATGGGCAGAGGCTGTGGCCTGTGCCAGAGAGAGTAAGGCAGGAGCAGGTCAGGCGAACCAGGGCTGGGTTTGAGAATAGGGAAGGATCTCGCTGTGGAGGCCCCGACTCAGACACCCCGGTGCATCCGAATGAAACACCTGCCAAGGGTCCCACCCGATCCCCACGCTCAACTGTGGGGCTGGGCGTGGTTCCAAACTGTACTGCTGTCACTGAGCGGACACACGACACACACCCCAATCCTGTCCTTTCTACGGGTCCAGTTCCGGGACCGATGTCGTTCTCCAATGTGTGTGAGCGCTCTCACTGTCCTTTTCTACATGGTTCCTGCCCCACGGAGGTGAACTTTGGGGCCCCCCTTTCCCCCTGTCATCATGGATGTGAACTTTGGGTCCCCCTTTTCCCCCTGTCATCTTACCTTTCCAGTTGCTGCTGCCAATCTGATCCCATACAGACAGTTCTTCCAAGAGCATGCATTCCTCATGGCGGGAATTATGTACTAATTAAGCTATGGGGTCATTGAGTCCCTACTGCTCCTCCCTGCCCGTCACGCTGTGATGGCTGATGGGTCGCTGTGGGAACTATGGCAGGGCATCGCAGAGGGCAGCAGTGGCCTTCCACACACAGACTGACCGGGAAGCACCTCGTGGTGCGCCTGTGGGAAAGCTGGGCACTGGAAACCCGAGGAATAGCAGCAGCAGGACATTGTCTGAACCAGTACCCGAGGGGGAGCCTTCCGCTGGACACCAAAGCCAAGCCGACCCACGGAGTCAACTTCGACTCGGAGCTATGTGAAACAGGGTTTCTCATGCTGTAAATCTTTATCGGAGCAGACAGCCTCAGCATTCTCCCAGAGCGCAGCTGGGGGGTTCGAACCACCGACCCTGCAGTTAGCAGTCTCATGCTTACACAAGCCACCAGAGCTCCTTTCAGGCTGGAAGGCACTCAAGCTACGTCTGGAGAAAAGCTGTCTCCTCACGGTACAGTCAGTCTTCACGAAATGAAAGGGCTAAAGTTTGGGGGAGCTTTATTTTACTGATACGGCACAAGGCAGAATAAGAAACAACTGAAAACATCCATTAGTAACGAAAAGAGAGAATGCACGCAGAATCACACTAATACAAGCAAAAGCTGTAAAAAAAGGCGGCCAGCATGAGCTCTGGTGAGCACATCCCAGGTAAGATCAGCGCCCTAAGCAGCAGCAGTAAGCGGAAATGAACCGGCTCAGCCTCTGTGAATCGAGCAATCATCACGCACGACGCTGAGGATGACCAACTGAAGGGGCATGGCAGCACAGCCACTGTCAGCGAGGACACCCAATGTCTGCTCTCAAGTACAACACTGTCCGTGAAAGCAAAATAAGACCTGCTTACAAGAAATACGAGCTAACACCACTACTATTCAAATTCATGCACCAAATACTCGTGGCAAAGATGAAAGACTTTGCCAAACTCTGCTGTCTGAAATTGATTGAACATGGAATCAGGTACATTATTGATTGATTGGGAAAGCTAGAAAGAAGGCTCACCAGTTGATCTGGGAAACAGAAAGACAACAGAGATTGTGTGATAGAATTTTGCAAGACACTCACACTTCTTCATCGCAAATACCTTTTTTCAACAACCTAAAGGGTGACTATACATGCGGACCTAGCACCTGTGGAAAAGAAGGAAAAAGCTCAGTGCCATCAGCAACAACAGGGGGAGGGGCCGCTGTAACACAGACCTTCGAAAGTCCACGCTGAAACGCAAGAAACCTGAATCCACGAGTGCGAATACACAATTCTGAGCACAGCCCACTGGAATTGAGAGGCCATCTCCAGAATATATCTGATGGACCGAACACTTAAGACTGAAGTCCAGACGAGTTGTGGGATGACACACACGAAGGAAGCAAAAAGGTCACAACAAAGACAAGAAAGAAAAGACCGCAGCCTTTCCGTGTGGGTCACACCACCAATAAAACAAAACCCCACAAGTGGACAAGCAAGCAAAATCACGATAAAAGGAGAAAACGTTTAGGTGGGACCAGTACCTGGAGAAGACCTGAGAACGAGGCAGACCCTCAAGGAGATGGACACAGTGGCCGCCACACTGGCCCTCAAACTCAGCGATGTTTCTGAAGACGGCGGCGCTCTGCTCTGGTGAACACAGAATCGCCAAGTCGGAACGGGCTCAACAGCACCTAGCCACAGTGATTTCATCTCAACGACTTCCGAGGACACTAGTCCGGGTTTTAAGAGGATCTCAGGAACATAGTTTAGGGGGTACATCCAGCCTTAGTCGCTCAAGGAGGTGTCAATTCCAGGAGAAGGTGAAATTCTACCGAGTCAGGGTTTCCATGGACTTATTTTCAGTAGCTTCCCAACCCTTCCTCCCTCATCTCAGTCTAGAAATCGCGGAAACCTCTTCCTTATGCTAGCAACATCCGCTGATGGGGCACACGAGGTGCCCCAGCTGGATCATGAGGGCAAGCCTCCTGCAGAGAAGGTCAGAGCACTGCCTCTGAAGTGCCACCATCCCCCGCCCTCAGGATTAAAACTGGGCCGAGCCAACAGGCACCGGGCCCCATGTGGGTGACTGGACACTTGAAATGTTGCTACTCAGATTTGAGAAGGATTAAAAACATAAAGCACACGAATATGTTGATGAATATGAAAAGCCTGATGGTGAAACTCCTCGTTAACACTAAAAAAATGTCACATGGTGAAATAACTTAGATATATTTGAATATTAAGATGTCGTGTTTCTCTGTACTTTTTAAAGTGGTCAGTAAATGCTTCCATTTACATGTGGAGGTCACATGTGGTTTGCTTGCAGATGGACAGTGTTACTGTAGAAGGAAGAGCCTAGTTATAAGGAGCATGCGAAAGAGGTAGGGGTGGGAGGGGGGCGGGCATCTAGGGAAAACCGCCCCGTCCTTCAGATCCCAGAAAGGCACAGAACGCGCGCAGGCTGCTTCGAGAAGGGGCGATGCCCGCAGCCCCTTCCCACTAACGGAGGTCTCCACACTTCCCACTCAGGTCCCTAGGGCCGCCTTGGGATCTGTCTCCATGGAGAGTCGCTGTGATCTCCAGGTGTGGCTGAACTGCCAGGACGGCCTTTCTCATGCCTATCCAGGCTGTCCCCAATTTATGATGCGGTTCTGTTTGGACAACTTCGTTGTAAGTTGGTTCATATCATGTTTAAAAAGCGTTCGTTATTCCTGGCTTTTATTATGAGTACCTTTGTGAGTCTGCTACGGGAACACTGCAAGTGGACATCTGAGACCGATGACATCCGCAAAGTACACGCTGCAATGGGAACTGCAGTACTCGGTACTAACAACTGTGTACCGACCATAGAAAAGATGCCATTTGGGGAGGAGCAGAGGGAGGGAGGAAGCCCTCGCTTCTTCCTGGCTGTGCTCTCTCACATCTGTTAGGCCGTGGACAAGGGACCCCACACGCGTACACCAGGGTTATAAAGCTAATGCCCGTGGCTGCGAAGACGCCATCAACATCTCATTCAAGGAAACGTCTTCATGAATGCGCCAACGGAAAGGACACTTAGTACTAGCTAGGACGTCTACACAATGTAGGCTGTCGCCTCAGAGTACCCCACCTCCACCGGGAGCCCCAAAGGGGACTTAGGGCCCGTGTTTGGCCTAGATTCCTTACAAGCTCTTGACGGCCTTAGGAATTCCTTAAGTCCATCTAAATGCTGTCTCCTCAAGTCTTCCCCAAGGTAGCAAAGCCAGGCATCTCGGGATTCCTGCCCTAGACCTCTGCTTGGCAGCTCTCAGTCAGCCCCACCATCCGACCCGTCCCCCGGCTCAAGTACCTTGTAGGGCACTTCTCCCAGTCTCACCACTCGCGCTTGTTTCAGCCACGTGTCCCTCGAGTGCAAGGTGTGCACACAGTCCCTACAGAAGCCAACACAGGGAGACAAAGGACAGACTCAGTTTACGCCCCCGATGGGTCGCACGGGAATCCGCAGAACTGGGCGACGAAAGGACCCTGTAGACAGAGAAGCTCAGCCCTGCTGACTCTCCCCCGGCTCGGCCTCGTGGCTGTGAACGGGCCCTGCTCCGGAGCAAACCAGAGAATCTGGGCAGGCACACTACCTGGGGGTACCCGGGTCCTGGTGGCACTGTACGTGCTAACCAAAAGGCAGTGGTTCAAACCCACCAGCCACTCCATGGGAGAAAGATGAGGCTGTCGGCTCCCTTACAGATTTAGTCTTCCAAGCTCTACACAGGGTTGTAATTACGAGACTCACTGACAGTGGGTTTGAGTTTCCAGAGGCCACTGTGGCTACTTTGTAGTTTTAGGCCCTGCGTTCTTCACTCCTCTGTGCTGTCCATGACCCACACAGGCACAAGGGAACTCCTCACACTGAGTGAGCGTCTGGTCCTGGTCCATGGCTAAGCACAAGGGCCAGGGAATGAGGCACCAAAGAGGGAACGTGAACCCCAAGGATGACTACATAGACACAAACCACGAGCTAAGAAACGATTCTGCAAACAGAGGCGATCCTGTGTAGATGCCCTGGCTTCAATCACTCGCCATCCAGAGCTAAGCGCTAGTCCACTCACGTGCTGGCACCAGAGGCCCCATGGCATCACAGCTCTCTAACTTCACGCAGGCACAGAAGAGTCGTGAGCGGCATCAGCTGCCCACGTCAGATTGCCATGACGTAGAAACCAGATGTATCTTCACCCTCCAGTCTTTCGACCACTCCTGGTATCAGCTGTCCCTCCTCCTGGATCTGCTACTTGGTTGCCATGGCTACAGAGAGCTCTCAGGCCAGACTCATAGTGATGGGATTTGTTGGGGAAGTACCAGGCTATAATTCAAGATTAGGAATGACTCTGGCCACACCTTTTTTTTTTTAACTTGAAAAGTCTCTTCTCAGTCACGCCTCCAGGCAGTCTTCCTGGTACTCAGGCAAGAGAAGGGCCACCTGCCAGTGGGCATGGCCAACAAGCGGAGAGCGACCGTGGATGGAGGCTGTCCTTATTGAAAACCTACCTTGTTTCCGGAGTTGTGTCTAGATCTGGATCCTGATAAGTTGCACAATCTGGAGTACGGACCATCAGTCCCTGTGGCCTTTGCAACGAATGAGTGAGTGCAGAAGCGTGAAGGCTGCTGTAAGGGGGGGAGGGGGGCTGGCGTGGAAGCCATGACAAAGCAGGAGCGTGAAGTTCCCTCTGACCTCCGCCTGAGGGACCAGCCTGGTGCTCATTCCTCCTCCTGCACTGCAGAGGCCCTGACGCTGCATGACACCACCGCTCCCCTACAGCAGCACCCGCACCTCCCGATGGTGCTGTGCACACGAGATGGGCTCCTGCAGCCTGCGCCAGGCGGTGGGCTGAAATCCCTGGTAGCCCTGACACCCAGAAGGCTGGCCGGGCTGCCTCGCTCACCTGGAGTAGACCGCTTCTCCGCGACAGTACCCAAGGATGGCAGCTGTCTCTGGGTAGATAGCCTCATATTTCAGAAGATGTCTCTTCAGCGCATAGAGGGGGTGGTTCTTGTATGTGCCGATGGCACTGGGCAAAGGCTGGTCCAGGTGCTTTGCCTGAAACTGCGAGGGCCAGACAACGTCGAACGTGCTGGTTAGAAGCAGAAGGGAGGATTCAGGTAGCCTATGTTTGCACTGACTGGATCTGACAACAGTGGTGGAGCAGAGAGAGGTCCCTTGACCACTAATGCCTCTGTAGTGCTGGATTTGCATGGCTGCCCATTAGGCGGGTTTTAGGTAAATGGAAAGCTATGAAGAATCAAGTCATTCTGTGGCTTCGTGCAACTTCATGTAACCTTTTCTCACCCCCTTAGGCACAGTAAGCAACTAGTACTTTGTTTATTAAAACTCTTCAAGGAAGAAAATACATACCTCTGTTCAGTAAGAGGTCTAACTCAACCTTCTATCGCCCCAGAATGTAGGTTCACCCAATCCTGCTCACAGTGGAAACTGAGGCAAGGTGTCAGCACCCTGACTTTCCCACAAGATACTATAAGGAATATTAGGGGGCCTCAAAGAGTTCTATTTTTCGAGGAACTTTTTGAAGCCCTCCGTACATATTTCACCGAGTTGGGTAAGCATTGGCTGATAGCCACAAGGTGGGCAGTTCAAACCCCCCACCGTGCTGCAGGACCAAGATGAGATGGTCTTCTCACTCCTGTACAGACGTGTGTCTCAGAAACCCACAGGACCACTGGGCCCCTTCTAATGGGGTTTCCGAGTCGGGATGGACGCCGTGGCAGTGGGTTTAGCGCTCCTTGGAGGGGTCTGGTTCTCAGATGTCAGTGATCCACAACTGTTCCCCAGGTCTCGTCAGTTCCCCTTTGCATCTCTTCAATAATAATGAGGACTCATTGTGGAGCAGCTGAGAGGAGGGGGGCACCCTCGGCACAGTTCAGTTTCTCCCGACACACGATTTAACTCTCTCCATAATTTCCATTGACTCTGGCCTTTTCAAATAAAATGAACCAGAAACACCCCCAAAGGAGAAGGTCAGCACAGGATAAACAGCACCACTGGTGTGCTTTCTCCCCGAGCCCGAACAAATGACCACATGCCAAGTCCCTTCCTTCCTGGAGATAAGAGGATCAGTATGGAACATTACTCCTCTCTCCAATACTCCTTAACTGGTAACATCAGGGCCACCACACTCCCTGCTGTATGGTGTTGCTGTGATTGTTAAATGAGGTCACACGTGGAAAAGGCCCAGTCCACAGCCAAACAACCCCGAAGGAGCCGCACCCAGCTGGGCTGAGCTCGGCAAGACGACCCAACGCCACGCCGGGCACACACGAGGGGCTCAAAACGGCAATCATTTCAGTAACTGGATTGGGTCTCCAAGCCCCTGGTAGCCAGGCCTTACCTCCAATTCTTCTTTCTTTTCTCTATCCACACGTGGGCTCTGGTACGGCCTCAAGGTGTCAGCCCACCACGTGGATTCAACCCGGCACTTGTGGGTCACTGTCATCCAGTCTGGGTCATACCTCTGTGTGACATCCCGCACCCAGCCGTCATTGTCAATGCCCACGACATAGGTCATGGGCTTGGTGGCATATCTGTAACAGGTCAGGGGCTGGCCCACCACCCCGTGCACACAGTCCACACACACCCACTTCTCCTCTTGCTCACAGAACACCTCCAGCCACTGGTCAACACCAGCCGGGTGTCTTCCTGCTACCTCCTTTCCACCACGGAGCCCTTTCTGGCCCCTCTTTTTACCCGAAGTGCTTGAAGATGCTCGAGGCTCGCTTCCAGGCCAGGAGTCCTCCTGGGACTTCCTCTCTGTTCTCGCAGGAGCAAGAGCCTGCTTCTGCCTCTGCCTCCGAAGGCCAGGGTCCGAAACCTCATCAGACAGAGAATGGGCTTCCTCACTGGAGAGCTCAAAATCCGAGCCGCCGCCGCTGCTGGTCTGGTCACTCCCACTGTCTTCTTTATAAGAGACCCGGGGGGTCACTTGCCGCCCTCGACCCTGCCGCTGTCTCGGGGTCTTCTGCTCGTCCCCACTGGAGGGCGGCTCTCTCGGCTGCTGCTTGCTTGGGGCTCCCTTGCTCCTCCTCTTCCCTTTGGCACTGGACTTGCCAAGGGCCTTGGGAAGGGGTTCTTTCCGCGGAGGTCCTTTGGGGGCCTTTGGTTTGGTTTGATTTCCTGGACCTTGGCTGAGAGTTTCGGAGGAGCCTCCAGCATCCTCTTTGCAGGCCTCTTTGGAAGGTTTCTTCCCCTTAAACAAAATTAAGAAGTTTTGCTTTTTAAAAAACGAATGCTATAATACTACAAGCTAACAGGTTAGTTCCCTGGCCGAAGGAGGAGAGCATCAAGATGCCCCGCCCACAGATCTAAGAACGTACAGCTCCTTAGAGAAGGCAGGACATAAATCTTTGAAGCATGCACTCAGCAGGGTGCAAAGAACCTGGGGTATAGAAACAGACAACCTGGGGTTCAAATCCCAGTTCTGCCTCTTACTGTTACACAATTTCCATAAATTTATTTGATCTGTCGTATAATGCATTTTACATCCAAATCGCTGCGGGCTCAACCGCAGTATGGTTTCCAACCACAGCAATGATGAAGACCGACTTGGGGAGCGCACGGTCAGGCAAGACCAACGCTTTTCCTATGGCAGCTCAACACTCACAGCCCTTCCTCCGTCCTTCACCGCCCGCTGCAAACCTCCCTGTGGTGGGAGAACAGCTACTATTTTAGAGAACAGACCGTAAACTGCCAAGCAGTCGAGATCTCAAGCAGGCCCCTCTGCCCCGAGGAGGGAGACCCCACATGCAAGTCCTCCCCGCCACTCTGAGCGAGGGCTAGTACTCAGCTTGTTGTCGTGTATGTCAAGCACGATCATTTCTCCCTCCTCCTTGGCTGAGTACCCTGTATCTCTGGAAGCTGGATCCTCACCTTTGCTGTTGTGAACTTCAGGGGAATTGGCTGCAAAGACAGCACCAATCGGGTAAGGAGATGCAAGGCCCGGAGAATCAGTAGGAATATCTGTGACAAAAAAGAATGGCAAAATTATCCTAGGAATACCGTCGAGGATTTAAGTAGTCTAGTGATGTATGTTGTAGTACTTGTCTAGAACACAAAAGCTGCAAACAAAGAAACTGTCTAAACAGGAGACTGAACCACTCATAATTATTAAAAATAATATAAATAAGATACACACAGAGGTTAATATGTATAGAATATAGGGAACGATTAACTACGTATTAAAAGAGGAGTCTGGCTGTATGTTTTTAGAGGCATGTGCAATGTGATTCAGGAAGACTTGCCACTGCTTGCTGACTGCAAAGTCAGGGCTCAAGTGCAAACGGACTGTCTCGGAGCCCAATAGAGGGGTTGGTAGGAGGGCAAATTGGCTTGATGGCAGTGGGTTCGGGAGTTTCTGATGTGATAACATTTTTGTACGAAAAATTACGTATTAGCATGAGTATGTTGTTGTTAGGTGTCGAGTTGGTTATGACTCGTAGTGACCTTGTGCACAACGGAATGAAACACTGCCCGGCCCTGCACCGTCCTGGCAGTTGTTCGTAGGCTTGGGCTCACTGCAGCAGCCACTGTCAGTGCGCCTCCTGGAGAGCCTTCCTGACTCGCTGCCCCTCTAGCTTACCTACGTGACGTCCTTCTCCGGGATCTAGTCTCGCCTGACATGTCCAAAGTATGTAGACTAAGCCTTGCCATCCTTGCTCTCTGGAGCACTCTGGCCTGACGACTCCCAAGGCAGAGTTGCTTGTCCTTCAGCAGTGGATGGCACTTTCAATACGCGCTGGCAGCACCATGATTCAATGCACTGATTCTCCTTTTGTGTTCACTACCCAACTTCCAGATGCCTGTGAGGCACTGGAGAGTGCCCTGGCTCGGGTCAGGCACACCTGAGTCCTCACAGTAACAGCGGTGCTTTCCCGTACCCTGAAGAGGTCTGTGCAGCAGACGAACCCAACGCAGTGTGTCTTTTGATCTCCTGACTGCTGTTTCATGAGCACCGACTGTGGATCCAAGCCAGACAAAATCCTCGATCACCTCCAGCTCTGCTCCCCTCATCATGATGTTACCTACTGGTGAGGATTTTGGTCTTGACACTGAGTTGTAATTCATACTGAAGGCTGCTACTATCCCTGATTAGCAAGTGCTACAAGTCTTCCTCACTTTCAGCAAGCAAGGTTGTGTCACCTGCACACGACAGGTTGTCAAGAAGCCTTCCCCCAATCCTGATGCAGCATTCTTCTTTGTATAATCCAGCTTCTGATGATTTTGCTCAGCATACAGGTTGAGTAAGTATCGTGAAGTGATACAACCCTGACGCGCACCTGTCCTGAGTTTGCAGTACTTCCTTGTGCGTTAACACAACTGCCTCTTGACTCACGCATGAGCTCCAAACGAGCCCAAGGAAACGTTCCGGAATTCCCATTCTTCTCAAGGCTGTCCACAGCTTGTGAAGGTCCACACGGCCGGATGCTTTGATAAGGACAATACAACACAAGTACGTAACTATGTCTGGTGTGCTCCTCCAGCCGCTCTGTGGGGGAAAGAAGAGACTTTCTACTCCAGGCATGTGTGACAGTCTTGGAAATCTGCAGGGACAGTAGCCCCTGTGGGGGCTCGAGCGCAGCAACAACTGTGAGGTGGCGCAGGCCGGGCCAGTGTTCCCTTCGGTTGTGTGTCACGAGTTGCTATGGGCCAGACTCGACTCGACAACGCCTAACATTCTGACAGGAACCTGGACTCTTCTATGGAAATTTCATTGTCAATTCTAACCCCACGCGCCCTATAGCCCTGCTTTTGCCCCTTCGGGTTTATTTGATTGTGAAAATGAAAAGGAACATTTAAACAGAGAGAGGGAGAAACAGAACACCTCTCCAAGAGGGGGCTTCCTCGGTCACTAGCACTGCTCGGGGGCAGCGGGCTGTGCCACTACACAGAGTAGGTTGTCTTCGCATTTGTGATCTCACACACACACGGAGGAAAACTCATCTTTTTAAAGGATTAGACAGAACTCTCCTCCTGGAGAAGCTTCCGTCCACATTCACAGGAGTTTCGGAAATAGCTGGCAAGATGACCATTTAGCAACCAATTTGAAAAAGCATTTCTTTTCAACCATTTTTAAGTGACTAATGAAAATCTCTTGGGGTCACTATGAGTCAGAAATGACTTGCTGGCAGTGAGTTTTGGGGTTCAGGACAGAGACCTTCCAGGACCCACATCGCAGAGCCAAGCTCACTGCCATCAAGTGCACGCGGCCTCATCGTGCCCCTTGAGGAAACGGGGACTGCCCCTGTGGGTGCCTGAGACTGGCACTCTTTGCAGGGGCCCCCGCCCGCTTTTCTCCGCCCGGGGCGTAACTACTGTGCCACCAGGCCTCTTTCCTAGGACCTTAGACCAAAGTGAGCCACTTCACTATGGCAGATCACCAAGCAGAAAGGCCATGGGCGAGCTTCGACTCCCAGACCTGGTCTCGATCCTGAGTCGGCCAGTTGTCTGGCCTCTCTGAATCTCAGCCTCTGTTAGATTGTTCGGAGGACTGAACAAGAAGTATATGTGAACACTTGGAATTGGGTCTGGGGCAAGACTGGCACCATGATTCGTCGGCCAGCCGGCATCACGTACATGAACCAATTCTTCATCATCGCGTGCAGAGTAAATGGCAAATCTTCTTTCCAGTGCAGTCTGCAGGCCATCTTGCTCATTGGTGGTAAGGGCTGCATTCACTGTAAATGTTCCAATAAACCTGAACAGAGACAAAGCGTTCCCCGTGTCACAGGTCAGGAGAGCACGCCTGCTGCTTGACAGTCAAGGACATGACAACCCACTGCTGTCTAGTCAGTTCCAACTCACACTAACCCTAGGGGGCGGACCAGAATGCTCCCGTAGGGTTTCCACAGCTGTGATCTTGATGGGAGCAGCCTCGTCCTTCTCCCATACAGCAGCTGGTGGGTTTGAACTACCAACCTCTCTGTGAGCAGCCCAATGCCTAACCTACAGTGCTGGGAGGGCTCCTTACTACATCAAAAGGGGAAGTAAATTATGAGACTCGCGTGCTTATGTCTTACTCTCCCACTATGCTGTCCGGCTAACTAAGCTTGTTGTGGAGGGAGGTCAGATGCTCACAGGCATCCTCCATGAGGGTGATCAGTTGCCAGTCTGCAGTGGGCCCCATGCCCTGCTGTGAAGGACAATGGACGCCTGCAGTCATCTATTTGGTTCCTGTAGGTGGGTTTACACCCTACTGATAATGGTTCCTATGCAGATCTAGAGAACAGGTAAAAGTTAAACTGCCATCCTGACTCTAGGACCCGCCCATCTTGACACATGTATATCCCCAATTCCTCCTCTCCCTATTGCATGCATGTCCCTAGATCACCCTCTCTCATTACTGTATTACCTATAGCACAGCCCCCTTCCTGTGACGTATGTCCTCACCTGTAATTAGGGGGCTTGCATGTCCCCAGAGAACAAAAAAGGCCTGGGCTAGCATCAGAGCTTTCTCTCTCTCTCCCTCCATGTGAACCACCAAGCGGGGCTGAGGTGAACATGCTACCATGAATCGTGTCTGACTCCATTTATTTCAATATTTCTCTTCTATCTCTCGTGCTCTCTATAACTTTACTATGATCTTTACTTATTATCGCTGTACAATTGTGCCCACCTGACCCATAATGATGTGTTAGGGGCTGGCTTCCCCTGGCAATCTTGTCATAAAGACTAGGGCACACTTCACTTTCTTAGGGACCCTTTCCCCAGCAGAGCCAGGTGTGCTGGCCCACGGCCGTCGTCATCGCACACCTTCGGAACACCCACCACAGTACTTTGCAATGACCTGGCAGCTCTGCTGTGCCAGGACCACGCCCGAGGTTCCTCTCTCGTCAGTGCGATGCACACCGCCCAGCACCAGGTCCCACCTCAGGTACTATCAGTAAGACTGGCTCATCCCCCGCCCCCCTGGAAGCAACACAAACCCTAGGCAAAGGGCTCTGCAGCCAGGCCCGGGCATACCACTTCACCAGGTTGGAGAGGTAGTCGACGTCCACGTCTTTCAGAGGCACTTTGGTGAAGCGGGTTGGGATGATGGAGAGGCCAATAGCACGCAGGTCTGGCTGGCTGCAGATGCGGTTGCGATAGAAACCATTTGCTAGCAGGCACAGGAGGTGAACCTGAGCCGGAGAAGGAAAGGAAAACAAGAGGAGGACACGTCCTGGCAGGAAGTCGTTACCAGTCAGCTCTACATACAGGAAATAAAAATACTGCCAGCAGCCATCTCTCAGGGCTTTATCCTCCTGCTCACTCCCTCAAACAAACAAACGAAAAATCAAAGAAGCCTCTTCTGTGTGAAGCTGAGGTGTTTCAAAGTGAGTCAGTCTTAGAGCTGAGTTGCTACAGTACTGAGGGAAGAGCGGGGGTGAGTGGAGGCACAGACCACTGAGCCTCCCTGGGAGCTGCTGGCAGGGGTCCCGGGCGAGGGAAGTGGGGAGCTCAGCGGGGTGCTCTGCTTGTGTGGCCTGGAGCCCCACCCCTCCCACTATGCCCCTCCTCGGATCTCAGCCCCACCCTTCCCCAGCCTCTGAAACAATGGCCTGTCTTTCAAACATGGCTTTCCATCAGTTCCCCTGAAACTGCCTCCCTTCTCCCCACGCACAGAGCTTCCCTCGCCAGTGGCACTCCCTGCTCTCTGCTCCTCACTGCCACCTTGCGGTCATCTCACTCCTTCCCTGCTTTCTGTCATCTCTTAGAATGCAGCTATCTGAACTCATCTCCAAGGGCCGGGGTCACCCGCCCTCTCCAGCCTCATGACCATCCTTGCTATGATGCACTTACCCCCTGAAGAGAGAAAGTCTCCCAGCTCAAAGAAGCTTCTTTCTTCTACGGAAGCTGCAGGCACCATGTGCCTCTAGTCATTCGGCATACTCCCCTTCTCTCCCCTCCCCGTCATCTCTAGCTCCCGTCGCCAATCAGGAGAGGACCAAAGTCCTTCCTGATCCTGGTCTCAACACACACGCCTTCCACAGCCAGGTGGGCTGGCACCCCACCCTGCCCTCGCTGCACAGCGTGGCTGGAGCAAATTCCCAGCGTGCGGTAGCCATGCATGTCTCTTAGCAGTCCTTCCTCTGAGATCCAGCCCCGCTGCTCTCTCGGCTACTCAGACCCACAGTGATCTCTTTCGTCATCTTGAGCTTCTGTTTTGAGGTCTTTGTTTCATCCCTGAGTTCGTACACTCCTTAATCAGAAAAAAAAAGCTTTATACTCTAGCACCTACCGCGTGAAGTGACTGAACATAACCTGCAGAAACGATGCTATCCAACAAGTAAAAGAGGAGCGGGTGGGAGAGTCCACGATTGAGCCCCCACCATACGCTACACGTGATATTTGACTTTACCCTCGCAGCCCCCGACGAGGCAGATGCTATGATTACGCCCACTTCAGAGGAGGAAACGCAGGCTCAGAGGAAACAGGAGACTTTCTCATGGGGTCACAAAACCCAGCCCTGACCTCGAGGACCTTACCCTGCCACACCACACAAGTATGAGCACAGCCCGCTGAAGATCCCTCTACAGCCCTGACCCCACAGGACGAGCACAGCCTTCTGATGATCCTTCTACAGCCCTGACCCCACACAGGATGAGCACAGCCCTCTGATGATCCTTCTACAGCCCTGACCCCACACAGGATGAGCACAGCCCTCTGATGATCCTTCTACAGCCCTGACCCCACACAGGATGAGCACAGCCCTCTGATGATCCCTCTACAGCCCTGACCCCACACAGGATGAGCACAGCCCGCTGATGATCCTTCTACAGCTCTGACCCCACACAGGACGAGCACAGCCCTCTGATGATCCCTCTACAGCCCTGACCCCACAGGACGAGCACAGCCTTCTGATGATCCTTCTACAGCCCTGACCCCACACAGGATGAGCACAGCCCTCTGATGATCCCTCTACAGCCCTGACCCCACACAGGATGAGCACAGCCCGCTGATGATCCCTCTACAGCTCTGACCCCACACAGGACGAGCACAGCCCTCTGATGATCCCTCTACAGCCCCGACCCCACAGGACGAGCACAGCCCTCTGACCTTGTGTGTGTCCTTATGAACGCCTTCATTGAAACGCTTCATCATCCTCCGCAGATAGGTCTCAAACTCCATCTTTATCTTCTCACTGCAATGCAGATTGAAAAATCGGAGGCCAGAGAGGGGGCTTGAAACTGGATCCCATTCCGCCAGTCGATTCCTTTTCCATGTGATGACACGTGAATCCCTCTCCTTGCTTCCCTGCAGAGGGCGGTGCCACTCTAGAATCTGCACACAACCTGCTCCTTGTGGCCTCCAAACTGCAGCTGATAGCAGACTGCCCTCCTCTCAACAAGCACTGAGCCACAGCTCACACATGTGCCTCAGAACTCCCTTCTGCCAAGACGTCTTCACTGACTGTCCAACCTTCGGACTACGAATCTCAACACGTACGATCGTTACATCAACTCAACGCACACTCATTTCTATGTCTGCTTACATTTACGGATGTTCGTCTGGTATAACATTTCTTTCCTACCCCTGCCCCGCGCACCTTTAAGAAAACGTCAAGTTCATTCAGTGAGTTTCATGACCGCCTTGCTCCATGAACGCACATGAGCTCACCGCACAGAGGAACTCCCGGACTGATGAGCACCAGGTGCTGGTACGATGGCTCATGGCGTGGCGCGGAGACGCCCCACCCGGTAGGGGGAGCCCGAATGCTGGTGTAGGGTGCTGGGTGGGAAAAGCGTGCGTGTCCCTGAGTCAGGCTGACATGGATTTAGATCTTGGCTCCTCTACACATTGGTTGGGTGACTCCTGGAAAATCATTAACCCCCCTGTGCCCCTGGCTCCTCATTTGCATCCCGCTCTGAGGATTAAATAAGATAAGGAACGACTGGCAGAGCCCTTGCTGCACGGCAGGCATTTGATATGAACCCCCTCTCCTATGTCTGGTTCCGGCCAGGACACAGGTGTGACAGGCATGTGGAAGTAAGGGCCGATCTTACCTTCTTTCTCTTGATTTAGCCTGCTCTGGTGTTTCAATCTCGATCTCCACGGGATTCACAGGCAGAGCAGACTTAGAGATGACTGCACTGTCCTCCACGTCACCTGGCACAGGTTCATTAAGTTCTATCAATAATAAGGTTGAGAAACCATTAGTTAAAATTACAAAAGTAGCTCCTAAACCAAAGGACACGTGGCGGGAAGGAGGTGAGGAGTGGAAGCCAAGCCAGGGAGCACTACTGCCAGGGGCAGGCTCTGCGCATCTCGAAGGCATCAGTCCACTCGCAAAACTGCATGTCTTACCTGACTCACGAAACCACCCGTCTGTAGATGACGAATGTAAAGCACTGAGATATGAGGTTGACTGAAGACACAAGCCCCTGTTATCAAGGAGCTGATGTGCGTGCATGTGTTGCTTCAGTAGACTTACTCTTTTTCCTAAAATAAAGACAGCCGCAAGACAGCTGACTGCATTGTTCTCCAGGTTACAATTTGCCTTGTAGAGTCATGGGTGAGGTGTGTTTTCAACCCTGACTTGTAAATGTCTCAATCACAAGGAAGGAACTCTTCTCGTTTCTTTACTGCCATGAGCCTTAGCTGGAACGAACCCGCTCTACCGAGCTGGGTCTAATTGTGAACTTCATTAGCAAACCAAAAAAAATCAAACTCGCTGCCTCAGAGTCCACTCCAACCATGCTGATGCTACGGGGCACAGGAAACTGCTCCGCGACCCTTCTGCAAGTGCAGATCTTCACAGGAGCAGGCAGCCTCATCCTCCTCATGCAGGTGGCTGGCAGCTTTGAACCACCAACCTTGCAGTGAGCAGCCCAACGCTTACCCACCACGGGCCTCTTTTCTTAGTGACAGCACTTTCAAAGCAGCACTTTCTAGAGCAACAATACCATTCTGGCAATGAACACAATGCCAAGATCTTGCGCTCTCTGTCCCTTCCATACTAAAACGAATCAGGGTTTCCAGGAGAAAATGCCCGAGTGTGCCAGGCCTGGAGGAGGAAAATCCAGGGTGAGCTGAAATATCAGGAAATTAAATGTTCACCCTACAAGGTGATGCCTTTGCTAACCCGGGCAAGCATGTTCCCAAACCAAGGCTCTACTGCCATCGCCTCTTTGGTCTTTTTAGTTTCGAAAGAAAACAACGGGATGACAATAGCGGATAAGACAGTACAACTACAAAAGAGCGTCAGCTTGGAGAGCAGAGAAAGATGTCTCACCTTCGACCTCTTCCCAGTCATCGTCACTTTCATCCTCGTCCTCCCCTTCGCTGCTGCTTTTGTCCGGGGCGGCCTCTCTTTCTGGATGCGGAGTCACCTTGAGGGGCCCCGGGGAGTTGCTGGGGACAGAGCAGAGGGAGCAAGATGGAAAAGCCTTTGGGAGCCCAGTGATACATATAAACCCACCCAGGGGATCCGCAGTGTCCCCTAAATTCCACATGAGAGAAACCCCCAAGGTTTTTACCCACCTTAACTGCACAGCAAATGGTTCAATCTGTAAGGTAGGTAAAACAGACTAACTCCAGGGAAGGTTGCAGCCCATTAATTTATTTTTGGCAGAATTAATGACCCTCAGCACGAGACACGTCACCGTTCTGGGGGAGAGGCGATGGTCAACAGACAGGCTTTCCCATGCTCCCTTCCACCGTGTCCTCCACTGGACTGTGCGCCAGGACGGCTGAGGCTTCTGGCTTTATGTGAGGATTTATTTTACAAAGTAAAGGAGGAGGCATGCAATCAAGGGCTTCCCAGGCTTATATTCATAGGTCATTACAGATTACTAGGAATGACCATTTATTGAATTACTAACTTGCTGTTTCTGCAAAATAAAGAACTCTGCTCTCCACAGGGGACATGACAGTGAGCCAGGCATGCTTCTAGCCTGCTGAAGACTTACCGGATAGAAAGCAAGACTATGTATTAGGGCAGAGGGGTTGTGCATTAGGCTGCTAGCCGCAAGGTCAGCAGTTTGAAGCTAGCAGCTCACCGTGGGAGAAAGAGGCGCTCTCTTCCCCAGAGTTACAGTCTCAGAAACCCGCAAGGGAAATGCTACCCTTCCTACAGGGTTGCTCTGAGTGGGAATCGACTCAATGGCAGTGTTTGATTTGGGTGTTACACAAATAAAGGCATGCAAAGCATGAACATAGCCTTAAGTGGTGATGCAAAATATCAGAGGAAAGGGAGAGGAAGCCATGAAGATTTTGTGGAGTCTATGCCATCTGATCGACCTTTTCAAGGTCGAAGAAAGCAGTTCAAGTACAAGGCCCCAAATGAACAATTTATAACCCAAAACCAACCCACGGCCATGAAGTCAATTCTGGCTGGTCGCAACTCTATACGGGTTACAAGACTAAGCATTGGGGGGAGCAGACAGCCTCGTCTTTCTCCCATGGACCAACTAATGGGTTTGAACCGCTCACTTTGTAGTTAATGGTCCAATGCTTACCTGACAGCACCCCCGGGGCCCACTGAGCATAACGTAGGAGCAGCAAAATGTGAGAATGTGTTGAGTCAATGACAAGACGTACCAGTGGGCAGGAATAGAGTGTACAAGAGATATAAAGTTGGAATGGCAAATATTTTGTAAATGTCTAATGTCTTTGGGTAGAAGGAAGAGCATTGGTCCAGGAGTCAGAAGACCTGGGCTCTAACCTGGGTTTGCCATTGTATACCTATACAACCATGAAGAAATCACTGCCTCCGGATTGTAGCACTGTGTGGACCTACAATTTAGGAGGTAAACTACAGAATCACTAAGATTCTATCCAGCTGGGCTGAGCTTTTGTTTGGAAAGCTTTAAAGATCCAATTTTGACCATGGATCTCAGTGGCAAGCGGAGAGAGCAACTTCCATTGGCTACCCCTCTGTTGGGAACTATCGAAATCTAGTCAGAACCTTTAGTGGTCTCACCTGAACTCCGCTCCGTCATCAAGCGCTTCATCCTTAACCACCTTGAGGCGTCGGGTCGGAACAGTCCTCTTGGCCACTCTCTTCTTCGCTGGCCCATCAGCAGCAGGAGTCCCCGGATCACTGCAGCCTCTCTTTCTTTTTCCTTGTGAGACTTTAGAAAGCAAGGTCTTCTTTGGGGGCGTCTCATCTTCAAGGACATCTGGGTGACCGTGGAACATGCGTTCAGAGACAGTAAGAAAGGTGGAGACAGTGTGGCTCAATGGGCAGGGTCCCAGTCTTCTGGAAGCTCGCTCTAAACTCATCTCCACTCCATCACCAGTTCACCAGCCCATGTCTGGTCAACAACCCACTTAGCTTTGTTGTAGTCCATAGTCACACGACAAATCATCTGTCTTAAACAGCATTTTATTCTACTCATCTGAGCCCCATACAGCTCGAATAAAAGCTCACTTCCAAATCCTAAATTTCTAGAAAAGACAGAACATGAACCAATTAAAGTAATCTTATTGCCAGCAGCAGAGCTTCTTTGTTGTAGAGATAGTTCATGTTGTAGAGATAGTTCAAGTTCACAAACCTACTCAGATTCCCACTAGTCCTTGTTCTCTCAAAACCAAACTCTTTTCAAAACACATACATTTATTACCCCAACAACACTCTTACACCAAACACTTAAAAAAAAAAAACCTAAAGGGTAGCATGAGATAATTAAAAATTTTTCATCTTCATAAGAAAGCTTTGGTTATGTGTTGTTAAATGAAAACATTGAAAGAGTGAAGATTACCTGACATGACTATCCTGAGATTTTTCTCAACTACTAAATGAATAAAAAATTTTAAAAACTGAATGAGCTTTTGATTTACGTTAAATTAGGCTATCTAAGAGTAAATTCTGCTTACTTACATATAATTAAATTCATAAATAGTTAACCAGTAATTTATAAATAGTAAGGCACAGAAGTGTATTTTTCTACTTGGCAAACATATTCACCCAAATCACCATTTCTTTATTTCAATTAATTCAATTGACTCTGCCTTCAATTAATTCTAGAAAGCAAAAATACGCTAGCATTCATTCTTTCATAGTTTGTCCTGTTGACTCTTTGACAAGTATTTTTAATTCCCAAGGAGGTGCACAGGAGTCTTGGTGACACTGTCAGCTAAGCATCAGACTGCTAACTGCAAGGTAGACAGTTCAAGCCTTCTAGCCCCTCTGTGGGTGAAAGATGGGGCTATCTGCTCTGGTACAGATTTATGGCCTTGGAAACCCCAGGGAGCATCACTGAGAGTCAGAATCAACTCAATGGCAGGGGCTTTGTTCTTCTTTGAAAGTGGTACTTGAACATGGCTCTTGGGAGTGGGGTAGAAGAATTTCCTTTTTGACCTAAATGAAATAATACTTTAAACTAAGTTCATATTGCAGAGACTAGTCTTAAAGCTCCACTTCTCAGTTGTCAGTTTGTTGTACTGTGGAAGCTCGTGTTGCTGGAAGCTGTGCCACCAGTATTTCAAACACCAGCAGGGTTTCCAAGGATCGGCCAGATTCAGGGGAGCTTCCAGACTAGGAGGGACTCGGAAGAAGGAGTCAGTACATATCAAAGGGGATTAGCCACCGACAATTTGATGAACAGCAGCGGGTCATGGTCTGATACAGGACAGGAAGAATGGCCTGAAGTTGGAAGGGACTCAAGCTACAACTGGGTAAGAGCAGCTGCCGAAAGGCTCTTATGACGTGGATAAGAGTAAGTTTTTCAGGACTTGCATTTGTTGATGTGGAACAGCTCAAGATGATTAAGGAACAGCTGTAAACACCCATTAATAATCAGAAATGTATGGTATGAAATATGAATCTAGAAGCATATATTGTCAAAAAGACCATCGCTTTTAAAAATTATTAATAAATCATTTTATTGGGGACCCTTATACCAATCCATACACCAACTGTATCAAGCACATTTGTTCATATGTTGCCATCATCATTTTCAAAACAGTTTCTGTTTGAGCCCTTGGTATTAGCTCCTTCTTTTCTCTCCCTCTCCCACCCTCCTACCAAAAAGACCATTAAGACCGATCTTAAAATACAGTGCTGTGTGATAATATCTATAGCCCTACAAGGAAAAAGATACATGGATAATCACTAGGGACTGGGATGGGAAAGTTGGAAACAAAGAGGAAGGATCAGTAATTGGAAAACGTGGCCTTGAGGATGGAAACTAAGCTGGTGGACATTACAAAAACTTTCAAGACCAAAGAAGTATTCACTGCAGCACCTTTATCAAAAAGAAATGTTGACTCTATTTGTTGCCCGCCGCAGATGGGATATGCAGAGATCAAACTGACCACATCTGGGGCAGGAGAAGATGGAGAGGTTGACTATCACCAGCTAACGAGGTCAGGAGCCAACTAGGGGACAGACTCTCAATTGTTCAGACAGATTCAGGTTGAAGCTAAAGAAAATTAAAACAAGTCCCTGACAGCAGAACACAACCTTGACTATATTCCACCCAAATTTAGAGACTGTTTCAAGAACAGACTGAATGCATCCAACATGATCACACGAGTTGTGGAGAGACATCAGAGTGGTGCACATAGCAAAAGCAAAGGTGCTGGATCCTGTAGATTATAACAAACTATGTACCCCATTGTGAAGAATGGGTAATCCCAACATGTCACTGTGCTCACATCGAGCACACCCGTCCAAGAGAAAGTCATTTGAGCAGCAGAAGAGGACACACTGTAGTTTAAAAATGAATAAAGGTGTGCCAGGGTTGTATCCTTTCACCATATTTAGTTGATCTGTAAACTGAACAAATATCCCAGGACTGTATGAAGCGGAGCACAGTATCAGAACTATGTAGACTCAACCAAGAAGGCAGCATCAGAAACGGACAAAGTCTCATTAACAACTTGCAAAAGGCGAAGACAATGGTGCTTGCCAAAAGCAAAGAGGACTTGCAGCGCTTACTGAAAAATACCAAGTTCCAGTCTCCAGTATAGCTTACAATTTAATGCAAAGAACAAAAATCCTCACAAGTAGACCAACAGACAACATCACGATAAAGGCAGTAATGACTGAAGTTGTCGAGGATTTCATTTTACTTGGATCCAAAATCAACACCTGAAAGCAGCAGTCAAGAAATCAAATGACATCTTGTATTGGGAAAATCTACTTACTCTACAATCCCTCCTTAAAGTGTTACAGATAAGCAAGCCACCCCTCTGAGGAGTCAGGTGTGCCTAACCTAAGCCGTGGCATTGCCAATCACCTCATATGCACGTGAAAGTCGGACAATGACTAAGGCAGGCAGCAGAAAATCCGAGGCATTTCTTTTATGGCACAGGGAAGAATAGTCCAAGTGCTATGTTGTATTCTCGCACGACACTTATTCAGTCCATACGCTGAGCAAATGATCAGGAAAGCTGGGTTACAGGAAAATGTGGCATCGGGATTGGAGGAAGGATTAACAACATATGACATGCGATGACACAAACTTGCATGATGAGAGAGGAGGACTTGAAGCACTTGCTGATGAAGAGCAAGGATGCTACAGCCTGCAGTATGGATGACAGCTCAATGTAAAGATGACCAAAATCCTCACCACTGGACCAATAGGTAACGTCATGATAAATGGAGAAATGACAGACGTTGTCAAGGGTCTTCAGAGTACCTGGGAAAGATCACAGTAGAAAGCTCTCTCTGAATTTAGACCTAGAGGAACAGAGGCAATCGGCCATGTCAAGAGCCATGCAAGAAAGGTAAAGGTTTCAGGTGAGGAATAATTTGGTCACAATTTGAGGAATGGAAAGGAAGTGCATTTGGCAAGGCAAACAGAGATGGGACAGACCCCAGCAGCCACATCACACAGGATCTTACAGCCATCATAAAGAATTAGGGTTTTATGGTAAGGGCATGGTGAATTCATTGAGTTTGCCCCAGTTGGTGTTAAACTGATTACAAGGCGTGCGCGCACACACACATACACGACGCACACGCACACACACAGAGAGAGAGAAAGAGAGAGAGAGAGAGAGAGAGAGAGAGAGAGAGAGCGAGCAAAAAGCTAAAGCCACAGTGGTCTGTCTGCACAGGGCTGTGGCCATGGGAATGAAAAGTGATCAGATCCGAGTTAAAGTTCTGAGGTGTCCGATGGATTGGATGTGCACCAGTAAGGGAAACGGCAGGAAAGGAGGGCTTTGCTTTAACGAATGGGAACGCGATCATTTATTGAAATGGGGAAGAAGAAAAAAACTGGCGCGGGAACAAGTTTAATGGGGGAGAAATTCAAGAGTTTGCTTTGTCCGTGACAAGTAGAAAACGTTTCTTCATCACCGGCAAACCCAGTACTCTGGCGAGATTTTGCTGAAGCTATTACTTCTGGGATGAAGCAGTCCTAATAAGCCCTTTTGTCCTATGTTTCCTGGCCCGGCGTGCAGGGCGTGCAAAGTCGCTGCACCGCCTCTTCTCCACTCAGACATGCGATCTCTGGGGAGCCTAGGAACCGGCGTAGAGTAGAAACACTAGAGGCTGCACCAGGCAGCGCTTGCTCAGGGCGGGCTCCGGAGCAAATCACACTTTGGGCTCGGAGCACACGATGTCCTGGGAGGCAGGGACGAGTGACCTAACAGGCTGGCAGTTTTCCTTCACCCGGTCCCTGCCCTCGAGTCGATTCCCACTCATCGCGACGCCAGCGGGCAGGAGAGAACTGCCGCCGTGGATTGCCGCGTCTACCTGTTCCCGCGAGCAGAAAGCCTCGTCTTTGTTGCCCGGAGCGGCCGGTGCTTCCGAACCCCAGACCTTGTGGTCGGCAGCCCACCTCGGCTCAAGCACGCCCACAGCTGCCTCGCGGCGCACTCTGCAGCCCGACGGGGCCTCGCTCTCACCTGCTTCCTCTCGCTCGCGCCGGGCCGGGCTCTCCGCCGGGGCGGTCCGTGCCCGAGGCTCGCGCCGGCGCGGCTCACTGCAGGCCGAACGCTTCCGACCCATAGCGACCGCTGGGTTGGGGCCCACGACGGCCGACCAGGCCCGGGAGAAGGTGCTCGGACGTGGGCTCTGCCTTTGGGCGGGGCGAGGCGGGCCACGCCCCTCCAGTACGGACAGGCTCCGCCCCGCCCTCGAATAGCCCACGTGACTGCAGGCAGCCAACGGCGACACGGCAGCGCTCGCCACTTCCGGTACGTTAGGGCCCGCGCGGTTTCGCCCGCCGGATGCACGGGTCTTCTCGCGAGAGGAGGGGAAAGGCTCCGCATTTGAAGCATGGCGGACGATGTGGACCAGGTGAGTGAGTCCGAAGGAGTGGGTTTTTCTGCGGCGTTTCCACCTCCAGCTCTGGCCTTGTTAGGCCCCAAGCCGGGCTGCTTTCTCCAAGCTCGCGGGGAAGGGACCTGTCGTGCTGACTTGTTCTGGTCCCTCACGGCCTCCATCCCCTGCGCCCTGTGTGACTTTTTGCCTCGGACCCTGAGGTCTTTGCTTGCTTGAAGCCGCTTGTCGACTGATCACTTCTCAGTCTTGACCTTTAGCTGTAGAATGAAAACATCCCTGCCTGCTTCCTGGAGCTGCTTGGAGTTTAAAAGGAAACTGTAATAAAGTTAAGGAGTTATTATTGACTCATTCTGCAAATTTAAGCTCTGTTCTAGACATCAAGGTAACAACTAATGACTAGGTAATCCCCGCGCCCGCTTGGAGCTGGGCACATAGATTTAACAGCTAACATAAATATAAAATAGAGAGGAACTGAGATGTGCTATTGGAGGAATCGAACAAGGAACTGAGATGCTGACTAACAGGTGGTCCAACACTAGCTCACCCCTACTCCCCAAATGCTATTTCTCTAATATCTGCGAATAGAGCCACGACTTCTTCACCTTTTTATTCAAATAGCACCTCATCCAAGAGTCATTCTACGGCCACCTACTTGAAATAATCCCACTTCGCACCTCCTTAACTTTTCTTCATATTTTACATATTGAATATGTGCTTCTCAACTAGCATTTAAGTTGCATGACAGTGGAGCTTTCATTTTCTTAACTCTTTTAGTCTCAAGGTTTAAAACAGACTAGAAACACTCAACAGATGTATATTAACTGAGTAAACTGATTAATCAAAGGACACTTGAAAAAGCAGCCTTTGGCTGTCAGGCACATGTGTAGTTCAAATACCAAGTCACTAGAGTTGGGCATTGTTCAACTGTTAGAATTCCCTACACTGATACAGATGTCACTGTAGACCAGTTAATCCATAGCCTGCTGTACAGCAGTGTTTTGAATAGAATGATGTCGTAAATTGCCATCTGCTGCATTCTGTTTACTAATTATCACCAATGATAAGATGTACAACAACAACACTGTATGATTGTGAGTGGTTATAACTTGAATATATCATCAGTGGGGGACTCAATACCATTGAGTCAGTGCTGACTCATAGCAACCCACTGTGAGTTTGGGAAACTAACTATAGGAGTAGAAAGCCCAATCTTCTCCCTCGGAGCTGCTGGTGGTTTAGAACTGCCGACCCTGCTCAACGCATAGCTACTACACCACCTGGGCTGGATCTGTATTACTTGATCTTCAGAACAGGATGTGATAGTGATGGTTAGACATCATCAGATCAATTTTGACTAATAGCAACTCTACGTACAAAAAAAATACTGCCCAGCCCTGCTCCATCTTCACAATCATCGCTGCATTTGGGCCTATGGCTGCAGCCACTTAGTCAATTCATCTTGTTGAGGATTTACCTCTTCACTGATCCTATACCAAGCATGATGTCCTCCAGGGACTGGTCTCCTGACATGTCCAAAGTAGGTGAGATGGAGTCTCCCTGCCCTCATTTCTAAGAAGTAACATCCCCATTTACAAATTAAACAAGAGCTCAGAGAAGCTAGGTAACCTGCCCACTGTCACACAGCAGAACACTAATACTAAACGGCACTATCTCTACTGCTATAGTACTAAACCTGTTTCTTTTGTCAGCAACAAACTACCAACACAGTAGAGGAGCCTCTGGATCTCATTAGGCTCAGCCTGGATGAACGCATTTATGTGAAAATGCGAAATGACCGAGAGCTTCGAGGAAGATTGCATGTAAGTAAATTTAGTAAAATACCTTGAAATCATCCTTCCCTGCCCCCACCCTCTTGAAATGTAAAAATTACCCCAGTGTGAAAGAATGTTCTGAAATGTGCAAGGAGTTGGAAAGACACCCACATTTCTGTCAGCCTGATATAACTATTTTATTTGAGTTTTTAACCTTTTTTTCCTCAATAGAAATGTGCCTTTCAATTGAATTGTCCCTTCCTTGTTACCCCTTTGTGGTGGTGGGGGGGTGTCCAGTCGTCTACAGATGGGCTTTGGGTCTCCCCTCCAACTCCCTTCTTTCACATCAGTATGATTGTTTGGATCTTTTGATACTTGATACCTGCTCGACACCTCATGATCACACGGGCTGGTGTGCTCCTTCCATGTGGGCTTCTGGGGCAACATGGGGGATGAAAAGGTGAGGAGGGGGAGTGGGGAGCCAACAAACTCAGGGATAAGGGAACAACAAGAGATCTGAAATTGATGTCGGCGAGAAGTGAGGAAGGTATACAATGCCTGGTGGAGTTTGATCAAGTGCAGTGTATCCAAGAAGAATTGCTGAGAGCTGAATGGAGGGTGAGCATGATCGTGAGATAGGAGGAAGGTGAACGGAAATAGAGGAAAGAAATAGGCAAAAGCTATTTATAGAAGTATAGGCATGTATATATGTAAATATATTCATTTATAATGAAAGGGATGGAGGCCAATGTACATATATTTATGTTAAGTATTAAGATAGCAGGCAGATTTTGGGCCTCTACTCAACGCCTCCCTTAACACAAGAACACTTCGTTCCAATAACCTGGCACTCTTATGATACCTTCCCCACATGATCGCTAAAGACAGAGTGGGTGCATAAGCAAATGTGAAGAAAGTGGGTGGTGCCTGGCTATCAAAAGATGTAGCATCTGGGGTCTTAGAGGCTTGAAGTTAAACTAGCAGCCATCTAGCAGGGAAGCAAAGAAATGTCCCTTTTAAAGAACATTCTTAACATTTTGAGACTTCAGTTACAGGTGGTATTTTGTCATAAAAATAATCTTTTTTAAAAATTGGTAAAAATTTCAAACTAAATTAATTAAAATAAAAGAAAAACATTAAAAAAAATTGGTAAAAAGCTTACAGTTGTGTGTTGGAGTAAATTACAGATACCTTTAAAAATTGAGTAGCACAAAGAATATAAATAAATTCTATGTCCTCTAATGGTAATCACTGGGTCTCTATTTCTGATATCGTCTATGTATTTTCATAGATGCATATATGTACGTGAAGGAGGTTCAACAGTTTGTGACAAAATTGGAATGTAAAGATGATGGAGTTTTTCCATGAACTTTGTAAAGCCCCCTCTTCTACACATGTATTTGCACTCTGCATATCACCTTTAGGGGCCCTGGAGGCAAAACAGTAAAATGCTCCAGTACTAATCACAAGGTTGGTGATTTCAACACACCCAGATATTTTTTGGAAGAAACACCTGATGTTCTGCCCATATAAAAATTGGGACTCCCTGCCACAGAGTTGATGTTGACTCATAGCAACCCTGTAAGAAAGGGTGGCACTATCCCCCGTGGGTTTTCTGAGAGTTAACTCTTTATGGGACTAGAAAACCTTGTCTTTGACCTTTGGAGCAGCTGGTGGTTTAGAAATGCTGGCCTTGTGGTTAGCAGCCACATCGTCCCTACGCCACCAAGACCCCTAAAGATTACAGCCGAGCAATACTATGGGTCAATTCTGCTCTGATAAACAAAGTTGAGTTAAAGTCAACTTGAGAGTTTCAAACACCATCACCACCTTAGAAACACACGAATGTCCTCCCGCTGTACTGGTTTCCCTGCCCTTGCTTTTCATTGAGTCTTTCTTGGAAGTCTGATCATGAGTGCATTGAAATCTCCTTTTTTTATATAACTACTTACGAGTCAGTATAAGTTAGTAATGATGTTTGCATTTCTTGCCACTATAAAGAATGCTACTGTGGACATTTTAATACATATTTTCTTCATCTCTAAATATTTCTATAAGTTTAGGCCCCTGAGTGATTCGATATATTCATTAAAAGTAAACTGAAGGTTTGCCTCTCCGTGATGGGGAGCTTTCCTGAGTGTGTTGTTTTTATTACTACCAATATTAATTTAAAACAACGAATCTTTTAGCACATTTAAATAAATACCAGGTACTGTTGCTCTAAAGGAGCCCTGGTGGCACAGTGGATTTCCTGTTGGGCTGCTAACCACAAAGTCAGCAGTTGAAAACTCCCAGCTACTTCGTTGTAGAAAGATGAGGTGTCCTGCTCATGTAGAGTTACAGCCTGGGAAACTCGAAGGGCCATTTCTACTCTAAGAGAGGATTCTAACAAGTGAGGATAGATTTAATGACAGTGAGGGAAAATGAGGGGGCTTATTCTAAATGTTTTAGGTATGTTAATTTATTCTTTATAACACAGCGCTGTCCAATACTAATCTGTTTCACAGTTCAGGAAGTTCAGTCTCAGAAAGGTGACATTAGTTGCTTCAGGTGACAGCCAGTAAAGGGAGAGCCAGAGCATGAAGCTAGGCTCTGACTAGGCAGCCATAATATTGACCTAATTTCAGCCCTATTCTGAAGTACTGTGATTCCACCTTCCATAAATCTGTATAAAGATGGTGATCTTACTTACAAGCTTAGGAAGGGAGGTTTTAGAGAGGTGAGGGTGGTGCTTTACACCAGCCCTGGGAAAAGAGGAGTCTCAGGAACTGAGTAGTGGCCATTTGGAGCGAAAAGTTGAACTGAATCACATGTGCTGCTCATTGTCGCTGTAATTTTTAATTACTCTATGAGCTTTTCTGTTTGTCTACCACTTGACTTCATGAGTTCTGTTCAAGGTCCCAGTGAGTTCACCTTTTAGTAAAAACCACAAATTGGAGCTTAGGTGGAAGACATCCCTAAAGATGTGAGCTGACACATTGCTGGAAAGTACACATATGGAACATGATTGAGTTCTGTATGGGCTATAGGTAGGCCACTGGAAGACAGGTGAAATGGCAGTGACTTACCTTTAGGAAATTGCTCTGCCGTAGCATTACCCCTTAAACGCGGGCTTTCTTATCCCCTTTCTGGTATTTTTCTTGTTAGAATTTACAGCCAAAATGGGAAGTCTAATGAATGATGAATTCACTTTTTCATAATTAAATACCATAAATAATGTGACTGCCTTAGATAAACAAATAAATAATTTCAGGTTCTTTTAAGTAAATTTGTTTTTGGTCAGCAGTTTTATATTTTTGTCACACCAACTAAGTCATCTTTGGAAGTGATTTGCATTAAAGCAATGTATCAGTACAGTATGTTATTTTTTCTGCAATGCATAAGTTTGTAGTATTTGTATAAGATGCATTATTGTTTGTATTGAGCCATTTACACAATGTAAGCCTTGTTCAGTTTTCCATAGTTTCGTGGTTACATTTCTTGACCCTGCTTTCCCACTGTAGGCTTATGATCAGCATTTAAATATGATACTGGGAGATGTGGAAGAGACTGTGACTACTATAGAAATCGATGAAGAGACGTATGAAGAGATATATAAAGTAAGTCTTAAGATTCTATTCATCGCTTTGAAAATGTCGGTCCAGCAGCTAAGCTTGTCATGTGTTGCCCTGCGTGGACTCCGTGCAGTGGGTTGTTGGTAGGTGCCCTCAAATCCTTTCCTGACCCAAAGTGTCCCTCTGGGTAAAGGCAGACACTGTGCCTTCCTTCCTCATCATTGTTGTGAGGTTTCAGCCTTGAATTGGGGCAGGCACACCTACGTTTTCAAAGTAATACCTTTGCTCTTCAACGCTTTGAAGTCTATGCAACGCTTTCTTTTCTAAATCATTTTATTGGGGCTCATACAACTCTTATCACAATCCACATATACATCAATTGTGTAAAGCACACTTATACATTCGTTGCCCTCATCATTCTCAAAACTCTCGCTTTCCGCTTGGCGTCCTAGAATCAGCTTCTCATTCCCCCACTTCCCTCTTCCTCATGAACCCCCGATAATCCATAAATTATTATTTTATCATATCTTACACTGCTCGGCATCTCCCTTCACCCACTTTTCTGTTGCCCATCCCCCAGGGAGGAGACCATATGTAGATTCTTGTAATCGGCTCCCCCTCTCCACCCCCCACTCACTCTTCCCTCCCAGTATCGCCGCTCTCACCACTGGTCCTGAGGGGTTGAGGGGTTCATCTGTCTTAGATTCCCTGTGTTTCCAGCTTCCATCTGCACCGCTGTGCATCCTCTGGTCTAACCAGGTTTGCAAGGTAGAATTGGGACCATGGTGGGGGGGTGGGGGGAAGCGTTTAAGAACTAGAGGAAGGTTGTGATTTATGCAACGCTTTTACCCAATATAATACGTTTGATTTCCTGACTATCATTTCCGTGAGAATTGACTTGATCCAAGCAAAATGAAATCGGTGGTGATGTCGCTCGTTCCGCCTTTTACTGTGGCGCTGTTTGTCGGCCAGTTTTCTCGACATGGTGCTGCAGTCCACACTGAGGGCTGCTTGGTTTCCATCAGCAAGTGCTTCAAGTCCTCGACTTTCAGCCAGCAGTGAGGTCACATGCGTATTGCAGCTTGTTAAACAAGCATTCCTTTAAGTTTGATGACACGTTCTAGAATCCAGCTTCCCTGACGCAAGCCTTTCCAGATTTTACTTCAGGAAGTTTTTCCTTGTTCTGTTGGTGTATGTACAGCTTCTTCATCGCACGAGTAGTGTCCTGGGATTCCCATTCGTCTCCTGCTACCCATAGTTTGTATCATCCACACAGTTGAATGTCTTTGCATTCTTTGTGTAGCCTTGCCTCCAGCCAAGGTCCTTCTGACCTTAGCAGTGGTGTCCCTCAGCCGTGACCTCTTCTGACTCCCGCTTGAGTTTCTGGTAGCTCCCTGTGGCTATGCTGCTGTGACGGTTGTCGAAGTATCTTCCACAAAAGTGTACTTGACACGTCATATCAGTGATGTTGTTTGGTAATTTCTGTGTTTCTGTGGGTTACCTTTCTTTGGAAGGGGCATAAAGATGGATCTCTCAGTCGGTTGGCCAGGTAGCTCTCTCCCAATTTCTTGGCTCAGTGAGTGCTTTTCGTGGCTCATCAGCTTGTAAAAACACCTTAATTGGGATTCCTTCCGTCTCTGGAGCATCGCATTGGGCTAGCGCCTCTAGTGCAGCGTGGACGTCCTCCTGCAGCACCGCTTGTTGTTGATCATGGGCTACCTCTTGAAACGGTTGAAAGCCAGCCAGGCCTTCGTTGCTTTGTAGCTAGGCTTTGTATTCTCTTTTCCTCTTCCCAGCTACTCCCGAGTCTTTCGCTGCTTTTTACCTTATGTCGTTTGTTAGTCATTAGAGACGGGGATCTTTCCGGATTAGTGCTGTGCGTTATGAGCCATGTGTCTTCACAAAAATCCGTTTAGCTAAGAGATTGGAAGTATTAGGGTTGGGCTTAAGTCCTGAAAGCCCAAAGGAAGTACTGCTTCCTAATTACAGAGAGCAGAGATGGGGCTGCATAAAGTTTGTGGGGAAAATCCTTTAACTCTTAGATTCATTTTATGTTCCTTGGACCAGGAATGTTAGCACCGTAGCATACAAACAAATTCAAGGGCTACAGTCCGACCTGAACCAGAGTCTCTGAAAATGAAGCCCAGGAAACATTGAACCAACTCTCCAGGTAATTCTTCTGCACAGGGAAAGTGGAGAGCCCTAACAGTAAGGAGCTCTGATGGTATAGTGGGGTTGTGTTGGACTGCAAACCCCAAGGTCAGCAGTTCAAACCAACCATACTCTCTATGAGTGTAAGATGAGTCTCTGCTTCTGTAAAGATTAATAGCTTTGGAAACCCAAAGGGTGTTTCTTCTCTGCCTTACCTGGTCGCTGTGGGTCAGAATCAACTTGATGGCAGTGAGTTTGATTAGGATTGGCCCTAGCAATGACTAGATAAAGAGTCTGGTAAATTCATGAGTGAGCGACCATTACTACTTTAATTTGGTGCTATTTCTAGTTGTCAAGATCACAAAACATGGGTTTCACCGTTTTTAAGAAGTTATGAAAATTCATTGCTATTATTATTTTTAACCTGGTAGAGAGGAGACCCCATCCTGTGTAGTGTCTGATGTGACATCATTTCAGTCCTTTGGCAAAGCTGCAACACCAAAGCTAGCAGAAGGATAGGGTGGGAATGGTGGTCCATTTAACCAGACAGAACAGCAGAGACAAAAGTGAAAACCTCTTGGAATGCATCTGGAGCAGAGAGAAGCTGCAGCTGTGCTTACCAAATATAACCGACCAGCACCCGTAGCGCTGTTGGGTGAGGTGATAGTTTAGAAAGAGTCCGGCCGGCTACTCTGTGAGTTCTTTCCCAACGATATCCGACGAGGCACCTAGTCTCGGGTCACGATTGGTCTCCGCGAAAGGGAATGCCAGAAGAGGAGCGTTGACTCTTGCGCTTTTAAATGAATATGTACACACAGTGTATACACAGATACTCACTTTTCTGAGCGTAAAGTTACTACCTGTCAAAAAACATGGAAAAGCAAGAACAATAAAAAGAAAATAAAAACACTCACCCCGTACAGATGTGCTTTATACAATTGATGTATGTATATGTATGAACTGTGATAAGAATTGTATGAGCCCCTAATTGTTAAAATTAAAAAAAAAACAAAAAAACACTCACCCGACCTTCCAAAACTATCCACGGAAAATATTCTGTTACCTCTCTCTCCTGGCTTCCCTCTGGGTTTTTGTTGTTTTAACATAGATCGACCATCATGTACCAGTTCTGAGACATGCTTTCTTTTTCTCATTTGTATCACCTCTAAAATTAGGACTCCTCTTAAAGTTTATTTGATAAGCAAGAATTGTCCTAGTTTAATTGGCTTCAATTTCCCCTTTTTAGCTCAGCAGAGGCTTACAAATAATGTCTTAAATATGATGAAAGTACGGAGTCGACATTTTTATATTGTGCCCTTTCCATATAATATTATTGACATAAGAGTTTCACCATGGAAACACTTTTCATGAACATTTTAGTGCCTTTGTCTTGAATTCTGAATGTGACAGTGGGTTATGCTTTGCACTGCTAACCACAAAGTCAGCAGTTTGAAACCACCAGCCACTCCGATGGAGAAAGAAGAGACTTTCTATTCTCATTAATATTTATCGTCTCTGAAACCCGCAGAGGTGCTTTCTGCTCTGTCCTGTAGTGTGGCCATGGGTCAGAATCGACTCGCTGGCCGTGAGTTTGGGTCTTGGGTTGAGTTTCCATTCATGTTGAGAGTGGGAGGCCGCTGCACACTCCAGGTTCACACTGAGCAGGCAGTGAGACTCACTTTGCCTCCATATTGCATTCGACTATGAGCAGGGCCCCTCCTGTCTGCGCACGCACGTTTCTCTGTGTATATTGTCTATTTAACTTCAAGAAGAACTATTAACTCTGCTGTAGGTTCTGTTGGTGTTTCCTCCCAACATGGAAAATGAAATAGTGCTCAGTTGGACCCATTTTTATTTTGATCTCTCTTTCCTCTGTTGAAATAACTAAGCATCATTGAAATAAGTTACAGGGACCCATAGGCATAGATATATTTTCATAGCTTACATTATTGATAAGATTACCAATTTGTTACCAGGAAGATGGAAGGCCCTCTTAATTTCACCTTTTGGCTTTAGAACTACCTTGGTTATAGCTTATCAATGGCTTTTCTTGGGCGAAAGCCGAGGCTTCTCCTCCAGTGCAGTTTCAGTCCGGGAAGCGCAGGGTGGCAGTTGTATCTTGTCCTGCGGCGCCATCTCATGCAGACTCAGAATTGACAAACAGCTCATACTCTTATCTCTCACTGGATTGCTGTCCTTGCCTCACCTTAACAAACCTTACCTTAACCTTTCTAGGCGACTTCATATGGCCCCTTGGACCTGGTTCTAGACCGGCGCAAATTGCTCCCCCAGTGCAAATTGTGTGTGGTGCTGAGAATGTTCAGTATATACACTGCCCCAGGGTCATAGGCATGATTCACATGTGTGACTGACATTCAGCGTGACTGTTGCGTGGTTGGGTGTCGTCATGTCATTTTCAGCTCATAATAGCCTGCGTCGGGCTTTCTAGAAGCCGATCCCCTGCTCTGTCTCTTGCAGAACCACCAGCTAAGTCCCAACTGCCCACCTTTCAGGTAGCAACCGAAAAGCTAACCATTCGTGCCACTGGCTCATGCCACTGGCCTCCTTCTCTAGTGTGACTAAGGAACTGGATATTTCATTGTTTAATTTCAACTTCAATAGCTATATATATGACTAATGGCAACTGGATTGGACAGAGAACCTCTAGACCAGTGATTCTCAACCTGGGGTCACGACCCCTTTGGAGGTCGAGCAACCCTTTCACCTGATTCATAACCGTAGCAAAATGACAGTTATGAAGTAGCAATGAAAATAATTTCATGGTTGTAGGGGTCACCACCACATGAGGAACTGTATGGAAGGGTCGCAGCATGAGGAAGGTGGAGAGCCACTGCTGTAGACCAACTGCCCCACATAGAATTCATTCTTAGGATTCCATAGTTCATACCACTATATGTAATTTAAGGATCCCTGGTGGTGCAGTGGTTAAAGCACCTGGCTTCCGCCTGTTCCTGGGGGAAAAGAACTGCCTGTCGGTCTGCTAGCAAGATTACAGCCTAGAAAGCGTGTGGGGGAGTTCTGTTCTGTAGGTTGCTTGGAGCTCCACTCATCGACACAGAGCAACAGCATGTAACACTGAACAGGTGCCGTGTGTCTTTTCTCACCCGCTGCAGATTGCTGTCTTTTTCATTGCACTTCTGAGTGGCAATAGAGTTACAATTAAATGTTAGTTGCTTTCAAGTGGATTCTAACTCACGGAATCACAAAATTTGAAAAACTATACCGATAGTTTTTTAAAAGCCTGTCATCCATTCCTGTCTTCTGTCTCCACTCCCAGAGACAGTCACTGTCACTGGCTTCTTGAGAATTCTCCTGATTTCTTTATGTTTGTACTAATGAATACTAGTTCCCCTCCCCTCCCCTCCCTTCCCAGTTTTTAAAGAGCAGTGCTGTACCTGTTCTACACGTAGCTCTCTAGATTAAGATCGCCGTATCCTAACATCATTTCCTCATACTCTTGATTTTACCATCAGTTATTTATTTAACTATGTTCCCATTGGTGGCAGCCATCTTCCATGTTTTGGTCATACAAACTGCCCTGCTCTGAATGCCTCTCTCAGTTTGCTTAGATGAAAGTCTACATATATGATACCGTCCTGATTCCTGGAGGGAAGATTCCAGGACGACACCACCCAACGCCACGCCGCTACCATCAACTGGGTGCCAGCTCCGAGCCACCCCCCCTAGGGTGTCCAAGACTGGGCCTCGATTGAGGCTTCGTCTTTCTTCGGCGTAGCAGCTGGCAGGCGTGACCTTGCAGTGAGCACTCACTGTGTACCCGGCAGCTCTGCCAGGGGTCCTGAGCAGGCCAGGGCCTATCATAGCTGCTTGCAGCTGGCATGTAATGGAATCTCACAATATTCACATGAGCATACTTTCATTTAATTTCATGCTGAGTTGATTAGCTTCAACTGGAAGATTTCTTTTAATAGCTCTCTTGGCACACAATCCACATAACTTACAATTCAGCAGTTTAATCATATCAAGAAGAGTTGTACAATCAATTTTAGGACATTTTCTTAAACCGAAAAGATTCTGTTTCATAATCAAGTGTCCAGATCCGAGTCTTCCTGCATATTTGGGCGATTGATTCTGGGTGAGGTCCACTAGCATGACTAGGCATTTAATGTGCTGTTCTGATAGTGACTGTGGAGCATTCTTTGCTTACGTGGGACACTGAAGCCTCTTCCCGACTGTAGGCCCGTCTTTCCCAAGAACTGTCTGCCTAATTCAAGAAGGCAAGGAAAGACGAACCAGTTAAAAGAATGGGGAAGAGAAGCAGAAATTACGTCCCAGGAAGTACAGATGGTGGGAAAATTAGAGGACTTCCCGAAAGAGCAGCTTTAAACACGTTCATAGGATTCACAGACTAACACTCATCCACCCGGTCTTGATGCCGTAAGACGTTTTGCAGGCTTCTTACAAATTAATGGGGCTGCACAACAATAAGAGAAAGTGAGGAGATCGAACAAAGCCACTTCGAGCTGTGAGGCGCCTTCTTAACGTGCCGGGGGGAAAGGAGCACCTGAGGAAATGGTGACAGCCCTCCAGCCCTGAGTGAGGGGTTAACCTGCAGATGCCAGACGCTGTCTCCACCCAGACACGTGTAAGCCAACTCCTAAAGACCAGCGGCAGAGAATTGTGAGAGCAGCAGGAGGAAACAGAATAACCTATGAGGGTCCTCAGTAAGATTCAGCGTGAACTTCTCCACGGGAGCCGTGGAGGCCGGGAGGCACTGGAACGCTGTACAGAAAGCACTGAAAGTAAAGACCCGTCCACCCAGGCACACACAGCATCAAGGTGCGAGCGCTCCTGCTGCCTGGGACCTTTCATACCACAGAATGAAACGTCGCCCAGTCTTGCAGCATGCTTTCAGTCTTTGGTGTGTTTGAGCCTATTGTAACTCACGACTGTTTCAGTCCATCTCGGATTTCCCTCATTGTCGTTGACCCTCCACCAAACAGTTTCCTGGCAAGTGGCCTTTGCTGGCACTGTCTCAGAAATGCAATAATACATCATTTGGGTGGTTGTGGTGGTTTCCCCGGCATCGATTGCCGATTCAAATACAGTGCACTCTTGAAGTCCAGGTTCATTGCCACGAGTCCATGCTGGCTGCTGTGTCTGGCAGAGCAGAAGTTGGCTGCATAGGGTTCTCTTGGAGGCAGGTCACCAGGCTCTGTGTTCTGCAGGACCACCGAGTAAGTGTGAACTTCCCAGCTTTAGATGAGCAGCGGGCTGCAAACTGTCTGCCCCCATGACCAGCACTGCGGGGAAGGACAACTGTTCCCCACCCTGACAGTGGATGAGACCACTGAAGAGGTTTCTGCAGCCGCTCTGAGGAGCTCATCGGTTGGCTGTTCTCTGTATACCCTGATTTTGCTCTCTGAGAGGAACTTGTACAGTTTCTTTTCCCTGGACATACCAGAAGTGGGCATTGGCGAGAGGATTGCCAGTAAGGTACGAGACCTAATTCAATTTTTTAATTTCAGATCAACAATTGGTCAGTAACTAATTACTATCCCAGGCAATATTTGGGACATATACTCTGAAAAAGTATTTGATGTTTATCTGGAATTCCAAATTTTAATTGAGCCTCCGGTGTTTTTATTTGCTAAGTCTGGCAGCCCTCATTCACTGCCGCATTTTCGCAGCCAGCTTCTCGTGCACACAAGACGACTTGAGTGATCAAAGGCTTTTTATTTTTCTTTGACTAGTCAAAGACCTCTGGTTTCTTTGGACATGCAATTTCATAAAAACTCAGAAGTTCCCAAGTTTCTCTATCTGTTTACCCTGCCATTTTATGGGCCTGTAACCTCAGTCAAAGATCTTTCCAAGACATAGCATTCAGGACACTTACTACCTTCCTTCTTCTTGGTGGGCTCCCGCAAGGCCATGTGCTTCAGGAGACTGAAGCACAAATGCAGTGTTCTTCATCTAATCTGTGCCTTGACGTTGAATGTATTTACGTGAGAAGTTTTATTGGGTCTTGATTCCTTAAGACCTTTTTCAGACTTGCCTTCCACTGGAACCAGCTGGGTGTTTAGCTCTGTGACACACTTATTTCCACATTTCCTTTACTCGGTGTGACAACCAGGCAGTCCTCCCCTGTCCATCTTTCTTGCAGCAATTCGCTCAGTGCATCAGGGTGAACAGCATCCCTGCGAACGTTTGGCTCCTCCCAAGCTCTTCTACCACCAGAGTGTCCCATAGACTACATCTAATGGTCTCCTGCTGCCCTTTGATTTCACAAGGAAGAGCTCGCTGGGTCTAAGTCCTTACTGTCTGCTGCGTGACCCGTAAGCTGATGTCCCAAGGCATCCATTCCATCTGTGTGACTGCAGTCACGCACACAGGCAAGATCTGAGGGCTCAGCATAATGGAAGTGCCTTTTTCACCCACATAGCCCTTCAAACGTTGAATCGGGTTATAAATCACTGGCTCGCATTTGTGTAGTCAGTCCGAGACCTAGGCTGCTTCTGTCTTGTGACTCTGCCATCGTTGTGTTCTTGTCATCATCTGAATCCTTGAATCCAAATGTGGTCCCCTCACTTCTGTCCACTTCCCATGGGTTATCACCAAATTACATGGCTGTCTCGTCACAAGGAAGCATGGGAAATATAGTCTGGCTTTGTGTCCAGGAAAAGGTACAAAAGGCATCTGGGGTGACAGTGCCAGTCCCTGCCACAGTTGTTGATCATTCAGGAAAAATAAAACTGCTTAATAGATTGGTTAAGGTGCTGCAAAGGTAAGTAATCAGAACCTAAAATCAATTTGTTGGTGTTATGATGGATCCACGTTTTGTTTTTAATTTCAGTCTCATACACACAAAGTGATGTTTGTGTGAATATACAGATTTGGATACTGTACTCTTGTTTTTCTTCTAGTCAACGAAACGGAATATTCCAATGCTCTTTGTGCGGGGCGACGGTGTTGTGCTAGTTGCCCCTCCGCTCAGAGTTGGCTGAAACCCAGCATCTGTTCAGAGGGGAAAAGAAGAGGAGCCTCCTGAATGGAGGCTGTATTCCGAAGAGAAACCTACATAAGCTTTGATGCTCAGAAGTAACCAAGGATTCGTCCTTTCCTGAAATAAGTCAGTCTGCCGCCCCAAACCAAATGACAGTTTAATTTTTTTCCCACCTTTCCAATAAATGTAATCACAAAAATGCAGGGGGTTTTCAGCAAATAATTTTGGGATTTTTTTTCTTTAATAAATGTTTCTTTTCCTATTTTAGTTTTTAAAAATCTGGTTTCTTGTCAATTCAGTAAGCATGTTTACTCAGTGCAAGTAGCTTTGTGAGGCTCCTGGTTGAGTCCGGGGGTCTGTGCTGAAGACTCCTGGGAGGGCATTCCTGCAACCAACCATTGCAGGCCAGTGAGGCCCGTGCTGGCGGATTAATGCATAAGTACCTGAAGCTGAGCTGAGCGGACAGACATGTGGATCGGTGCTGGTGGCAGTGTGTCACTGTCGACACTAACATTTGTACTAGGGAATAAAGAGCAATTTCTGTTCCTGCTGCCTGGCTTGATTTATTTGTAATCTAAGGTCAGGGTTCGCTGAACCTGTGTGGTTCAGCTTGGTCACATCAACCCACACTGTTTGTTCCATGACTCAAAGAAACCAGTCCCCAACTCTTCTTTCTTGCATTTCAGCAGGCGCGCAGACCGTTAATGAGAAGTCATTGAAGCAGCTCTCTCAACGGCACCATAAGACAGAATGATTAAAGCAAAGCTATTTTATTTCTAGCTTCAGTCGGCCATTCATTAATGTCTGAAAAGGAAAAGGGTATGCGTGAATTGGCTCGGAAGCTGAGGGTTTGTTTGGTCTATAAATATGTGTATGTGTGATCATGCATGATATGCTAACACACAGTGTTTTAAGCCATGTCAACAACAGAAAGCCTCTGATCATCTCTCAGTCAGTGTGTAAGTAGGTTTCCTTTTTATTTATTACAGCTGTCACTGCGTGTCCATGGAGAAGGGGGTGACAGGGCTTCTACTTCTCTGAGCAGGCAGGCAGGCAGGCAGGAAAGGCACCGTTCATCTGCTGTCCCCACGCTTGGTCCTCGGGGTTTAGTTGGCCTGGGACTACCTGTCTAGAGCAGCTGGTTCACGGTGGAGTCAGTGGGACCTGTGATCCGGGAGGTAGCAGACGCCTGCTGCTATGGCTTGCTCTTGTCTAATAACCACAATGCACAGTGTGTTGGGAAAGGGGCAGGCAGGGGCATGTTGTATGCTCAGGGCTGGTAAGTCCACTCCTCTGGCTTGTACTCGCTCCTGGTTCTGCTGTCCTGCCGCTCCTGGTGTCAACCGTCTCTTGGATCGAGGAGGTTTCAATGCACAGCAGCTCGTAGTCCAAAGGTTACTCTCCACTCTGGACACTTGCTTGCTGATTGGCAGATGGCCCTTCCTGTCTCCAAGAGGGCTTATTTTATACTTAAGTATTTTGGAGCCCGGGCTTCCTGCTTGGAGAGGAGGAGCTGGGCCTGAGCCCTACAATGGGCAGCTCCTCTAAATGGAGGTTCCGCGCCCGAGTGCTAGCAGATTACTGTCCTCTGAGGGGCTCTGCTCAGCAGATCTCCGTGGAGTCAGTGTTCGGAGCTTCAGCCAGGTTAGTGGCCCGTGGTTTCCACAACCTGGTTCCATAGAAGTCAGGGGAGCCTGTGACCAGCTTTCCTTTCTAAGCTTTTTGAGCAGAAGCCATGCCTGCACCTCTGGCTGGCATTTCCTGATAGAGATTGCTGTACACGATTTCCCCACAATTAAAGATGGACAGGAAAAAAATTCCCTCCTCTGTGCTCACCTTTCAGATAATTAAGATTAATAATTAAGATCTTCAGGCTTTGTTTTATATACATTTGTATATAAAACAAAGCCTGAAGATCTTAATTATTTTGCATTGTGCTCAAAAGCCACAAGTAAAGGAAATTTCAAATAGTGATTTATTTGTTTGTTTGGAAGATCTGTCCAAACTAGAATGATTCCTCTGGACACTAGAAAACAGAAATTGGTTGGGTCTGCCATTTTAGCTCCCCTTCAGTAGAAGGTGTAGATGTCGCCCACATTGCTTTTAGTCCACTGCCCGAAGAAGAAAGAGCTGCCTCTGCACCGCTGCCAGCTGTGAGCATGTGTAACATGGAAAGTACCCGAAAATCCAGGAGTCATCCTCGCTGGATCAAGCAGCTCAATTGATCACTGTCATTCAACTCAGCTGTGTCGGTTTCCTTCTTGGGTAAGTTCTTTGTAACAGGTCCAAGCTTACCACCAGCTTGGCTACCGGCTGCAGTCGATGTCATACTCCCGGATTAGTCTGTGCCCCTTCATGAGCCGTGACTATGAGAGTGCACGACTCTGGCCAATCCTGCCACAGGCAGAAACCACGCCCCCCTGGACCCGACCGTAGTTCTCTAAAGGAAACTAGAAGCAAGGAGGGAGGGGGCAAGGACGGGAACCAAAGAAAATCCCTATTATGCTAGGATAGCATTCTTCTTCAGAGGAAAAGAAATCACATTTCTTGCAATACACTTAGTGGTGGAGCCAGGGATTTAAAGCTTATTCCTCAGTCTGGGGAAATGCCCTGAACATCGGTGCCAAGAGCCTAAAGAGCAGGCCAGGAGTCCCTCTGGAGATGGCGAGCTCTGTGGGGAAGATGGTTTACAAAGGTACGGCAGTGCTTGTCACGCTGCCAGCCAGTAGGCTCGGGCTTGGTCTGCACTTCCCCCTGAACAAGCAACGGTTACACTGTCTAATACGGACTAGGAAGAAAGACTTGGTGATTTTCTTGAGAAAAACGAGCCGGTGAAAACTCCGCGACGAACAATAGTCCAGTCTCATTGTACAGGAGTCCAGGGCCCCCTTGAAGTCGGCTAACAGCACCACCACCACCTACTACTTCACTTCTCTAGCCATCTTGCCCCCGTTACCTACGAATATGCCAACTAGATGCCTAAGGCGTTAACTATTCACATGAAAAACTAACACCAAGGGATGGGGGGAAATGAGAGCAACGTATTATAAATTCCTTTTAGATTCATTGCCCAATTTAAATAGATTGGAACATGTAGATGCTTATTTTCTTGGCTGCTTCTAGAAGCTTCCTGGGTGTGGAAGCAGCGTGCCCTGATAGTGCTTACTCCACAGGAATTTTTTTTTCTTGCTACTCATCCTAAACCGCCTACACTGCAATGGGCATATGGGCTCCAGGGATTGCCTTTAGCTGGGTTGGATCTACTAATACAATAAAAGCAAGTAAACTTGGTTTCAAAGCCCAGCTGTACCATATACCAGCTGGCCACACTCACCATACTTGCTGAAAAGTAGAAGGACTTGAAGTACCTGCTAATGAAGATCAAGAAGTGCAGCCTTCGATATGGATTACAACTCAATACAGGGAAAACTCAAATCCTCACAACTGGACCAATAGGTCACATCGTGATAAACAGAGGGTCAAAGTGAAGTTGTCCAGGAGTTCCTCTGGAAGCAACAGTGAAGAGGTTTACCGGCCCGTGGCATGGTGACAAGCACAGCTGTTGCTTTGAGCAGTGAGATGCACCTGACACCAACTAGGGCAGATGCCTGCTGGGCTTTGGCCAAGGCAGACTGAAGGAGAACGGGTGTATTTGCATTGTGGACATTGGGCTGGCGGAGAATATTGGAAGTACCGTGGACTGCCAAAAGAACAAACAAATGTATCTTGAAAGCAGTACAGCCAAAATGCTCCTTAGAAGCAAGGATGGTGAGACTTGGTCTCGGGTGCTTTGGACATGTTATCCTCAAACCAGTCGTTATTTTTGGCAGAGTAGAAAAGCAGTTGGGGGCGGGGGGGAGAAGACCCTGGACGAGAAGAACTGGCACATTGTCTGGAACAGTGGGCTCAAGCTTAACAATCGTGAGGATGGCGCAGGACCAGGCTGTGTTTCAGTCTGTTGTGCACAGGGTCCTTGTGGGTTGAAACTGACCTGAAGGCACCTAACAACAACAAGGTCAATTTCCTTAACTTCAACATAATCTTATTCTCAAGGCGGTCGTAAGGATTGGAAACAGGCTATGCAACAAGTTAGGGCAGTGCCTGGGATGTGACCGACACATCCACCAGGTTTGAAAGTCGTAACAATTCAGGAAAGCCAGTAGTTTGCTAAAATTACTCCATGGTATTCCAACCTTCCCTCATTCTTCCTCCATCTAAGTTTCAGGAGAATCATGAGTTTGCAATGATTTCACTAAAAATTATTATCAAATGTCTCCTATGGGCCAACCCCTCACAAGACAACCCAAGTAGACAAAGTCACTTGAAGGACAGGAAAGAGGCAAGGCCACAGCATTAAGGGATTTGGAAGGTGTGGACAAGGAGGTAACAACTGCGTGGACAGCTGTCGGAATGGCAGGGTGGAGCAGCCCCCTGAATTCTGGTCATGGGTTTAATTTGGTCGAAAGGGCCAATCAGCAAGGCCACTCAGCTGAAGGGCAGTGAGCTGGGGTGTCTGAGAGGGCGGGCAGCCAATTAGGGTCTTACAGGTCCAGGTGTAAGTCTGCATCTTCCTTTAACCGAGACCCAAGGCCACCAGCAAGTCCAGGATGATGTAGCTCCAACACCTACATTTGGGCATGCCTCCCCCCCCCCCGGGCACCGCTCACACCACAGGGCCCGTGAACACAGTCCCCAGGAGTCAGGCCACGTGTGTGTGGTTCAACCTGCCGCTGTTAAATCTATTAATGATGACATGCTCACCGTCCCTTCCCTTGCAGAAGGACACGGTCCACCTTCTGAATAACAGCTGCCCTTTGGACTCTTAAGCGGGAGCTTCAAATTGTTCACAGAAACATTTCATTACTTTTTCATTCTGTTTTTTTTCCATGAAGTTTTAAAAGCTCAGATGTGAGCTGTTATTTGGGTACACAGTGGGAGGGAATGTAGTTGGAAATCAGACACTCAAGACTTACTTCTGTGTACACGTGTGAATTTTGACAAAGCTCTGCCCTTTCTGGGTCTCCCAGGAAGGGAATTGTGGATTTTGGGGCGTTTTGGATTTAGTTGGATTTTTTTCCCCTAAAGGGTTTTCTGTGCTGTGAAGACAAGCTTCCTGCTGAAAACACCTACACCTGCTATCTTCATTGTCACCACAAGGTGGTGCTGCGCTCTTTGCTTTTCCATTATGGGTGCATCATCAACACTATGAGTTGGCCCACAAGCTGTTTGCAGTTTGTTTCCCTAATCCAGTTTGTTGAACTTGACCCCATATTACCTATGACTGCTAGGACAGAAGTGGGAAAGAAAACAAGGAGCAAGGTGTAGAGTAAAAGGTCCTTTTAACGCAGTGGTTCTCAACCTTCCTAATGCCCCAACCCGTTAATACAGTTCCTCATGTGGTGACCCCCAATCATAAAATCATGTTTGTTGCTACTTCATAACTGTAATTTTCCTACTGTTATGAATCATGTAAATATCTGGTATGCAGGATGTATTTTCATTGTTGCGAATTGAACATAAGTAAAGCAAGCATAGTGATTAATCACAAAGACTGTAATTCTATATTGTGAAATATTTATTTCTAACAACAAGTCAATGAAATTTTGTCTTGAAGCATGGTGTAGCATGGGTGACAGTCTCCACAGTGGGTCCTCGTAGGTGGGCGTATCTGCATGTGAGTGGACCCGCCTGGAGATGGATAGAGGAGCTGTGTCTCGGTTCCTAAGACCATCAGAAATATGTGTTTTCTGATGGTCATAGGCGACTCCTGTGAAAGAGTCTTTCGACCCTCAAAGGGGTCTCAACCCACAGTTGAGAACCGCTGCTTTAATGGCATGTACATCCTGGTGACCTAAGGCCATGTTCCAGGCTTGGTGGCTTCGGTCAGCTCTTTGGGTCCTGTGTGTGCAGCTCAGTGGGTTGTCGGAGGGTGTGCTTAGCAGGGTTAAGAACAGATCCCGCAGTGAGGGGCAGATCCTTCTCTCCACCCATGGTGCCCCCCGTCTTCACCTGGGCAGTGAGGAGAGGCCTGGGTCATTGCGAATGACTTTTTTTTAAGAGCTCCGATTGGAGTCTTGATAAACGTGTTGGTTCCAGTATCTGAAAGCCCACATGGACCTCTGTGAGATAAAGAACACGGATGCGCAGTCCAGCAGGCTTGCCTACTAATCCCAGACCACCACTCACTAGCTGAAGAGCAGACTCAGCCTACTTTATCTCAGTTTCTTCCTCTGTACAATGGGGCTCACAGAAATGTCCCCCTCATGAAAGATGCCCGCAAGATTTAAGTTACAGCCAACAAAGGATCTAGCTGAGTGGCTGACATGGAGGAAGAACTCAGGATAACTTTGTTTTCCTTCATTAAACCACAGGTTCCACCTGTCGTGCTGTCTCCTCCAAAACTGCCTTTGAGGTTTCTATGGCTGATCTCTAGTCACAAAAGGCCACTTATGAGAATTATCTGTGTATAACAAGGATCCAAACTATGATGCATACTTTCTCCTTTGCTGAATGTACTATTCTTCTATGACATTAAAAAACCATTCTCATAGATCTTTTCTTCTTGAGCTGTTTCCCCTTTATGACTTCTCCAGGTTGAGTAATTATAGATATTGGCATAAAAGCCAGTCCTGTGCAGCTTGGGGGAGGAGGACTGTGGAGAGAGAGTTTTCCATTGCATAGACGTCAACCTTCCCCCTCCTTGGTTCTCAGAGGGTTTTCTCAGATCCGCTTTGGGGTGCAAGAGAAAGAAGTGATGCCAACTTAGGGATCAAGGTCACCCCACAGCATCGTGAGATGATGACATCACTCTCAGCTCCTGCCCAGGAGAAACCCAGGGCTCAAATAACGGGTGGAAAGGACAGGTCATCTTCATGGCAAGCTGACAGCTGGGTGCAGGCGTCCGTCAAACATCAGGGCCTGGGAATGTTACTCAGAATTGTCTGGGGCCACACCTGCCTCAGCTCACTTTGCCCTAGCCTGCTTTGCTGTGCTCTCAAGTTCAGAAAAACAATATCCACAGTGGTCTCCCCACTCTCTTTCCTAGAAGAAAGATGATCAACTGCCAGAATCAAAATAGAATGTGGATCATGTCACAAGAATCCTGACCAAACCAAACAGTGTGCAGGCCCCTGTGGGGGCAGCGCTGATAGGCAAAAATCTCAATGTCTGTCACTTTATCGGAACTGGCATTGTAGCAAGGCTTCTGCAGGCCACCCTGTCCAAGCCAACTGCGTTTCCACATGTTTAACATTGGTTGTCCCCACCTTTATCCATTTCTTAAGTGCATGGTCTTAATTTTTAAGTTTTCTGAAAGCAAAGCACTCCTGGTGGTCTACGTCAATTATTGGAGATGTTACCTCTCCTCTCAACCAGTGGCTCTCAACCTGTGGGTCACCACCCCTTTGGGCTCAAATGAAACTTTCACAGGGGTCACACTATTCATAACAATAGCAAAATTATAGTTATGAAGTAGCAACGAAAATAGAATTAGGGTTCCACCAAATGAGGAACTGTCCAAAAGGCTCGTGGCGTTAGGAAAGTTGAGAACCACTGCTCTAAACCTTCTCTCGTGACATACTGTTTTTGTTGTTCTTTTGTTTGTTCGGCGCCATCAAATTGGCTCTGACTCAGAGCGACCATGTGTACAACAGAGTGAAATACTGCCCAGTCCTGAACCCAGTCATCCTCACAATGATGCTTATTTTTGAGCCCATTGTTGCAGCCACGGTGTCAATCCAGCTTGTCAAGGGTCTTCTTCTTCTTCACTCCCCCCACCTCCCCTCTACTTTACCAAGCATAATGTGCTTTTCTAGGGACTCGTCTCTCCTGACAACATGTCCAAAGTACGGAGACCAAGTCTCACCATCCTTGCTTCTTAGCAAGGAATGTTCTGGTTGTACTCCTTCCAAGATAGAGTTGTTTTAGCAATCCAGGATGCTTTCAATATTCTTCACCAGAACTAGAATTAAAATGCACTGATTCTTCTCTGGTCTCCTTTAAGTCCAACTTTCACATGCATATGAAGTGATTGAACAGACCATGGCTTGGGTCAGACACACCTTAGACCTCAAAGTAATGTCCTTGCTTTTGAACCCTTTAAAAAAATCTTGTGCATCAGTCACCAAATGCAATGCATCCTTTGAGATCTTGACTGCTGTTTCCATGAGCAATGATTGTGGGTGCAAGCAGGATGAAATCATTGACAATTTCCATCTTTTCCCCATTTATCATTATCACAATGTTATCTGTTGGTCCAGTTTGAGAATTTTATTTTTCTTTATATTGAGTTATAATTAAAAAACAACAACAGATGACCCAACAGAACACAAAGGCTTTAATACAATATCATTAACAGCACATGCAAGTAAATTTTATTGAAGATTATCCAACAACAGTTGCGGCAATATATCGACAGTGGTCTGCCAAAATTGCAGGCTGGAGACAGAAGAGGAGGCAGAACAGCGGATATTATTGCAGATGACAAATGGATCTTGGCAGAAGGCAGAGAATACCAGAAAGCTGTTACCTTGTGTTTTGTTTTTTGGACTATGCAAAGACATTCACTGCGTGAATCATAACAAGCTCTGCATAAGCTTGAGGAGAGTGGGAATCCCAGAACCCTTCACTGTGCTCATGCGGAGCCTGTCCACGGGTCAAGAGGCAGCTGTGAGAACAGAACAAGGTTTAAAATCAAGAAAAGGATGTGTCAGGATTGTATCCTCTAACCACACATATCCAGTCTATATGCTGAGCAAATAATCAGGGAACCTGGATTAGATGACGAAGAATTGGTAGAGAGGCTTATCAACAACCTGCAACATGTAGATGGCACAGTCTTGCTGAAAGTGAGGATGATTTCAAGCACTTGATGATGAAGATCAAGGATTACAGTCTTCGGTATGAATTACAACTCAATGAAAAGATATTTGCAATGTTTAGAAACTTTGGGAAATAATTAACAAAAATCAATAGACCATGTTTTATTTGGGGAGGACTTGGAGAAGACTGTGAAGTGGCTTCATCCTGAATTCATCACAATCCAAGCTCCTGTAGGTAGGAAGAAGCTGGACGGCCAGGAAGGGAGCTGCCATGGAGACGTGAGGGAGAATTGTGACTAAGGCATTCAGATCACATCACCCCTGCTTCGAGCTCTCCCATAGCTTCTCATCTCATCCGAGGAACATCTATCTATGCTCCTTCCCCGTCTCAGACCCTTTAGCCCCTGCTGATGCCTCTATCCTCACAGTGGCCTCCAACTGTGCCTTGAAATCACTGAGCTCATTTTCACGGAAACCTTTGCATTTGGTTTTATCTCTTCCTAGAACCATTATCTCAAATCGTGCTCAGCAATGAAACCATATATGGATCTCATGAAATTCTCAATGCCCATGTCATATCCTATATCAATTAAGTTATTATCTCTGGGGTGGAACTTAGGGGATCAATTCAAAATAAGAAAAACTCTAAAATCCCCAAGGAGTTTTAAGGGATGGCCACATTTGGGAACCAACGGCCCGGGTGACGGGTAGCAGGTCCAGATGAGCAATAGCAGCAGATCCTGAGAACTCTTAGAAATGCAGTGCTCAGGCCATCTCCCCCGTCCCAACCATATTGAATCAGAAATGTGAAGAAAAGTCTAAGGATGTGTGTGTCAAGAAGCCCACCAGGGGATTCTGATGTACACAAAATGTTGAGAAACACTGTACAAGATCCTTGGGGCTCTGGGTGTGGCTTGAGGACCAGCAGCATCTGCATCTCTTAGCATTGGGTTAGCAACACAGAAACGGACACAACCCAGGCCAACCAAATCTGAGTGTGCACTTAAACAACACTCCTGGTAATTCATACACACTTCAGAGTTTGAGAAGCCTTCCAGCTCTGTGTGTTGAGAGGGCCCGTAGGCCATTACTGGTAACTCCTTGTTAGTAGGCAGTCAGATTTTTGGTTTCTCGGTAACTTAATCAAAAGAACCAGGAATTGCTGGAGAAAAGGCTGATTCCAAGGCTGAGACAGAGAAAGTACAAGAGGCGCCTGAACATTCTGTGCTACAAAGCCAGGCAGCCTTTGATGAATGATAGGGACATGTGAGAGACACAGGAGCCAGTTTGAAGACGTTCTCGCTGGTCAAGTCTGAGACTAGTCAGAGTAGTGAAGTATAGTCCATTAAATAAAATTGAAACCCACAAGATTATAATATAAATAATAAATGACTTATAAAAGATAGGAGAGAAGAGAAGGCTCTTCTGTACAGTAAAATGCCAACTAATAAGTATAGAAGAGATCATGAAGTTAGAAAATCATCAAAACCAATAGGTAAAAGTGTTTTTGAAATTAGGAAGTTTTTAGACACCAATAAGAATGATAATACTATGTACCAAAACCTTTGGGACACAGCAAAAGCCGTTATCAGAGGCAGTTTGATAATTCACCATGACCAATAAATGCACACATGGAAAAGGAAGAGAGACTTAATGATTGATATGCTGGCACAAAATCTCCAGCAATTAGAACAGAGTCAACAGGACAATCCTACAAATAGCAAAAGAAGAGACATAGTCAAAATCAGGGCTCAGATACATGAGAAGGAAAACAGGAAAACAATGGAGAAAATAAATGCAGCCAAAGTTCAATCTTTGAAAGGATTAACATAATCAAGAGACCATTGGCAAGCCTAACCAAAGAAAGGAAAGACAAGTGACAATAGCCAGGATGAGGGATGAAATGGGACATTACAATGGACCCCAATGAATATAAAAGACCAATTAATGACACAGTACTACAAAGGCCTGTACTCCAATGAATTTGACAACTTGGAAGACATGGACAAGTATTTGGAAAAACAATCCCTCTGTAGACTATTCCAGATAGATGTCAAGCATCTTAGCAAACCCATAGCAAAAGAAGAAATAGACAAAGTTATCAAGGGATTACCAGCAGAAAAGTTCCCTGGGCCAGACAACTTCACAGGAGACTTCTAGCAAGCATTTAGGGAAGAACTGACACCAATCCTACACAAACTCTTCCAGAGCATAGAGAAAGACGGCAAACTCCCAAACTCTTTCTATGAAGCTAGTATAATACTGATCCCTAAAGTGGGCAAGGATCACACGAGAATCGAGAACTACAGACCAATATCTCTAATGAACATCAATGCAAAAATCCTTAACAAAAAATAAACAGGCCAATAGAATACAAAAACATATAAAATGAATAATTCACCATGACCAAGTAGGATTCATTCCAGGAATGCAGGGATGGTTCAACATACGAAAGTCCATCAACATTATTCACCACATTGACATAAAAATTGTAAGAACCACATGATACTATCGATAGATGCAGAAAAAACATTCGGCAATATCAACACCCATTCCTGTTTAAGATACTCAAGAAGATAGGATTGGAAGGAAGATTCCTCAAAATAATACAAGTTGAATATGAAAAGCCAACAGTCAACATGGTAGACAATGGAGAAAAGATGAAAACAATCCCACTGAAAAAGGTGACCAGACAAGGATGTCCCTTGTCTCCACTCGTATTTAACATCACACTGGAAGTCCTAGCAAACAACATAAGGCAAAGGAAAGGCATAAAGGGTATTCATCTGGGAAAAGAAGAAGTAAAACTATTGTTATTCACAGATGATATGATTTTATATATGGAAATCCCCCAAAAATCCACAGAGGTGTGCTGGAAGTGACAAAGGAATATGGCAGAGTGGCAGGATACAAGATCAACAAACAGAATTTTATTGGACTGCTATATACATATATCGGACAAGACCACAGAGAAGGAGATCAAAAAGGTAGTACCCTTCATAATAGCCAAACACAAATTGAAATATCTAGGGACATACTTAACCAAAATACCAAAATATTTGAACGAGGAAAACAAAGAACAAATACAAGAAACCAAAAGTGACCTCCACAAATGGAGGGATATCCCATGCTCGTGGATTGGAAAACTCATGAAAGTAAAGGTGTCAATTCTGCCCACGGCGCCATATAAATGTAATATTATCCTGATGCAAATGCCACCATCTTTCTTCAAATAATTGGAAAAACTGACTACCAACTTCATATAGAGAGGGAAGAAGCCCAGAATTAGCAGAGAACTCCTCAAGAAGATGGACAGAGTAGGAGGGCTTGCTTTACCTGATTTTAGCACCTATTATACAGCCACAGTGGTCAAAACAGCATGGTACTGGTATGACAGATATTCAGACCAATTGAAAACTGAAAAAAATAAATGAAGTCAGCATCCAGACAACTGATCTTTGATAAGGACCCCAAAAATAGCAAATGGGAAACGGATGCCCTCTTCAACAAGTGGTGCTGGAAAAAATGGATATTTATCTGCAGAAAAATGAAGTGAGAGCCTTACCTCACTTCAGGCATAAGAATAAACAACGTGGATCACAGACCTCGAGGTAAAACCGCAAACTACTGGGGCCATTAAAGAGAGAATTGGGACAAATCTGAGAACTTTGGTGCGGGGAATACATGGGCTATCAGAAATAGGGTAGGGCACTAACACAGAGGAAGCATAAATTGACAAGTGGGATGTATTGAAGATAAAACACCTGTGCACATCGAAAGAATTCTCCAAAAGAGTAATAAGAGACCCCACAGACTGGGAAAACATATTTAGCAATGACACATCAGACAAAGGTCTTATTACTAAAATCTGCAATATTCTGCTAGCCTACAATAAGAAAAAAACTAATAGTCGACTAAGGAGGTGGGCAGAGGAACTGAACTGAAGTTTCACAGGGGTGGAAATCTGGCCAATAAGCATATGAGAAAATGTTGCTGATCATTAGCCAGAAGAGAAATGCAAATTAAAACAACTAAAATAGCTCAATTAAAAAAAAAGAGGACCTGATGCAAGGGGCTTAAGTGGAGAGCAAATGCCTTGAGAATGATTGGGGCAGGGAATGTATGGATGTGCTTTATACAATTGATGTATGTATATGTATGGATTGTGGTAAGAGTTGTATGAGTCCCTAATAAAATGTAAAAGAAGAAAAGAGAAAAAAATGATTAGGGCAAAGACTGTACAGATGTGCTTTATACAAGTGATGTATGTATATATATGAACTGTGAAAAGAATTGTATGAGCCCCAATAAATTGTTAAAATTAAAAAAAAAAATCAGAAAGCAACAAGTGTTGGAGGGCCCGTGGTGAGATAGGAACTCTCATCTACTGCTGGCGGACCTATAGGTATGTGCAGCCATTATAGAAATCGATTTGCTAATACCTAAAACAAATGGAACTAGAGCTACCATATGACCTAGCAATCCTACTACTGGGCATATACCAGAAGAAGCGAGAAACTGACCACACCAGACATCCGCGCTCTGATGTTCATCGCGGTGCAGTTCACAATCACAAAGAGTTGGGAACAACCTAAATTTCCTTCAATGGGCAAAAGGATTCCAAAACTCTGGTACATACATAGAGAGAGAATCCACCATGACACACTCCTTTCTTGATTTTTACCCCATACAATGTTCTCCTGTTCTGTTCGGCTAGCTGCCTCTTGGTCCACATACAGGGTCCACATGAGCAATCAGGTGCTCTGGAATTCCCATTCTTCTGTTGGTTCTCCATAATTTATCATGGCCCGTACCGTCAACTACCTTTGCACAGTCAATGAAGCACAGATAAACATCTTTCTGGTCTGTGTTTTAAGGCATGATCCATTTGACATCAGCAAGGATATCTCATTCCACATAGCTTCAGAATCTGGTCTGAACTTTTGGGAGGTCCTTGTGAAAAATTGTTTTGAGATATAAGCAGGCCTTAGTGAATGCCTGAATGTCTCACCGTGGGCCACCAAGTCATCATGCAGCCTGAGCTGCCCATCATGAACTGAGTGTTATCTGACCCACAGAATCATAAAGTTGGATGTGTGTAGCAGCACCCCATCATTAAATTGTAGTGGTTTATATATGGAATTAAGCTATAGCAGGGCCTGAAGGTACAAGTAAGCTGCAAGAAGAAATGACCCAAATGCCAATGGCCTCCTATCACAGTTCAGTCTTCCTCCCAGTCTGCACCTATGACCTCACGGGAAGTTTCTTATGAGCAGTTGACCGAGGAACAGAAAATTGGTGCTCGGTTTACTGAGGGTTCTGCATGACATGCAGATACTCCTCCAAGGTGGAAAGCAGCAGCACTACAGCCCCTTTCTGGAACCTGCTTGAATGATAGTGGTGAAGGCTAATCCTCCCATTGGGCAGAACTTTGAGCAGTCCACCTGCTTGTTAATTTGTGCTTGAAAGAAGAAAGGGCCAGATGTAAGCCTGTATATTCTAATTGCTGGGTTGTAGCCGATGGCAACTGCAAGAGTCAGGAGAATCCTTCAGCTTACATATGACCTATGAACTTGAACTAGATGAGACTACTCATTTCTACAACCAGGTGAGCCATTTCTTGGTATAAATCTCTTTCTAGCTGCATACTCATATAAGTGCCACTAGGTTTGCTTCTCTCAAGAATCCAGCCGAACAGTGATCTACAGATAAAATGAAATCCTGATCTAGATTCCAACATCATCCTTTAAAGAGATGGGAAAACTAATTACTAACTTTCTATGGAAAGGAAAGAGACCCTGGATAGGCAGAGCACTAAAGGAAAGAGACCCTGGATAGGCAGAGCACTAAAGGAAAGAGACCCTGGATAGGCAGAGCACTAAAGGAAAGAGACCCTGGATAGGCAGAGCACGACTGAAGAAGAAGAACAAAATAAAAGGTCTCTCACTTCCCAATCTTAAACCTACTACACAGCAACAATATTAATAATTAAAATTTAAAAGCCTGCTACTGGTACAACATTAGACGCAAAGACCAAGGAATAGAATTGAGATCCCAGAAATAAATCCATCTACCTATAGATGGGAATCTTTGTTAAAAGGCCAAAATATATTACATGGGGACAAGATAGTCTTAAAAAAGTGATTCTGGCAAAACTGAGTATGTTAGGTGACATTGAATTGGTTCCAACCCATAATGACTGTATGTACAACAGAATGAAACACTGCATGGTCCTGCGCCATCCTCACAATTATTCCTGTACTGAGCCCATTGATGCAGCCACTGGGTCGATTCACCTCATTGAGGGCCTTCTTCTTTTTCACTTTACCAAACATGACGTCCTTCTCCAGTGGCTGGTCTCTCCTGACAACATGTGCAAAATACATAAGATGAAGTCTTGCCATCCTTGCCTCTCAGGAGCAATCTCGCCTTACTTCTTCCAGCACAGTTTGGTTTGTCCTTTCAGTGGTCCCTGGTACTTTCCATATTCTTCCCCAGCACCATAATTCAATGCACCGATTCTTCTCCAGTCTTCTTTATTCGCCGACTTTCACATGCATATGATGCCATCAAGACCGCCGTGACTTGGGTCAGGCACACCTTAGTCCTCAAAGTAACATCCCAAATCTTGTGCAGCAGAATTACCTAATACAATGCATCTTTTGGTCTCTTGGCTGCTGCTTCCAGTATCTGTGGATCCAAGTAAGACAAAATCCTTGACAACTTCAACTGTTTCCCCACTTGTCATGAAGTGTTACCTACAGTATTGGTCCAGTTGTGAAGATTTTGCTCTTCTTTACACTGAGTTGTCATCCATACTGCAGGCTGCAGTCCTTCATCTTCATCAGCAAGTCTTCAAGTATTTCTCACTTTCAGCAAGCAAAGTCATGTCACATGCATATCACAGGTTATTAGTAAGTCTTCCTCCAATCCTGGTGTTACACTCTTCTTCATATAATCTAGCTTCTCAGATAAATTTGCTCAGCATACAGATTGAACAAGTGTGATAATAGGATACAACCCTGTGCACACTGTCCTGTATACCCTTGTTCTGTTCACACAACTGCCTCTTGATCCGTGTACAAGTTCCAAATGAACACCATGAAGTGTTCTGGAAATCCCATTCTTCTCAAAGTTATCCACAGTTTATTTTGATCTGGATATACATTTTCAGAATAATGTACCAGGACCCATAGTTCATACTTTATACAAAAATGTACACAATAAAGACTTAAATGTAAATCCTAGAACTATAATGGTCATCGATGAAAAAGCAGACAATTTATGTGCTAATTAATGTCATCAATACACTATCAAACATAATAAAAACAAAAACTACAGAAGACAAACTAGAGGACTAAACCCTTATAACAATTAAAAGACTTGTGTGAACCCAAACATCACATCAAAACAATAAAAAGAAAACCCACACATTGGGAAAAATTGGTATGGCACATAGGACAAGAGACTAATCTCTAAAATTTATAGGAAACCAACACCTCAACCAGAAAAGGGAAACTATTCCAAATAAAAAATGGGCAGATGCCACGAACAGACACTTCAGCAAAAAAGACATCCAGGTGGCCAATAGACATATGAAGAGACATGCAAGTCAAAACAATAGTAAGATACCACCTCACCCCAGCATTAGTACCAAAGTTCACAGAAGCAGAAAACAGCAAATGTACTAATGGAGCAGAGCAACTGGAACGCTCACACACGGCCAGTGGGGTTGTAAAATGGCGCGCCTGTGATGGAATGTGGTACGGCTCTTCCTAGACAATGGAAAATAAGAATACCATATGACTGAGCCACCCTGTACTTGACAGAGAAAGACGAGCCGGAGCCTGCACACCCACATCCATCCCCGTGCTAGTCACACCAGCACAAAGACAGAAACAACTGAAATGCCCGGCAGTGGAAGAATGGGTAAACAAACCTTGGTATGCACACAATGGAATATCACGCACCATTAAAGAGTAGGGATGAGTCTGCCAAGCACCTTGGACCATGGATGAGCCTGGAGGATATTATGCCGAGTAAAATGAGTCCATCACAAAAAGGCAAATATACAAGTCCAGTATTGTGACAAGCCAATTGAAAGGGTCACACACACACACATACACACCCCACACCAAACAATTTTCTTGGTTAGCAGAGGTAAGATATGAAGGGAGGGAGGAAAAGTCACAGGCTGGAGGGTAGACAGAGTTTAACTTGGATGAAGGATAAAGCCATCTAAGATAGGAGGGAGTAAGGCAAAAACTATGATGGAGACCGAGGAAGGCACTGAGGGGTCTGCAAGAATGAAGGCCACAGAGGCAAGTGGCTCATGTGCAGAATCCTACAGTAGCAGTGATCTGCGAGTAGATACTTCGAGAAGCATGCAGGTTGGCGGTGTGAGTGTGACAGTGGGGACTTGAAGAGTCAACCACATTTATTGTATGGTAGAAATACAACCGTTTAGAACAGCAGTTCTCAACCTGTGGGTCGCAACCCCTTTTGGGGGATCAAATGACCCTTTCACATGCGTTGCCTGATTCATCACAGTAGCAAAATGACAATTATGAAGTAGCAATGAAAATAATGTTATGGTTGGGGGGTCACCACAACATGAGGAACTGAATGAAAGGGTCAGGGCCTTAGGAAGGTTGAGAACCACTGGTTTAGACGCATCCTAGCTAAAGTCATGACATAATTAGAATAATGAGCTGCCAAGACATCGCTCAACTAGAAATCCTCCATAGTGGTGCCCCAAGCGGAAGCCCTCTAACCTGACTCCCAGAGTCCTGCGCTTGTGCCCGGGCACGAGCTCTCAAGGACGGTAGCTGAGTCAAAGACCCAGTTCTTGTCTGAGTTCTCTAAATCATCCCCAGGCTTCCTCTGCCCTTCATTAAGAGCCAGCCCTTGTCTACCCGGCCTGTCTCCTCGGTATTTGGAGTCTCTAGAAATACAAGTTCTGTCGTATGCAATCTTTGTGCAAACAGACCGTTGTTTTCCTAGTTTGTGTATGTCATTCCAAGATTGGTGTCTGTCTGAAAAATAACAAAACTAAATGGGTTCACTCAGCCTGTATATAGGCTGTGAGGACAAAGGACAAGGGGCAAGGTCATTAGAGGAAAAATCCCGACTGCACGGCTTACCGGTGCACGTGAATATAACACTTCGAATCTTTGGAACCCACCTCGTCTCTGTAATCTAGCCACGGGGACTGGGCAACACTGGCCCTGTTTGGGCCCACTCTGCAATAGGAGGGAGAGTGGGAATATACCCAGAAATGTACATAGGTTTGACAGAAGATATTTCTATACGTGTGTTTGTTGGCCTCTACTGCAATGATAGACATTAAATGTGATGAAGCATACAGGATGCAGGAGTATGAAAACTTCTTGGACATAAGCACACACATGAAGGAATGATCGGTTGTGTCGAGGGCATCAGGATCATACTTGTGGAGTGACCCAAGGTCAGTTTGCGTAACAGAGTACACAGAGACAGTAGTCCCTTGGCCTTTGAGGGTGCAACGTTGAGTCAGAATCGACTTGACAATACCTAACACCAACAAAGGGTGTGGCTCTTGTCTCTTCCCATTTGGAGGAAAGACAATTGACTAAAATAGAAGGCGTAGGGAAACAACTCGTGCACACAAATATGAGTCTCCACAACCCTGCGACCCGAAGAAGTAGAAGGGTTGGCAAAGAAGGAAGGATGGAAACAGGCCACACAGGGCGGACGGAGGAGAGGTCCGTTGATGGGGTTGCGATGCAGGAGTTGAAACAAACTCTGTATGAATTGTTGACTGTAGAGCTGGTGACCTGCTCTGTAAGCCTTCACCTAACTCCCAAGAAAAAGGTTTAAAACAAAACAAAACGCCTTGCCAGAAACCCAAAATCATGGGAACCAAATAAAAATCCACTTCAAAAATGTGTAATGTAGAGGCCAAGCCTGAAGAATTAAAACAACATAAGGAAGCCAGGGAAATGTCTTGAAAGATATTTAATTTTTCTTCAACTCATTAATCCTTCCCTGCTTTGAAGAAGTTTCTCTGTTAATTAATCACTCAATATATGACCAGGCCCCGTTTCTGTTGTTATAATTGTGGATCCTAAGAATCCCTCAGTAAGGATCATTGATTGGCAAGGCAAATATTTATCTGGGCAAGAGGGTCAATGGCTATGCTGGGAGGTCCTGGATTCCTGGAATTTAGAGCATGCCTTTGTCCTGGACTTGTCGGATGACCTTCCTTCACTCTGCCTCTGTTCCTTTAGGATACACAATGAAACAGTGTTGCTCACCAAGCCATGGCTTTAAAGTGCTCCAAGTTCTTTATGGAACGTAGACACGAGGGTATTTGGCTGAGAATATGCTTTATCTAGTGCACATAAGTGCCTTTTCTAATTCTGAAAGCTGCCTAATTAAGCTTAGAATGAAAATGCCTCCCCAGTGGGCATCTGCAGTAGATTCCTTATGGGAATGTTTAGCGGGTGGGTGAATAAAAGAGAGACATCAACAGAATTCTGTTATTCTTGAGGAAAATGTCAGATCTCCATTTTTTTCTGCCCACAAAGTTCAGCACTGGGGGAGAGAGAGGCATGAAAACACTATTGTTCTTGGGAACTTTTATTCACTGATGGCCTCTCCTTGAGAGAAGCTTTGTTGTGGCTACTGAATGATGTTTTTGCAAGTGAGCCGGGCAGCTAATTGGCAACCATGTGAATGATGACATGATACACCTTTTCATGGACTGAGTTCTCATCATCAGAGGTAAGTCAGACTAGCTGCATGAGCCACCAACAAAGGGTGACGGACTCAGTGGCTCACTGCCATTGAGTCGATTCAAGTCACAGCAACTCTATAGGACAAGGGACAACTTACTCCCATCTGAGTTTCTGAACCTGTAATTACAGAAACAACCTTTTCTCTGGAGGTGCGGCTGGTGATTTCAGAAGGTTGACCTTGCCGTTTGAGGTCCCCACACATAACTACTCCACCACCAGGGTTCCTCACCAAGGGTGGGGTAGAGCACATCCACGCACTAGAAGTGGGGTTCATTTCCCTCTAACCTGGAGATTTGGCGTTTTTAGTTCTTTATGGTGTCATGTACTTATCTAAGTAGACAATCCAAGATGTGCAACATGGGGAACAAAGGGCTGGGGGGTGGGTTGTAGATTCAACTCAGGCAGAGAAAGGATGGCTTTATACCTCCTGTCACCTGAAATGCAGGTAGTTTACTCTGGAGCTCCATGCTAATTCACCCAGTGAGAGGAACAGAGAGAAGTTTGTATTTAGAAGGTGCAAGCAGTCTGTCTCCTCGTATGCCATTGTGGAGTCCCGAGCAGTGCAAAACAGGTGGTCTTGATGGTGTCCTGTTTGAAATTGGAATATGTAGAGAAGTCATACCTTTGGCGTGGGAATTTACACTTCCGGGAGTCATGTATAGATGTTTGACACGAGCTCAAGTTTTAGGGTAACCGTGGGAAACAACTGTTGACCACGAGCAAGCAAACAGCAGTGCGGTTGGTTCCTTAAGGCCCCAACCATTTTCAGTATGTCATTGTTGACCAGCTCGCCAGTAGGTCCTAGCTTGTGATCACTAACAGTTGGGTAAGTGAGTCTCTCAGCATCGTGTGGCCCATTGAGGTGACGTTCGCATCCAGCCTGTCTGCTTTTGAGCAGTGCAGCAAGTTATAAAAATTCCATCGAGACTGCATTCGGTAAAGTACCATAGGCTAACTGCATTTGCAAGGGGGATAGTTCTAACTAAATTAAATGAACTAACATGGAGTACACTTCTACAAAGCATGAGCAGAATGGACTCGGGAAGGAGAGGGTTTGCATTTGAGGATACACCTTTCCACCACAAAGCCTGCATAGACCATGGGCTCTGCTGGCTAAATGAATCTGAGGACACCACTGAGCTCCCTCTGGATGTCGTTTTGTCCCTAGAAGCTCCCGATCATGGCTGATGAGACACAAGAGGACGGACACATTCAGAAACTCATAGAGAGTAAGCCTGGTGCCAGAACTTATTTTAGAGTAAATACTAGCCACAGTAATAGTCATGGCCAGTTACTGATCACCTACCATGTGCAGGTGTGCTGCAGTGTTGACCTCATTCATCTCAACCCTTCTTCCAGGTAGGACCTATATGCCCTTTGTTGTAAATGAGGCAACAGAGAGGAAATGACTTCCCATGCAGATGGCAGCTCGCTCTCACTCCTTGGCAGTGTATCATCATATTGCTTTAAAGGCCAAGGTCATTAGCATTTTTGTAGCTAGAGTCCAGAAAGCAGAGCACTGGGCAAACTGCACTTTGGGTGCCACAAAAGCTCTGCTGGTTCCTGTGAGAGGATGCGTGACCCTTTGGAGAGCGCTGAGGCTGGCGGACAAGTCTTTCATTCTACAGAAGAAAATGGGCCCAAGTGAGAATGGGCAGCTCAAGGGCACCTAGCCTCCAAGCGCCCAGCCCCGTGTTCTTTTCCTTAGCCCAGAGCTACCACCGTTCTATGTGTTGAATGCATCACTTTCGGTAGATCTGTGCTGACTGCCTCCTGGATGTCCCCATGGAGCTGACATGAATACCCTGCCCTGAGGCTGGGATGGAGCCTTGTCTCTGAGCCTGGAGAAGATCCACGAGTCCAGAGCAGTGGACTTACTGGCAGGGAAGTTGACTCCTTTATAAGATTGCGACCATGCCGGCCAGGACCAGAGGGGCCAAGGAGTCAGCAGCTCACCAGCCTCTGTGCTGATGAATCTAGAAGAGATTGATTGGTCCGGTGAAGGGTACTCAGGGAAGCAAGCCTTTGTGTTTAGCTCCTGCTTATCCTACCCCTTCCCCGTAGTAGGTGGTGTCCGATTACCCAATAAGGAAGATAAACATGGACTTAACTTGTGCGTATTTACTAACCTATTGTGATTAATTTCTTGTGGATTCAGCACACTCGGTAAGTAAATACGAGTAAGCCCATGCTTGCCTTGCTTATTGAGTAACTCAGACACTGCCTCCAAGCTTGGCCCCGAATCCGTCCTCGTTCCTCTTCCCCTTCCTGACCACAGGAATCAGGGTCCCGACTAACATTTCCAGAAGACCAGTTATCATCAACCCCTAAACTACATACAAAATCTGGCCTGTAGTTTCCCCAACGTTCTGTAAAGAGCTAAGGCTCAGAGAGGTTAGGTAACTTGTCAAGTTCACATAGCGATACATAGGTAACTAAACTAGAATGACAGCTCTATTAGGATTGGAATTTCTGACTATTTTATTCAATGTTTGGCAGATGGTGGCCGCTGAAATACATATTTGTTAGATGAATGTCTATTTCCAAGGCCATACCTTTTGTCCTAGACCTACACTCAGTGTGCTGTAGGCTTTGTAACTCACCTCATGTAGGTGAGGGCAGGTTCCTTTTGAGTGACAATCAGAAATTCCAGCTAGTGGACTTTACTCAAAAATGAACCCACAAAGTCCTTTTTAATGAATTTTCTAGAAAAAAATCACGAAAAATATTTTACTACAAACTGGTTTGCTTTTTTCTATACATAATTTACATTTCTATACTTAACTGTGTTAGTCTGGGTGGACTAGAGAAACATACATAGACTCTCATATGTATATAAGAAAGAACTTTATATAAATGAGCAATTGTATATTGAGAAAACATCCCAGCCCAGTCCAGATCAAGTCCCTAAGTCTCAGATTAATTCATATATCTAATACAAATCTATAAATTCCTCTTCAGACTCACGCAAAACATGCAATGACACTGAATTCAGGAAGATCACAGGCCAGTGGGTGGAAATTCTTGTGGATCCAGTGGCAGTGGTAGCATCTCAATACTAGCCGGGGTCTCCACATGGCTCCTCCAACTCCAGGGTTCTAGGTTGGCTCTATGTATCTTGTCAGCAGGAAGATGAAGCAGAGAGTGTTTGTATCTGGCCTCTAGTGAGCTGTTTATCTCTGTGGTACCTCCAAATGAGATCATCAAGCTATGATCCAATTGACAGGCTAGACTCCACCCCTTTGAAAGTTGACAGGAGATGATGTAACTGCCACAATAACTGTCTCCACAATGCAGCATCACTTACTCCACCTCTGGGGGTTTCCATCCATCTTTCCTATTTCTTCTTGCCTTCTGAGATTTGCACTTGGACAAATACCACCTTCTAATCTCAAACATTTGACTATTCTAAGATGTGCCTACCTCCTGAGATGTAGTCAATTAGTATAGCCCTTCTAGCCATATTTCCTTGTGTGGTGTATAAATTATTGACTCTATGCCTCTGCCTATAATCCCATTTTGGAGGGAGTCTCTGGTATGCTAATGGACAGGATTAGATGGGATTAAGTCTAGCTCTTAGTCGAGGACGTGGATCAGTCACATCATTTGTGTCCTCATGGACATGGTCTACTGAAAGACAAAAATACCCAAACTTCCGTCCAAGCCATTTCTGAGTATAGGAGCCATCTCAGAATCGCAGTGGGGTAGCTAGTTTATTGTGCCAACCTGGCTGATAAACACATGTGAGGTTAATTGAAGGACGAAGGGATACATGGCTCAGTGAGCCTTGCCTTTCTAGTTCTTGGGTCTTTTGCTTTGTGATGGTTGGACCAGGGTGCAGCTCCCTTAGCCAGTTACCTGCTTCAGCTGGAAAGGCTCACTTCCTGAAAGACATCCCCAAAGAAGCCACATGGACCTACCCCATGCAGCCCTGGGTGCTGGAGCAGCCGTGTGGAGACCCCTGCCAGCGCTGAGATGCTTACACTGATTTGGCTTCCTTCCTGCAGTTGGCATCACTGGGTGTGTTTTGTGAGATGGAGGAGGACTTTGTGGATTGGTGTCGGACATATGAGTTAGAGTTGGACTTGTGGGCTTGGGCAGCACTGGTTTGGGATGTTTTCTTGATGTGCATTTACTCTTTATATAAACTTCGCTTATACATGAGTTTCTGTGGATTTGTTTCTCTAATGTACACAGACTAGCACACACACAGATCATCATATGAAGAGTCAGTGGTGAAGCACATTCCACATCTCTGTCTGAAGTGGTGGAGGTCAAGACCAGAGGTACTACAAGCTGTGGAACTGGGACCACAGAACAAAGCAAAGGAGGTAGACCAAGACCAGAGACTAAGACAAGGAGACCATGGCACAGAACAAAGAAGCAGGGCTGGGACTATGGAACTGTGAGGCAGAATGGCAGCCAGGCTTCCTGGCCTACAGAGGCAGAAGCCAAGGGACCTGTGGCTGAGAGTGTGAGGACCGGGAAGACACTCCACTGCTGGCTGAAAAGAGGCACCTCTGTGAACAGACGGCTGTATACTTACTGTTTACTGATTCTAACTGGTGGGAACCTGTTAACATACCCAGTCAATCCCCTGAACTGCATTACCTGCGAGTTCTGTGTGGCCATTGCAATGACTTTTGGAGCCCAACATAGAAGTAGAGACGATGGGAGGAATGGCTTGTGTCAGAGTAGGATAAAGAAGGATAGGGGGTGGAGGCATGTCGGAGGCCAGATACTAGCCATTGTTTTTTGCACCTGCCTGGTATTACTTTTCACCTTATAAATCTATTGTTTGGTTGAAGCTTGAAACATAAGAGTGAGTTACGTTTCAGACTTGGAGAGTAGACCAAGGGCCATAATCCCCATAAACTCTACTCGTCTCTATCCGAGCAGTAAATCTGATCTTTTGTTATGATTTTGAGTTTTGTTTCACATTTTTCTCTTACTCTGTCCAGAACTTTCTAATATGCTCCTTGTCAGAACAGTTGTAGTGGTAGCTGGGCACCATCTAGTTCTTTTGCTCTCAGGATTGTTGACAGGGATGTTTGCATGGCCCATCAATCCAGTGGACTAATTGTGTCCATGTGCCTTTGATTTTCTTCACTTTTCTTTGCTCCAGACCAGGAAAGACGAATAGCTATTCCTTAGATGGCCCTTTAGTAGCTTTTAAGGTCCTAGTCACTACTCACCAGAGCAGGATGCAGAACAGTGTTATTGCAGATGTGTTGCCAATTGCCCTTGGTGTCCCCCGCAGGCGTTATGGTGAAGATGTTTACATAACTTTTCTCATGTATGCCATATTTATGGACATATTTGAACTGGAGGTAAATACAAATTTAGAAATATCCCCTGTGGGACTATACCAATATTCTACATACATACATAAATACATACATACATACATACATACACACACAGTCCCATTACCCATCCCCTACCTGTTCAGCTTGGGTGTCTATCCATAGGTAGATATCCATAGATAGGCCTACACTTATATTGTTATGCAGGATTAACATGTGTCTCCCCTCTAGTTAGTGATTTATCCTCCCTCTCTTTCCCACTCTTGGTAATTATGAAAGAATGATTCTTTTAGTGGGAAAGCTTTTTTTGACCTCTGATAATAATAGTCTATACAATATTTGTCCTTTTGTGATTGAGTAGTTTCACTCAATATGACTATTCTTCAGGTTCATCCGAGAAGTGAGGTCACAGATGAACTATTCTTATTTAATGTTATACAGTAATTATATATATATATATATCCATATATGTGTTTGTTTATCTATTCTTCCATTGTTGGGCCTGCGGGCTGTTTCCATTTTGCTAGTGTGAATGTTATGAACATATGTTTGCATATATACATTTGTATCACAGTTCTGATTTGTCTAGGACAGAGATAGGGAAACTTTTTTTTCTGCCAAGGGCCATTTAGAACATCATTTTCAGGCTATACTTGTGAAACATTTAATTAACTGACCCTAATGCGATGGCTGGGACGCTTCTCATTGATGAGAAGCTTGGTGTTGGCTGGCTGGTCTTGATGATTTTATGGGCCTCACATGGCCTGCATGCTAGATGCTCCCGCCCTGCTTTGGGGTATGTAGCATGTTATTCACATTTCACCTTGAAACAAGGTGTCAAACTAGTTTTTGCACTGTTGTATGCTTTAAAATCTCACTAACAGCAGATGAGGATTCCAGTCTCTCCATATCCTCATCAACATTTATTGTTTTCTTTTTTAAGGTCTCTCTTCCAGTTTTGTTTGTTTTGGTTATGATTTGCATCTCTCTAATGGTTAATGATTTTCAGCATTTCTTCATGTTTGTTGAATGCCATGTTTTATTAAGGATCTATTCTTGTTGCCCATTTTTAATTGGATTACTTGTATTTTTTTGTTTTTGTTATTGAGGTGTTGAAATTTTCAACATATTTTAGAATCTTGTCCCTTGTCCAATATGTCATTGCCAAAATTTTCCCCTAGTTTCTCTCTTTTGATGAAATGTTTTTTTTGATGAAATGTTTTTAAGGAGAAAAAGTTAATTTAAAAAAAAAATTAGGTAGACCATTGAATCATTGAAATAGGTAGACAGAAAAGTATTTTGAATTTTCTATGTATCCAGAGGCCAAATACCTTTTAACAAACGTTTTATTGTGAATTAGGTGTGGGTTTATATTTCAAATGATCAATTTTTTATTCAACAATGTAATCTACTTATCCACTTATACAACCCCACGCCAAATGGTTCACCCTACCCTCTGGTTTGATTTCTCTTCTCCTCTGTGAGCTTCTATCTTCCCTTTCGCCCAAGTTAATACCTGCATAGCCTATTGTTTCACCTTCCCTCCCTTGCCCTTCCTATCCTCTGCCCCCCCCCCATAACATTACAGTCTGTTTTATTTGGTATGAAAATATTTTTCTTTATTTTCCTTCATAACAGTGACCTCAAACAATATTTGTCCTTTTGTGATCAACTAGCTTCACTTAGCATAATATTCTCTACGTCCATCCATGCCATGAAGTACTTCGCAGTTTCATAATATTCCACGATATGTATATACCTGTTTTAGGCCAGGTTGACTAGAGAAATAAGTCCGGAGACACTCATACATGTATAAGAAAGAGATTTAAACCCCGATCGATGTGGTGCTGTCGCGCTCTCCTGAGCCGGACCTAAGCCGCGCCAGACGAGGGACGGACATTCATGGCGAATGGGACCGCTCCCCTAGCTCTGTCCGCGGGCCCCTAGCCTCTTCTCCCACCACTCGCTTGTCGGTGCATAAAAAAAAAGAAAGAAAAAAATATATATATAAGAAAGAGATTTATATCAAGGAGTAAGTATATATCCAGAAAACATCCCAGCCCAGTCCAGATCAAGTCCATAGGTCCGATACTAGTCCATAAGTCCAAAGCCACATGCAATGATGCAGATTGCAGGAACATCACCTGATGGTGCGTGCAAAGTCATGTGGATCCTATGGCAGCAGACACATCTCCAGAACTCCTGCAGGTCTTCATATGACATCAACAGGAAGGTGAAGGCAAAGAGAGAGGGAGTTCTCAGGATCCTCATTAGAAGGCCACGCCCACTGGAGGTACCATCAAGCTGTCACCTGGTTGACAGGCTAGTCTACCGCTACACTTTTATATCTTCAAGTTGACACGAAATTATGTAACTACCACAATATCTCAGTATACTTAGCAATTCTTCCACTGATGGGCCTTTAGGTTGTTTCTGTCTTCTTACTATTGCGAACAATGCTGTGATAAACATGAGAATGCACATGGATTTTTGTGCTGTCGCTCTTACTTCTTTAGGATATATATTCAGCAAAGGGATTGCTGGGTCATTGGAATTTCCATTCCCAGATGTTTGAAGCTGTGGCTGCAGTTTCACAGACCCGCCAGCGGTGTATGAAGGTTCAGATCTGTTTGCACCTTCTCCGGCGTTTGCTATGATCTGTTCTTCTTCTTCTTAATAAATTTGCTATCAATGCTGGTGTAAGACGTAGCTCATTGTTGTTTTGATTTGCATTTCTCAAATGACTAGTGATCATGTTTGTTGGCTGCCTGGGTGTATTCTTTCATGAACTGTTTTTATGTCCTTTACATATTTTTAAATAGGATTATTTGTCATTTTCTTGTTGATGTTACGGTTTTCTATGGATTTAAAAGTTTAGACCCTTGTCTCTTAGGGAAAACATTTTCCCAGTCTGTGGGTTCTTTTTACTTGTTTGATGAACATAAGTTTCTTATTTTAAGGAGGTTCCAATCATCTATTTTTGTCATCTGTTATGAGTGTTTTTCATTATGTTTGGTAATGTGTCTGTGCTCTGTATTAGGGACCTTAAGTTTGTTCCTATTTTCTCATTGATGATCTTTATAGTTCTAGGATTTATATTCATTCAGGTCTTTAATTCATCTTTAATTGGGTTTTGTGTATGGAGAGAGGTAAGGGTCTTGTCTTACTCTTCTGCAAATGGAATCGCATTTTTGCCAGCACTATTTGTTGGAGATACTCTCTTCCTCATTTAATGCATTTTTTGGCCCTCTGTTGAAGATTAGTTGCTCATAAATAGACGACTTTATTTCTGCATTCTCTGTTCTGTTCCATTGCCATGCCAGTACAAAGCTGTTTTGACTACTGTGGCTGTGTAATAGGTTTTGAGGTCAGGAAGTGAGAGGTCTCTATTTTTTTTCCTTTTCTCAAGTAGTGTTTTGTTTATCCTGCATCTCTTCTCTCTCCATTTAAAGTTTGTAATCAGTTTTTCCATTTCTTTAAAGAATACTCTTGGGGTCTGGATCAAAAATGCATAATATTTATATATCGCTTGGGGTATTATTGAAATTTTCTCAATATTAAACCTTCCTATCCATGAACATGGAAGGTTGTTTCATTTATGTAGGTCTATTTGGGTTTCTTGTATTAGTGTTTTGGAATTTTTGTTTGTTTTTTTGCTCTCGTTAAATTGATTCCTAAGTATTTCATCTTTGTGTGTGTGGAATTGTTTTCTTGATTTTTTTTCTCAGAGTTCTCTTGCTTTGTATAGGTAAGTCTGATTTATTTTTGTCTGTTAATCTTGTACCCAGTCATGCTGCCAAATCTTTCACTTATTTCTAACCATTTTTCTTGCCCATCCCTTGGAGTTTTCTACATATATAGAATCATATCATCTCCCAAGTAGAGAGTTTTACTTCTTCTTTGCCAATTTGGATACTTCTGATTCTTTTTTTCCCTGATGTCTGATAGCTCCGGCCAGAATTTTCAGCACAATTTTAAATAAGAAGGGTGATAAAAGACATCTTTGTCTAGTTTCTATTCACAGCTGACAGGGTGGGGGTTGGGGCGAGTAGGAGGGAAGACTTTCAGTTTATTTCCATTCAGTGAGATGTTGGCCATTGGCTTTGTATATATGATTCTTACTGTGTTAAGAAAGTTCTCTTCTATTCCTATTTTGCTAAATATTTGATCAGGAATGGGTACTGGGTTTTGTCAAATGCCTTTTCTGCTTCAGTGTAGTTCTTATCCTTAGTTTTATTTATCGGGTGAGTGGCAAGACATTGATTATTTTTCTGATATGAAACCATCCTGCATACCTGATGAACCCCACCAATCAACGTGCTGTGTTGCTGTTGTTGTTGAGGTCTGTTGGCTGAGCTTTTGTTGATAATTTTTGCACGTATGTTCATACAGCATGTTTTGGTCATTGGGTGTCATCAAGTCGGTTCAGACACATGGTGACCCGTCATCCATTCAACAGAACAGAACACTGTCTAGACCTCTGCTGTCCTCACAGTTGTTACTCGTGCCACCATGTCGCAGTGGCCCATTGTTGCTCCCACTGTGTCAGTTCATCCCTCTGAGGACCTTCCTCTTTTGTGCTGCCCCTCTATTGCAGCAAGCATGACGTCCTTCTCCGGGGACTACTCTCATGATGATGCTCTCCAAGGGAATTTTTTCAGGGTTCTTGGTCGCTGAAACTGAGGAATGGACTCATGGATCATGAAAGGGGAAGCAGTGGCAAAATTTCATTAGGAACAAGTGAAAGCACCTGACACCAATGGGGGAGGGGACCGAATTGCCACGGAAAGGGCTCTGTCTAGGGGTTTTGGTACTGGTGAATGACCATACTCTGGGCACATTTCATTGGCTCACTCATCTTCCTGGGCAGTGGACACACCAATCCAGGTTCTGATCATGCACTGTCCACAGCTAGGTCTTGCACAGGCATGAACTAGCCAGTAAGCAAACAATTGTCACTCATTTATTTCAAAATTTTGTTAACTGTCTGGATATCCTGCCACCCTTGAGGCTTCCTGCTGGGCCTCTTTTCTCTCCCTGTGCTCTCTCTCTCAACCCCAACTTGCCTGTGAAGTGGAAGCCCTAGCTACTGTTAGGGTAAAGGACCATGACTGATCTGGCTGCTTCCAGCTAGAGGGGTCCTCATGTAAGGAGACAGCAGTCAGAGCCCCTCCGCAGGGGCTCTGGCTCGTGGGGCATGGTTGGCAGTGGGTGAGGTACTCAGTTCCAGGTCTCCGAATTCAGCATTCTTTTGGATTCCCAGGCCACCAAAATTTGCCTCTTAATTTCTGGGAGTCTAGATGATATAAACTTTGAAACAAATTTAAAGGAGATGGCCCAAATAGGTTAATGATTATTAACCTTAGTTACCAGAGGTTCAAGTGAAGGTCTGATCCTTGGGAACCAAGACTTCAGCCATTCATACCTGGGTTCTCCTTGATTTCCTACATAGGACTTTGAATGGATCCAGCCAGCCACCTTATCTATTGATTTCAGACCGGAAGGGTCCACCCAGAAACAGCAGGAGGTGTTGGTGATGGCACACACCTGCTTCTCTAGCCAAGATACAGACGAGGTGAGCTTGCGATCTATGACCCGAGCTGCTAGTGACAGCAAGGACGTTTGTGGAGCTCTGGCTGCATTTCTAGTGGCATTGGCTAATAACTGAATGGTCTCTGTCAATGTAGCGATGGAATCAAAGGCAGCTGCCAACCCAGGCTATGAAAGTACGGTTCTTGCCCCATTCAAGTGAAGGCTGTTGTAGGGCACTGGAATAAACCCAAGCAGATTCCTTTCTCTGGGGTCAAAAGCAGGAGCATTTCTCTTTGTGCGCCTTCAATTACTAGGTCATAAATACTGAGGGAAAGGAGAATTAGTTATCACTAATGGGAAAGTGAGAAACCTAAAGACACAACTACCAGTCACTGAAAGAGGCAAAAGTATATTGGGGCTGGGAAAGCTCCCGCAAAAACATACATCCTAGGAGTCCCTGTATGATCCTTAAAGCTGAACTAGAGTGATTATGAGTGGCATTGAACCACTCGATAGAGATTGGGAGGGAGTGATTGCAAAAAGTATAGTCTCTAACTTCATGGTGATATTGGGGAGATGGGAGGAGATTGCTTCCTTAAGAAGGGACTTAATTGACTATGGAAGATGTAGTTTGGTTAAACTGTGCTATCTTACCGTTTGATCTTCGTTGTTTCATTCATGTGGATCAAGCCTCTGGTCGGTGAGTAGCCTTGGTATCATGCAGAGTGCATTGGAGAGTGGATTATTGTAGATGTAGTTAGGTTAAATTCAGTACCCTATCATTTGAGCTCCCTTTTGATCCATTTAAAATTTGTTCTAGTTTTTAATATTTTCTGCTCTCTTTCCTATTGGTTTTTATCTGTTTTACTTTGTTATTGTTGACAGTGTTGCTTTTTAATATTTCTCTGTATATGAAATCCAGGATGGGTAAATCTATGCCAGCAGCGATTGCATTAGTAGTTCCTTGGGAATATGACAGGGAAGATTGGGGAAAACGGGGAGATGATGAGTATAAGAATGAAGCAAATGGGGAAAGGATGGGAGTGTCAACACACCAAGGGATAAGGGAACAACAAGTGATCTAAAATCAATGGCAAGGAGGGCTTAGGATGCCTGGTGGAGCTTGATCAATGGCAATGTACCCGAGAGGAATTACTGAAACCTGAATGAAGGCCGAACATGATAGTGGGACAAGAGGAAAGTAAAAGAAAATAGAGGAAAGAACTAAGAGACAAAGGACATTTATAGAGGTTTAAATATGTACATATGATGGGGATCTGGGTCTATGTACATGTATTTATATTTTAAGTATTAATGTAGCAGATGAACATTAGGCTTCGACTTAAGTATTCCCTCAACAAAAGAACACTTTATTCTAATAACATAGCATTCTGTGATGCTCTCCTTCCTGGCACAATCGCTGAAGACAAATGGGTGCATAAGCAAATGTGGTGGAGAAAGCTGATGGTGTCCGGCTGTAAAAAGATATAGTGTCTTGGGTCTTAAAGGGTTGAAGAGAAACAATTGGTCATCTATCTGAGAAGCAACAAAGCTCACATGGAAGAAGCCCACTAGACTGTGTGATCATGAGGTGTTGATGGGATCAGGTATCAGGCATCAAAGACCCCAAACAAAAAAAATCATATCAATGTGAATGAAGGGGAGCATGGAGTGGAGACTCAAATCCCATCTGTAGACAATTGGAAATCCCCTTACAGAAGAGTCACAAGGAAGAGATGAGCCAGTCAGGGTGCAGTATAGCACTGATGAAACATCCAACTTTCCCCTAGTTATTTAATGCTTCCTCTACCTCCACCCCCACTATCATGACCCCAATTCTACCTTACAAATTTGGCTAGATCAGCGCATATACACTGGTACAGATAAGAGCTGGAAACACAGGGAATCCAGGACAGATAAACCCTTCAGGACCAATAAAGAGAGTAGCAATACCAGGAGGGTAAGAGGAAGATGGAGGGAGAAAGGGGGGACTGATCACAATGATTGACAGATAACCCCCTCCCAGGGGAATGGACAACAGAAAAGTAGGTGAAGGGAGACAGTGGTCGGTGTAAGACATGGAAAAAATTTTTATAAATTACCAAGGGTTCATGAAGGAGAGAGGGTGGGGGAGGGGGAATGAGCTGATACCAAGGGCTCAAGTAGAAAGAAAATGTTTTGAAAATGATACTGGCAGCATATGTACAAATGTGCTTGATGCAGGGGATATGTGTATGGATTGTGATAAGAGCTGTAAGGGCCCCCAATAAGATGATATTTTTAATCAAGAAAATGTTCTAAAACTGATTGTTGTAGTCATTGTACAACTCTTCATGATGTGATTGAACTATTGAATTGTGATATGTGAATTATATGCTAATAAAACTGTTAGAAAAATATGTAAACATGGGCACGAGACGAATTCATAGAAGAAGGAGGAAGAAGTAGAGGAGGAAGAAGGTGGAGGAAGAGGATTGATCTCCCTGCTCTTGCTCTTGTCTTTCCATTGTCCCTTTTCAAATGTGCAGTCTCGGTCATCTTTGAAAAGTTGTGTCAATGTGGGGCTGAGAAGTTCTAGTGACTTCGCTCTCACTGAGAATAAAACCAAAGTTCCTAAAAATGATGTCCAATGCATGATCTGCTCTTATCCGGTCTCTCTCTTCTTCCTTTGTGTCCCTTAAATATATCGACCTCATTCCTGCTGCAGTGCTCTTGCACGGTTTCCTCTCTGCCCAGTGCCTCTCCTGACGATGACTTTGCCCTATCTGTGCCCTCATGTCGTCAGACTCCTGCTCAAATGGCACTTTCTACCTCGTGCTTCCCTGTCGACTGTGACCCTGTCCTGAGAACTTCCCGTGTGCACCACCACGCTTCATTGTTCTCCACAGTGCCTTATTGCCCTCTGATATGATCTGCATTCATTCATTTGTTGTTGATTATATGTCTCCCTCCACTAGGATGTAAGTTCTTTGAGAGTGGGAAAGTATTGATTCACTGTGGGAGAAGCCATGCTTCGAACAGGGTCTGCTAAAGGACTAAATGAGGTAACACTCCTATATTAATTTACCTTCATACCCCTGTGGATCATTGGGGGCAGATTGAGGAAATAATCTAATAAGTGAAACGCCCAAAAATAGCTAACTTCTGATTTCCTTGACTTCAGAGGGTTACCCCTGTTATCTTCTAAAAAGAAAACCATTAATACCTTCCAAGATCCTGCCCCTCCTAACCCTGTTTGCAGAGGGCAATGGGGCCCTTCATTTTCTTATAAAAGACCCGAGCGTCAGCTAGTCTCTCCTATTTTACCAATACGACCTTGGACAAGTTCCATTCTTTCACTGGTCTCATTTTCTCCATCTGGAACGAACCCGCGGGTCTCCAGCTCTGTAGTCTATAGGCTGAGTCCACTTGGAAGGTAGTGTGGCACTGGAGGAACCTGTCAGATAAGCAGGTCTTCATCACCCTTCACGTGAGACCCAACACTGGCCACCCTGTTTCTGAGACAGCTTCCTTCATTGATAAAGTGTTCCATAATTTCTCAATGAGCCCACGCACAGTAACTGCAACGATAATGTGCTAAAACTGGCTCTCCTGGAATCTTGCCCTGATTCCAGGCAATGCTTCAGCTATCAGTTATGTGTTGAGCATGAATGGCCAGAGGCAGAGAAGGCACAAGGGACCTGTGCTGGTGAGAAGTGGAAGTGATTAATTTAGGTCTCACACTCCAGTGCTGGGCTCAGCAAGCGATAGGCAAAATCTATGTTGACAGCTGCCTGGGCGTTCACACCACCCCATCAGCACTCTGCAGAAAACGGATGCCTTCAGGATGGCTCTCAAGCTCGTTGACAGCTCGAGAGTTTCCTGATAAGGTTGTCAGAAAGTGAAAAGGGCAGTCCTAGGGAGTTGCGTGTTTCCTGCCCTTGGAGGGGTTCTGGGAGACGAGAGTAACCAATGGCTGGGCTGCTGTAGAAGAAGCTGGAACTACATGGAGGCGGGAAATGCTATCTGTTTTATTCTTCATGATAGCCCAGCACTTTCCCTTCCTGCTCTGGGGAACAGTGGGAGGGCTCATGTGATTTGGCAGCGGTTAGGGTCATTTGAGACGCCTAGAAGGAGCGTCAGAGCCCAAGTGTCAGAAAACGATTTATGAAGGGGCCAAATCCAGAGATAGAAAGAGGAGGAAATTCAGGGTGGGCAGATGAGCTCCAGTGAAAACAAGTCAATATCCAATAGGATGGAAGCATGGGGACACTAAGTGGTCATTTTCTATAAACCTACATGGGTGTGAAGGTTGGTGTCTTGACCTCGCTCTCAAAAAGAACCATAAGTGGAGTGTACTGAACAGTATGTCTGACTGCTAACCCTGTAGAGCAGGGATCAGTGAGCCCTGCTCTGGAGAAGCCAATTGAAAACAACAACAAAAACCCAGAAATGCTTATGGGCCATTTTTCCCACCTAAAAGAAAACAGCTCTGTTATTCCCATGAGAAACATAGATGACCTAAAACAGTTGCCTTTGAGTTGATTCTGACCCGTGGTGACCTCAGGTATGTCAGTAGAATTGTGCTCCTTCGCGTTTCAGTGGCTGATTTTTCACAAGTATACCACCGGGCTTAGCTCTGGGGCACCTCATTGTTGGATTCAAACCTGCTACCTGTGGGGAGAAGCTTCATGCATTCATCATTTGCACTACCCAAAGACGCCTTTAGATTTCTGACTTTATGCCGTATCAACCGGAAACTTGGTGCCACTCGTTAGCCACTGTAGTGTTACACTGTAAGCATTTTGAGAAAAGCTATAGGATGGTAGCTTTCTAATCTTTCGTTTCACTACTGTTCAAACCGTGAGCTCTGTCTAAGCCAGGCGGGCTGTCCACATGATCTCCTGTCTGCCGTGTAAGTTCATCTACTTGCATTGCAACTGTGGCGAAGCTGCTGAGTTGCTGCAAGGAACCAGGAACCGTAATTAAGATCTACCCCGCTTACTTATTCTGATCACCGCTGCACCCTGGCTTGTTCACTCCAGTTTGCAGGGCCCTTCCGCCAGGCCAGGAAGCACATTCTGTTTCCCAATTCTGCACCCAGACTTCACTTGGTTTGGGCCTCAGTCTGAAAACATGGTGTTCTCTCTCTCTGCCTCCAGCAGGGCACAGGGGAAAGCCCGACCTGGGTGGGGTGAGGTGAGGAAATTGGACAAAGTCCCAGCCTCTTATGAGTCAGGTGTTCATGACCGCATTCTCTTGTTTGACGTGAATTCCTGGAACATAACCCACTTTCTGATATCAATGCAAAAACACCTTCGGTGCCAAATGGTGTCCTTTGAGATTACGTAAATGGACCCTGTTGGTGGCCTGCTCTTCAGAAAGGGAGAAAAGGGACTGAGAAGGCAGGTAACAAGTCCCTGTTTTTTTTTTTTGGTGGGGTGGTGGCAGGGCTTCCATGACAATGTTGAAGGGTTTGGAGTTTATTCAAAGAGTTTATTTAAAGAAGGCACGTTTGTAAAGGCTTCCTCTACCAGCAGTTGGTGGGCTAGAGGGAATTCGAGGGTGCAAGGAAACCCATCAGGAGGCGAATGGAGTGTCCACTCACTCGTTTATTTAGTCATTTCTCCAAATCTTGACTGTACACCAGCTTGTGAGGATGTCATTAACTGTATCAGTCCCTGTTCTGAAGTTTGCCGGGGAAGAAGGAAAATAGTAAATAACCGAGAAAGATCATCGGAAAAGTAGTATACCAAAAATAAAGCTACGATAAAGGGCGAGTGAGGGTGGGAGGTGATGGCGCCTTGAACGAGGGCGCTAGCACGTTGACACATGCAACTCTCCTCTAGTTCCTAAATGCTTCCTCCCCACCATCATGATCCCCACTCTACCCTCAGAGGATGGACACTGGTACAGACAGGAACTGGGGACACAGGGAATCCAGGGCGGATGATCCCTTCAGGACCAGTGGTGAGAGTGGTGATACTGGGAGGGTGGAGGGTGTGGTAGAAAGGGGGAACCGATTACAAGGACAACCACAGGCTGGCACAATATACGATCGCACTACATATTACCTCCTCCCTGGGGGACGGACAACAGAAAAGTGGGTGAAGGGAGACGTCAGACAGTGTAAGACATGACAACATAATAATAATTTATAAATTATCAAGGGCTCATGAGGGAGGAAGGAGGAGGGAAGAAGGGGGAAATGAGGAGCTGATATTAAGGGCTCAAGTAGAAAGCAAATGTTTTGAGAATGATGATGGCAACAAATGTACAAATGTACTTGACACAATGGATGGATGGATGGATTGTGATAAGAATTTTACGAGCCCCCAATAAAATGATTTTTAAAAAAAACAACATAAAGAGGGTGCTAGGGACAACCTTTCTAAGAAGGCGACAGTTGTGTGGAGACCAAAAAAGTGGGAAGGAGTGAATCGTGTGGAAGCGTGAAGTGCAATGGAGGAGTGCTCTACACAGAGGAAACGTTAAGCAGAAGTGAGCTTGTGGTGGAACTGGGTGGTAGAGAGGGAGAACCATGGACCATTAGACAATTGGACATTAGAAGGACCAATGGAGCATCAGCAGAAGCCAGCCAAGACAGGGCCTCAAAGACTAACAGTATGGAGTTTGGGTTTTACTGTGAGAGGATGAGGTGGTTTTGAGCAGGGACCAATGATTTAGCCCAGGGACCAACACACTATAACTCATGGGCCAAATTCAACCTACCACCCATGCATATTTTTAGAAAGAATGTTGTATTGAGGTACCGTCTCACCCATTTTTTGACTTGTTGTCTATAGCTGTCTTTGTGCTACATAGAAAAGTTAAGTACCTGTGACAGGGGCCCCAGATGCTCCACGAAGGATCAAGTGGCCCTTGACAGGAGCTGGTAGGTGGCACAAATAATTAACATGCTTGATGGCTAACTGAAAGGTTGAAGGTTCATGGTCAGCCAGAGGCGCCTCAGGGAACAGAAACCCAGCCACTGAAAACCCTGAGGAACACTGATCCATCCTGGCACGGATAAGGATGTCAACGTTGGAGTTGATGGCATCTGTGTGGTTTTTTTAAATTATCATTATTATTGTTTGTTTATTTTGCTCTTTTACAGAAAAAGTTTTCTGATTCTGATCTGACTGATGCTTTGAGAACGTATCTCTGGCTCTGTGGATAGAAGTCACAGTGCACCGTTATGAGACTGAAGGACAGGTCACGGTGATGTTAGTTTGATATTTTCTTCAACTTCAGAGAGAGGGAGGCTGTGGCAGCTGGGTAGACTCTGACAGCTCCCTACTTGTATAGAAAGGGTCTGTCCCCACATGCGAAATGCTGCCCCAGTACATCATGGCAGCTGGGCAGACTCCACCTCACCTGTTGAATTTGACAAGAGGCACGCATTCCTGCTTGTGGAGTCCCACTCAGACACAGTGGCCTGTCTTTTGTCTGTGGCACCTCGTCACAAATTGAGCTTAGCCGACAGCGTGGGCTAAGCAGCTGTTTTCCATTACCTGCGTGTCTGATGTCAGTGGCCCAGCACAGCTGCCAACTATGCCCAGACCATTTCCAGTGGGAAGCAGAGATGCTTAGATGAGTTGTGTTTTCAAATTTCAGGGCAGATTGGCTTTGTTTTGTTTCTTAAGAAAAACACCAAATAAGTGAAATAGTTGGGCATGGTGTTAGAAAAATAACCCCAAACATCTGGATTCTCTGTACTCTGGGAGCTTATTTTCATTCCTTTGGTTATAGCTGATAAATGTTCACAGAGTAATTGAGTTAGCGCATTTTTTTTAGAAGGGAACCCATCCATGTTATGTAAAGAAGTGGTGGAAATGGGGGTAGAGACAAGAAGAGAAGGCCTGGGGCAGCATCGTGTTGTTGCTAAATAGCTTGGGGCTAAGAGAGCATCCTGGCTCACTCCCTTGGGAAGTCTGGCTGCCATTCAGATCGATTTCCATACCTGCCATTGGGCACCGGCCCATCGCTCCGTCGTGCAGATCCCACTCTCTGAGGTTCCCAGTCCGGAAAAACAGATGTAACAGCATGCTGAGATAACCAAAGCAGAGTTCCTGAATCTCTCTTTAGTCTTCCAGCACTTCGCTAGGGTATGTGTTATTATTAATGTGGGCTTTATTGAAGAGAAACGCCCGAGTTCAGATTTAGAAGCCTACCCATCTGCCTTCACAGCCTTCTGCTTCGTTCTGATTTGTACAACTAGGCCCAATCAGCAGGAGTCCCGGGGAAGTAGGTTTCAAGAGAGGCACAGAGGGACTACTCTGTGAGGTGATGAGCTGAATGTCAAGGTAGGTATGTAAGTAGAGGCAAATAATGGCATGGTTAGGTTCAAAACCTTAAAGAAAATAATAAAGAATCCGTCTCTGTGTGTGTGTGTTGGTTTCACATCCCCTCTGGCTGAACTTCCATACCAAGCAGGTCCTCCTTCATGGTGTACTCAGGATGCCCGGAGCAACTTCAGGCTAATCTTCCCTCCACTTAGGAGCCTGAGCAGGAAGAAGCATCTTTTCTCAGTGTTTCCAACAAAAGTCCCAGAGCGAAGTCTGATTGGCTTGCTCTAAGTCACATGCTTATCCTTGGGCCAACTCCTACAGCCATGTGACTGCTGTGGCTCTTAGATGCCATTGGGTGGGCTACAACCCATAGCAAACTTACGCACCATAGAAGGAAACACCGCATGGCCCTGTGCCTTCCCCACCATGGGTCCCGTGCCCGAGCCCATTAATGCAGCCAGTGTGTCATTTATCTTGTTGAAGGTCTTCCTCCTTTTCTACACCCCTCCATTTCACCAAGCATTTTTCTCCAGGGACTGGCCTTTCCTGACTATATATCTATATCTATTGATATCTCTCATATATCCAAAGTATGTAAGTTGAAGTCTTGCCATCTAAGGAGCACTCTGGCATTACTTCTTCCAATACAGTTCTGTTTCTCCAGCACCACAATTCAAATGCATCTAGTCATCCACAGTCTTCCTTATTCAGTGTCCCTTATGAAGCGATAGAGAATACTATGGCGTGGGTCAGGTGCACCTGAGTCCTCCCAGTAACATCCTTGCTCTTCTACACTCTAAAGAGGTCTTGTGCAGCAGAGTTACCTAATGTATTTTAACTCTTGACTGCTGCTTCCATGAGCATTGATTATGGATCTAATGAAGATTAAGTCCTTGACAACTTCAACTCTTTCTCTACTTATTAACTGTATCATTAACTGTATCATTAACTGTTACCTTATCATGCTGTCCAGTGGTGAGGATTTTGATCTGCTTCACATTGAGTCGTAATCCACACTGAAGGCTACAATCATTGATCTTCATCAGCATGTGCTTCAATTCCTCCTCACTTTCAGAAAGCAAGGTTGTGTTATCTGCATATCACAGGTTATTAATAAGCATTCCTCCCATCCTCATGCCACATTCTTCTTCAAATAATCCAGCTTCTCTGATGGTTCGCTCAGCACTCAGATTGAACAAGCATGGTGAGAGGATGCAACCCTGGAGTACCCCTTTCTGATCTTAAACCATGCAGTATTTTCGTATTCTAGCCACACAGCTGCCTCTTGATCCATGTACGAGTTCCATATGGAATGGGGAAATCGCCTGTCTTCTCGGGGCTATCCACATGGCCCGCACACTTGAAGGCCTTAGCATAATCAGTAAAACACAAGTAAATACCTTCCTAGTAGTCTCTGCTCTCAGCCAAGATCCACCTGACACTGTTCCACGCCCTCTTCTGAATCTCGCCTGACTTCTGGCAGCTCCCTGTCAACGTGCTGCTGCGACCGCTGTTGATATTCAGCAAGAGATTGACTAGACTCCAGGTGGTGTTTTTACAGAGCAGTTCTCCGCCGTTATTTCCTGGAAGCCCCCAACACCACGAGGAACAAAGAAACAAAAGGAACTTGGCTTTTCCAGGGTTTGGATTGGAGGGCACGGTATCCAAAATACTGAATGATTGGTTAGTCACTAACCTGAGGCCCTACATAAATAAGCTTCATTCATATAATGGCTATATGATGCTTTATGTTGAGATTCTCATGGCCAGCACATGCGGGCTGTCCCTCCTAATGGACCTTCTCTGATTATTGCTGAGGTGATCTTCCCATGCTTGTTATCTGTTATCTGAGAGCCAGCTGGCAGCCTCTTTTATTCTATTGATACAACATTATATCAGATGTTAAATCAACTTTGAATTTCTGGGATAAATCCACGTGGTCATGGCATATAACTCTTTGTTATGGGTTATTTATTTGGGTCTGCTAGTATGTTTTTAATTTTTTGAGAATTAAAAAAATTAATATTCATGAAAGGCATTTTTTATTAGATTTTATTTTTTGTGATGTCTGATTTTGGTATCTGGACAATATGGGCCTCTTAAGGTGAGTTGGGGAACGTTTCTACTTGGTCGGCTTTTGGGAAGTGCTAGTGAAGAGTTAGTATTAGTTAAAACTGTCTTTGAATAGTTGATGGAATTCACCAGCGAAGCTGGCTTGATCTGCAGTTAAGACCTTATTTTTGGACAGGTTTTGGTGCCATCACTAATTTGCTCTTTGACCTTGGACCATCCACTTGGTGTCTCCTTTGATATATGTCTTCCAACTTGATGATTCTCAGTTTCTGTGAGATCCAAGCTGAGCAAGCCTATTAAAATTTCCCTTGCTTTTCAGATAAAGAACAACAGCTGATATGCAATCATGTATCTCCCCTCCCAACTTCCGAACCTGTGAACCTTGCTTTCTCTATAGGTCCAATTATCATGCTAGTCTTTCCAAGACAATATAGAGAAATGAATATGAAAATGGGCCTTAAGTGCTTTGCAAACTGAAATGAGATCTGCAAATACAGTTGATTCTCATGATTCACGGGTTCAATATTTGTGAATTCATCTGCTCATTAAAATGTTTTTGTAACCCTAAAACCAATACACGCAGCATTCTGGGCAACCACCGCTGCAGACTTCAATGTACAGGTGTGGTACAGAGCACTGACAATTTGAGTTCCTTTACACAGCATTTTCAACTGAGGTCAAGTAAGACAGCTGTACCTGAACCTATTTCAGCTTCTTACATGAACAAACAAGTCTGTTGTAGTTGTTCTCCGTGATTTTTGCATTTTGAGTATTATTATGGTGAGTTGCTGTTTAAAGTGGCCCTAAGCATAGTGTTGAAGTACTGGCTAGTGCTCTTAAGTGTAAGAAGATTGTGATGTGCCTTATGGAGAAAATATATATGCTAGGCATACTTCATTCATGCAGAAAATATATATGCTAGGCAGACTTCATTCAGTCAGAGTGCTACTGGCTGGGAGTTCAGTGTTCATGGATCAAAAATACAGTTGACCTTGAACTTCAACATGGATTTATATTTAAAGTGCTGTATGATGTGAACCACCTCCACATGAGCAATGTAGCTCCTCAGTAAGTCGCCTATCACTGTAAAAAGTGACGCATCACGGTTCTCACACAGTTCATCATGTTTAGGGCAACACTGTGAGCTTTGAAGAACACGATGGAGCCCCCATGAAGTTCCACTAATGGCCCTAGAAGAGCTTCCCCAAAGCAGATAAAAGTCATGACATTGCAATAAAAACTTGAACTGCTTGATGCATCCTGTACATGGAGGTCTGCAGCGGGGGTTGCCCACCATTCAACATAGACGGATTCAGTGTAAGGACCACTGGAAACAAGGACAAAGAGAAACGCACGAAGCTTTCGCTGCAGCTGTGCCAGCAGACATGAAAACCTGTGCTTTCGGGGAGACATCTATCTATCTCATACTGAAATGCAGCTTCCCTGTGGGTGCAGGCTATCATACACATTATATACAAGACACATGCTAAGCAACTTTATATTATTGGTAAACTTCTGGTCTTAATTTGGGAGAAGTCAAAATTATATCGGCAGATTTTCAACTCTCTGTGTCTGAACTAGGCGCCTCTAACCTCAGCAATGCTCACAGACCAAGTGTATATATTAAATTAGGTGTCATTAAACAGGAATATCATACAGCACAGTTAGGTGTTGATCAGCTGATGAACATGTTGTGACCTGAGGCTCACCACAACCCAACCCTGCATTCCCCAGAGAGAAATGCTTTAGTATTTGTGATGACTTTACAGAACATTACTGCCACCAATGCTGGGAATCAGTTGCATTTACACCAGAATCTGCCTCCATTAATTACCATGTGCCATGTCACGTCGTTGTTGCCCACTTTCACCACACTGCTCAAGTGTGTCCTCTCAGTGGGACCTGCTGTAATGGTCTACCCTTCCATTGAATAACTTTGGGTGCGCCTGGCCCTGTGCTAAATATCATGTATGTATGTGTACATTTCTATGAGTTAGGGGCCAGCATCTCTCCCACTCCACGGATGGGAACACAGAGGCATAGAGTGTAGACATGTCTTTGGATCTCTGTCCATGGTACTTCTTCTTCCCTCAGGCTTATCCCTCAGCTGGGCCTTGAAATTGATGTGTGTGTGCAGGCACCAGTGTACACACATGTAATGAGCTACTGCAAACAAAGCACTGGCCCTTGAAACACACAATTTCTCAATGAATTTGAGTTACTATGAAAGTGTGGAGCTTATATTTTAGTATTTATTGTTTTAATTAGGGTGTTCTATTTAATAAGGTGCACAAACTTTAACTGCAGAGCTAGATCCATTAGTGCGTGTGTTCACGTGCACTAACCACCACCCAGGTGGAGATACGGACATATCTGGCTCTCCAGCATGCTCCTATGCTGCTTCCTAGCTGACTCCTCATGATAGCAATTAACTAGCCATGACGGCGAGTGATGCCTATATGTTTATTGGCTATCTGATGTCCTCTGTATAGTCACTGCCTACATCTTTTGCCTATTTAAAAAATTGGGATATTTATCTTTTTCTTATATGATGTTTTCATTTTTTGCATATTTTTTTTCTTATATGCATTGTTAACAACTTTTCTCAATCTGTTTTGTTTAAGAAATCTTTTGCCTACACCAAGTTCAGAAAGATAGATTTCTATTTTTTTTCCAAAATCTTGATTGCACTTTTATAACAATTTTAAAATGTAAATTGGGTGGGGGTTTACATTTCAGATAATCAACTTGGGTTATTTTTTTATTGTAACTTACGGGGTTGTGGGCATTTCAGATCATCAACCCTGCATACCGCGATCTAAACAACCAATGTAGTCCCCCAACAGCCTACCCACCCACTGCTCCTTAATTTCCCCCTCTCCCAACTGCAGCTCTCCATCCTTCATTAAACCCCGTCCTCGTCTTTCAACCATCCTGCCCGCTGCTTCATGCTCCCTTCCCTTCCCTTCCCTTCTCCTTTGACAGGGTCTGTTCCCTTTGTTGAAAAGCCTTTGTTTCCCCTTATGTAACAGTGGCTCATCAAGTAGCTGTCCTTTTGTGCCGACTAGCCTCACACAGCATAATGATCCCCAGGACCAACCATGTCAGCACTTCGTGGTTTTGTCACTGTGTTTAGCAAGGCATAGTATTCCATTGTGTATCTATGCCAAAGTTTCTGTATCAGTTCGTCCACTGACGGGCCTTTAGGTTATTTCCATCTTCCTGTTATTGTGAACAGGGCTGGGATGAACGTGAGTATGCATTTGTCGTTCCTGTCGTGATTCCTACTACTTCAACATAGCGACCCAGACAGGGAGGGCACGGAATGTCTACTCTCAGCTGTTTAAGGTAATGCCATATTGCTTTCCACAGTGGTCAGACATATGTGCAGGGGTTAATGTTTCCAGTAGCTCCACAGCTTCACTAGCATTAACTTTATTCTTCTTAACTGGCTGCATTGTTGATGTAAAGTGATATATACTAGTTGCTTTGATTTGCATTTCCCAGATGACTAGTGACCGTGAGCATTTCTTGAGGCGCTTGTTGGCCATTTGGATGTTGTTTTTGGTGAACTATCTGTTCCTATCCTTTGCCCACTTTCCCCCCCCCCCATTGATTTCCACTCTATTTATTTATTTTTTAAATTAATAAATTATTTTATTGGGGACTCTTACAACTCTTTTCACAATCTATATATACATCCATTGTGTCAAGCACATTTGTACATATGTTGCCATCATCATTTTCAATATGTTTTCTTTCTACTTGAGCCCTTGGTATCAGCTCATTTCCTCCCTCCTCCACCCTCCCTCCCTCATGAACCCTTGATAATATATAAATTAATATTATTTTTTCATGTCTTACACTGACCACTGTCTCCCTTCACCTACTTTTCTGTTGTCCATCCCCCTGGGAAGGGATTACATGTAACTCATTGTGATTGGTTCCCCCTTTTTCTCCCTACCTTCCTCTTCCCCTCCTGATATTGTTACTCTCATTATTGTTCCTGAGGGATTTATCTGTCTTGGATTCCCTGTGTTTTGAGCTCTGACCTGTACTAGTGTACATGCTCTGATCTAGCCGAATTTGTAAGGTAGAATTGGGGTCATGATGGGTGGGGGAAGGAAGCATTAAAGAACTAGAGCAGTGGTTCTCAACCTTCCTAATGCTGTGACCCTTTAATATATTTCCTCATGCTGTGGTGACCCCCAACCATAAAATTATTTTTGTTGCTATGTCTTAACTGTAATTTTGCTACTGTTATAAATCTGGAGACCCCTGTGAAAGGGTCATTTGACCCCCAAAGGGGTTGCGACCCACAGGTTGAGAACTGCTGAACTAGAGGAATGTTGTTTCATCAGTGCTGTATTGCACCCTGACTGGCTCATCTTTTCCTGTGACCCTTCAGTGAGAGGATGTCCAATTGTCTACAGATGGGCTTTGGGTCTCCACTTCACCCTCCCCCTCAATTACATCAATATGATTTTTTGTTCTGGGTCTTTGATGCCTGATACCTGATCCCATTAACACCTATGATCACACAGGCTGGTGTGCTTTTATTTTTATCTATTTATTTATCTATCTATCTATTTATTTATCATTTTATTGGGGGCTCATACAGCTCATCACAATCCATACATATATCCATTGTGTCAAGCAGATTTGTACATTTGTTGCCAAAACATTTGCTTTCTGCTGAGCTCTTGGTATCAGTTCCTCATTCTTCCCCCTCCCTCCCCGCTCCCCCCTTGATAATTTATAAATTATTATTATTTTGTCATATCTTACACTTTCTGACATCTCCCTCCACCCACTTTTCTGTTGTCCATCCTCTAGGGAGGAGGTTATATGTAGATCCTTGTAATAGGTTTCCCCTTTCCATCCCACCCTCCCTCCACCCTCCGGGTATCGCCACTCTCAGCACTGGTCCTGAAGGGATCATCTGTCCTGGATCCCTGTGTTTCCAGTTCCTATCTGCATCAGTGTACATCCTCTGGTCTAGACAGATTTGTAAGGTAGAATTGGGATCATGATAGTTGGGGAGTGGGGCGGGGAGGGAGGAAGCATTTAGGAACTAGAGGAAAGCTGTATTTCATCGTTGCTAGACTGCATCCTAACTGGCTCATCTTCTCCCACGACCCTTCTGTAAGGGGATGTCCACTTACCTACAGATGGGTCTTGGGTCCCCAATCTACACTCCTCCTCATTCACAATGATTTGATTTTTTTGCTTTTTGATGCCTGATCCCTTCGACACCCCCCTGATTACACAGGCTGGGGTGCTTCTTCAATGTGGACTCTGTTGCTTCTGAGCTAGATGGCCGCTTGTTTACCTTCAAGCCTTTAAGACCTCAGACGCTATTTCTTTTTTTTTCTTTTCTTTTTTTACATTTTATTAGGGACTCATACAACTCTTATCACCATCCATACATATACATACATCAATTGTATAAAGCACATCCATACATTCCCTGCCCCAATCATTCTCAAGGCATTTGCTCTCCACTTAAGCCCCTTGCATCAGGTCCTCTTTTTTTTTCCCCTCCCTCCCCTTTCCCCCCTCCCTCATGTGCCCTCCGACGCTATTTCTTTTGTTAGCCGGGCACCATCAGCTTTCTTCACCACATTTGATTATATATCCATTTTGTCGTCAGCAATCATGTCAGGAAGGGTGAGCCTCACAGAATGCTGGGTTACTAGAACAAAGTGTTCTTGTGTTAAGAGAGTACTTGAGTAGAGGCCCAATGTCTGCTGCCTAATACTTAACAAATAAATGTATGTACATAGATCTATATACATAAATATGTTTACATATGTACGTGCCTGTGTTTAGACCTCAGTAAATATTCTTTGCCTCCTAGTTCTTTCCTCTATTTCCTTTTACTTTCCTCTTGTTCCACTATCATGCTTGACTTGCATTCAGGTTTCGGTAATTCATCTTAGCTATATTGCTCTTGTTAAAGCACCACAAGGCATCCTATACCCTCCTCGCCATTGATTTTAGATCACTGTGTTCCCTTGTCCCTGGGTTTGTTGGCACCCCCTTCTTTTCCCCCACCTCCCCATCTCCCATGTTCCCCAGGAACCATCATTCCCGTTGTTTTCTCCTCCGGATTGTTTATCTGGCCTGTCTTATCTAGATAGACATGCAGAGACAATAAAAAGCACAAAAATGAGGCAAAAGAAAACAAAACAACAACAACAAAACCAACAACAACAAAAGGAAAGACTATAAATAGTTTCAGGTCTGCTGAACTTTATGAGCATTTTCCGGTCAAGTCTGATGGAGTGCCTGCTATTTTCGGTATTTCTCAGGGACTTCCTTGCTTTGCTCCCCTGGCTGCTCTGTGGTGCACTCTTAGTGTTTCACCCTGTGTGTGTGTGTGTGTGTGTGTGTGTGTGTGTGGTCAGATTGGACACAATTCCTGCACTGTGTCTCCAGTGTTGTCCCCTGTAGGGCTATGGGTCAGTAAGGGATGTCGTGTCTCACAATGGGGCTGGCCCTATGGGCCTCTCTGTGCATTGGCTCCTCTGAGCAGGATTATTGGATGTGTTCCACTCTCTCTCCTTCCCTCTTCGTTTGCTCCCGTGTGCTCCGATCCAAAGTGCCCCTCTCCCTGAGCTTTAGCTTCAGTGCTGTCCTCTGGAGTGCATTCTTCTGGGGAGCTGGGGCTGGGGGTGTTGTCAATGTAGTCAGGATTTGGGCCGGCCCCTGATTTATTTTTGTTGTCTGACAGCTCAGGCTAAGACTTCCAGCACAGTGTTGAACAAGATAGGTGTTAAGGGGTATCCTTCTCCATTTCAAGTTTGGAAAGGGAATGCCTTCTGTTTCTCGCCATCGAGCAAGGTGTGAGTCATTAGTTTTGCACATGTAACCTATTATGTTGAAATATTTCCCTTATAGCCCTATTTTGCCATGTGTGTTCTTTTTTAAATCAGGAATGGGTGTTGGTTATTATCAAATGCCTTTGTTGCATTGATTGATATGACCAAGTAGTTTTCTTTTGTTTATAGTGTAGACAGCATTGATTTTTTTCCCCTAATGTTGAACTGTGGGATACAGAAGGATTTCTCCCAAGCTGTCTCCCCCAACTATATGCCAAACAGCTGCTTGCGAATGACCATACACTTGGAGGTCATCAGGAGTAGATCAGGGGTTATTCTCCCTAAGAGCTATCAGCCATCTAGAGCAAGCAGTCACCACTGTTTATCCCACAACAAATAGGACCCAGTCCCTTCTGATAAGGATAGTAATTGTCTGTTTCCTTGTAGGAGACCCCAGAGAGATCAAACCCGCCCAAGGATGACTAAGGCTAGGCCCCCATCTTGAATGTAGGGTCCGCCCATCTTGTCACATGTATGCCCCTAGACCTTCCCATTCCTATGGGCACACCCCTAGCTCATCCCCTTCCTGTCACGCTATGCCTAGCATACATCCCCTTCCTATGATGTGTTTGCCTATTGTACTGCCTCTTCCTGTGACGTGTGGTTACCTGTAATCATGCCCCTGAAGGAGATATAATACTTGGTTAGCAATAAAGTTGAGGTGTCCTCCAGCCTCGCGCCGGGGCTCCAGCCTCAGGCCCAGTCCTCGAGCCTGCTGCCGGGTCTCCACCCTACCTCCCTTCGGCCCACACTGTGCGTGGAATGGCTGGGAAGATCATGGCCATCCAGGAGGTGAGCATGTTACTATGAATTGTGTCTGAATCCATTAAGAGTCTTCTCTTATCTCATGCTCTCAATGACTTTAATATAATATGTATATATCTCAACTGTACAATTATGCTTATTGAACCCAAGATTAGTGGTGGGGGGCTGGCACCTCAAATTTATACCACATTGAACCATCAAGTGCCTGGTATGAAGTCCATGTGATCATGCTATATCTATAGATATTGATATATTGTTAGATTGTTTTGGCCAGCATTTTAAAAGAATTTTTAATCTATGTTCATGAACTGTATTTGGTCTATAGTTTTTTAGCCTGGTTTTGGTATCAGGGTTGAGTTCATGTCATAATATGAGTTTGGGAGTTTGTTGTCCCTTTTGGTATTCTGGAATAATTTTTGTCAGCTCTTCTTTGAATGCATGGTACAATTCCCCAGTGAAGCCTTTGTTGTGCTTGGAATTTTTTAAATGACTTGGTCTATTTCTCCTTTTATGAAGTGTCTGTTGAGCTTTTCTGCACCAATTTGTTTTCACTGGGTACAATGAATTTGTCCAATTCACTTAGGGTTTGAGTTTGTTGGATTACGCTCTTTTGTAGTAATGTGTTTTGTAAAATTTTCATTTGAGTCTTGTGATGTCACCCTTTTTTTCTCTTCTATTTTTTCCTTTGTTGAGATTGTCAGTGGTTTGTCTGCTTTGTTGGTGCTTTGTCAGTTTTAGAAATTCTTTTTTACAATCAACTTCTTGTCTTGTTTTTATCTCTAGAGAGAAAACCAGATTGCTGATAATTTATATATATATTTATAAAGATAGATATATAGCACAAGAAATGAACTGTTAAATTATATACAGATAGATATATAATACAAGAAATGAACAGTTAAATTATAAAGCAGTACAAATGGCTCAGTGCAAATCACTCCCGTGAGATAGTTGTGAGACACTGGCAGTTCGTTAAGTCTTGAGGGCCGCCAGGTAGTCCTCTGTAGAGAGAGCTAGGCTATCCCGGCACAGGCAGCAAACAGCAAGGCAGGTCACCAACAGTCAGTCCCCAGCTCCAGAGATGTACATTCCAATTCTCTGGCGAGGCAGGTCTTAAAGGGATCTGAAATTACAGCGACACAGTTCACAGGTTAGGTGTCCCACAGGTAGCGTTAGCTTTCAAATTGGGGCACAGAACAAGCAAGGCAGCTGCACCCTGGTCCGATGACCAAAGAGCGAAAGACAAGAAAGGCGAGGCTCGCCAAGCTATCTCTCTCTCTGCCCTTCAATTAACCCCACATGTGTTTATCAGCCAGGCTGGCACAATCAACTAACTATGTCAAGGTTGGTTTTGGTTTTCGCTTCTTTTTTTCAGGTGGAGCTTATTGCTGTAAACTTCCCTCTAAATACTGCCTTTGCTCTCTCTCAAAGGCTTGGATGTGTTGTGTTTTCATTTTCATTTGATTCGAGAAGTTTTTTAATTTCATTAATTACCCAGTAGATTTTTAAGCATTTTGTTGTATAGTTTTCCATGCATCTGCTTTTTCTGCCCTTTCTCTTCTTGTAATCTTCCAGCTTACTAATTCAGGTTTTCATTGATTCAGTTCTATTAATCTAGTCTTTTAAAATGTTGTCTAATTCTGTAGTCTTCGTATTAATCTTCTGGATTTCTAGTTGGTATTTTTGTTGAGCAGTTTCTAGTTTTTATATTCTTTCCATTGTTTTCTCAAACTCGGTCCCCATTCTTGACCATCATTCTTCTGGATTTGTCCTCTAGTGGTTCCAAATCCTTTTCTTCCTTAGAAAATTCCTTCTGAGCTGGGTGTTGTTCATGTGCTTGCGCCTGCTTCTCTTGTGGACCAAGAATAACTGCTATTTCAGATCATATAGTGCAACTTTTAGGATTGGGGGCATTACTGGGCAGTGTGGGAGTAATTGTCTCTGACAAATGGTGGTGGAAAGGAATAATAGAGACCACCACAGAGGAGGAGGAAGAAGGAAGAATGGAGAGGAATGAGAATAAATGTGAGAAAGAATAGAGAGCAAAGGAAACAATAATACGATGGAAAAAGGACAAAAATGGCAGTATGAGAAGAGAAGAAAAAACAAAAGTAGAGGTGGAGGAAGGCCATTGTTTAGAAGAAATGAAAAAGAAAGCAGGGGTGGGGGGTGGGGCAGAGCTCTGGATGGATTCTTTCCAGTCTTCCCAGCCACATGGGGTTTAGCTGGAGCGCTAAGCCAGACAGCTGCAAAGCATAACGTGTGGGGCCAACTGGTGCTCAGGGTCTGGGACACGGCTGGGGTGCAGAGAATGAAACCTTTCTGGAGCTCTGGGCCATGTCATGAAGTATGGGGCCTGGCTGGGGCCCTGGGCCATGGTGTGAGGCCTGGCTGGGGAGGTACTGAGCCCAGCTGGGACCAATGATTGAGAATGAGTGCTCAGCATCTCTCGAGTGGGCTTGCCCCTTCTTCCCCTTTCTATGCTTGCTCCTACAGTCTCTGAAATGGAGAGCTCTCAATTTACTTAGCTTTCAAACCAGTTTCTGAGACCACAGGTCATCCCATCTTTCATGCCAATTTTCTCCTGGTTGTTGCAGAAAGGGCTGTGGTGTGTGTGTGTGTGTGTGTGTGTGTGTGTGTGTGTGTGTGTGTGTGCAGTCAGCCACTTTCCCTCTATGTCTATTGTTTTGCTTTATATCCTAGGATCCTTGTCAAATTAATCTTTGTGTAGGAGTTGAGTTTTTTTTCCATGTGTGCCACATCTTGTTCCCGTTGAGTGAGTGATGGGTTCTAATCACTAGCATTTGGGTCAAGAGTTGCATGCTTGAGTACTTAAGTACTCTTAAGTATGGTTAAGTGCCGCCAGAGCTCCGAAACTGTTGCTAATATATGGAAATTAATTTTTTGTTGTGGTTTAAAATAGATAACATTCTCATTTCAACAGTTCAATGATACTGTGTTCATAATGTTATACAACCAATGATATTAATTCAATGATATTGTGTTCATGATGTGCCATTTTTCCGAATTTTGAGTCTTTGTGCCTCATAATTTCTTATGGTATGCTAGATATTTTTGTATAAAAGTACCATAGAGGCTCCATATGATATCTTCCATCAGATAGGGTGTTCACCTTCTATTTATTAGCCACATAGGGAGAGATACTGGTTAGTAGAACTCCCTTGTCTCCTCAAGTATATCCTCATTTCTTAGTGGGACTCACCCAGGCGTTTTTATTGTGAATATATTAGATTTCTGTTTTTTTTTTCCCCAGTCATGAAAGATGTCTACAGATTCACTTTTACCCTCCAGGGACTTTGAATTTAGCGTTTCCATTTCCCTGATATCTTCAAAAGCGGCCTTGTGTTAGAGGCACTCCTCCTCCCTCCTACAGAGGACCCGGTCTCCTGAGTGCCACCAGGTGCTGCCTTTTAAACTCTCTGAAGCCCACAGACTCAAGGGCAGTCTTAGTGGGGAAAGTGAGCAAGCACGTCAGATGCGTCTTGTTCCAGCCCATCTTTCGAGCCCTGCATGGCCACTGAGAGCATTTCTCCTTTCCCGTCCCCTGGTAGCTTGCCTCTGCCTGGACAGAAGCAGATCCTCTGTATTCTGAAGGCTCTCCCTTTTCTGAAACTGCAGCCTATCTAGCCTCTGTTGCTTCCATATTACTCTAATGTCTTTAGAAATACAATTTTATGCGTGTTATGTGGGAAATACTCGCCTGACATGAACTCCTGCATCCTACGTAGAAGCAGAAGCATACCCCCCTTTCTCCTAAACTTTTGTTTGTTTTTTAAAGCAGAAGTTCTTTATAAAATTCCCTCCAAGATGGTTGGGTTAAGGGGTGAGGGAACGGATAAAAGTAACAGTGAATACTGATGTGAGCCACCTTTCTCGCTACGACAGTCCATGAGGGTCGGCACTATGACTTTTCCTACCTGTTGGAGGCAGAAGCTGAGGAACAGAGGTAGCTTTCTCAGGGTCCTCGGCTAGTGTGATCAGCCGGGGCTGGGGCCCCCAGCCTTATACGCTGTGCTTTAGCCAGACGTTTAACTGAAATTCTAGAGCTGCCTCTTGAAGGCCGGGCAGTGGTTTGTGGTTTGCCTCCAATGGGAACGGTGGTCTGAAACAGCCTGGCTGAGATGGTTGCATGAGAACGAGCGGCTGAGAGCCCCCAAAGAGATAAGTCAGCAACACGCAGCCACTCAATTTCTGTTCTGGTGAAGTCCTGCTCTGCTCAGAACCAACCCTTTTAGATAAACGCATATTGGGTATTGAGCACAGCATCACGGGAGGGCACAGACAGATGCACCATCTCTTCAGGGCTTCCCAGTGTCCCCAGGGGCCATGGGATCAGTCAGTTCTAAAGAGGAAACAGGTCTGGACTAGGACCAGTAGGCCTATGTTGCTGTTCTCCACCCACACAGCACCTACCAACCAGGCCAAAGGCCTGTGCAAACAGTCTAACCAAGTGCAAACAGAGACAGAGCAGTGGAAAATCCATCAAACACGCCCATCCTCATTTTCTGCCCAGTTGTCTTTGGGATTCTTGGCTTTTGCAGTGTGGTCTGGGAAGGCTTAGGAAGTTTCCTTCCAGAGCCCCGGGAAGCCAAGAACAGGAGCTGCCCCAGGCCATTTCTGTGCCTGGGTCTCCTTTCAAAGGGTTTCTGGATCTAAGGGAGAGATTGAGGGTTGTGGGCAGTTCAGAGAGAGGGCCTATCACTATTTCAGATTCCTGGATCAGTTCAAAGACCCAGGCTCCCCATTCCCACACTCAATGCCTCGGTACCCTGGGAATAAAGACTTGCCTCCCCCAAAATGCCCATGATGTTTGTGGTTGCTGCTGCCTCTGCTCAGACTCCCAAGTGGTTCTGGTCACTTCTTTCCTAGCATGTCCCCCTCACAGCCAGAGAAGCAGGCTAAGGGCTGTTTGGGTTCCAAATGACAGAAACCAGTTGCAGACTACCCAACCCAGAAAGGGGTGGAATTTATTAGTTCTCAGTCTAAAGAGTCTCGAGGAGAACTCATTGTTTAGGGTACTGAGCAGCTATTATGGGTGATGGAAAAGTTTTAAACAGTTTCAAAATTATGGGAAAAAACACAATACCGTGCACTTCAAGACATTTTAAGGAGCCCTGGTCCATCGCGGGATTGCATCTTGAATGGATAACTACACGGTCAGCAATTAGAAGCACCATCTGCTCCCTAGGATAAAGATGAGATGTTCTGCTCCCATAACGATCCACAGCCTCAGAACCCCAAAGGAGAAGCTCTACATTGTCCTATAGGATTGCTGTGAGTTAGGATAGAATCAATAGGAGTAGATATGTATATTTGAAATCTCGTGCATGGCTGGATCCAGGTCCTCAAAAAACGTCTTCACAAATGTGATTCCCTGCTGTTTGGGATCTGTGTCTGGACTGCATTCTCAGTCAAGCTCACCTCTAGAGGCGGCAATAAAGATCCTCAACAACTCCAGCCTCACCCCCTCCTAAGTTAGTTATGACAGTGGAAAGACAATGTCTATTTTCTTTTTTCTTTAAACAGTTTTATTGGTACTTCATCCACATATCATACAATTCAACAGTTGAATAATATCAAGAAGAGTTGCACAATCATTGCCACAATCCATTCAGGAGGATTTTCTTCTTCCTTTAACTCATTGCTGTTTGTGGCATTATTATTACTTTTTAATCATTTTATTGGGGGCTTATACAACACATTACAATCCATCCAGACATCCATTGTTTAAAGCACATTTGTACACTCATTGCCCTCATCATTCTCAAAACATTTGCTTTCCACTTAAGCCCCTGGCATCAGCTCCTCATTTTTACCACTTCCTCCTGGCTCCCCCCTTCCTTATGAAACCTTGGTAATTTATAAATTATTATTTTGTCATATCTTGCCCTGTCCCCCATCTCCCTTCACCCACTTCTCTGTTGTCCAGGGAGGAGGTTATATATAGATCCTTGTAATCAGTTCCTCCTTCCCACCCTACCCTCCCCTTCACCCTCCCAGTATCGCCACTCTCACTACTGGTCCTGAAGGGATCATCTGTCCTGGATTCCCCGTGTTTCCAGTTCCTATCTGTACCAATGTACATTCTCTGGTCTAGCCAGACTTGCAAGGTAGAATTGGGATCATGATAGTGTTGGGGGATGGAGGGAGGAAGCATTTAGGAACTAGAGGAAAGTTTTGTGTTTCATTGTTGCTACACTGCACCCTGACTGGCTCGTCTCCTCCCCACGACCCTTCCATAAGGGGATGTCCTATTGTCTACAGATGGACTTTGGGTTTCCACTCCACATTCCCCCTCATTCACAATGATATGATTTTTGTTCTTTTATACCTGATCCCTTCGACACCTCGTGATCCACAGGCTGGTGTGCTTCTTCCATGTGGGCTTTGTTGCTTCTGAGCTAGATGGTGGCTTGTTTACCTTCAAGACTTTAGGACCCCAGATGCTATATCTTTTGGTAGCCAGGCACCATCAGCTTTCTTCACCACCTTTGCTTATGCTCCCATTTGTTTTCAGCAATTGTATTGGGAGCTGAACACACAATGATATGATTTTTTTGTTCTTTGGTGCCTGATAACTTCAGCACTTCATAATCACATATAATTATTTTTTATTTGTGGTAAAAAGATACACAACAAAATATCCCTCAATTCAATGACTTCTGCTGAATGTATAATTCAGTGCCATTAATACTCTTCATGTTGTACAGCCATTATTGAAACCCTTTCCCAAATCATTCCATCACCATTAACGTAAACTCAATGCCCCCTTCAGCAAAAACTCTTCCTCCTTCATCCATGTAGCCACCAGGCAAGTTTGGCTTCTTTTCTTTTTTTACAAATAGTTTTCTTGATATAATATTCACATACCATACACTTCCTTAGTTTAATCTCTTTTTAAAAGAGTTGCATATACATCATTACAATAAGTTCTAGTACACCCTCTCCCCTCCCCAGTCAATATTTTTTTCAATAGATGCCAGCAAAGCCCTAGAAATGCTGTCATTGGCCCAGTTTAGTTCATACCCCCACACTCGGAGTGATCCCACTGGAGCCTCATGGTCTGCAGCGGTGGAAGGGTGGGTCGGGAAATGTAAGGAGGGAATGGCAACCAGAATAAAAGATGCTGGGAGGCAAAACCAACCGGTGGCCACAGCCATAAGGTGTACTTACTGCCCTTATGTTTCTGCTCACACATATATTTTTAGAATTTTATTTTCTTTCCAGGCTTAATGCTTTCGTTCTTTCAAACTCATATCCTCCAGGAATCCTTCTCTGGAATTCCAACCCCCATCTCCTTTAACCTCGCCATATCCGATGATCTGTTCGTTCTATTTCATTTTTAAATGAAAATAATGGTCATCCAGCATGGTAGACTGGGCAGACAGATTACTCAGATATTCTACAACAAGATTAAACCAAAATTCACTGCCATTGAATTGATTCTGACTCATACTGCTCTATAGAACTACCCCTCAGCACTGGAGACAGTTTGGAATTGTGCCCTACCTGACACACCCCACCCCACCCCCACTTGGGCGAAATACAAAGGAAGCTCAACAGAGCAGAAAGGGGAGCAAAGCAATGAGGTTTCTGAGGAATCCCCAAAATAGACTTCAGACTTGGAGGGCAGGACTTGGCACCTCATCAGACCTGATCAGAAAACATTCGTGAGGCTCAGCAGACAGGCCTGGAACAGTTTGTTTCTTCTTTTCTGTTTTCTTCTCTCTCTCTTTTTTTCTTATGTCTACCTACATAAGATAGGCAGATAAACAATCCTGAGGAGAAAAGAATGGGACTGACGTCCCAGGGGGAGATGCGATAAGAGGGTGGGGGAAGGGGAAGAGGGAACCAACAAATCAGGGACCAGGCAACAACAAGATTTCTAAAATTGATGACAAGAAGGGCATAGAATGCCTGGTGGGGTTTGATCAAGTGCAATGTAATCCAGAGGAATTATAGAGAGCTGAATAAATGTTGAACATGATAGTGGGACAGGAGGAAAGTAAAAGATAATAGAGAAAAGACATTTATAGAGGTCTAAATACAGGCATGTATATATGTAAGTATATTAATATATAACGAGCGGGGAATCGATCTGTATACTTATATCTATATGTTAAGAATTAATGTAACAGATGAACATTGGGCCTCGACTCAAGTACTCCCTGAACACAAGAACACTTTGTTCTAATAACCTGGCATTCTGTGATGTTTACCTTCCTGACATGATTGCTGAAGTCAAAATGGGTGCATAAGCGAATGTGGTGAAGAAAGCTAGTGGTGCCCAGTTATTAGAAGATATAGCATCTGGGGTCTTAAAGGCTTGAAATTCAACAAGCAGCCTTCTAGCAGGGAAGCAAAAAAGCCCACATGGAAGAAGCACATTAGCCTGTGTGATCATGAGGTGTCGATGGGATCATGTATCAGGCATCAGAAGACCCCAAGCAAACAAATATACCAATGTGAACAAGGAGGGTCGGAGTGGAGACCCAAAGCTCATCTGTAGACAACTGGACATCCACTGTGACCCACAGAAGGGTCACAAGGAAGGACCAAGTCAGTCAAGGTGCAGCATGGCAGCGACAGAACACACATTTCTCTAGTGTCAGCCGGCATGACAAGGTGCAGCCATTTCGAACTTTTGCAAACAGCATTCAATGTAGACATCCGCCTGATAATCAGCTCTGCTTGCCCAGGAGAACACAAGCACCCAAACCAGTGAGTGGAAGCCAGAAAGGTGTGATCCTCTCCTTTTTGTTCACACCTTCCTGGTGTCTGGAAGAATGAGTACCTCACACTCTCGCCCTCAGTAATCAATGATTCCTCCACTCCTGCTTTGTCTGAGGTCAGACACTCACCATTGTGGGCCCAGTTGTGAAATCATACCATCTGTATGCCTCAAAACAGCATAATAGGCAGTACTGAATGGGCAGACCACCCGCACCATCCCTTGGCAGGCGGAAACTCCTCTTGACAAGTTGCTCTACCTCCAACTGCCCTCTGGGCCCATAAAACTCCTTCTGCGAGTATGAGTCGGACCTCAGCTATTCTCTGAGCCAGCGTAGACGCCTCCCAAATCAGATGTCCTGGCCCAAACATCTTCTAGGACAGCCGGAGCTTCTTTCGTCACTAGGTGTCCTGCATGCTTACCCACTGTGGTAGTCTGGGCAAACGGGGGAAACAAATCCACAGAGACTCATATATGTATAAGTGAGAGTTTTATATAAAGGGTAAGTGTACATGCAGAAAGCATCCCAACTCCATCTAGTCCAAGCCCATAAGTCCAACTTAGCCCATATGTCTGACACTGGTCTACAAAATTCTCCTCAAATTCACAAAACACACACACTGACGTCAAATGCAGGAAGATCACAGGCCAGTTGATAGAAAGTTTTTCAATCCAGTGGTGATAGAAGGGGTCTCCACCCGGCTTCTCCAGCACCCACGGCTGCATCAGGGTAAGTCCATGTGACTTCTCCTCAGGGATGTCTCGCAGGGAAGTGAGCCTTGCCAGCTAAGGCAGAGAACTAGCTAAGGCAGCCACATACTGGTCCGACCATCAGGGAGCAAGAGACAAGAGAACGAGAAAGGCGAGGCTCACTGAGCCATTTATCTCTGTGTCCTTCAATTAATCTCACATGTGTTTATCCACCAGGTTGGCACAATAAACCTTAACTATCTCACCCGCCATGATTGTGGACAGCAAAGGACACAATCTGTACTGGGTGCCTGTCATTCACAGTTGTATCATTTCTGTACTCTCCCTCCTCCCAAGTTTCTCTTTTCTTTGTGTTTCCTTTTCCTTCATTTCATTGTTGTTGTTGTTTAAAGTAATCATTTTATTTGGGGCTCTTCCAGCTCTTATAACAATCTGTACGTCAATTGTATGTCACATTTATACATAGGTTGATCATCATTTTAAAAAATATCATTTTATTGGGGGCTCGTACAATTCTTATCACAATCCATACATCCATCCATTGTGTCAAGCATATTTGTACATTTGTTGCCTCATTGTTCTCAAAACATTCGCTTTCTACTTGAGCCCTTGGTATCAGCTTCTCATTTTTCCACCTCCCACCCCACTCCCTCATGGACCCTTGATAATTTATAAATTCTTATTATTTTGTCATGTCTTACACTGTCCAACATCTCCCTTCACTGACTTATGTTGTCTGTCCCTCAGGGAGGAGGTTATATATAGAACCTTGTAATCGGTTCCCCCTTTCTACCACACCTTCCCTCCACTCTCCCAGTATCGCCGCTCTCACCACTGGTCCTGAAGGGATCATCTGTCCTGGATTCCCTGTGTTTCCAGTTCCTATATGTACCAATGTACATCCTCTGGGCTAGCCAGATTTGTAAGGTAGAATTGGGATCATATAGTTGGGGGAGGAAGCATTTAAGAACTAGAGGGAGTTGTATGTTTCATTGTTGCTACACTGCACCCTGGCTGGCTCATCTCCTCCCTGCGATCTTCTGTAAGGGGATGTCCAGTTGCCTACAGATGGGCTTTGGGTCCCTACTCTGCAATACCCCCTCATTCACAATAATATGATTTTTTGTTCTTTGATGCCTGATACCTGATCCCTTCAACACCTCGTGATCACACAGGCTGGTGTGCTTCTTCCATGTGGGCTTTCTTGCTTCCCTGCTAGATGGCACTTGTTTAACGCCAATCCTTTAAGACCCCAGACATTATGTCTTTAAATAGCTGGGCACCATCAGCTTTCTTCCCCACATTTGCTTATGCACCTATTTTAACTTCAGCAGTTGTGTCGGGAAGGTGAGCATCACAGAATGCCAGGTTATTAGAACAAAGTGTTCTTGTGTTGAGGGAGGACTTGAGTCGAGGCCCAATGTCAATCTGCGACCTAATCCTCCATTCCTTGTTTTGTTTCCCTTTCTGGCTCTGCTTCCCCCTTTCCTCTTTTCTTTTGTTTCCTTTTTTCTGTTCCTTTCTCTTTTCTTAGTCTCATCCTTACTATGCTTTTTTTCCATTCCCTTCCCCCCTTGTTTGGCTTATAGTGTTGTTTTCTTTTTTATCCTAATTTCTTTCTCTCTTTTGGAAGCACTAAATTATTATTGTTATTTGGCTGTAATGTCTGTTTTCTTCTGCCTGGTTTTTCACTTTAATTACTTTTTTACTGTGATTTCTTTCTTCTTTTCTTTCAGCAGGTTGAAAATAGAGACCCTTCCCACATGACCAGGCCACATCCTTACCTCCTGTACAAACTAGTGAGTGAGGGCCATTCCCTGCTCCTTTACAAACTAATCGGTAATGGACAGTGGAAACATCAGCTAAACCTGCCCTCAATTGTGCTGCATAAACAATTAGCTGGAAATTCTGCATACCCTCCCATTCTTTGTCATACTCACCAGGGGACAGGTGGTGAGCAAGCAAGCACACTACCATGCAGTTATCAATTAAATGAAAATAAAACAACATTAGGTTTACATGAAGAAAAAAGATGGAGTGAAATAAGGTAGAAAATACAGAGACAGAAAAAGACAGAGTCAGAAAAATGTCCTGAGGTGTAATGGGCCTTGGAACTACCTGATAATGCATTCTAAGAATGACTTTTCGATGCATGCAATGCATTGAAAAATCAATAAAACTGTAGACAAAATCACAAAAGCTATAGGAGGCCCCAGGGGAAAAATACTCTGACAAATAAAAGTTAGGAGGTATACTATATCACAAATGAAATCCAGAAAATTTACCCAGGATAGTTAATAATAGATAATGCAATGAAAAGGCAAAGTAGAATTTAATCAGTGAGAGACAGAATTAGTGAGATTGATACAAGTCTATCAATACTAATCAGCTGGAGAAGTCATCAAAAAGATAATGCAAAGAGAAAAACAAAGTCTGAGTTATATGGGGCACCATGAACAGGAATAATTTAATGGATGACCAAATTTCCAGAATGCGAAGTGATTTAAAAAGTGAGAAAGTTATCAGAGTTGTTGGAATAAACTTCCCTCATATGAGAGATGAGGAAACACAAATATAAGACACCGAATGAAGCCCAAACAGGATAGACCCACGGAGAAAATTCCCAGAACACATCCTAAACATCCTTGCAAAAATCAAAGGCAAGGAAAAAGTGTCTAGAAGCAGCTTAAGCAAAAAGAAGAACCTGCAGGTGTCTGGGCAAGATGACGGCTTACACAGGGCAAGATGCCCCCTCCGTAACATTCAGAAGACCCACGAGACTAAAAACAACCTGGACTCCCTGGAAAGTTGGTGAACAACTTTAACCAGCTAATTGGATTGAAGTCTCCACATCCTAGAGACTATAGGAGCGGTCACAATAAGGGAGGAAGAAGCAGAACCAAACACGAAGCACTCTGCCCCTCCCCTGACTGCCTGCTGCTGCTGCTGCTGCTGCAGACTTGCCTTCCAGGAGCTGCCACTGCTGCCACCCTACCCTTCCCGCCACTGGTTTCTCACCACAGCCACCGCTGTGCCAGCCAGCACTAGAAGCTATCACTGCTGCCACGCATCCACCTAATGCAAAGAACACAGCTGCTGCCTTTCACAGGCCACTGCAGCTTCCACTGTCACCTGCCATGCTCCTACTGCATAGTCTCCTTGAGTCCTAAGCCCCTCACTGCTGCCGCCACTGGTGTATCCCTGCTGTGCACCACTGATGCTGATGTACTTTTGTCTACCCAGAGGGCCCTGAAAAAGGGTCCTGGTGGTGTAGTGGTTACATATTGGGCTGCTAATCCGAGGTCAGCATTTTGAAACTACCAGGTGCTCCATGGGAAAAAAAGATGAGACTTTCTACGCTCCTAAAGAGTTACAGTTTCAGAAACCCACAGGGTCAGTTCTGCCCTATCTTATAGGTTACTATGAGTAAGAATCAACTCTATGGCAGTGAGTGAAGAATTCAAGAACAGGAAGAAACAACAACAATAAATAAATAAAGAAATCCTGGAAGAAAATTTCCCATGGGCATAAATGAGGAAAACATAGCTATCCAAGAAGTCAAAAGAACTTCAAGCAGAACAGACCTGCAAAGAAAATTATAGTGGCACCTGGTAGTCAAACTTTCTAACATCAAGGGCAAGGAGAGAATACTGTGAGCAGCTTTGGAAAATGGAAGAGTCCCCCACAAAGGAGAACCAATGTGAATAAGCTCGATTTTCTCAGCAGAAACTGTTCAGGCAAGAAGACAATGCAATGACATATGTAAAACCTTCAAAGCAAAAAACTTCTTCCAAGAATGCTAGATCCAGAAAAACTATTCTCAAATATGAGGGTGAAATGAAGGTATTTCTAGACAGGGAAATTTTAAAGTAACTTCAAAAATGAAAACCAGCATTACCAAAAAAGAATACTAAAGGGAACACATTAGACATAGTATCAACAATAGCAGCAGACAAGCCTGAGACCAACATAAAAGACACAGTCATCCAAGTATCTGACTCAGCTTATGAGAAAACACCATCCAGAAATTAAAACACGTAAAAGAATATTCAAAACAGTACATATATATGAGGGGACACAAAAAAACAAGAATGGAAAAAAGGGGAGCAGATGGAAAAAAAGGAAGTCCCAAGAGAGCTTTTGTGTAGCATCCAGTCACTTAAAAGTTTAATTTGTATGATTCAATAATTCATGTATTGTGCTCTCTGATTTTCTGATTTGGACTATCCTCAAAGTTGCTACTTCATAACTGTAATTTTGCTACTGTTATGAATCATGTAAATATCTGATATGCAGGATGTATTTTCACTGTTACAAATTGAACATCATTAAACATAATTAAAGCACAGTGATTAACCACAAAACAATATGTAATTATATATTGTGAAATATTTATGTGTTCTCCGATAGTCTTAGGCAACCCCTGGGAAAGGGTTGTTTGACAACCCCCCCCCCCCACCAACAGGATCGCGACCCACAGGTTGAGAACCACTGTCTTACAGCGTCAGCGAGAAATAGACAATACATCAGTAATAGGAGACTTGAGTACACCACTCTTAAAGGACAGATGATTAGGAAATAAACTCAATATAGACACAGAAGACCACTTAAATGAGGCCTCAATTAAGTCCACATGGAAGAAGCACACCAGCCTGGGTTATCCAAGAAGTGTAAATAATATATCCAAATCTTAAGGATGGCAGTGTAAGCCCAAAATCCATTTACTGGGTCGACATATATATTAAACCTCCAATTAATCCCTTCTGACTGCAGTCAAGGGGCGTGAATCAGACAGGTGGCATCGTAAAGTTGATTATAGTAGATATAATTAGGTTAAACTGTGTTATCTTATTTGATTCCCCTTTGAACCCATTTAAAAGTTGTTTCCGTTAAAAATAAAATAAAGACATACATGTGCACTGAGCCTCCACTGCATCCCCTCGGGTCATAGACCAGGGGTGTGAATAGTCTGGCTCGTACGCAGAGTGGATTGGAGGATGGATTATTGCAGATGTAGTTAGATGAAAGGGTCCCTTTTGACCCATTTTAATTTTGTCTAGTATTTAATATTTTCTACTTTCTTTTCAATTGATATTTTCCATATTTTACCTGATTATTGTTAGGTTGTTTTATGTGTTTTTCTGTATATTAAATCCAGAATAGGTATATCTATAGCAACAGTAACCAGATTAATGGTTTCTTGGCAGTATTACAGAGAGGTTGTGGAGAAATTGGGAGCTAATAACTGTGAATATAAGAAAGTGTCCTAAAATTGGTTGTGGTAATGATTGCACAACTGTGCTTGATAGGATTGATCATTGAATTTTATATGTGTATTTTGTGCTAATCAAACTGTTTTTTAAAGACACAAAAAAATTAAACAATACAAATAATCAACCCGACCTTCCAGTCTTACATAGAGAACTCTACCCAATAGCAGTATAGTATATGTTATTGTTCAGTGCACATGGAACATTCTGTAAACTAGGTCATATGTTAAGACACAAAGCAAGCCTTAATTTTGAAATATTGAGATTTTTATAATGTTTCCTTAGATCACAAATGCTACAAAATTCAAAAGCAACAAAAGAAAGAGTGAGGGCAAAAAAACCAAATGCATGGAATCTACTTTTAAAATGCGTAAAAACTACTGGGTAATTGATGAAATTAGGAATTAAAAATGTTAATGCCTTGAGATAAATGAGAACAAAACCCCAGCATACCTTTTAACACAGCAAAAGCAATACTCAGAAGGCAATAAGTTCATGCATTAAAGAAGAAAAAACAAAACCTAAAATCAACACCTTAACTCAGCATCTTGAACAACTAGAACAATAGCAACAAAATAAACCTTCCATCACCAGGAGAAAAGCAGCCATGAATATCAAAGCAGGAAAAATTAATTGGAAAACAGAAAAACAAAAGAAAAAATCAACAAGACAATTGGTTTTAACAAAGTGAAAATGAGAAAAAATGCAAATATCAATCCATTCACTGCCATCAAGCTGATACCAACTCAGAGTGACCCTATAGGACAGAGTAGAACTGCCCCGTGAGCTTCTGACTGTTAGTAGAAAGCTTGATGAAAAAGGTGACATCACAACACAACTAAGCACAAAACATTTTTTAATATCACTTTACTAAAAAGGTACTCCAACAAATTTGAAAATGGATAAATTTCTAGAAACACTATCTTTCCAAATGAATATAATCTGATATATAAAACCTTAACAAACCCATAAGAAAAGAAATAGACTAAGTCGGAAAAAGTTTTCCCCAGAGAGTCTTCACTCAGGAATTCTACCAAGCATTCAAAAACGAGTTACTACAAATTCTACACAAACTTTTCCAGAATATAGAAAAGGACAGCAAACTCCCAAACTCATGTTATGAAGCAACCATGATGCCAAAACAAGGCAAAGATGTTACCAAGATAGATAGCTACAGATTAATATCTCTCAAGAACATAGATGCAAATTTCTCAATAAAATATTTGTAAATAGAGTCCAACAATTAAAAATATACACCATGATCACATGACATGCATACCAAGCATGCATGGATAATTCAACATTATAAAAAACATGTAATTCATCACATAAACAAAACAAAAGATAAGGACTAACTGATCATATCATTTGACACAACAAAGTCATTTGACAATATTCAACATCTATCCCTGATAATAACAGTCAATAGAAAGGAAATAGAAGAAAGGGGGAACTGATTGCTGGGATCTACATATAACCTCCTCCCTGGGGGATGGACAACACAAAAGTGGGTGAAAGGAGACATTGGACAGTGTAAGATATGACAAAACAATAATTTTAAATTATCAAGGGTTCATGAGGGATGGGGAGGGAAAAGGAGGGAGAAAATGAGGACTTGATACCAAGGGCTTAAGTGGAGAGCAAATGTTTTGAGAGTGATGAGGGCAATGAATGTACAAATGTGCTTTACACAATTGTGTATATGGATTGTGGCAAAAGTTGTACAAGCCCCCTATAAAATGATTAAAAAAAAGAAAGGAAATAGAAACAGAAAGGAAATTCCTTAACACGTTTAAGGACATATATATAAAACAAATGAACACTATCTCGAACATCAGGAGAAAACTAAAAGCGTTCCCCCTGAGAATGGAAGCCACAGAAGGATCATCCGTCTTATTTAACACTGAGGGAAACTTCAGCCACAGCCATTAATAACAAAAAGAAATATCAAAAGAATTCAAGTGGGCAAAGAAAGTGACACTCTTCTTAGTTGCAAATGACATGATTTTATACATGGAAAATGCCAAAGATTTGACAAAAAATTTATCGGAAGCAATAAAAATAACCCAAAGATTTGATAATGTGGCAAGATACAACATTAACCCATAAAATTCACTTGGATTCATATATCCTAAAGAAGAGAAGTCTGAAAAAGGAAATCAAGAAAGCAGTACAATTTAGAATAGCCACACAAAAGAAGACAAGGACATACTTAGGCATAAACTTAACCAGTGAAACAAAAGACTTGTACAGAGAAAACTACAGTACAGTGTAAGAAATCAAACAAGACCTATATAAATGAAAGAAAATTCCATATTCATAGATAATGTTTTACTTTGTGGACATTTCAGTACTACTCAAAGAAATTGGTAACTACAATGCAATTCCAATCCAGATTCCAACTTCATTCTTCAAGGAAATGGAAAATTTACTTACTAACTTTATAGAGAGATGGAAGAGACCAGGACAAGCAAAGAATTTAAGAAGAACAAAATAGGAGGTCTTTCATTCCCCAATCTCAAACCCTATAACATATCCACTGTTGTCAAAACAGCCTGGTACAGGTACAATGATAGACCAATAAAAATCTCAGAAATAATTAATCCACCTGCAGACAACTGACATTTGATGACCCAATACCTCATATTGGAAAGAGATAGTCTCTTCACCAAATTGTAGTGGCAAACGTGCATCTCCATATGCAGACGAATGAAGGAGGACTCATGTCTCACCCCACGTGCAAAATGAACTCAATGTGAATCCAAGATCTACATGTAGACCCTAGAGCTATAATCTCATCAATGAAAAAATCAGGACAAATGTAGTAGCCCTATTGCAGGGCATAGATACCCAGTGAAATATAACAAAGGTAAAACATACAGTAGGAGACAAGATAGATGACCAAGACCTACTAAAAATTATGCATTTCATCACAGTGTGGGAAAATGTTTTGGCAAAATACAACAAACAAGGGACCAACTTTTAAAATCTGCAGGACCTGCAACTCCTCAATAAGAAAAAGACATACCATTCCTCTTAAATTTAGCATTCCTGGAATAGTGAACCATAGTGAAAGATAAATACATTCATTTTCTCTAAAAAAGAAAAATAACTCAATTAAAAATTGGAAAAGGACACAAACAGACAGTTCACTAAAGGTGGCATAAAATAACCAATGGGAGATGTAATCAAAGAAATGATGATATACCACCTTACAGGGACCATGACAGCCAAATAGTAACAATAAACTGAGAAAACAACAAATTCTGGAGAGTTTTTGGGAGAAATTGAAACCCTCATATACTGCTGATAGGAGTGTGCAACGATTATGGGAAGTGATATGGTACTACCTCAAATATATGGAAATAGAAAGTCCATGTGATCCAGTAATACCTCTGCTGGATGTCTACCTCAAAGAAGTATAAAAGACAGCACTGACAAACATATGCATTCCAATGTTCATTGCAGCACTGTTTATAATTACAACAGATGAAACAACACAAATCCCTGTCTTTTGTACACAGACACATGGAATACTGTGTGCTGCCAAAACACAATGATGAAACCACAAAGCACATCATGGCACCGATCAACCTGGAGAACATTATACTGAGTGAAATTAGCCCATCACAAAAGGACAAATATTTATGAGACCACTGTTATAAGGAAACAAAGATATAGACTTTGATACTGAAGGGAACAGATTTTGGAGATTACTAAATGGGGAAACAGGAAGGGAGGAGAGATGAGTCAGTATGCTTAAGGCGTTGACAGGTCTTTGTGAGAGTCACTGGATTTGTTGATCCTGACCACACGCCCTAACACAATGATCCAGGCCATGACCACTGAGACTTTAGAGTCTGTCCTTTGGAGGTGCACTGCGTCCTTCATAGGCCATATCAGAAGGATTCGATGTGGGAACCACAGTAAACTAACTGAACTTTACCTCGTACTCACCTGTAGCAGATTCAAGAATTGACATATACTCTCTTAGGGTTAGGCCAGGCTGACGGGCCCTCCTTATGAGCAAGCCACACCCACAAGGAGGCAACATCAAGCTGTAACTCAATTGACATCATGGAAACCACTCCTACACTTTTATGTATCTTCAAGTTGACATAAAATTATGTAACTATCACATGTGACAAGAAGCAGACTTGGGAAAAGGAGGGTGACATTGGTGGTAACAGCATTGGTTTGGATCTCTTGCTTTGAGGGTGCCCAATGAATGACGGTCTGGGACCATATTGTGTTAGACCAGATTGGCTAGAAAAACAAATTCAGAGACTCATATAGGTATGAGAAAGAGCTTTATATCAAAGGGTAATTGTATATTAAGAAAACATCCCCCGCCCCAGTCAAGATCAAGTCCACAAATATGATTTTAGCCCATATGTCTGAATGATGCTGAAAGCAGGAAGATCACAAGCTGGCGTGTGAAAAGCCTTGTGGATCCAGTGGTGGTGGAAGCATCTCAATGCTGGCGTGGGCCTCCACATGACTCCTCCAGTTCTCCCAGTGTCTCAACAGCAGGAAAGTGAAGCAGAGAGAAAGGATGTGACCCACCTCTATGGAGAATAAAAGAAAGTTCTCAGAATCCTCATGAGAAGGCCACGCCCACAAGGAGGCATCATCAAGCTGTGACATGATTGATAGACTACAGTCCTCCCCTATAGTTATTTATCAAGTTGACATGAAATTATGTAAGTACCACACATATATTTACGATTTTAATGTCTTTGCTTTCTTATGTCATGTATTAGTTGAGTAGACATGGTTCTGCCACTATGAATGTGTGATTGATAGTTTTGCCCTATCACCAACCCTTATTTTTTGTGTAGCATCCAGTCACTTAAGAGTTTAATTAGTACAATTCAATAATTCAGGCTGGTGTGCTTCTTCCATGTGGGCTTGTTGTTTTTCTGCTGGGTGGCTGCTTGTTTCACTTCAAGCCTTTTAGACCCCAGATGCCATATATTTTAATAGCCAGTCACCATCTGCTTTCTTCACCACATTTGCTTATGGACCTCCTTTTTTAAATAGGCATTGTTCAGGCCATTGACTTCAGAGTTATTACCACTATCTGTGGATTCATTGCTGTCACTTTGTACCTTTTGTGTTGGGTGTTTTTCTATCTCCCTTCTTATCAATGTGCTCTGTTTATGTGTGGGCCTTCATTGTTGCCACCTTTTCCTTCTGAGGCAATGTTATCTTGGTGGTAGTTTGGGGTATATTGACTTCTGGATGCAGTTGTGCTATATGGCAGTCTCCTGCTTGTGCTTGGTGGATGTTGGTCTTCTAACCACAGTGAGTCAGCAAGGATTTTCTGCCGGGTTGATATCTTATGGCATATTCTTTGAGTTTTTCCTTGTCTGGGAAGACTCTTACCTCACTGTCTATTTAAATAGTTTGGCAGGGTAGAGAATTCTCGCATGGGCTTATTTTTTTTTTTCTTTCAGCTTTTGGAAGATGCTATTTCACCTGAGCACCATTGTATGTGACAGGCTTTTTTCCCTCTTGCTGCTCTTAAAATTTTCTCTTTTTCCTTGAAGTTGGATAATTAAACTATTATGTGCCTTGGTGAGTTCTTCCTGGGTTAAGTCTAATTGGTGTCCTCTCTAATTCCTGTATGAATGTCTGATTCTCATTCATTAAAGTTGGGAAGTTTGCTTCCAGGTATTCTCTTGCTAATTTAGCTCTTGACTTCGTTCTTTTTCTGGAAGACCAATTATTCGAATATTGTGCCTCTTCATAGCATCTGTCATAGCTCTCAGGTTCTCTCCCTCCTCTTTGATGATCTTGTTTGTCTGTCTTTCCTGTTTGTTGAAGTCTGCCTGATTATCCTTGAGATAGCTGGTACAATTCCCCACCTCTTCTAGTCTGTTGGTGAGGTCTGTTATCTTGTGTTCTGCTTCGGTTACCTCATCCATTGGTTCTTGTATTTCCCTTTGGTGCATAGACTTCATCCCCTCTATCGTGGACTTCATTCTATTATTGTGACCTGTTATGTGTTTCTTCCCTCACAGCATGTATTACTCCAAGCAGCATTCTGATTTCTTGTGGTTGCAAATCAACATCTATTTCTTCTATGAGCATTGTTAGATTTAGGACGTATTCCTTTGTTGCATTTTGGTTGTTTGTTTGTTTTCTTGTTGAGAGTGTTGAAGTATGTTGCTGTCTGCGTGTCATTTTGAAAGAACTGTGCACCATGTTTCCAGGAGACTGAGGCCCTGAACTCTTTCTCTATGTGACTGGTAAGAGTGGTTTCAGGGTCTACCTACAGCCTACTATGGTGCTAAGTCAAACTGCTGTGTAGGCGTGGTGTTGTGGCAACTCAATGGCCAGTGATGGCGGGGGCCTTGGAAGGTGGGCTGAGGTACGGGATGGTAGGTATGACACCTGGCCTGATTGGGGCGGACCTTGCAGCATGGCACAAGCCTGGTCTGGGATATTTAAGTTTTTAATATTTTCTGATTTCTTTTCAATTGAGGCTTTTCTATGTTTGTCTAGTCATTATTGATTCTTAGATGAGGGCTAGAATTAAGTGTGAACCCCAAATCCATTCATGTATCTATGGTTTGTATATGTTTCTGGTTCACTTTAGAGACTTAGTTATGATTTTATGATAGAGAATGTTGTAAATTATCTCCCTGGAGCATAAAGGAATTTTATTGATGTTATTAATTAGCCGATGGTATACAATTCAATACATCATTGAGAAAAGTATAGGCTGGCTTTTCAGACCAGTGTACATGAATAGCCACTACCTTTTTTTCTATGCAGGTTAATCTCTTAAGTGATTAGACATTATTTACATGAACAAAGGGGGTTGATTTACAGCAAAACTTTCAATAATTCTCACTCACAAAGGTAGAATCATGCCTACCATACGAATATCTATATCTATATATATAAACAAGGAGTTGTTTCTTTTGATTGTGGTTTTTCACTTTTTTTTGAGTCACTGCTTTTGTTTCGTTTTTTCTTTCTATTTACTTTGTATGATTTTCTGAATATGAACTCCATGATAGGAAAATCTATAAGGACAGCAACTGGATTAATAATTACCTAGGGGAATGACAGGAGAGGTTGGGGAAGAAATGGGGAGCTTAACAATGATTATGTGTAGAAAGTGTTCATTAATTGATTGTGGTGATGGTTCTTCTTAATATGTTTGAATGATTAAATTGTATGACATATGAATATCCCAATAAAACTATTTTTAACATATGCTATCTACAGGAGGTACACCTTAGACAGAGACAAAAACAGACTGAAAATAAGAGAATAAAAAAGAGCAAGACTGGCAATTTTAATTTATGATAAAATAGATTTTAAGACAAAATCTAGCATCAGAAACAAAAATTGAACAAAAGAATATAACCAAAATAATTATATGTGCACCCAATGAAAGAGCCTCAAAATACATTAATCAACCTCTCATAGAATCAAAGAGCAAAATAGACAATACTACTAGACGGAGACTCCAATACATTACTTTAAATGAAGGAAAGACCAACTTGGAAAAACTCAGCAAAGAAACAGAAGCACTAAACAGAACACTCCACCCAACAACCACACACTATACATTCTATTCTAGTGCACATGGAATATTCAGAATAAACCCTATGTTAGGCCACAAAGTGAATCATAATAGATTTTAACCATAGAACTATTACAAAGCATTTTCTCAGATCACAATGCAATAAAATTATTAATCAACAATAGGAATGTCAAGGGGAAGATCAAATACTTCGAAATTGAATAACACACTTTTTAAAAACAAAATTACATATATAGACCACCGATGGGAGGATACGCTTGGTACCGTGTCCCTAACTGGACACTTTTGCAATAGATTGTGTGTAGGCCTGGGTGAGCTGGGCCTTGTATGATAGACAACCAGGATTTTAGCCTCCGTCCTTCTGAGCCACACACCTTTCATAGGCAGCATCTGATTTGGAACTCCCATTCAGCAGGCTGGACTTTACTTTAAACACACAAGCAGCAGCATAAACAAACTGAACTGCTTCCTTGAGTCTGAAGCTGAAATGTTTCACTGTGAAAAGAAGCCACACACTGCTATCTTAAGGATATCAATGCGAAAGCCATTGGGCTTTGGCTCAGAAGTCTTGCCTGGAGGGTGGCCCACAAGTAGCAACCCAAGACTGCTCGGCATGTGCTGTTTCCTCCTTGTTGCCTTTTTGACAGGCTCACTCCACTCTGTCTCTGTGAGGGAGCACCGGTCAAAGTCCATGCTATCTCCAACCCCCATTGTTCGTGTCATCAGTGTCCAGTCACCTACGTTGTTAATCTGTACAGAGAAACCATATATAATGTACGGATTGTTTAAAAATGGTGTAATCAGCCCCAATAAAATGATCTTTTAATAAAACGAAACCTGTGTACTTAATTTTTCTCAATTTTAAATTCTATACTAGTGACTAAATTAACGGCAATATCAATAGAACTACCAAATTCCCCATGAGGTAGTTTATAATGCTCTTCAATAGAAGAAGAAGAATTAAAAGAATAATGATGTCCTTAAAGTGAGCTGGGGACATAAATAAACCATGGATATATGAATGGATTTTGAGCTTACACGTAATCATAGCACCAATTTAAGGATACTTTGTTCTAAGGACATGGTCCTGCTCAATGCCTACTCTCATGAAGTCATCACTGAAGATATAGATGCTATAGCAAAGGGTAGTGAAGACAGAAGATGGTGCCCAACTATCGGAAAGAATAGCACCTGGGCCTTAAGGCTGCTCAAAATAAAAAAGAACAAAGCAGCCATATAAGTGAGGCATCAATTAAGTCCATGTGGAAGAAACGCAGCAGCACATGTGATCTAAGAACTGTAAATAAAATCCAAATCCATAGGCGGGAATGATATTAGAGCTTAAATGATGAAGACTTGATTTATAGAAAGCTGCAGATGACAGTGAAAGGCCATATCCATTTGCAGGGTCCCTCACACTGCGTAAGCCTCTAGTGAATCCCTTCTGACTATGGACCACTAATGGGCATGGTATTGTTACCAGACCGAGTGCATTACAAGGTGGGTTACTGCAATTGTTGTTAGGTTAAAATGTGACACCTTATTATTGATTTCTCTCTTGATCCAATGTACAATTGCTCCAGTTTTTAATATTTTCTGCTTTGTTTTCTATTGAAGTTTTTTTCTGCTTTTCACTGTGTCATTGCTGTTGGGCCACGTGTTTGTATTCTGTCGTGATTTTGTATGCTTTCTGTATCTGAAACTCAGAGTAGGTAAACCTATAGTGACAACAACTGGATTAATAATTTCAAAGGGACGCGGCAGGGAGGTTGTCTGGAAGTGGCTAGCTAGCAACGAGCACAAGGAAGAAGAGATGCCCTGGAATCGATTGTGGTGATGGTTTCATGACTCTTATGAATGTGATTAAACTATTGACTATATGATAATGAGTGATATGTGAATTGTATGTCAATGAAATTGCTCAAAATAAACAAACTAATTTTTTTTTTAAGTGTGGGCCCAAACTATTTCACTGGTGAAGTCCATTAAACTTTCAGAGAATGACACCAATTTTGCTGAAATTATTCAAAAGTGTAGAAAAGGATGGAAAATTCTGAAATTTATTTTATGAAATAGCATAACCATAATACCAAAACCAAAGACTATACTTTCAGGGATCATTTCTATAGTCGGCGACTAGAGAAGTTCCTCTGAGCGTGTAGAGCACCGAAACCCACGAGGAGGAGGCGCAGCACTCTCCCCTGAGCGTGAAGCCGGCGGCTGCTTGCCATTGATGATCGTTCTCCCCGTCTCCGGGCGGGGTGAGGGGGAGAGTGCAGTCTGAGTGGAAGAAAAAAAAAAAAAACCAAAACCAGACATAGGCATCACTAAAGAAGAAAATATAGACCAATATTACTCATGAACATGGATGCAGAAATTCTCAACAAAATTCTAGTCAATAGTGTCTAACTATATATATATATATATATATCACGAACAAATGAGATTCAGACCACATATACAGGAATGGTTCAACCTCAGAAAAACAACTAATGTAATCCATCACATTTTTAAAAGGGTAAGACTACCCCACCCCACCCCACATCATTATGTAGAAATAATTATTAACATATGAATTTGAGAAAATTCAACCCCCATTCTTGACAAAAGCAGTCAGCACAATAGGAATAAAAGGGAAATTCCTCAACATAATAAAGCCTATGTAAGAAACCAATAAAGAGAAACTTAAAGGTTCCCCTTGGGAATGGGAACCAGGCAAGCATGTCTTTTACCATCTTTCCCATTTAATGCTGTGCTGACCTCTTAGTCAGAACTATATAGCAAGAAAGGGAAATTCAAGGCATCCAAACCTGACAAAGAAATAAAACATTTTATTGGCAGGTGACAGGGTTCTCTATATAGAAAACCTCAAAGACTTCATAAGAAAATTATTGGAACTCATTGAAAGATTCCGTAAAGTGGTAGAGCACAAGACTATCACACAAAAACCAGTTGAAGTCCTTTGTACAAACAAAGAGAGAGCTCTGAGAGGAAAACATGATATACTAACAATAGCCACACACAAGATGATATACTTAGAAATAAATCTAACCAGAGAAACAAAATATCCATTCAAAGAAACTTCAAAACACTGCTCCCAGAAACCAAGAGGCCTACATATATAGAAAAATAGTATGATCATGGATAGAGGGACTTTACGCTGTTAAAATGTCACGACTACTCAAAGCAATCTACAAATATATCACAATGCTGAACCAGATCCCATCATAGTAAAACGAATCATCAACATTACATGGGAATGAATAACACCCAGGAGAAGCAAGCAGTTGCAAAGAAGAAAAACAAAGGAGGAAGCCCTCTTACTTTTCTTTTTTTAAAGCATTTTATTTTTTTTTTTCGTTTGCCCTCTTACTTTTCAATCTCCTAGTCTACGCGGTGACCCATAGACAAAAGCTATGGTGGTCAAAACAACCAGTGATCGGCACAGCAATAGATGCATAGACTGTGGAACAGAATTGAAAACACTGAAGTAAATCCATCCACCTGTAAAAGATTACACCAAGAATCTGCTCTGACCATAGACCAGGGATGTGAATAATCTTGCTATCATGCAGAGTGTTTTAGAAAGTAGATTATTGCAGCCATAGTTGCTAGGTGCCGTTGAGTCCATTCCAACCCATACATAGTGACCCTATACCCAACAGAATGAGACAATGCCTGGCCTGTGCCATCCTCACAATTGTCCCTAGATCCGAGTCAGTTGTTTCGATCACTGTGTCAATCCATCTTGTTGAGGGCCTGCTTCGCTATTTTGCTGCCACTTTACCAGGCATGATGTCCTCTAGGGACTGGTCTCTCCTGACAACATGTCCAAAAAGATGTAAGATGAAGTCTCGCCATCCTTGCCGATAGGGAGCACTCTGGCCATACTTCTAAGACAGATCAGTTTGTCCTTTAATAATCCATGATACTTTCAATATTCTTCTCCAGCACCAGAATTCAAATGCATCGATTCAATGTCCAGCTTTCCCCTGCAGATGAGGCAAGATGCCACTCCTATTAATAATAAATGTTTAAAGCTATTTCTTTCCCTTTTGAATCATGTCATATTAGCAAATAAAGCCCCCCCCCCAAAGCTTTACTGTGTCCACATCATACAGGCTGACTCGACTTTAAGGATGTCCCTGTTCAACGTATGTAGTATTGTGGGCGCCTTCCGACCTCGGGCTCCTATTCCGGTACTAGTCACACGGTTGTCACTGCCGACTTTTCTTTTAGAAGTAGATCACCAGGGCCCCTTTCCAGTCTGTCTTAGTCCGGAAGCATCACTAACCCTGCCCATCCTATTAGTGTTTGAGATTTGAGATGCCCGTGGATAGCTTCCGGAATCATAGCCGCACGTGAGCCACCACAGTACAACAAACTACCCGTGACAATGCCTACACAGTGTTTCATGATGTGTCTGTGCCGTGATTGATTTGACGAGCCCCGTGAGGGAGCACTGAAGGTTTGGCCACGGTGCCCATTTCGAGTACTCGGTTAACTTCCAGATTGCTTTGATTCGTTGTCAGTCATGGACTCGTTTTTGTTTTTCTTCTTTAAAGAATTATTATGGTCGAGTTGACTTAGGGAACAGATCATCAGTTTTAAATTCAACATCACCCACATTTCGTCTTTGCTTAGTCATCGCAATCCTCACGATGTAATGTCACTTGTTCCACTCCGCCCTCTGAACATTGTCCTTGAGTAAATGATGCCCTTCTGACCTCAAGAGACGTAGCATTCTAAAGTCTGCGTACCTCGCCAGTGTCTGTGTTCCCCTTCCACTCTCTTGTTGGTTGACAGCTGAGTCATGGGGATGAGTTCCCTTCCGGACCTCAAGGGTGACGCAAAGCCATAGTCAAAGACTAAGGGGTTCCTACAGGATCTGACCAGCGAGCAGGATGTTTGCCATGATTTTGAGTTTTATGGAATAGTTTTTCCCATTCTATCATGGCCATCAAAAAGGATCCATTTTGTAATAATAGTGGTCCCTGGGCACAATAGAGTGTTTCTGGGATCTGGGTTGTAAAGGCAAATGTTGGTTAATTGTTTCCCATCTTTTTTATTTACATCAGAAAATGTGAGACCAAGAGTTGCACCTAAGATGATTGCACTACTCACCAGAGCAGGATGCGGATCCTCGTCTTGGAGGGCTAAGTGATACCAGTTGATTTTGGTGTCCCTGGAGAGTATGTTCCAGAGCCCCCCGGCCTAGCAACTCATTCTTTCAGTGTTCTTCCTTATGTCTAAGTAGTTTTCAAAACGTTGCCTTTTTCAAGCTCCCCTACCTTCACATATGTTGGTAGGAAAGGTCAATATCCCTTCACAAATAATATCTCACCCTCACCTATTCAACTTGCGTATCTAATTCATGTATGCACTTACTTCAGAATGTGTACATGACAGCATTTACCTGTTGCCTTTAGGAGTATTCTAACTATTGTCCCCTGCCTCCATTACCTTTTCTGTGGGGGCGTGGTGGTGGTGGTGGTGGTATTTTTCGTTTTGTAGGTCTGCTACACCTTGCATATTTCTGTATCTAGGTTGACTTCTGAGTGTTGGGCTGAATGTTAATTTCAGATTGTTGTCAGTTATCTATCTGAAGAACTCCCTTAGGTATTTCTTGTAAAGTTGGCTTAGTTTTTACAAATTCTTTTTATTTCTGTTTATCTGGAAATGTCATGATTTTGCCTCTGTATTTGAGGGACAATTTTGTTGGGTATATGATTCTTGGCTTGGAATCTTTTTTCTGTATCTATCTATCTATCATCTATCTATCAACTATCTATCTATCATCTATCAACTATCATCTATCTATCTACCTATCAACTATCTCTCTCTCTCTCTCTCTCTCTCTCTCTCTCTCTCTCTCTCTCTCCCCTCTTGCCTGCATGGTTTCAGCTGAGTAATCAGAGGGTAGTCTTATCTCCTTTGTAGGTAACTGTTTGCGTATCCCAAGCTGCTCTCAGGATTCTTTGCTAGGATTTGGCTTTGGAAAGTTTGATTATGATATATTGTGGTGATTTTCTCTTGAGTTCCTTGAGTTCCTTGGGTTTGTGTAGCTTCTTGAATGCATGTCTTCTCATCTTTCATGATATTAAGGGCATTTTCTTTCAAGACCCCTCTGACAACCTTCTCTGTGCTTTGTTGGTGTCTTCCTGTTTTGGAATTCCTATCAAACTCTAAAATTCACTTCCACGAGTCAATGCCGACGCCTAGCAACACTGTAGTACAGGGAATAACAGCCCCTGCGAGTTTCAGAGATTTTAACTCGTTATGGGAGTAGAAAGCCTTATCTTAACTGAAACCCGCGTTTAAAGCTTAAAATAGCAGCACTGGGACAATCCACTCATCTGTGTCCTCTCCACTACCTTCACTCAGCTTCACCTCCCAGTCTGTATTCAACACACTTGTCTACCCGCCCCTTTAAAGCCCGACTCTGGAGATTATCACCTGCATCTGTTTCACCAGCTCTATCCCAGCTTTGTTGTTAGAGGTCTGGGTAGCATCTCTGCCTAGTCTGTCATCTTGCGCAAGTCTGCAGCTACTGAGTTATGTCTGCTCCATTCTGTTGCACCACACCTCCACCCCTTCTATAATACACTTCCATCTCTGCTGCCTCCAGATGGACTTTTAAAAATCATTTTATTGGGGGCTCATAACTCTTATCACAATCCATACATCCATCCATTGTGTCAAGTACATTTATATATGTTACCATCATCATTTTCAAAACATTTTCTTTCTACTTGAGCCCTTGGTATGAGCTGATTTTCCCCCTTCCCTACCCTCCATCCCTCCCAAACACTTGATAATTTATAAATTATTATTTTTTATGAGGGGAAGGGGGGAGTAAGAGAAAGGGTGGTAGGGGGAACCAATCACAATGATCTACTTATAACCCCCTCCCAGGGGGACGGACAACAGAAAGTGGGTGAAGGGAGACATGATATTGCTACTCTCATTATTGGTCCTGAGGGGTTATCTGTCTTGGATTCCCTGTGTTTCCAGCTCTTATCTGTACCAGTGTACATGCTCTGGTCTAGCTAGATTTGTAAGGTAGAATTAGGGTCATGATAGTGGGGGGGGTGGTATTAAAGAACTAAAGAAAAGTTGTATGTTTCATTGGTGCTGTACTGCACCCTGACTGGCTCATCTCTTCCTTGTGACCCTTCTGTAAGGAGATGTCCAGTTGTCTACAGATGGGCTTTGGGTCTCTACTCGGCCTTCCCCCTCATTCATATCGATATGTTTTTTTGTTTTGGGTCTTTGATGCCTGATACCTGATTCCTTTGACACTTCATGATCACACACACTGGGGTGCTTCTCCCATGTGGGCTTTGTTGCTTCTCAGGTTACTTGTTTATCTTTAAAACCCCAGATGCTATATATTTTGGTAGCTGGGACCATCAGCTTTCTTCATCACATTTGCTTATGCACTTGCTTTGTCTGCAGGAAGATGAGCATCACAGAATGCCGGGTTATTAGAACAAAGTGTTCTTACACTGAGGGACTACTTGAGGAGAGACCCAATGTCTGTCTGCTGCCTTAATACTTGACATATAAATATATATACATAGATCTATTTCCTGAAAATCATATAAAAATATATTTACATATATACATGTCTGTATTTAGACTTCTATAAATGGCCTTTGCCTCTTAGTTCTTTCCTCTATTTCCTTTTACTTGCCTCTTGTCCCACTATCATGTTCGGCCTTCATTTGGGTTTCAGTAATTCTTCTTGGCTACATTGTCCTTGATCAAACCCCACCAGGCCTCCTACACCCTCCTCACCATCTATTTAAGATCACTTGTTGTTCCCTCGTTGCTGGGTTTGTTGGCACCCACCCCCCCTTCCTTTTTCCCACCTCCCCCTCTCACACGTCCCCCTGGAACCCGTTGCTTTCTCTTTCGGATTGTTTATCCCATCTTACCTAGATAGACAGGCAGAGACAATGTAAGCACAAAAACAAGACAAAGCAAGGACTTTTTATCTTGTCATCAGATTTCCATCTCAAAGAACTGCACTCTCTCAGCTCCTTCCCTCTCACTGGCACCTTGACCACTAGATGGCAATGTTTCGGTATCTGTCCCAACCTCCCCTCCTTCAGCCTGGGAATTGAGTACACCAACCTTCAAACTCTGACCATTCAAAACACTGTTGAAAACCATTCCTTGAAGGTGATGGGTGCTTCGTTTTCAGCACCAAGAGAATGAGTTATGAATTATGAGTGCCAAGACAATGAGAATGAGTTCTGGGGCAGTGGTGGTTTGGTGGTAGAATTCTCACCATTGTGTAAGAGACCTGGATTCAATTCCCAGTCTATACACCTCGTATGAAGCTACTGCTCTTCTGTCCGTGGACGTTTCTGTGTTGCTGGCTTAGGGGGTTACTCTTTCAGCTGCTATCCACAAAGTCAGCAGTTCAAAACCACCAGCTGATCCTCGGAAGAAAGATGATGCTTTCTACTCTGATAGAGTTATAGTCTCAGAAACTCACGGGGACAGTTCTACCCTGTCCTATAAGGTCACTGAACTTTGAAATTGACTCAATGACAGTGACTGAATAGGTTTCAGAGGAGTTTCCAGACCAAGTAGAAAGGCCTAGAGATCAACTTCTGAAAACCATTTAAGGAAACGCATTTGGGCCTCTACAGTTCTCTGCAAACTAATCTTGGAGGTGATGCAGGTTTGGGCAACATTCGTTCATGGCAACCAGCAGTTGGATATTCCCATGCTTCCCTGCATGAATGGGACGTCTGGCACTGGGCATTAGTTCTTGCCAGATACTGTTCACCTTTCTCGGAGTTCTTGAGATGGTGTGAGATGGTCCCAGCACTTACATCACCAATCTCTGTTTCTAGAACAATGGCGTTTGTCCATGAAGTCATTATTATTGTTATTTCATGGAAAGAAGCTAGTGAAAAGAAAACTCAATGAAAAGGAAAACAAAAGTGCAGGCGACACAGAGACAAACCAGGACAGGGACGTTAGAGAAACTTTGGCTTCATTGGAAAGTGCATTCTTAATCATTGAATTAAAAACCTAGTCCTTGGAAAACACTGAATCTTGGAATCATGGAAGTAGTCTTAGAGACATAGTATCTTTGATGTTATTTTTTTAAATGCAGTGTATAGACAGTACTTAATAAAATAATCTTCCCATTATAATTCTTAGAATCTAGATGACCATATAATATAAGACAATTAATTTTAAAAAACCCACAAAAACACAGTACAAAACAAACCCACTGTCACTGAGTCAATTGCAACTCAGTGGCCAGGTTTCTGCAACAGGAGCATACAGCCTCATCTTTCTCCCTGGTAGCTGCTGGTGGATGAACCACCAACCTTTCCATTAGGAGCATAATGCTTATCCCACAGTGTCCCCAGGGCTCTCTACTGGAAGTCCATACTTACGGAATCCTAGACTCCCAGAATCTAGATTGTGAGTAGCTCTATCGCAGACGCCTTCTTTTTCACCTGGGAAACCAGTCCCCAAAGAGCTGCTGAGGGACTTGCAGAGTCGCTGCTGTTGTGCTTGGTGCTATTGAGTCCATCCAAGCTCACGGCGACACTGCGTACAACAGAGCATTGCCCAGCCCCATGCCATATTCATAACTCTTGCTGGATTTGAGCCCATTGGCACAGCCATTGTGTCAATCTATCTTCTAGACCAGTGGTTCTCCACCTTCCTCATGCCGTGACCCTTTCGTACAGTTCCTCATGTGGTGGTGACCCCCCAACCATAAAATTTGTTTCGTTGCCATTTCATCACTGTCATTTTGCTACTGTTGTGAATCGGGCGACCCCTGTGAAAGGGACGTTCGATTCCCAAAGGGGTCACGACCCACAGGTTGAGAACTGCTGCTCTAGAGGGTCTTCCTCGGTTTTGTTGACTTTAGCAATCAGGATATCCTTCTCCAGGGGCTGGCCTCTACTGGTAACATGTCCGAAGACCATGAGCCCCAATATTAGCATCTTCACTTCTAAGGAGCATTCAGGCTATACTGTTTCCATGACAGATTTGTTCATATTTCTGGCAATCTGTGGTATATTAACTATTCTGTCCAACACTATAATTCAAATGTATCAAGTCTTCCTTAGTCTTCCTCATTCACCATTCCCGATTTTTCATGCATATGAAGCATGTGAAAATCCCACAGTTTGGGTCAAGTGCCCCTTAGATCTCAAAGTGACATCCTTTTTAGCACTCTACAGAGATCGTTGGCAGCATATGTGCCCAATGCAATATGTCATTTGGTTTTTTGACTACTGCTTCATCAGACATTGATTGAGGATCCAAGCAAAGTGAAATCTCTGACAGCATTACTATCGTTTCCATTGGTGATGCTGTTGTTTACTGGCCCAGTCGTGAGGAGTGTTGTTTTCTTCATGATGGGGTATAATCTGTACTGACAGCTGTACTCTTTGATCTTCATTAGGAACGCTGCAAGTTCGCCTTCTTTCAGGAAGCAAGGTTGCGCATCTGTTACTAAGTCTTTCTCCAATCCTAATGCCATGTTAGCACTGCCAAAGAGTGGCCCTCAAAGTGAACTTTCCTCAAGTCAGTGGGCAGAACACTCACACCTTTACCCTCATCTCTCCATGGCGACCTCAGACTTCCCTCTCTTCTCTCATGCCAGGGGCTCCAACTGGGTGGCACCCCACGCAGGCTTCACGCTGGCACGAGCTCTTTCTTTTCTCGGTAGAAACACTTACTCAGTTGTTTCCTTCCCCGCGGCTCCTTCTTTATGCTGGCTCATCAGATGGGCTAATTAGTCCATATTATGCTTCACATTAATGTGAGCATGAGTGATTTATATGACACGTGTCTTCCCTTTCAAGTAACATGTGCTTTCTAGAGTATGTTGCAATTTACAGGCTAGTGCTAGTGGTGGAATTTTAGGCAGTGTAGCCAGTCAAGGAGAGCAGTGTGCTGAGAATTTGATGTCCTTCAAATCATCAACAGTCACTACTTGGCTTTTGGGGGAAAACGGCTACATAAGCAAAGCTCTACAAAGATCCTCTTCAAGAAAATTTCCCCCAAACACTGGAGAAGAACCAAAAAGCGAGTTCTGAACTCCTTGGAGGTAGGAGAGATACCCGGATCAGACACAGACAAAGAGGAGAAGCTCAACTAGGGAGACCTTGAAAAGCAGCAAATTCTTGGTGGGCCAATAAAGTACTGCTGGCCAGCCTCTTCTCCAGCACTGCAGTCCACGGGACTGGGAGATAAAGGCAAGCCATCACTCATTTCCCACATCTCCCAGATCCTGTGATTTAATCGAATCCCACAGAGAAGAGTGGCATCCCTGAGGATGGTGGCGACCCCCCCCCCCCTACCTAGGAGGGTCAGTGCATGCTGGGGAAGGGGACTGGAAAGGACACACACCAGTACATTATTTCCTGGTCAGTGAAAGATGCTATAATGTGACACTGTGCAGAGATGAGTGCTATTGCTCCTCCACTGGGACAGAGATGAGTTTGTAGCAGGAGAGTGGGCTGAGCTTCTGGAACCCACATTTCTCTCTCTCTTCATGACCGCTTGGTCTTGGAAGGCAGCTGTTCCAGCCATTGGCCAGCATCCCCAGTGACCACAGAAAGTAACCTTGAGACTGGGACCTTGGCAATAACCAGCAGCCATTAATTGATGTTTTGTTGTCTCTTTGCTTTGTTTGTCTGTTTTGTCTTATTTTATTTTGTGAGCATTTTTGTTCCTTTGCTGGTTTGTGCGTTTCTCTTTTAGTTACTTTAAGCGGGGGTGGGGTGATGCTGAGGTTGTTTGTTAAGTACTGGTATGTGCCTCTGTGCTTTATTTTGTTTGTCATTAATCCTTTCTCAGAATTGACTATTACAACACAGCTCAAATATCCCTGACCCTTCAACAGCTACAGCTAGTGCACAGGGAATTTTAGCCACTTTAATATTGCCTGATCAACAAACAGAGACAAGCATAAAAACAACACTTCTTTTCAAAAACAACCGCCAATCTCAGTGCACACAAGAAAGCAAGAAAAGTTAGCTCTAGCATGTGGCCAAACACTAACATGAGAAATTTTTAAGATGTAATAAAATGCACTAAAGAAACCCAGGGGGTGGCAGGGTGGATTCAAAAAGATGGTGTTCAACTGCTTTCAATGGATGTAGGAAATTTTCTTTTCCAAAGAATCCCCCTTCAATAAACTCACTCCTTCTGTTCATACTTCTTCTCTGACTCTTGTCTGAATGTTGTCCCCTGCCTGAAATCTTTCTTGTGAGTAGGACAAGAATTGAGGAATGAAAAGGCTTGAAACTCTGAGTCTCTCCTGGTAACACAATGGCATTCCAAATTAACGAGCTCAAATATGATTTTCTTGAGACCAAACTATAAGACTGAATCTATAAAAACAACGACAACAACAAAAAATCTGAAGAAAATTTGGAATGTTTGTGGGACCCTACCAATAGGAATAATTTATATTTGATACACATTCTATAACAGAAAGAAGGAAACAGAACCACTGAGATCATAATAGTCCAAGAAATATGGGGAGAAATTTCCCTAATATCATTACATAAAAGAAAATGATCACTCAAGAAGCCAGAAGAATCCCTAATAAAATTGACCTCCAAAGAAAATCTGCCATGAGATATAGAAAAAATTTCTAACCTCAAAGATAAAAGAGAGAGTCTTGAGAACAACTTGAGAAAAAAGAAGAAAAAAACGACCTATAACAGGAAACCAATAAGAATAAGTGTGTTTTCCCCAATAGAAACTATGCAAGGAAGAAGACAATGGAATGATAAATACAAAATATGAAATAAAAATTTGCCAACCAAGAATCTTATATCCAGCAAAATTATCCTTCAAATATGAATGATAAATAACAATATTTTCAGACAAGAAAAAACTTTGTAGAAATTACACCAAACTTTCAAAAATACGAAAGGGAGAATCAACATCTGTAGACGGTAACCTAAGAAACAGACAAGACCAACAGACTCAAGTGATGCACAATGTGAAACAAGCCTACAAGATTGAAGACAGGAAACCAGAGATGACATTCTGAAATGAAGACACTAATGATGTAATAGACGGAACAGAGTAGACATAAACCACCGAGATGGAGAGGAAGTTAAGTAATCCACACGAGAGAAAAAACTGCCTTAATCTTGAAAAGAAAATAGTAAAAACAAATTAACCACAAAGAAAATGGTAAGATGCAACAAAATAATTAAGGAAAGCCATAAAGACTTACTAAACAGTAAAAACAATGACAAGCAAACCCACAAACATAAGGAAAAAGATAGTAATACACATTAAAAATTTAAAACAATATAACTCTTAGTATATGGATCTGCTTTAAGATACACAGGATTGGAACAACACTTAAGAAAAGAGGATGATTTTCAGGCTAAAATAAAGAGTTTGTACCTTGAATTACTGAGATTGAAAAAGAAAACCCATTTGCTTTTATATTCTTCTAGGTCTCAAAGTTCAAACCCATTAGTGTTTAGATTATGAATCTCTACAAATCTCCCATCTTTTAAGCTACAGTTAGATGTGATCTTGTGATGGTTTCCCCCCAGAGCTGAAGAACTGAGGGTTGTACCCTAGGGGACCCAGTTGTACCCTAAAAACTGCTCATTATTGATCGTGTGGTTCTGTCTCAGTATTAGTTCTAGTGACTCAGGGCTTCCAAATTCAGAGACCCATGGGGATAGCAGACAGTACAAGTGAGTTCAGAACACTGGGGACTGCAGTACACTCGAGGATTCTTTAAGTGGGGTGTTCATGCCTCATGCAGGCCAGTGCGGCCATCTGAAAGTGAAGGCCCACCATTCCCACATCTGATTCCAACCCCCTGGGTATATGTTTTTTTAAAAGCAAAACCTACCAATGTGAAAACGTTCCATATGACACAGTGATTTCACTCCTGGGTGCACAGCTAAGGTAGTTGAAAGCAGGACCACAAACAGATTCATGCGCATTAATGTTTCCTGCTGCGCTGCTCACAAGAGCCAAGGCAGAGAGAGGAAACCCCAGTGTTTCCCCTTCCCCCAGATGGAAACAGAAACCAAACGTGGCCTGATATTACTCAGCCATAAGAAAAGAAACGAAGTTACGATGTGTGTTCTAACGTGAGTGAACCTGAAAAGGATGCTAAGTAACATAAGACACAAAGGGACAAATAACATCCGATCTGATTCTTATGAACTATCTAGAATTGGCAAATGCCCAGGCACCAAAGTTTGTTAGCCGCTGCCAGGGGTTGAGGTTGGGAAAATGAGGGATTCCTACTGAGGGCATATTCAGTCTGTCTTGGGTGCTCAAACAACGCAGAGCAACCGCAGTTTTGGAGAGGGTACTGGTGATGGCTGCACAGTACGACGGATGCAGTCAGCTTCAGTGAATTGCACATTTTAAAATGGCAAAAATGTAATGTACAGCCGTCAAAAACTATGGCTACTAGGGCTCCAGCCCACACAAGAGTGGGTTCTTTAAAACAAAGGTTCTGAACGCATTACCGTGCTTAGTGGCTGGCTGCAAGCGAGTTCTCTCAGTCATACACTTGTTGGGGTGCCTTCCACAAAAAGGAAAAGCAGACCTAATCTAAGCAGGAGCTTGTGGGCAGCTTGATGGGCCGGTCAATTCAAGGCACGGACGTCAGCTCAGATGGTTATGACAAACGCTCTCTGAGCCGCCTTCATAGATTTGTCTCAAGAAGGTAGGATCATCCCAGGGGATTTTAAGGAAATGGAAAATTACCTTGGTGAGTAGAAGACCCGGAGGGTTGTACTGAGGAATCCCCCCCCCCATCCCGAAAATGCACCTGCCCATTATTCAAGGGTAGCAAATGCTGCCTGAGAAACGTCACCCCAGCAGCCTTACAGCCTGAAGGTTGATGCTTCAGCCTTCATTTTATTTTCTAAATCATTTTATTGGGGTCTTGTTCAACTCTTATCACAATCCATCCGTCCATCCGTGGTGTCAAGCGCATTTGTACATTTGCTGCCATCATCATTCTCAAAACATTTGCTTTCTACTTGAGCCCTTGATATCAGCAGCTCATTCCCCCCTCCCTCCCCACCCCCACTCCCCCAAGAACCCTTGATAATTTATAAATTATTATTATGTCATATCTTACGCTGTCCGACGTCTCCCTTGTGATCATTGACCTTGACTTGCAACCTTTGCCCAAACTCATTTATTTAAAGGGAGCACATTTTCAGTTCCCCAAGGCTGCCATCGGGGGTGGGGTGCCATTGGGGGGTGGGGTGCCATCGGGGGGTGGGGTGCCATCGGGGGTGGGGTGGGAGATGGCTGCCAGATAACTAGCGCTGGAAGGTCTCCTTAGCAACTGCTGAAGAGGTTACTCCAGGTGGGAAACCCTTCACTGCCCGGCAGGGAGGAACTCAACTTAGGAGCTAAGTAGACCCACGTTTCTCCAGTGCGAGAGCGGCCATGCCTGCTGACGGAGCCCTCCACCAGTGGCCGTGGCACGGGCTGCCTCTGAGCCCCACTCCTCTCCCACAGCCAGCTTTTCATGGCCCCTTAGGGCACCCCAGCCGGCTCACCTGGGCACCTCAGCTACAGTGCTTGCCATTCCCCCCTCCTCCTTTTTACCCTGGTGCCTCCCATCCCACGTGCCCCACCTCCCTCGTGGGCCACACGGGAACATACACATGGTATCACTACCGAAGAAGTAGCAATCCCCACCCACAAGGTGTTTCGTTTTAATTTTATTTGTTATATTATCCAACTTTAATGATTTTGTTCGAGTCCCCTCCCATTTCCTCTTCCAGTGTCCTTTCCGTGTGCGACCATACGCTCCTGAGAACATGCATTCCGCCAAGCAAAAGCAGGCAGGCATGTGCATTCTGACTCACCCACTCAATCAAGGTTGTTGTTGTTGTTGTTGTTTCCATTTCTTTTTCTCCTGAGTGCTCAGACCCAGCCACATTGATACTACCATGGATGGCCACAGAGCTTCAGCCCCCACAACCAAGCCACACTGAAGGCTTTTGTCTCGTTTTTGCCCCCTTCCCACTGTATATCCCCTCCTTATCTCTTTTTCCTAGTGGAATATATTTCCATGAAACATAATAATTCTGCTTACCTCTCTTAAAAGACATTTTCCCATTATTTTTCTACAAATCTGTCGGTCACAGACCAATATCTCTCATGAATATTGAGGCAAATTTTCTCAACAAAAAATTCTGTCTGATAGGATCCAACACCACATATTAAAACATAATTCATCATGACCAAGTGGGGTTCATACCAGAGAGGAAAGGACGTTTCAATATTTGAACAACAATCCATGCAATCCACCACATAACAGACACAAAGAATAAGAACCACGTAATCATATCAAGAGACAGAGAAAGCATTTCACAATATCTACCACCCATTTCTGATTAAAAACAACCAAACAATAAAATAAGAACAAAAGGGGAATTCCTCAACAAAATAAAGACCATATATAAAAATCCAACCGCCAATGCTGTGCTCCATGGGGAAAACGGAACACATTTCTGCTGAAAACGAGAACTAGATGAGGGCACCCCTTATCAGCACTCTTACTCAACTGTGGCTCCCAGAAGAACATGGCCCACGCTCTTGTTTTGGACATACCACCTGGAGAAAGGGCACATGTTTATGGACGGAGACTCAGCGGGGAGAGGGGAATCTTGAGTGCAATGCAGAAGCACCGTCCTCCCTCCCACAGACTCAAATGGCCAGTGACGTGAGGATGACTCAGGACTGAGGCACTCTTTGTTCAGCTGCAAGGAGGCCACCATGAGTCAGGGTTGACTCCACCCTGCCTTCTATGTCTACCTTAGTGTCGGGGTGATTGGTCACATCGCAATAGAAAACTGGAGCATCAAGGAACCGGGGTCTCATTGCCATTGATTCTAGACTCTGGATTCTTACCCTTCCTGAACCTCAGTATCCTCATTCAGAAACAGAAGGTTTGGTCTGAGGCCAAGGGTGAGTGTGAAGAGAGCCATAGGGTACATGATGGCCTACTGCCGGAGGTGAAATGGCACCCCCCTAGAAGAAGCTTGGCATTGCTCAGTGACACACCGGGTATGTAAGGCCTCGGCCCAGCGCCACGCTCCTCGATCACATGCTCTAGGAGGCAAGCAAAAAGAGTCCTTGGAACTTGCTTTGGAAAGTAAACAATTGGAAACCACCTAGACACCCGCCAACAGGGGAGTGGCTTAATAAATGGTGGTTTATTTATGGGCTGTAAATGAGTAGGTGAAAGTTCCAGCAGCCAATGTGCAGAAATCGCCCTGACGCCATGTTGAGTGGAAGAAGCAAGCTGGAAGGTGACTCATACAGTATAGCCCCTGGTATATCGTCCAAGAGGACAGTATAGTAACAGACAGCTTACTTTCATTTTAAGGTGTTGTATTTTTCCTTTGTAAGGAACTTTAAGCTGAGGGGGGAGGGAGCGGGGAGGGAAGGGGAAAAAAAAGAGGACCTGATGCAGAGGGCTTAAGTGGAGAGCAAATGCCTTGAGAATGATTGGGGCAGGGAATGTATGGATGTGCTTTATACAATTGATGTATGTATATGTATGGATTGTGATAAGAGTTGTATGAGTCCCTAATAAAATGTTTTTTAAAAAAAGGAAAGAAAAATAACTTTAAGCTTTATTGACATATAACATTTCGTATGGTTCAAGAGTTTGAACATATTAAAGGTCGCACAATCTTCACTACAATCAATTTTAAAACGTTTTCTTCTTTCTCGTACTCATTGTTAGTAGCTCCGCATTTGTCCCCGCTCTCCCCTGCCAGAACGCCATGAAACTACTGATCCAGTTTCTGTCTCTATAGATTTATTTATCCTAAATTTCATAAAAAGAAAACATTTTAAAACCCAATTCAACAATAGTAACAAAATAAAACATAGAAAAACCTCAGTTTAAAAGATAACAGGAGAAAATGAAAGCTAGAACAAATTTAAAATGAGTCAAAAGGGAGAATAAATGTCAAGGTGTTAAATTTTAACATGAGTCTACTTTCCAATGTATTCTCTCTGGCAGCAAGTCTATTCACATCCCTGGTCCAAATGGGATTCTTTGGAGACTTAATCCAAGTGGGAACTCTGCCAATGGATTTGGGGCCTTCACTGTCATCCATAGACTTCTGAACACTGGTGCTCAAAATTTAAGTTCTGATACTATTTCTTCCCAGGTTCTTGGATTTTACTATTTACAATCCTAGGATCACACAGGCTAGTGTGCTTCTTCTGTATGAACTTAGCTGACACCTCTCTTCCTGACAGCTGGGCACCATCTGATTTTTTCACCACAGTTTTTGTAGCACCACGATCTTCAGTAATCTCTTCATGAGGGCAAATACAGAGTAGGGCTACATCTTAAGAACACATTTTCCTTAGAGTAGGGCTATGATTCAGTGCAAGCTTAAAATTCATGCATATATCTATGGTCCACGTTAGAGATAATCGTTCTCCTTTTATTGAGGAATATCCTAAATCACCCCATATGATCATTACTTTAGTCAAGATTATAGAATTTCAAACACTGTTTTGAAAAGGAAACTATACATGTATAGGAGAACTTTTGATACCAAAATACATGGAGTGTTGACCTGTACAGATCTAAACTTTGTCAGAGCTGGTGCCAGAGGATGGGGACCTCCAGTCAGAGGGCACTAGAAATGTGACGGGGGAAGAGTTGCTCTCTCAGAGTGGAGTCGACCAGGGGGACATGAGTCGGGTAGAACCTGTGGGAGTGGCGGCTTCAGGATCTTCATTTGCTGATGGGACATGACTCAAGGTAAAGAGAAACAGCTGCAAAATGCTGCTAATGTTTGGAACTTGGAATGTGTGAAGTATGAGTCTAAGAAAATTGACATTTGTGAAAAATGAAATGGAATACACAGAGATCGATAGCCTAGGCATTAGTCAGCTGAAATGGACTGATACTGATCGATCTGAATCAGAAAATCATGATCTACTATGGCAGGACTACCACAATCAAGAGGATTGGCATTGTACTCATTGTCAAAAAGAGTATTTCAAAGTAATCTTGAAGTATGATGCTATCTGTGGTAGGATTATATATATCCACCTTCAAGGAAATCCAATCTCCATGACTATTACTCAAATTTGTGCACCAGTTACAAAAGCTAGTGAGGAAGATACTGAAGAATTCGATACAGGACATCAGTCAGGAATTAGTCAAACATGCTATCAAGATGTATTGATAATTATTGGCAACTGGAATGCAAAAGTTGGAAACAAAGAGAAAGGAACAGTAGTTGGAGAATATGGTGATAGAAATGAAGCTGGAGATTGCATGATAGAACAATGACTTGTTCACAAAAAGCACCTTTTCTTCAATAGCACAAAAGATGACTATACACAAGGACTTCTCCAGATGGAATAAACAGAAATCAAACTGTCTTTTCTGTGGGAAAAGACAATGGAAAGTTCAATATCATCAGCTAACATCCAGGCCAAGGGCTGACTGTGGGACAGACCACCCATTGCTCATATGCAAGTTCAGGTTAAAGCTGAAGAAATTTAACTCAAAGCAACCAGCGCTAAAATATGACCCTGAGTCTATCTCACCTGAATTTTGAGAACATCTCAAGAATAGACTTGTTACATTAAACACTAATGACAAAAGACTTGATGAGCTGTGGGAGGACATCAAGCACAGTATTGATGGAGAAGGAAAAAGGTCATTAAAAAAATAGGAAAGCAGAGCAATGAAGTCCCCAGGGACAGATGTGGGGCCAGGACATGGCACCCCATCAGACTCGACTGGAAAGCACTCGTGAAAGACAACAAGTAGACCCTGAAGTATTTATATGGTGTTTTTTTTTTTGGTGTGTTCTCATTGTAGCTATTGTTTAATTACTATTGTTGCTTCGTTGTACTCATTCTTGTGATGGTACATAATGTTGTTAATGCATGTCTACCTGGAAGGGATAGATGGGATAAACAAACCAGAAGAGAGAAAAATGGGATGACAATTCCGGGGGGACATGGGAGTGGGGGAGGCAGGGGGAAAGGAAGTGGGTGTTGGAAAAAGCCCAGGGACAAGGGGACAACAAGTGATCCAGGATCAGTGGCAGAGAGAGTGTGGGAGGTCTGGCGGGGCTGCATCTGGGGCAGTGTAGCCGAGAATAATTCCTAAAACCCAAATGAAGGCTGAGCAGGATGGTGGGAAAAGAGGAAAGTGCAAAAAAATAGAGAAAAGAACTAGGAGGCAAAGAGTAGTCATAGAGATTTAAATACAGGCATATACAGATGTAAATATATTTATATACGGTGAGGGGGAAATAGATCTATGTACATATATTTATAGGTTGGGTATTAAGAAAACAGATGGACAGTGGGCTCTGCTCAAGTACTTCCTCAACTCAAGAACACTTTGAGATGCTCACCTTTCTGGCACGATCACTGAAGACAATGGGTGCACAAGCAAATGTAGTGAAGAAAACTGATGGTGCCCGGCTACCAAAAGATATAGCATCTGAAGTCTTAAAGGCCTGAAGATAAACAAGCAGCCATCTAGCTGAGAAACAACGAAACCCACATGGAAAAAGCACACCAGCCTGTCCCGACTTGTCCCTACTCGATCGCTGAGGACTAAGTAGGTGCATAAGCAAAAGTGGTGAAGAAAGCTGATAGTGCCCGGCTATCAAAAGATATAGCATCTGGGGTCCTTAAAGGCTTGAAGATAAACAGGCAGCCATCTAGCTCAGAAGCAACAAAGCCCACATGGAAGAAGCACACCAGCCTACCCTGACACGAACGCTGAAGACAAAGCAGGTGCATAGGCAAATGCAGTGAAGAAAGCTGACGGTGCCTGGCTGTTAAAAGATATGGCTGGAAGATAAACAAGGGGCCATCTAACTGAGAAACAATCAAGTCCACATGGAAGAAGCACACCAGCCTGTGACATCACAAGGCACCGAAGGGATCAGGTATCAAGCATTAAAGACAAAAAAAAAATCACAGCATTGTGAATGAGGGGGAGTGTGGAGTGTGGACCTAGAGCAGAAGGGCTGCAGGGAGGAGACGAGAGATGAGCCAGTCAGAGTGTAGTGTAGCAATGATGAAATATACAAATTTCCTCTAGTTCTTGAATGCTTCCTCCCTCCCACTAGCATGATCCCAATTCTGCCTTACATATCCGGCTGGACCGGAGGATGTACACTGGCATAGATAGGAACTGGAAGTACAGGGAATCCAGGACGTACAGGGAAGTACAGGGAATCCAGCCCTTGGGGCCAGTGGTGAGAGTGGCAATACTGCGAGGGTGGAGGGAGGGTAAGGGAGAAAGGGGGAACAGATTACAAGGTCTACATATAACCTCCACCCTGGGGGAGATACAGTGGAGAAGTGAGTAAGGGGAGACGTTGGATGGTATAAGATAAGACAAAATAATAATAATTTATAAATTATCAAGGGTTCATGGGGGAGGGGAGAGTGGGGAGGGAGGGGGAAAAATGAGGAGCTGATACCAAGGGCTCAAGAAGAAAGCAGGTGTTTTGAGAATGATGATGGCAACATATGTACAAATGTGCTTGATACAATTGATTTATGCATGGATTGTGATAAGAGTTGTATGAGCCCCTAATAAAAAGATTTTTTAAAAAATAGGAAAGAATGAAAGCATCAAAACGGATATCAGAAGACATTCTGAAACTTGGTCTCAATTATAAAGCTAATGGAAGAACTGATGAGGTCAAGACCTGAATAGAAAATGTCAAAGGGCAGCTTGAGATCAACACAAAGTCAAATGTTATAATGAAATGGGCAAAGATCCAGACTTAGCAAACCAAAAAGGAATACCCATCGAAATGCTTCAGCAGGCTAAGAAGCCCTGGAAGCACTCCCTTGTCTACGTCAGGAAATTGGGAAGACAGCTACTTGGCCAGCTGACTGGAAAGGCGCCATGTTTGTGCCTATTTCAAAGAAAGGTGACCCAACAGAATACTCAAATTATAGCACAATATCACATGCCAGCAGCATTTTGCTAAAGGTCATCCAACAGTGTTTGCAGTAGTGCCTTGACAGGGAGCTGCCAGAGATCCAGGAAGGATGTGGAACAAGGAATATCATTGCGGATGTCAGATAAATCTTGGCTGAAAGCAGACAAGACCAGAGAGATGTTTACTAGTGTTTTATTGACTGTGCAAAGGCCTTCGACGGCGTGGACCAGAATAAACTCTGGATAACCTTGAGAACAAGGGCAATTCCAGAACACTTCATTGTGCTCAGGGCATGTAAGGAAAGCTCAGTCTTTTTCATGGCTATGTGGGCATTGCAGTTGGTAGGGGCCCCCCTTCCTGAGCCACCTGGGACATCACAGCAGGCCTGTGGAGGCAGCACCAAAACACACCCCTTAAGAGAAGGAGGCAGAGAAGATGGGGAGAGACTGGGACTCCACCCAAGGAGATCTGATCCAAGTCTTCACCACCCCACACTGCTCCTGGCCCTGGCCCAGCCCTTTAGCTTTCCTACCTCCGTGCAGGGCTCCCCGCCCGGCTTCTTCCATTATCTCATGACCTGTTGGTTGGTGGGTGTGTTATCGACCTCCTCTTTCCCAGCAAGCCTGGTGAAAAAAGCAGGAGCCAGTGAGTGCGTGCTGATTGCCTACTTTCCGCTCCCCTCCCCTGCCAGGAGGCACTCAAGCTGATACCTGGTCCTCGTGTGTCATGGGGTTCCACGTGCACTGGGATGATGTTTGCTGTGTGGGAACCTGGCAGGGACAATCTGAAGTAGAAACCAGTCTGATTTGGGCAGGTAGGTTGGTTGCTACACTGCTTGCTGTAAATTCGATGTGGGTCCTGGGGTAAGTCACTTCACCTCCTGGTACCCCACTTTCCTGTTGCTGTGAGGATTATGTAGACTGAGCCTTATAAAGGAATTAGCTGTAAGCTGTGCTTACAGGTGGGCTTGGGTACTTTCAGAGTCATTGTTACTCCTATCCCTCTGGGTGTTACAAAGTGGACCAAGGGGGCATCCATTCCAGGCCCTGTCAACCTGAGCCGGCGGCCCTCTTCTGCCTCATCAGTTATTCTTTGGGGTTTGCTAACCTCCTTTAATGAGGTCTGGTGGTCTCCTTTAATGAGGTCTACCTTTTTTGTAACCCACGGGGCATATAGTGCCCACCTACAGGTCCCACCTTTGGAATTTGGTGGGAAAATGTTGTCCTACTTATAGTGCGTGCTGCCATCTGGTGGGTACCTGTATCACTGCATGAATCTGAAGAAATCAGTCACATTCCAACTCTGGACACCTCTCAGGACACAGGTGACCCACGAATTGTATCAAATTCTATATTAATTCATTTTTCCCATTTCTTTCTAAATGGAATGTTTCCATTACAGAAAACATATAGCATCAATAAAGGTTCCAACCAGAAAATGATTCCAGGTGATGTGCTTGGTCACTAACCCAAAGGTCAGAGGTTTGAACCACCAATCACTGCTCAGGAGGAAAGCATAGCAGTCATCAATATTTCTTTCAATATTTACCTCCTTGGCATCCCTCTGGGAAGCTCGCCCGTGTCCTATCGTGTCCACGTAGAGATCGATTCAATGGCAACCGGTTTTTATTTTGCTTTTAATCCTCACTCAAGCGCAGTAAAATGTCCATTTACTGGTAAAATCTTCTACGTCTGAGCTGAGCTTCTGAAGATCTCCAAGCCAAACAGAAAGGCTTCCGGCTTCTTTTAGCTTTCCAGAATAATTCAACGTGGGTTTTACAAGCGGAAAGAGGCAATGATTAAACCACGTGGAAGCCAGAGCCGACCCCTTCTGCTTGCCCCAGGGCACAGGGAAATCCAGCTCCTCATCAGCCTAATGCCACAAGGAACCAGGCAGGGCTCCAGCCTCCATCCTTCTCCTACCCGATTCGGACACCCATCTTTCCTCCCAAGACTCGACTCTTCTGTTGGGTTTAATAATCTGTTGTGAAGGCCACACAGAACATAGTCATGATTAAGGGGATTTATTGGGGGTCACAGGTTACCACAAATCAGGCGGGAGTGGGATGGAGGGGACATCAAAGACACAATCATTGGTCTACAGCAACATCTTTCCTTAGCCAGCAGTCAGGTCTCTCTTGAGTGTTCAGCCTCTCTGCCCATGGTCCCCGGGGCCCCTGCCACTGTGGGCCAGGAAACCAGCCTGCTACTCCATCTCACCATCTCCTACTCTCCACACGGCTCCTCTTTTCTGTCCCAGAGTCCCCCTGGCGTCTTGGTCTGGCTCCTTGGCTCTGCCCCGTGGTCTTCCTGCCTCAGCCTCAGGTTCCTCTGGTCTAGCCCCCACCACTTCCGACCGAGATCATGAGCCGGCTTCGCTGGGTGCTTCTTTCTCCTTGGTGGTCCTGGGATTTCTCTCTGTCGGCTTCCGAGATGGCTCTTACACACACAGAAATGTCTCTGATGGAAGTGTGGATATCGTCTGTCAGTGGGCCACACCCCCAGGGAAACAAAGGGTGGTGATTTGGCTCACACCCTCCAGAGACGTAGAGACTCCGAATACATCCCTTCTTCATTCTGCCCCGTGCTCCGGTAGCATAGCAGGTTACGAGTTGGCTGCCCACTACAAAGCCAGCAGTTTGAAATCGTTAGCTGCTCTGTGGAGAACACCAGGCTTTCCACACCGGTAAAGAGGTTTGGTCTCGGAAACCCACAGGGGCAGTTCTATCCTGTCCTAAAGAGCCACTGTGAGTCTGTATTGACGGAATGGCATTAAAATGTATTTTATACTTGTCCACTAGGATAGAGAGAATTCCTTCCAAAATGGGATTATAACCACAGGCATAGAAGCTAGAATTTATAATACAAAATATAAGGAATTATGGCTATAGCTCAGACACCCAGTATAAAAAATTAAAATCTCAAGACAAAAAGTAAAACTTCCTCCCTCTTTTTCTCTCCAACATGGCTCCCACATTCCTGTATATCGTTGCAGATATACTCTGCCATGTAGACACACTGAGTATCTTCCTGTAATCTTATTGTAGCAAGTCACAAACTTTAAAAATAAATGAACAAAGCAACCCCTAAGCCCTTTAAAATTGTTATTTTGCAATAGTTTAAGACTGACAAGAACTTGCAACAAGAATAAGCATTCTTGTGTATCTTTTGCCCAGCTTTCTCCAGTTCCCCAAATGATAGCATCTTCAATCATCAAGATCCATGGTTAAAGCCAGGACATTAACACTGGTGCAATAGTACTAACTCAAATGCAAGCCACATTTCCCTAGTTTTGACATGGACTTAATGCTTTGTTTGCCGTGTTGTGTGGTTCCACAAACATCATGTCACTTCAGTAGCTTGGTGTGTAGCAATCCGGACCTAGAACGCTTCTATCCCCACAGAGAAGCACATTGGCATCCATGCTGTGTTCTCCGTCACTATAACGACATCAGGTTCACATTGTTACGTAAATGGAATTATGCAGTATGCGATCTTCTTTGGAGATTTTTGTTGGTTTGTTTCGCATAGCACCCTTGAAATCCATTGCAAGGCATCACCCCTCCCGATAGGATGATGTTGTTGGATATACCAGTCGGTTTATACTGTCTAGAAGGACATTTAAGTGGCTTCCAGTTTGGGGCGATTACAAATAGATCCACTATGAGCATTCATGTATAGGTAAGGACAGAGGCTGCTCCCGTGGGGCAGCTAGGAGCCCTAGCAAGTCCCCAGGGACGTAGGGGAGGTTGTTAGCCTGGGTAACATCTCATTACAAGTTCAGGGTCTCCTTCCTGCCCTTGTCTCTTTTCTCCAAGAGTCTCAGGAGTCCTCACCTTAAAGGGATGGGGAAGGGAACTGGGGCAGGACTAGGCAGGGAGGCCTGACAGTGTCACCACCGAGAGTTTGGCTTTGGGAATCTGGATTTGAACTTGACGATTGACTGTGTGCCCTTGGGAGAGGCACTTAACTGGTGGAGCCCCTGTGTCCCCATCTAAAACGGGGCAGGAAGCGGTATCGACTTCCCAGAATTGCTGTGAAGATTAAATGCGGTGGTACCTGTGACGAGCTTAGCCTGGCACGGAGTCGGCCCTCCCTTCGGGCAGCTGTTGCTTTGATGGTTGTGAAACAGAGACTTCTACCTGGAGCCCCCTCCTCACTCCCTGTGCATTTCTCATCCCATTCAGGCTACGATCTCAGCTTAGACAAGCGTGCCCATATGTAGGCCTTGGAGACGTGTCAAAGAGCTGATCACTGCCTCCCCAGGAGTGACTGGTGTAGTGGTCCCTTGAGTGGGGGCAACAAGGCTGGAATGAGATCTGCCTTCTAGTCCTAGATCTTATACCAACTTCCTGGGTGCCCTGCAGCCTTTCCCCCTCCCTGGGGTAGGCACCACACCCCACAGAGGGCCCATCGCCCCCCCTCGTGGCATGCTGTCGGGCTAGCGATTCCTACCCCATCCCTGCCCAAGACCCTGGAAAGAGGGCAACATCTCCTGCCTCCACATCTCCTGCTGCTCTGCTCTCCCAGAGATGCCCTTGATAACAGCCAGGCTTCATGAACTTGTGGGAGCAGATGGATGATTTCATTGGCTGGCATTCCCTGCTGCTTCTTCACTAGCAAAGGGTTTTGTGGGAAACCGTGCCAGAGGCTAGATCTTCATCAAGGGAAATGGAGACATTGCCTGGGAACTACTCGAGCGCCTCAGAGGCCATCTCCTATCACGCTGGGAAAATGTCAGTTCACATCATCTCGTCTCAACCACGCGGCTCAGACTGCTCATGATTCCCGGGGATGGAAGACTAGCTCTCAGATGTACCTAGTCCTGTAACTGACAAGCCTTGACGTTTCAGGCATGGCTGGAACCAGGTGCTCAAACGCTACCTCTAATCGACACAGGGAGAAATGGAGGTCCCCGTGACTGAGGACACAGCCAGGAAGTGCCTCCTCTTGGGGCTGGCTCCTTCGTGGGCAGGCTTGCGTCCTTGAAGAGAAGGCATCAACCAGCTTCAGCCCAGAACTTGGCCAACAGAGTGAGTGTCTGTTCCCCTCCATTGCTTCAGCAGAAGTCCTTGTGATGCTTGGCACACATGGTCGTCTTTGACCAGTCTCTGGGCCAGGCATCAGGCTTTGAATGAGTACAGCCAAGGCATTTGTTTATCTCTAATGCAGAGGCTGGACTGGCTCCCCCTGGGCCCGAGACTCAGAGTCTCAGTGGATCTCAAATCACTGGGGAGCGGCTTCAGAACCAGAATTGAGGTGTTTTGTGGCTGCTAGAATCCTTGCACTGGCTGCGTTGGACATGAGCACCTGGTGCTGGTTCAGGAGTAAGGAATTAGCCAGCCCCATTGCTGGGCAGTGGGTATGCTGGCAGCTGCCTTCCTGGGAGGGTCATGCCACTTCAGAAAGAGCTTCTTGCTGTAGTGAGAAGCTGACCCATGAGAATGACCCTCACAAGCAGTGGCGAGGGTCTCCTGGGGACCTGCTCCTCTACCTGGACTTAGAACAACCTCAGCCCTTTCACACAGGCACACACAATATCATCTAGGGGGGCAGAGGTACAGACACATGCGTGCATTCTAAATCACCATTTATTAGACACCTACTGTAAGCTAATTTAGAGACCAGCTCTTCTTTTTCATTACAGAAGGGTATGCTCTGCAATGAGGAAACTTACATACAAAAGGTATAGCCAAAGTTACGGTGAGGGGGTCCCCGCTGCATAGATACTCTGGGGCCTAGTACTTTATTAGGGGCAGGCTTAAATGTGTTCCCTGCATGCAGCCTGAAACAGGTGACAGGTTTTTAACCAAGGGATAGTTCACATTTTGAAGGTTTACAAAGAAGCATCAACACATCAGCCAAGTTGTGCACAGATGGGAGGGGAGGATGAGGTTGGGAACATGAAGTAACTGATAAGTTTGCAGACGGCTGCCTCCTGCAGCTTTACTCAGGGAACAGGAGGCAAGTGTCTGTTTATCTCAGGCAGAGAGACAGGCCTGCCATTGCTTCATCAGCTCCCATGGCTGCGCCATCAGCATTCTCCCACAGGCCATGCACCCATGCCAGGTGGTGGTCCTTTCCCATTGGCTGAAGGAGCAAACAACATTTCCCCCACAACTGACCACGGCATCTGCCAAATGGCAGGCCTACTAACATGCCATGATCTCTTTATTCCGTATCCCCACAAACATTCTGAAGCCCCTTGTCCATTGTGTGGAATCTTTGCAAGAGCCCTGAGAGGGAATAGGTGTGTGCTCATTATACAGATGGAGAAATTGAGGCTCATAGCTGTTTCCTTCAGTGCAGCTGCAGTAGTGAGACGGTAGAGATCAACAGACAAATAACAACTCAGTACGTACCAGGAAAACACCCCGAGCAGTTACAAGGCGGAGAGGGTTTGCTGGGGAGGGGCCTGGCTGATCAAGTGAGAAGAGGTCAGCCAGAGAGTTTTGAAGACTTTAATGGCTAAAGACAATCTGTCTGCATTTCACTAGAAAAATCATCATGAAGGGGGCATGCTCAGTAGAGGGCACAGGCTGGAGAGAGGCGAAGCAGCACAATAGGTGTAGAGCTCGAGCCACTGGGTACCCAAGGGGACAGTCGGGGCTAAAGTGGAGAGAGGGGCCAGGTCGGAGAGGCCTTTCGATTCTGGCCAGGTTGGCCTGTAGCAGAGGAGGGCACCACTGGTCAATGGAGGAGCAGCAGACGCTAAGCCCTTTGCCAGCACAGCAAAACGAAGGGACAAGAAGCCTAGAACCTGGGCTAGGGAAAGGCAGGGTCTGGCATCTGTAGGGTTTCTGGGTGGCCTGCTAAGTCTGGGCAGGTAGGGGGGCTCCAGTGCTCACCATCCATGTCCTTCAAGAATCCCACGATCACAGACTGAGCATCCATTCTGAGCCCAGTGCCCTCCTCGGTGAGGACCCTGAGTCCTTGGTGGAGACCCACGAGGGAGGTTATTGTCCCCACGGTGGGGAAGGGGAAGCTGTGGCTCCAACAGGGAAAACAGCATGCCCGGGAAATGGTAAAGTGGGCCTCAAACCCAGGACTCTCTGACTCGGTCCCCTCTGGGCCTTCCACCACCCTGAAATAGCTCCGGACCAGGCATGCCCATTGCCACTGCGTGCTAAGGAGGCCTTGGGACTTGCATTGAAAATGTCTGTCCTGCAGGGTTTTGAAAAATTAAAGAGCCAATAAATGCTCATGCTTAAAATATTAAACTGTGCGGGAGACTCTAAAGTGAATAGCAAGCCTCCTTGCCTCCCTGTGGGTGCCCATCTCGGGTACCCTACAGTCCTCTGACCGGTTCTGGATCCCCGCCTGACTTCTACACCTGCATCCCTCTTCAAAGGCAGTCTTTCGGCTACTGGAGCCATAGGACTGGAGTTTACATCCCCACTCTGGCCCTTATTGATCATTGGCTGTTCCATGGTAGAATTATCATTTTCCATGTAAGATATCCAAATTTAATTCTAGCCAATGCACTACCTGTACGGCCACCTCCCATTGGTCAGCGGGGTGGGGGGGCTAGTGTGTTGCAGTTTTACTGGACAGGTCTCAGAGAAACTTCCAGCCTGACAGGTGAGTAAGGAAGGCCTGTCGACCCACTTCTGAAAATCAGCCAGCAAAACTCCCAAGGATCACAACGATTCCACCTGTAACCAATCGTGGGGACGGCACAGAACCAGGCAGCATTCTGTTCCTTGTGCATGGGGTCACTGTGCGTCAAGGCCTACTCAAGGACAACTCAATAACACTCTGATCCCGGGCAATTTTTAGCCAAAGTGAATACAGGAATCGGTGAGCCCAACTCCCTTGCCTGAAATCAAGACAAATGCTTATACTCCCAAGCTCTTCTGCAGGATCAGCCTGCAGCTGTGGGCACACGTTTGCCTGGAGCCAGGCAGCACAGCCTACACACACTCGTTGGCCATGAACGCTGCTCTCACAGCTTATTCATGGAGAAGACAACCAGTGAGTTGCAAAGGTGGATCTAGTTCTCCACCTTTCCCTTGCTGGTCACCCTGCAGTCCCTTTCACTTAGATGTTGGGCTCAGTGGTCACTTGCTTTGGCCATTCATTCATTCAGTAAGCATCTATGGTGCACCTACTATGTACCAAGTGTGGTTCATTCTTGTGACAGTCAATGTCACTTTCAATATTCTTCACCAGCACCATAAGACAAATGCAGCAATTCTTCTTTGGTCTTTCTTATTCAATGCTCAACTTTCACATGCACATGAGGTGTGGTAGGTCAGGCTGACCAGAGAAACAAATCCAGAGACACTCATATGTGTATAAGAATGAGCTTTATATCAAAGAGTAATTGTACATAAAGAAAACATCCCAGCCCAGTCCAGATCAAGTCCATCAGTCTGATATTAGCTGGTAAGTCTGATACTAGTCCCCAAATCCTTCAGATCGCACAGTCGCATGCAAGCATGCAAAATGCAGGATGATGACAGGCCTGTGTGTGCGAAGTCTGTGGCTACAATGGTGGTAGAAGCATCTCAGCACTGGCATGGGTCTCCACGTGGCTCTTCCAGCTCTCTGAGTGTGGCTCTTTAACAGGAAGGTGAATCAGAGAAAGAGAGAGAGAGAGCTCTGGCAGGTCTTAGCAAGTCTCCAAGTGGCTTGTCAACAGGAAGACCAAGGCAGAGAAAGAGAGAGGAAATTCCCAGAATTCTCATGAGAAGGACAGGCCCACAAGAAGGCATAATAAGGCTGGGACCTGATTGATAGGCTAGACTCCACACCCCCCCCACCCCCCTTTACTCTTAATACCTTCAAGTTGACATGAGGTTGTGTAACTACCACATGAGGTGATTGAAAATATCATGCTTTAGGTGAGGAGCACCTTGGTCCTTGAAGTGACATCCTTGCTTTTCAGTCCTCTAAAGAACTTGTGTGCAGTAGAATTCCGCAATGTGATACTCTGTGTGATCTCCTGACTGATCCTTGGCAACATCAATCTTCCCCATTTATCACTATACTACCCATTGGTCCATGTGCGGATGTAGGTCTTTTTACATTGAGTTGTAATCCATCCTGAAGGCTGCAGTCCTTGATCTTCATCAGCAAGTGTTCCAAGGCCTCCTCACTTTTGGCAAGCAAAGTTATGTCATCTGTGTATTGCAGACACCATACTAAGGGATCTATCATGAAAGCAAAGGTCACCATGTTTAGGAAGAGGTTTAGGAGGAGCTAGTCAGCAAATAGAGTACCATACTCTCCGCCATCCTGAATCCAGCCTCCACTCCTTCATAACCCGCATACCGGCAACCGCAACCACCACCCAAGGTTGGCTCCAGAAATGAAAACCACGTGCCCTGCTTGCTTGGCCTCCTGGGAGAACCTCTTGAAAGCGTCGACAATGACATTGATGATGGTGGCAATGACCGTGATGACGCTAAGAGAGTAAACATTTGCGTAGCGTTTTCGCCCGTCCCAAGCGCTTTCCCTGATCTAAGTGCTTTACAACTTTGATCTCATTAAATCATTACAAGTACCACCAGAGGAGAGCACTGTTATTTTCCCATCTTACAGGCGAAGACACTGAGGCACAAAGAAATGCAGTGGCTAGTAAGAACGCCGCGAGCGCTCAGGAGCTGCCTCTCTGGTGCAAGACCCCATGGCAACTCCAGAAGCAGGTCTCTAACCTCGCCTGGGGTGTCTCCAGGCTCTATGGAAGCAGCAGACCTCATAGCCCTGGCTGTACCAAGCGATTCACTCAGGAGGCCAGTCCTGCTGTCGTGATACAACCCAGATCCACGGGAGGGTGCAGAATCCGAGATTAAATTCTGAACACCTGGTTTGCAGAAGGCAATGGACATGGCAGTGGAGGTCCGAGATCTATTTGCAGGGCGCCCCCCCCCCCCGGATTAAGCCTTGGGTAACTCCCCTCTGACCAGAGTCCAGGGCTGTGAGTTGCCTTGCTATCTATCAGAGAGAGAGCCGCTGTGAAGTTGATGATGCCAGGTGTGGTTAGGTTAAAGTGTAACACTTTATCCTTTGACCTCCCTTTTGGCCCATTTTAAAGTTCTGGTTTGAAGTAGTTTCTGCTTTTTTTTTAAATTGAGGCTATTCGGGTTTTCTGTTTGCTTTTTTTTTTGCTTTCTATTTGTGTTTTTTATGGTTGTCTGTATGTATCTGGGGTGGGTAAATCTATAGAGACAGCAATTGGATTAATAATTACCTAGGTGTAAGGGCAGGGGAGGATTGGGTGGGGGGGGATGAGGAACTAACAATAATGGGCATGAGAAGAAAATGTTCTGAAATTGATTGTGGTGATGATTGTATAACTCTTCTTAATATGATTAAGCGATTAAATTGTATGATAGGTGAATTATATGCCAATAAAACGATTTTCTAATGCCAGTCCTGGGCATGTAAACGTGGCTCTAGTTAGGTGTACAAGGGCCTTTTCCACCTGGTCCCAGCCTCCCTTATGTAGCAGGAACACACCCTCTATACCCACAGCTTCCAGTGGAAGCTGCTGCCCGCCCTTCTGCCCAGGTCCAGCTTTGCAGACATTGGCTACCTAGACTCTCAACTACATGCCCAGGCGGCAGTTGGAAGCTAGACGAGACTTCTGGGCTCAGAGAGTGCCGCTGTCTGCCCAGGGCCCCACAGTGATGATGGGAAGAACCAGGATTTGAACCCATGTTCAGTGACCCAAGGCCTCGGTGGTTGTCACTTCAGGCGTGTGGTACCCATTAAGCTCTCATCCAAAGCTGGCCTGCTTGGGGGCCTGTGTGGAAAAGCAATCACCGACATTTATGGAGTGTTAGTTGCTGAGAGCCAGACCCTTACACACATGACATCATGTAATTCTCTCAACTGCCCCAGATGGTTCAGATCATTTTATTTGTTATTTGATGGTGGTCAAATAGTCACAATTGCTGTCGTTGTTGTTGCCATTTCAACCATTTGAAAGTGTACCATCCAATGGTATTCATCTCATTCACCACGTGGTGCAACCGTGACCATCGTCCATTTCCAAAGGCGTTTCATCATCCCAAACTGAAACGGTGCCTATTAAGCAATAACTCCTCATTTTCCTCCCCATCCGGTCCCTGGAACCATCCATGAAGGTTGGTCTCTATAGGCTTGCTTATTCCAGATAGACCACTTGTGGGTTAGTCTGGGTGGGTTAGGGAAACAAATCCACAGAAATTTTATATATATATATATATATATATATATGAGAGAGTTTTATATAAAGGATAAGTATGCATTAAGAAAGCATCCCAACCCAGTACTGTCCAAGCCCATAAGTCCAACATTAGCCCATATGTCCGACACTGATCTACAAAGTCCTCCTCCATCTCACAGAACACATGCAATGACACCGACTGCAGGAGGAAAGCTGAATCAGTGAACGTGTAAACATCTCAGCGCTGGCAGGGGTCTCCACACGGCTGCTCCAGCACCCAGGGCTGCATTGGGGTAGGTCCATGTGGCTTCTCAGGGATGTCTTGCAGGAAGGGAGCCATGCCAGTTGAAGCAGGAACTGCTAAGGCAGCTGCACCCTGGTCAGGCCATCAGAAAGCCAGAAACCTGAGAACTAAAAAGGCGAGGCTCACCGAGCCATTTATCTCTCCGCCCTTCAATTGATTCCCACATGTGTTTACCGGCCAGGTTGGCACAATAAACCTTAACTAGCTCAAGGTGTAAGTGGGAGCGTACTGTGTCTACTTCTTTCAGTCTGCAGGACAGTGAAGGTTCGTTCATGTTGCGGCACGGATCAGGCCTTCTTTCTCTTTATGCCTGAGTTCTTGTCCTTGGGAGCACAGTGTTTGTTTATCCATCATCTGCCGATGGACTGCTTCTACCTATGGACTCTTGAGTCCTGCTCCAGTAAACATCAGGGTACAAGGGTCTGTGTGAGTCCTGGCTCTCCATTATTTGAAGTCTCTACCTCTGAGAGGAAGCGCTGGTTCAAGTGGTATTTCTAAGAGCCTCTGGGTGGTTCAGTTAGCTAAGTGCTGAGTGACGGTGGAAAGGCTGGCGGCTCCAACCCACCCAGAGTCACCTGGAAGTAAGGCCTGCCGATCTGCTTCTGAAAGGTTACACCTTTGAACCCCCTCCTGGAAAGCAGTTGCGCTTTGTACACACAGGGTAGCCAAAAGCAGGCCGTGGCTTGAGAATAACCAAGAACACGGTAATTCGAAGTTTAACTCTGAGGAACCTCCAAGCTGTTATCTACAGAGGCGGCATCTCTTTACCCTCTGCTGGCCTTGCCCGCCTGGCATTCCTGGCTCCTTTTCTGGGAAGGGTGTGCTGCAGTGAAATCTCTTAGTCTGGCTCTTCTACCCAGGTCTCTGTAACTCATGCCAAGGGCTTGGGTAAGACCACAAGTGGGGTGTGTTTCACACTCGTTGGAGAGATTGCTACCACCCTCCAGCTAGAGGGATGAGGCGTCTTTGAAGCAGTAGCAGAGGAGAGAAATCCTGAGGACTTTGGAAGATCACGTTCAAGGTCTCTGCCTGCAGTAGCAGACCTCTCGCAGACCAGACGCATCATCACAGACTGCGGCAGGGAGATGACGGGGTCCCTTCTCTGGTCTGAGACAATGGAACTGTGGGACAGTGTGATGGGGGGTGGAGGGGCGGGGGAGACTGGTTTCCTGGCCCATAGAGGCAAAGGCCAAGGAGCCATGTGACTGAAAGAGTTAGAACCAGAGAGAGATCAGCCTGCTGGCTGAGAAGACCCATGACGGTATCCTTACTGTTTGCTGATCCTAACGTGTGGTAACCTATTAACTTTCCTGATAAACCCCTGTGATTGAGAGTATTGCCTGTGAACTCTGTGTGACCTCCGTAGGGAATTCACAGATGTGGAGTGGCGTAAGAAGAGCCATTCGTTGGTCAGAATTGGTCATGAACGAGGTGGCACTAGGGAAGCTAGAGGAGGCCAGGTGTGTCCACCCCCAGGTTGCTTACCACAAAGGGCACCTACCTTCCTGCTGTGGCACCACTCCGCCTTTATTGTTGGCTGTGGGTCAAGACTGTCAACCAGGAGGCGCTCATTAAGGCGAGCGCGTGACCTGAGCTTGGCCAATCAGGTGCTCTCTTCTGGGACTTTGCTTCTTGTAGCATGTGACACGCACAGGCAAACAAGGGAACCATTGCCCCGTGACTAGCCAGCCTGCTGTCCTTGCTGCAGAGACAGGGCCACCCCTCTGGGACTTGCTGGTTTGGGGACTTTGAATCCCCATGCTGCCCCTATCTTTTTAGTCAGGTCTCCCATATCTTGGTTGAAGTTGGTTGAGTCAGCTCCTATTGCCAGCCTGCCAGCCAGAACCCCTGCCAATGCCAGCAAGTGCCATGGAATTCAAACCCAGCCGGTCTTATGCCAGAGTCCAAAGTCTTAGCCGTGGCCTAGGGTGGGACTTTTTGTGCAAAAATTGGGAAAATAGACATTTCCAGGGAGCAGGAGCACGGTGAGCTGAGGCTGTGATGTAAAATTTCCTACCATAAGAAAGTCGTTAAAATTTATTATGTTAGTGATTGTACAATTCTTTTTAATATGATTTAACTGTTGAGTTGTATGATATGTGAATTATATGTCAATAAAACAGTTAAACACACACACACACAAGAAAGTCATTATTTTTGAAAAATAATAAGGTCTTAAATTGCCCAGGAGTTGATTTGTATTCTTTTCAGTCTTTGGGACTTCACCAACTCCAAGTCCAAGTCCCGAGATGCTGTAAAAGTCACGAGTTGGTTGTCACACAGTCCGGGGAGCTAGCAGTGAAATTAAGAGCCCGAGACTTCTTTGGGCGCTCCTGGCTTATCAACTATCCTTCACATAGTCTCTTCCCTCGCTGGTGTAGCTCTTGTCATGGCTCTTCTTCTTTTTTACTAACCACTACTCAGAAGGAATGAGTGTTTGCAAGTTATGGCACATTAAAAAACAAAAATCATAGATCCTGGAATGACGTCTGGGCTCCCTAAATCCTCGCTCCAACTTAAGAACAATTGGTTCTTACATCTCGGCCCTGCTCAATACTCAGTTTCATGAAAAGATCACTGAAGATAAGGGTGCTACAGCAAAGTGTGGTGAAGAAAGCAGAGGGTGCCCGGCTATTAATTGGAATAGTGTCTGGGGTCTTAAAGGCTTGTATTGAAACAAGCAGTCACCTAAGCAAGGAGCCAACTAAGTCCACACAAAAGAAGCACACCAGCTTGTGTGAGCCAATGAGGACAATTACAAAATTCGAAGATGGTGAAGAGAAAAATATTAGAGCTAAAATTATGGAAAACAAATTTGGAGATGACTATGGGGGACAGTGGGAGCCCAAAACCCATCTGCAGAGTACTGAGTCATACCGAGCCACTGGCACATCCGTTACAGCAGGGGTCCTCAAACTTTTTAAACAGGGGGCCAGTTCACTGTTCCTCAGACCCGTTGAAGGGCCGAACTATAGTGTTAAAAAATATGAACAAATTCCTACGCACACTGCACATATTCTTATTTTGAAGTAAAAAAACCAATGAGGCAAAAACACCCGGTGGCCCTGATAAATATCCTCGGCGGGCCGCATGTGGCCCATGGGCCACAGTTTGAGGACACCTGCGTTACAGCCAAAGGTCAGAGTTCCAAACAACCTTACTATCAGGCAGAGACCATTGCTATCCTGATTATACTGGGTCGAACTTGGTACCAGGCCAGTTGTCCTCCCCATAAACATGACCCGAATTAGTACTGGGTAGAAGTATCTCTTTAATGTCCCATGACAGAAATCTCTTCCTGGCTTTTGGAATGTTGATGGGGCCTTCTCCCTCTTACGCATCATTTGTAATGTTTTCTTTAATATCTTATCCTTCCCATCTTAGTGCGATGTGACTTGCGCTGGTTTCTGTTGGGTTCCCCAGCTGTGAAGCACAGGAGACATGATGTATAATGATGATAACTGATACAAGGTGGATAGGGGATGCAGGGGGGGGGGATGGCGATAGGGAGGGAAAGGGTAGTTCAGGAGTAAATAACGAAGGCAGGACCGGAGGGAGACTAAGGGGGAACTCAACTGTACAACTCAGTTTAAAGGCTATATAACCATGGTGTGTGTGTGTGTGTGTGTGTGTGTGCGCAAAGGCTCTAAGACAGATGTGGTGCTGATTGTATTATTGAGCTATTCAGTTGTCTGATATGTGAATTAGGTGCCAATAAAATTGCTGGGACCAAAGAGAAGGAATTAGTGTTAGGACTCATCCTATGCCAATAGACCCTGGCGAACAACACAATGACACAAACCTTGGTTCTAAACAAGGTCAGTCACAGATTCTGAAGTTGGGCCTTCCCTTCCTGTTTGGGGGGAGCAAAATTCAATCCATCACAGTTGGCTTCTTTGTTACCACCCCACACGTGTCCTGTTAACTGGCCTGCGACCCTAAGCAGAGCACAGGCCCACGGCTCCCCCTCAGGTCTGGAGCGGACAAGAGTCCCTTGTGACAGTGCTCCGAGGACCCTGTGACCCCACCTCATCTCCCCCAGCTCAGGACGCTCGTTCCACTCCACATTTCTGTCATATTCCCATTCCTCCCGGACCATCATTCTCTTCATCTTGTCTTAAACTGGCATCTTTTTAAAAATCTAAAGCCATCTAACAAACCTAGAATGCTTACACCCCTGCTGTACCAAGGGCGCCGTGATACCTGCCCATAAAAGGAATACAGACAGGAAGGGGAAATCACATGAAAGCATGGTCAGGCATGCGGCCTGCCCGAGCCTGAGGTTGGGAAGGGTGGTTGTGCTGTTGCTAGCTGCCCTCGAGTCAGCGCCCGAATCCTGGCAACTGCATACTACTGAGCAAAATACCCACAGGTCCTGCACCAGCCTCGTGGTTGCTTGCTTACTGTTGCGTCCATACGGTTTCTATTGGCTGGTTCTTGGAAATAGATCATCAGGCCTTTCTTCCTGGTCTGTCTTAAACTGTAAGCTTTGCTGAAACCTGTTTGGTGGCATAGCACCATGCTTAGGCTCTGCCCACAGGTCATGATGGGGCATTGAACCTAAGATGCAGTGAGTGGGAGGTGGGTTGCGTGGGTTCTCCAGAGAAGCAAAGCCAGTGATGTTTGCAGGTGTATGCAAATAGAATGAGATCTATGTCAAGAAATGGCTTATGTGGTTGTAGTCATAGATAAGTCCCGTCGAGTTCTAGTCCCTAGGTTAGGTGCCAGTTGGAGGCTTCTGCTGACTCCTGTAGCCTTGGAAACTGATGAACAGGAAGCAGGAGGGGCACAGGTTGGTGGATGCAGAAGTAACTAAACCTGACGTGAGCTGAATGAATCCAAGGTCTGCAGTCTACTGATGGGCTCCTGCCATAACAGGAGATCTACGAATCAGACACAAGATCCAGACTCAGTAGAGTGCAAAGCAGAGAGTGAGCAAGCTCGCAGTCTCTATTATACTAAAGACCACACCCCAAGGAGTTGCCATCAGGATACAACCTGATTGACAGGTTGGACTCCATCCTTACCTTCACCCAGATATGTCTAGTTGACATAAACTCTAGCCATCACAGACCACCCCTTGTCAACTTGACACCTGTACATAACTCTTTAACCATAGATAGTCTCCAAACAAAGACAATAATAAAATCATACTTGCATCTTACATGATACAGCTAACACAGGTACAAATGAAAATACACGAACCCATTTTCAGTTTATATTGTATTTCCTTTGGTCACTGGCATTTTATCGGTTCTTTTGAGGATCAGTTACAGAGAATTTGTAAAAAAAAAATGTGTACATAATTTTTTGTTGTGTGGCTTCACACTGGCATTGCTGATGTTTGGGGCTGGAAGGGGATGGCAGTCTGTCCACTCTGCCACCATCGGCTGAGGATGTCCCCGGAAACTGACTGAGCTCAGTATCCACAGCCAAGGGAAGACAAGAGCTCTGCTGCTGATCTCCAGCCTTCTCCGGATCTCCAGCCTGCTCCGGATCTCCAGCCTGCTCAGGGATCTCTGGCTTGCTCAGGGATCTCTGGCCTGCTCAGGGATCTCTGGCTTGCTCAGGGATCTCTGGCCTGCTCAGGGATCTCTGGCTTGCTCAGGGATCTCTGACTTGCTCAGGGATCTCTGGCCTGCTCAGGGACCTCCAGCTCACAGTTTCATTTTTATCAGGTTGTCAGGGTAACAGAGTTGGGGGGACAGCCCAGGTGCAGGTAGTAATTCAAGCTCTTACAGGCTAGTGTACATTTCTTGCTAATTGGGCAGACAGAGTTTGGAGACACTTTGGAAGATTCTAGGTCTCTTTGGAGAACAGGGAAGGGAAGAGGAGAAGGGGGACTAGCTCTGCGTCATCTTCTACATCTTCTATTGCATAAGTGAACAAAATAAAAATATTCATATACAAATAGGAACTCCTCATAACAATGACAGTCCTTGCTCTGCAGCCAGTCACATGGCTGTCACTGGTCTTTAGAACTACCTTCTTCAACTACCCAATGCATAGTTCCTTTGTCCTTAGCAAGTATCTCAGCTGGTTGTGGGTTCTTTGCCTGGTGGGGTGATCTAAACCTCCATTCCTGAAGAGTCTGGGCCATGAGTAGTCATGTCAGAACTGGGGTGCCGTACTTTACCATTCACTTTCATCACAGGTAATGGGCATACTAAGAGACAACGTAAGGAATCGCTTTACCTCCATTAGGCAATATTATCCCAATTTCTCCTTGGTAGGTGAGATCAATCACACCACTCAGCACAGCAACGGCCTTCTTTGCCTGCTGATACAGAAGAAAGAAGAGTCCAAAATGGCCAGGAGGCATTCCTAACTTCCAGTTCAGTGGAAACAGTGGGAGTATCCCTCCCTTTGGAATGAAGACGTCAGGACCCAAAGAGCACAGCTTGCAGTGGCAGGAAGCAAACGTGTGGTGAGTGAGTCATTAGGAGTAATAGTAAGTCATGCCACTCCTACCCTGTTTCTACCCCCTTAGTTCCTGGACCTGTGAGTCCTGACTATCAGAGAAACAAACGGTGCTGTTTCCTGGACGCTGGTTTAACGAACACACAGCCTCCTGAAGAACGCGGCCACAACCCTGCCAGGTGCTGCCACCAACTTGCTGCCTTAATTGTGTCTGCAGAAGTCCATTCCATCATTCCATCGAGCCAGTGGCTTCAGGATGGAGGGTAAGACCAGTAGATGCCATTCATATGGGCCCTTTGCCACACACACTTCATTTGCTGTGAAGTGAGTCCCTTTGTCTGAGGAGATTCTGTGTGAGACAGCCTGCCAGGGAATGAGACATTCTCTGAGTTCACAAATGGTCGTTTTAGCAGAGCATTTCATGCAGGGAAGACAAAGCAGTATCCAGAGAAAGTGCCTATTCCAGTAAGTACAAAATACTGCCCTGTCTATGAAGGAAGTGGTCCTGGGTGATCAACTTGCCCCAGGTTGCTAGTGGATCTCCCTGAGGAATGATCCCCATCACAGACTCAGTCATGGTACCTGTTGCTGGCAGATTGGACGGTCAACAGTGCAGGTAGCCAAGCCAGCCTTAGTGAGCGGAAACCCTTTGCTGAGACTGTGCCTAACCTCTATCCCCGCCACTGTGGCCACTTTGTTCACGTGCTCATTGGGCCAGGCCAAGAGTGACTGGGAAAGAGGCTCGTTTCTACAGAACATATCATCCTATTCGCTTGATTGTTAACGTCATCCTCTGCAGAGACCACCTTTTGGTGAGCATTCGCATGAGACACATAAGACAAAAATGTGTGCACTTTTTTGGCCTATACAGAAAGGTCTGTCCACATACCTCTTCCCCACACCTCCTTGTCACCAATTTAAAGATAATGCTCCTTCCAAGTCCCTGACCATGCGGCCAAGCCATTGTCCGCAGCCAATGAACTAGTACACAGTCACACATTTGGCCATTTCTCCTTCGACGCAAAGGGAGCTGCCAGGTGGCCTCCTCGAAGTACTGCCCGCTGGGAAGATTTCCCTTCAGCACTGTCCTGTAGGCAGGCCCCACAGAGAAGCTGTACCCACTTTTGAGTGTTACTTGCATATCGTGTAGAAGCATCAGTCAACAAAGCACACGTTTTCTATTCTTTTTTTTTTTTAGTTTTCATTTATTTATTTTTACTTTTCTTTTTTAAAAAATTATTTTATTAGGGGCTCATACAACTCTTATCACAATCCATACATACATCAGCACATTTGTACATTCATTGCCCTCATCATTCTCAAAACATTTGCTCTCCACTTAAGCCCCTGGCATCAGCTCCTCATTTTTCCCCTCCCGCCCCGCTCCCCACTTCACATTTTCTATTCTTAACTGATCATTAGAAACTCTGCAGGAGGCTACAGGTGCAGGCGGGGAGAAATACTCTACTGTGACAGGCATGGAGACCATGGGCATTTCAGCCTGATCTCAGTGATGCCACTTTCGTTTGATGATGGAGTCATGCCCGTCCAACTTTATGACTTTGTGGTCAAACACACCCAGTTCAGACTGCATGGTGACTGACTCAGTGGCCCATGGTGAGGCATTCCCTCTTCACCAAAGCCCAAGAACAAGCCAAAGCAGTGTTTCATAGGGGGCGGGGGGGGGGGAGGGTGTTAGGATGTTTGCAGAGGGTGGCAGAACTGTCATGAAAAGCCCTGGGTCTGTCTGTGCTAAGATTCACCAAGATGGAAATGCCGAAGACACCACACAGCATCTCAATCCGCCACTGACCCCTCAAGCACCATTGGATCAGCTGGATCCTATGGCCCAATGGGCAGCCTGGTCTGCACAGGGGCGACCTAAAATTGTTACAGAACCTTCTCTTGTTCTGGGACCCCCTCAAAGCTGTCAGCTTCTCCAGTCACTTGATATAGAGGCCTGAGCAGCCCACCCAAATGAGGGCTACCGTGCCCCCACAATCTACAGGGGCCCACCATGGGTTAAGCCTCCTTTTTAGTTGTGGGAGGGGCTAGGTGCCATAACTTATCTCTCATGTTTGTAGAGATATCTCGACATGCCCCTCTGTACACTGGTGGATCCCTAGAAATTTCACAAAGGCGGAAGGTGCCTGAATTTTTCTTGGGTTAATTTCCTACCCTCGAGTATGCAGATGTTTTACTAATAAATCTAAAGTCATTGATATTTCTTTATTACGAGGGCCAGTCAGCAAAATGCCATCAACGGAATGGACCAGTGTGGCATTCTGTGGAAGAGGAAGGTGTTCAAGGTCCTTGTGGACTAAATTAGGGCATAGTCTTAGAGAATTGACATGCCTCTGAGGGAGAATTGTAAAAGGATGTTGTTTCCCTGGCCAGCTGATGGCAAACAGCTTCTGGTGGCCCTTTGAATTTGCAATTGGACAAATCCCTGGCTTCATACCAGGGACCAGGAGAAACATCAATTTGCTCAAGAAACTAAGCCACATCTGGAACAGCAGCTGCAATTGGAGCCACCAGCTGCTTAATTTTATGACAGTCTTCTGTCATTCTCCAAGACCCTTCTGGTTTTTGTTCAGGCCAAATAGGCGAATTAGATGGTGATATGGTGGGACTCCCCTCCCGGGTATCTTGCAAGTCCTTGACGGTGGCACTGATCTCTGCAATCCCTCCAGGAACACGGATTGCTTTTGTCTGACGGCTTTCCTAGGCGGAGGCAGTTCTCATGGTTTCCACCTGGCTTTTCCCACCGTAATAGCCCTTATCCTACATGCCAGTGATCCGACATGGAGGCTCTGCTAGTTGCTGAGTACCGCTACTCCAATAGCGCTTTCCTGGAACTGGGGGATTGCTCTAGGGTGAGTCTGTGGACAGACGTGAGCTACAAGGCCATTAATAACTTGGCCTCCAGCTGCTCCCATTCTGACTGCTGGGCCTTTACAAAATTTGGGTCTCCCGGGATTAATGTTAATTCAGAGCCGGTGTCCAGTAATCCATAAAAAGCCCGATTATTTCCTTTCCCCCAGTGAATAATCACTCTTGTGAAAGGCTGCAGATCCTTTTGGGGAAAGCTGGGAGAAAGACCAGCAGTGTAACCCTCTGGGGGCGGTGGTTGTGTAGTGGGTCCTTCCTCAAAGGGACTCAGACTCCTTTCATTCAAGGTCTGTAACGGGCTCAAGTTTTGGAATTGAAGAGTCACGACTCTCTAGTCTGATGACTTGAGTTAGGCTATTGCTCACTTGATCTAGAATTTTTCTGTGTGCACAGGTCAAGTAAAGATTTACAGGTCACGCAGGCTTCCCATCTATTTCACTCGGGACACCCTGTCTAAGTAGCCAATGTCATAGGTCCATCTCATTCAGGCTGTTTTGACTGCTACTTTGACTCCGCTGGCCATTCTGTAACCACAGACATCGTCTCCGTCCATTAGTGTTGCCATTTGGCCTCTACTCCCATGGGGCCCATTCAGTCATGTTGCAAGAAATCATCCTAATTCACTTAGGGCAGTTCCCACAGTCAAGCCCTGCTGGCCTAAAAGAGCAACCCCAAGAGTCCTCTGTGATGGGGGGACTCCCTTCACCGATCTGTTTCTTACTGTTTTGGTAAAAGGTGACTTGGCCACTCCCTTTGTGAATCTATGGGCATGTCCTGATAAATCCACTCGAACATGCCAATTTCCCTTAGCCTTGGATACTTCCTAAAATCACAGGCCGAGGTTGGTCTGGTACTTCAACTTGACTTAGTGTCGGCATCTCACAACCCGTGCCTCACCAAGGAACCAAGTACTCGATGAGGTCCTCTCCCAACCTCTCGAATCAAAGCACGGGGAAAGAGTCGGTACTTCCGGGTGAATTCAGACGGATCCAAGCTTACGTTCCCAGTGCAATGATCCCACGACCCTTAATACCCATTCCCACCCATATTCTGCAGGTTTCTTGCTGTACAGATTGGAAAGTCGAGCACTTCTTTACTTTAGTCCACCTTTTCCTGGGTCGCCGTCTGGACTTCTCCTTTGGAGACTCCCTGTGTCTGAGGTCTAATTGTGGGTCTAGGGCCGATGATGGGTGGGTAGACTGTTTCCTGGGAACAAGCAGCAGTGTCTTGTGAGGCATCTGCCTCGCTTCGGACACAGTGCCAGGGTCTGCATCAGCATCCAGCACCCCAAGAACTCACTGACATTGAGTTGATACCACCCCATAGTGACCCTGTAGGACAAGGCAGAACTGCCCTTGTGAGTTTCCAAGACTGTTTATGGAAGTAGAAAGCCCTGTCTTTCGACAGTGGAGAGGTTGGTGATTTCAAACTGCTGACCTTTTGCATTGCAGCCCATTGCATAACCATTATGCTGCCAGGGCTCCTACTCAGGTGTGTTTGGGCTAAGTCCTCAAGTGTGGGGTGAGAATAGTAGTTTTACTGAAACTGGATTAATCCCTTCAGATGGGAGGGTTGGTGCTGGCAGTGGGAGTGGCTCAGTGGAATCTAGTACATAATCTCTCCATGTTCTGCATCATCAGCCCATCTATTCCCATCCCAATGTTCAGGGTCCCATTTCTTTCCAAGCGGTGCTCTCACTTTAATATCAGACCCCATTGTAAGTTCAGAAGCAAGCTGGCATTGCCATGTGAAAAGACTCTGCGTTTGGTTTCCAGCAATATCAGCTCTGTTACTAGAAGCGATGAAGCGGTCTTTCCTGGCCAACGTCAAGGATTTGAGGTCGAAGCCCAGAGTCTGTCTCTTTCCTTTAGCAGTTGGTCATGTGTACGGAGTACCAACCAACCAGCTTCCCTGGGTTTCCTATCCTGACAAAATTGCAGAAAGATATCAAGTCTGTGATCACCCAGAGCCTCACTTCTCACCAACCCTTCATCTCCCGGTGGTGGTACTTTGGATTTTAGCTCTGACATTTATCCCATGGATTAGCAGTACCCTCTGTATGAATACTGACTTGTATTTTCTGAGACAGAGGGGGCGTTCTCAGTGCCTTTAGATCTAATCTCTTCTGAGCACCAGAAGAGAAAACCCACCTTCGTGGTTTTGTTTCTCTAGGACCACTCTCAGTCCTAAATGCCTTCGATTGCATTCTCTCGAGAAGCCCCATTAGTCCTGTTTAAGGCTGTCGGTCAGAGGTGAGCTGGAGGGGTCTCCTGCCTAGCGTAGCTGTGGAACCAGACCAATCAGAAGAAAGGAAACAGAGCGGAGGGCCACAGGCTGGTGGGTGCGGAGGTAAACGAATCTGAGGTAGGCACGTCGCTGACTGTTCTGGGATCAGCCAGCAACATAACAAGAGGTGGACAGACCAGGCGCAGCGGGGTCTGGATCCAGTGGAAGGCAAAGGGGCAGCCAAGAGAGAGCTTGATTCTGCTCAGGGTCTCTCTTACAAAAGGTCACAATCCCAAAGAGATGTCATCTGCTGATGAACTGACGGATAGATTGGGCTCCATCTTTACCTTCAACCTGTATGTCTAGTTACATAAAAGCTAACCATCACACAAGGTGGTGATTCTATTACTGACCTACCGCTACCTCTGTCTGCAGGGATTGCTCAACAACAACTTAGGTGTTGTTCTTTACCAGCACCACGATTCAAGTGCATTGATTCGGCTCCTTTTTCCAGAGATGCTCTTTTATTCTTATGAAATTCCAGTGTTATGAACAACATACAAGATTGATCTGCCCATATTTTTTGACAAAATATGGATCAGTGTCAGATCAATAAACTTGAAGGCTTTTGTTTTTAAACTGTTCATTTTGATGTCAGAAAACTGAGCATTGTTTTCATGCATGGTCAGCTTGCTGCTTATATGTCTCCTCGAAGATACACGTAACTTGTATCCCAATGACACTTGACGTATTGATTTTTGTGGATTTTTGAAAAGCAAGTTTTATTGGTTCATAATCCACATATCATATAGTTCAATCCTTTGATCACATCAAGAAGAATTGTACAATCACGACCACATTCAATTTTAAAACATTTTATCTCCTGCCTCTTTAAACCACCTTTAAAAAGTGTTGTGTGCAGAAAAGTGGGTGAAGGGAGACGTCGAACAGTGTAGGTTATGACAAAATAATAATTTATAAAGTATCAAGGGTTCATGAGGGAGGGGGGAATGGGAAGGGAGGGGGAAAATGAGGAGCTGATGCCAGGGGCTTACGTGGAGAGCAAATGTTTTGAGACTGATGAGGGCAATGAATGTACAAATGTGCTTGACACCACTGATGTATGGATGGATGTGATAAGAGTTGTATGAGCCCCCAATAAAATGATTTTTTTTAAAAGATGTGTTGTGTGATCACATTCCGTTCTAGTGCCCCCTTCCCCTCCCACCTTCATTGCTTACAAAACATATGGAACACTTCACGAACTGGCGTGTCATCCGTGCACAGGGGCCGTGCTAATCTCCTCTGTCTCGTTCCAAGTTGAGTGTATGTGGTGCCAAAGGGAGCACTCGATTCTTCTTCGGGTTTCCTTACTTAGTGTCTGGTTTTCATGTGCATTGGACGCAATTGACAATATCACGCCCTGAGTCAGGCACACCTTCGTCCTCCAAGTAGCATCCTTGCTTTGCAGCCCTTTAAAGAAGTCTTGTGCAGCAGATCCACCGCAGGCCATGCGTAGATGGATCACTTGACTGTTGCTTCCGCGACACTGATTCTGTAGCCAAGCAAGAGAAAGTCCTGACAACATCTACCTTTTCTGCCCAGATCACGATGGTACCTACTGGTCCAGTTGTGAGGATGCTGGTTGTCCATCGCTTGTTTGTTGGTGTGTTGCACTGCAGTGAACTTGGGGTCTCTGTGATGCTGGAAGCCACATCATTGGGATGTTCAGAGACCAGCAGGGTCGTTCAGAGTAAATAGGTTCCAGAGGAGCTTCCAGACTAAGACCAGACAGCGAAGAAGGAATACGCTGTCCACTTCAGAGGAATTGGCCACTGAAAGCCTCATGGATAACATCAAACCATTGGAAGGATTGGAGACGTGTTAAAGGTACCCTCCCAGCACTACACAAAGCTTGTGTGCTGGCTGCAATCAGAAGGGAGGGCCGAACGGGAATCAGAAAAAGAGCCACCTCATCAGCTTATGAGTCAATGCTATTTAATGTCAGGCCATGGGGCCCACACGTCCCATTTCCAGCAACCTTGGTTTTTTGAAAACAGAGAGGGAAAGGGTCTTATCCAAGGTCACACAGCACATCAGGACAAGAAGAACCTGGAACCACTTCCTCCCACGCTCACCCTATGTCTCTTTCTGTACACTGCAGATACTCCCGAGAAGGCCCAAGGTTGCGTGGCTACACTTCCTTCTCCAGCAACCAACCCCCTCCCATCTGCCCACTTCGCCCTCCGCTTCCCTCACCACACCCCGACTGCTCCTACAATACCAGTTGGTGTGGGCTTTGCAAATGCCAACTCATTTAAATGTCAGCTGCAGTTGCACGGAGCTAGAAAGGCAAACAGGTGACAAAAATAGATGTGACAATCACAGTATCCTAGATTGTCAGCAGGTGCTTCCAGCCCCTCTTAACTCTTCCTGGGGCAAGTGGCCCTTGGAAAATCAAGATAATCATGGAATGAGCTCCATTCTGGGAAAGCTCAAACACCCATCATTTTGCATATAATTCTGGAAGGGTCAGGAGCCCCTTGCTTTTTTGGTTTTCTCTTGTCTCATGGTTTGCGATTCAAGTACGATTTTGCTTTAAAAAAGTGATCTGATACCAAGAATTTAGTAGGTGGTGATTTTTGTAAGTGCATCCCATTAGTGAGCTATGGAGAGAGGGTCAAGTCCACCCAGGCTCAAGGTCCACCTTTTGCAAAAAAAACCCAAACCTTCCCACCTAACTTAGCCCTTTGTGGAGGTTAGCCTTAGGGGATTCTTTAAGATCAAGGCACTTCTGAAGCTTCAGTGAAACTCTAACTACTTTTGAAGAGTACTCAAAGTTAATCAGGAAGGAAGACCCTGTCTGCGTCCCAAACCTCTCTGTACCAAGCCTACTACTCCTGCCTGAGCCATGTCAAGGATACCAACTATAGAGCCCTGCCCTCTGGGTGTGCAAGTCAAAGGGCTGAGCCAAGGTCCAGAGTGCCTTTTGCCTTTCGCTACCTCCATATCTCCAGATTAACAAAGCTTGAGATTCAATCATGCTGACGAGCACCAGACTTGACTTTTCCTGGAATTTTGGTTTTATCAGATCTTGGCACAGCCCAATTCAAAAATTCTGTTCTCTTGGTTGCTTTGTTTCTTAACCTAGGATGTAGATAAAGAACACCCGCCTCCCAACCCCCAAAGGCACTAGTACGTATGTTACTGAATAATAGGGTTCTGGGGAAGAGACCTCCAGACAAGGACAACGAGTTGATTATAAAACCCCCTTGCTGAACACCTTGTTCTATTAAACTGGCATTCCATGATGCTCGCCTTCCCAACACGATTGCTGAAGACAAAGTGAGTGCATAAGCAAATGTGGTGAAGAAAGCTGATGGTGCCCGGCTATCAAAAGAAATAGCGTCTGGGGTCTTAAAGGCTTAAAGGTAAACAAGTGGCCATCTAACTCAGAAGCAACAAAATCCACATGGAAGAAGCACATCAGCCTGTGTGATCATGAGGGGTCGAAGGGATCAGGTATCAGACATCAAAGAACAAAATGAATAAATAAAATCATTGTGAATGAGGAGGAGTGCAGATTGGGGACCCAAGATCCACCTGTAGGCAAATGGACATCCCATTATGGAAGGCTTTTGGGGAGGAAATGAGCCAGTCAGCATGCAGTGTAGCAACGATGAAACATAGAACTTTCCTCTAGTTCCTAAATGCTTCTTTCCGCCCCCCCCCACCCCCAATATCATGATCCCAATGGATGATCCCTTCAGGACCAGTGGTGAGAGTGGCAATACCAGGAGGGTGGAGGGAGGGTGGGGTGGAAAGGAGGAACCGATTACAAGGATGTACATATAGCCTCCTCCCTGGGGGACGGACAACAGAAAAGTGGGTGAAGGGAGACGTCGGACATTGTAAAATATAACAAAATAATAACTTATGAATCAAGGGTTCATGAGGGATGGGGGAACAGGGAGGGAGGGGAAAAATGAGAAGCTGATGCCAAGGCCCCAAGCAGAAAGCAGAATGTTTTGAGAATGGTGAGGGCAAGGAATGTACAAATGTGCTTTATACAGCTGATGTATGTATGGATTGTGATGAGTTGTATGAGCCCCTAATAAAATTATTTTTTTAAATAAAGAAAAAACAACACCCTTCCCACCCCCCATGCCATTGAGTTGGTTCCGACTTGTAGTGACCCAAGAGGACAAAGCAGAACTGCACCGCAGGGTTTCTGAGCTGTAATCTCAGAGAAGTGAACCTCCGCGTCTTTCTCCTGTAGAGGGCCTGGTGGGTTTCCACTGCTGACCTTTTGGTCAACAGCCCAGCACCTTAACCACAGTTCCACCAGGGCTACTGTTGTTAGCGATTGCTGAAGGGTGGCCTTCGTGGGGAGGGCAGGCGTACTGATGACATCTGGCTGCTGTTCTTGCAGAGTTGAAGCACTAGAGGTTCTACATCATTCGTGGTTGTTAGGGGCTGTTCAGGTGCTTCTGACCAAGTGACTTTACGGGCACCAGAACGAAGCCCTGCTGGTCCTGGGCCACGCTCCCAATTGCTATTCGTTTTGAGTTTACTGTTGCAGCCACAATGTGAATCCATCTTGTTGAGAGTCTTCCCTTTTTTTGGTGGTGGTGGTGGTAGTGGTGAATCTTCCTCTTTTTACACCCAGCATGATGGCTTGTCCAGAGGCTGATCTCTCCTGAGAACACGTCCAAAGTATGTGAGACAAACTCTCAGCATCCTCTCTTAAGGAACCTTCTGGTTATACTTCTTCCAAGACAGATTCGTTGGTTCTGGCAGTCCTTTCGATACCCTTTGACAGCACCAATGTCATAATTCAAGTGCATCGGCTTTCCTCACTCGTTATTCAGTGTTCACACGGACAGACTACAGTTGACTAAGGGTTAAGTGTACCTTGGTCCTCAACGTGAGATCTTTGAGAGCCTGGCTTTTTAGAGAGGTCTTGAGCCACAGATTTTTGCCCAGGGCAATATGTCCTTTGACCTCTTGAGTGCTGCTTCCATGAGCATTGATTGGGGACACAAGCCAGACAAAATCCTTGACAATGTCAAGATTTCCTTTGTCTATCGTGATACCGCCTATTGATCCAGCTGTGCAGATTTGGGTTTCCTTTACACTGATTTGCAATCCACATGGAAGGCTGCAGTCTTTGGTCTTCGCCAGCAAGTGCTTCAAGCCCTCTTTGCATTCAGCAAGCAAGGTTGTGCCATCTTACCATATTGTTGCGCCATATTGCAGGTTGTTAATAAGCCTCCCTCCAACCCTGATGTTACATGCTCCTTCGCGTAGTCCAGTTCCTTGGGTGAGTTGCTGAGCACACAGATCGAATAAGCCTGGTAAAAGGATGCAACCCTGACACGCAGATGTGTGTAAACCACACGATATTCCCTTGTTCTAATCAAAGGATTGCCTCTTAGAGATCCATGTACAGGTTCCAAACAAGCACAGCCAAGTGTTCGGAATTCCCATTCTTCACCATGTTATCCATAGTTTGTTAGGATCCTCATGGTCAGATGTCTTTGCATACTCAATAAAACAAAAACAAACATCTTTCTGATATTCTTTACTTTCAGCAAATATTCATCCGGCATCAGCAATCCCTTGTGCTGTGTCCTCTTCTGAATCCAGCTTGAGTTTCTGGCAGCTCCTTCTTGATGTACTTGAACTACCTTCAGCAACATCGTGCTCGAGTGTGATATGAATGACTAACATTTGATCATTTCCACTTTCTGTTTGGGCCACCTTTCTTTGGAATGGGCACAGATATGGATCTCTTCCAGTCAGTTGGTCCGGAAGCTGTTTTCCAAATGTCTGGGCAACGACAAGACTAGTGAGTGCTTCCCGTGCTTCGGTAGCTTATCAAAACATTTTGAATGTATTATGTCCATTCCTGGAGCCTTAGTTTTTCACTAAGGCCTTCAGTGCTGTTTGGACTTCTTCCTTCAATACCAGACATGGTTGAATGTTGACCGGGTCTTTTTGGGACAGTGACTTTGTGTCATCAACTTCATTGTCTTTTGATGCATCCTCCATTAAAGAAACAAGTTCAAACCTTGGGTCGCAATATTGAAGGTGTTTTTAGGCAAAATACCCAACAGTTAGTTCAGCTTGACGTATGTTGAATGCATTCTTCCCCTTTTGGCTTTCTAATTCTAGGTCTTTGCACACTTCATTTGAAGACTTTACTATGTCTTCTCAAGCTGCCTTTTGAAAAAATTTTTTGCTCAGCTATTTTGCCTCATCATCTCTTCTATTTGCTTCAGCGATTCTATGTTCAAGAGTAAGTTTCAGAGTCTCTTCAGACATCCACTGTGAGCCTCTCTCTCTTTAATGCCTTCTTAATGACCTTTGCTTTTTCATGTACGATGTTCGTGGTGTCATCCACAGTCGTGAGTGTTCAATGAATCAAATCCGCGATTGAAATGGTCTGTGACTTCAGGTGGGATATGCGCAACATTCTATTTCGACTCTGGTCAATCGCTGATGGGTGGGGAGAGGCGAATCCTCCTGCAACTGTTAGCTGCCCCTGAAGCTGAATCAGGAAGCTCATGACCTGGTGCCAATGGCCTTGTAGCACTGGTACAAAGCAGGTGAGGTGGAGAAGCTAACTCCAGCAGTCAGCTGCTTGGATCCAGGCCTTGGCCCCTTACCAGCTTAGCTTTTCTGCACTGTAAAATTTTCTTTCTGTCCAGAATGTCGGGCTTTTGTGTGCTACCAAGTTCAGGGTCAAGGGAGAACAAATGGTTCATAATGCATTGCCTCATGGAAGCCCTTTCACCCCTGCCTGAGTCCCCAATTCTTGCCATGGGGTTCCCCTGTTGGCCCACTTTCTGGTGTGTTTGTGAGCCAGGCACAAGTGGTGTGTGTGAGGAGTCTCCTCAGAGTGGAGGATGGCCAGCCGTCCTCCTCCGGAGGTCAGCCTTCAGATGCAGCAGGTGACCTCTTTGAACCCACAACTCAAATGCCCTTGCATTTCACCCACGTCATGGCTCTAGGGCTTGCCAGCTGTGGCCCTCGGAATCTCTTCTGTATACAGAAATGAATATTTCAATATTAAAGAAAAATCTATACCCTTTGTTCTCTTCTCTTACAACCATGGCAGGCATGGCTAAATAATCAGGATATTCTTTCTCAAGAATCCTTCTGTGTGTCCAGTGCTCTGAAAAGCCACTCCCAGTACCTGGAATTTGTCATTTGATATGAGAACCCTTTTTGCCCCTTCTGTTATAATATCGGTAGAGCATAATTCCTGGCACAGAGCAGATCCTGTGTCCATGTCAGTTAACCAATTAATCTCTGCTCCGTACAGGAATTCTTATCCAGGATCCTCAGCTTCTGCTTACTTGTCTCTCGGGACAGGGAGCCCACTACTATCCCAGCTGCCATTCCATCGCTGGACAGTTTATAGAGATTAGGAAGCCCTCCAATGGCCCTCCCCACACCTCCCTTCTCCCTCAGTGCTGGACTCTGTGGCACAGAGCCCCTTTCTGTCCTGGATTAGTTGTCCTTACAGATTTAGATGATTTATTTTTAGGAGTTAGATTTGAACCTCCGGATGAGTAAAAGCTTTCTCAGCTTGCGGGTAGTTGATCCCTGACTAGCGAAACAGCTTTAGCAGTTGATGGACCTGTTTGAGCATATAAGTGTGTGTGTGTGTTTGTGTGTGTGTGTGTGTGTGTGTGTGTGTGAGAGAGAGAGAGAGAGAGAGAGAAGAAAAAGGCTGAATGTATTTGGATGTCTCATAACATCGCAGGCAATGCTGCTCCTTATGTAATACAGCCTAAGAGATCTTCCAGGTATAAAGGCCACAATCACAACCCCATCATTAGCTGACTAAGACTGCTTATTCCAGGAGGGGGGAAGTGAATCGGTTTTTTGGATTTTTTTTTTTTTAGAGAGAAGAAGGACACGAAGTTACATAACCATTCACTTCTTTGAATTTAATGTACAATTCTAAATTTAGGAGCCAACAGATTGTAAACATGAGCCCTCATGATAGGAGATAGTGTTGGAGCCCCATGAAGCCAAGGGTCATGGTGGGGGTCTCTTTCCAGGGGACAGCTCAGGGTCTCATCTCAGGACCGGGAGAGAGCTGGTGAGGGGAACCAGTGCTGTTCTAGGGCAGTTCACGGCCTAGATCACTCGGACATGCAATTGGGAGGTGAAGAGCAGGCTGATGGGGGTAAGCTAGGGTAAAATGACTGGCAAGGCTGAGTAAGTCTAGATGTTGGCCTGTGTCCTGTTTGTGGCCTATTCTGACCATTTCCACGTGGATTTCCTCTCTGCTGGGCCTCCTCGCTTTTCTCTTTAAATGTCCTCTGGAGGGGCCTGGACCCGCCTGCTTGTACACTGCACGCGGCCAAGGGCACCTCACCCATGGCAGAGCCCGCACACCCACTAAGTGTGAAGACAGGGTTTTGTATCTGGCAGCACAGGGTGCGCTAACAAAATCACGGGTACAGCGCTTCTTTGGCAGATGGAATTCAAATGTCTTGAGCAAAGCAAGCCCTTCCACCCCACCCCACCCCCCTAATTTGCACCACGAACCAGCAGCAAATGTCCTGTAACTGCCCCGTTGTAGCTGCATCCGACCCTGAGTTCGAGCCAGAGTGTTCCCGTTCAGGGAGAAGCTGATGGAGCGCTGTGCTGAGTCACTTGCGATCTCCCACGCAGCTCCCTGCACGACGGAGAGCCCTCGAATGGCGCCTGTGGTGAAGGCACGTTCTGCATCGCAAAGAAGCCGCGCAGGAGTTGGGAAAGGTTACGACCATGTGGCGCTCAGACGTGATCGCACTGCGCCACGGTCAGTCCGTGCCACAGGCCCCTTCCCCTCCCCTCGCTGGCCCTTGGTTGGTCAGCTGTCAGAGGGCAATCAGGTGGGCCTGCTGCTCTGTCGACGCACACGGGAATGGGCAGCGTGGAGCCCGGCTCACAGGAAGGGCCCTGCACTTGCCTGACCTCCTCTCTCAAGGCTAGTTTTAACGGATCCCAGCAGTTTGGACCCTCGCCCGCTGCTTCGTGGCCCTTGAGCTGTGTCCTGACCCCGAGCGAGGGAGTGGAACTGTGCCACAGGATTTTCTTGGCGGCGATCTTTACAGAAGCAGTGCGCCAGGCCTTTTCTCTGTGAAGCTGCTGGCTGGTGCAGGCCACCGACTTAGAGGTTTACATCGGAGCCGCTGATGTCCCTCAGGCCTTGCTGTCTGGCCATAAGAAGGTGATGTTTTCTTAAAGTCACGTTGAAAAGTCCTGAGTACGTGTCCTACACACTAAGTACGAGCTTCTCCCTTGGGATTCCCCAACTCGCTCCACTCCACTCCTGGCTGTCCCTCTGCCTGGAATGTCCCAGCCTCCGCTCCTCCTGTGGCTGGATCCTGGTTGTCATCTAGGTCTCACCACAAATGGGATCAGCTCCTCAGCTTCCTGCCACCAACCTGTATTTGACTTTTCAGCCTAATCCTTATTGCTCCCTCACACTTCATTTATGCCATTACGTATTTTGTCTCTACCACTGCCATTTGAGCTCCACAGGGGCAGAGAGGTACATCTGTCCCGTTCACTGCTGTCCCCCCAAATCATTAAATACATGTGGATCTTCATATATGCCAGTACATGTGCGTGTGTCTACATTACACAGTATTTAACATGTGCACATATTCAGTTGTCGTGAAGTTGGTTCGGACCCAGGGAGATCTTGTGTGCATCGAGTCAGAACTGTGATCAGGTTTTCAGGGCTGCGACTTTTCTTCCAAGGTGCCACTGGGAGGATTTGAACTGCCAGCCTCCCGGGGAGTCGTTGAATATAACCATTTATGTCATTCGGTGACTATCCCAGACCACAAGCACACAAGTAGACAAACAAGTCCAGTGCCCGCGAGGCATCTCTGACGCAGAGGACCCTACAGGACAGCATCGGGCTGTTCCGTGGTGTCTCTGAGACCGTGAGTCTTCCTGGGAGCCGGCAGTTGCCTTTTTCTTCAGGACAGTAGTGGCCTTGAACCACCAACCGTGCAGTTAGTAGTCCAGTGCTTACCTCACCGCACCACCACGGTGCCCAATAAATATTTGTTGATGAATGAACATTTGTAAGGTGACTGAAAAGAAGTCCCTGAATCCCTGTATTCTTCATTCTCTCTCCCTCTGCTCTCTCTCTTGATACATGAACCCATATACAAAATGTGGTATAACTATGTAGTGGTTATTAAATGAAGTTCTAATGCACGCAGCTAGATAACAAACCTTGAAGACATTATGCCTAGTGACATAATTCAGATAAAAGGGGCAAATAGCGTATGATTCTGATACAAAATATATAGAATAGGAAAATGAACAGTGGCCAACATTTATTTGAGGTTATCAGGGGCGGGAGGGAAGGAGTCCTGGAGATGCGGGAATGAGCTGCTAACTGAAAGATTCGTGGTTTGAACCAAGCAATCACATTGCAGGAAAAGACATGTCTGTCTGCTCCTATAAAGGTGATAAGTCTTAGAGGGGAAGATCCTGGCAGGTCTGCAAGAGTTAAATGCAACCAATATAAATATGGTTATCATCACAATCCTGCAATGATGGTGATATCTATGAATAGAGTCTTGGCTGGACAGACTGGACAAGTGTGGGAGGAAGATTGGAGGATACCGCATGTATGTATATACATATATGACAGAGGATACTCATAAGTGTTGTAACCTTTGCTGCATGTACACCTATGAATGTAGTCAAGCACACAGAGGATAGAGTTAGAAAAACTTAACCACAAACAAACACCTTGATAAAATGAGTCACTGGACCTGGGGACTCAGGACCATAGTCCTGGGGTCACCAAGGTCACTTGGCACACACAATGACAACGCTCTACACCCTGCCTCGGTGAGTGGCCACTGGGTTGTCCAAGCTTGTGAGCAGCCTTCTAAGGTTGCTCCCCCTCTGGAGGAAAGAAAGCCTACAGGCCCATGAAAACCAGTGAACTGCACGGACACCGGTCTCCACCACTCTGAAGGCAGAACTAGATGTGCCTGACGATCAAATACTCTCAAAAGGACCATGTTAGACAGCCCTGCAGAGAGTGGGGGGAAGACTGTGGAACACTCGTTATAAAGACCAGGCTCACTGGGAGGGCAGAGGCTGGCAGGACGCCGAGACTATGACCGTCCTCCCTCTTCAAATCTGTCACAGAACGAACACTAATGTTAGATAATGAACCATGCATCATCAAAAGATAGCATGTACCCAAGGATAAGAGAGTTTAGAAAGAGGGAGGAATCGAACCAGGAAACTCTGGGAGGAAGTGGGATAAGTGCTGATATTTTGAGGTGACTGCAATAGATGAGTTGAAATAAAATGTGGGTGAATAGTTGGATGTGATACTAGCGATCTACTCTGTGCCTTTAATTCGCAATGACAAGCTTAAAAAAACAGCATAGCATTAATAAAAAAAAAACTGGGAATGAGGGGGGGGCAGAGTGGAGCCCCAAAGCCCATCAGTAATCAATTGGACCCCGCCCGTCAGAATAGCCACAAGGAAGAGAAGAGCCAGTCAGGGTGCAGTATAGCACTGATGAAACATACAACCTTCATCTAATTCTTTAATGCCCCCCACACACAAACATACACGCTACCATGACCCCAATTCTATCTTACAAATCTGGCTAGACCAGAACATGTACACTGGTACAGATAAGAGCTCGCAACACAGAGAATCCAGAACTGGTAAACCCCTCAAGACCAATAAGGGGAGCAGCAATACTAGGAGGGTAAGGTGGGGAGGAGGAGTAAAGGGGAACCGATCACAATGATCGAAGTATGGCCCCCATCCCAGGAGGGCAGACAACAGAAAAGTGGGTGAAATGAGAGAGCAGTCGGTGTAAAACATGAAAAAAAGAGAAGAATTTATAAATTATTAAAGGGGCATGGGGGAGGGAAAGGGAAAAATGAGGAGCTGATGCCAGTGGCTCAAGTAGAAAGAAAATGTTTTGAAAAAGATCATGACCACATATGTACATTGAGTTTCTGTTAAGGGTGGTGGAAACAATTCGGAAACGGCAGGTGATGACGGTTGAACAACATGATGAATGTAATTAATGTCACAGAACTGCACATGGAAATAACTGAATCCTGTAGTCCCTTCCTCCATGGCAAATGCTTTCTTATTGTATTTTTATTACACTATTTTAAAACTATAAAAGTAAGCCAATGACCATGGAAGGGAAAGGTTGGGAAAAAAAGGAGAGAAAAATACACAAATCCTTAACAATAGTTGTATGAGATAGTGGGATTGTGGGCAATTCTCTTTGTTATCTCTACCTTTTTTTTATGGCTGCCATGTTTGTACAATAAAAAATTAATTCAAAAAAGAGTTCAAGACATTTTCAGGTGGCTCACGCAAATCCAACGCCATGGTAGCAGCAGTCAAAAAGTCAACCAACATTTGGCATTGGGTGAATCTACTGCTAATAGTGTTTTTTTTATTATTTAATACTTTTATTGGGGCTCTTACATCTCTTATCACAATCCATACATTCCTCCAGTGTGTCAAAACCTTTGCACACATGCTGCCATCAACATTTTCAAAGCATTCTCTTCCCACTTGAGCCCCTGATATCAGCTCCCCATTTCTTCCCCCTCCCTCCCCAGCTCGCCCTCCTTCATGAACTCTTGAGACGTTATAGATTGTCATTTTCATATCTTACATAGTCCTCTGTCACCCCTCATCCACTTTTCCATTGTTCGTCCTCATGAGAGGGGGTTGTAGGTTGATATTTGGGATCGATTCCCCCTCTCTCCCCCACCCTCCCCGGATCCCCCTGGTAAGTGCTGCAGAGCAGCCCCGTGCCTGCTAAGTGTGCCTCTTCTGGTCACAGGCTCTGGGACCACTTTTCCCTGTGAGTCTGGGGCAGAGAAGGTGGAGGGAGGGACTATCAGGCTTCTGTTTGGAGTGCTTGCCAACAAGATTCACGGTGCGTTGAGTGTCTGCGGGTTGAGGTGTGCAGCAGAGTGGAATAGCCTTCAGGCATCGATTAGCTGCCCTGGAAGACGTTTGTAACATATCCAGACTAAATAACTAAGCATGTCTCACCTGCATGGTGACCTGTTACATTCCTCAATAAGCCTTGAATCATGAAGATTGTCTGTGAGTTCTATGTGGCCATGGGCAGTAAACGATCAAACGCAGTAGCTGAAAAAGGAGAGTACTGTTTCTTGACTGTAATGCTTATACAATAAGACAGTAATTTTAAAAGAGTTAATCCTTGTCCTGGAAAATTTTGTGTAGGATTGGTGTCAGCCATTCTCTGAATGGTTGGTAGAATTCTCCCGTGAAGCCATGAGGACCGGGGCTCTTTTCAGTACGGAGTTTCTTGCTGACCTTGTCTCATTAGCCCAGGGTCTTTTGCCAAGGGTCTATTTGAGGTCTTTTTTTTTTTTGAGTTGCAATAAAGAAAGATTCTTTTGTTTTTCCCAGCAGAATTATACATTTACTCCCTCAATTACTAAACATTCTTTTTTTAATGGACCCATTTACATCATCACCCCGCTCTACTTCTATGCGCCCCCTCCCCCTAAAAACCCTTATTCCATTTGCTGACTCTCCAGGTTAATCAGCCCTAGATTGCATATGCCAAGTTCTTGATGTCCATCTACGTTAATTTGGGGAGAGAGTGATTTTCTAGTTATTTGTCCATGTCATCCAAGATGATTGAATATGCTGGAGTACAGTCGTATATAGTACTGCATTGTTAACCTTTTTATTTCATTAGTGTCCGCTGTGACTTCCCTGTTTCATCCCTAATTCTAGATATTATCGTCTGCTCCCTCTTTTCCTTCGTTAAGTATCCTAGTGGTTTGTTGATCCTTGCAAAGAGCTCACTCTTTGGTTTGTTGATATGTTTTGTCCCATTGCTTTTCTGTTTTCCAACTCATTTTTTCTGCTCTAATTTTTATGGTGTTTTCTTTTGCTGTTGGAAGGATTATGGTGTCGACTCTGTTCTAATTGTTGTCTTGTGTTACGGTGCTGAACATGATTTTCATTTTATCCTTAACAAGATGGATTGCCACAGTGGCTGCAACAATGAGCTCAGATGTTTTGTTCTGTTGTACAGCGGGTCACTGTGAGTCAGAAGTAAGAGCTGGTCTGTAACAGGACATCTGAAAAAATCTGATGGAAGTTTGTACATACATATATTGGTTGCTGTTAAGTGCCACAGAGTCTAAGCCAATTCATAGAGACTTTATGAACAACAATAACAACAACAAACGTCGCCCAGTCCTGCACACCATCCTGACAACTCTTCCTATGCCCGAACCCATTGTCATAGTCACTGTGTCAATCCATCTTGTCAAGGACACACACACGCACACATATTATAGTCATATATCCTCAGTGACATGATTTGTTAAGCTCTGGGTTGCTAACTTCAAGGTTGGCAGTTAAAAGCCACAGACAGAGGGGAAAAGGTAAAGCTATCGGCTCTCCTCTGGAAAGATGTGAAGCCTTATAAAGGTTTGCTATGAGTTGAAATCGACTTGATAGCAGTGGATTGGGTTGGTTTGGGTACATACACACACACACACACACACACACACACACACACACTTCAATTACAAGTTGTGAAGCTGGAAGAAACGTTTCTGAAAAGCTATAACAAAAACTTTACCCAACATGCCAAGTTAGAGTGACGTCTGTGGACTCCATCAAGGATCCCAGATCCAGGTCCTTTGATCCCTGTGGCCCCCAGCCACCGCCCTCTGCTGCAGGCAAGTGGCAGTAGCCTCCTCACTCTGGCCTTTGGCCTGCCCCACAGTTGGCACACGACTGCCCGGCTGCCCCTGTGATTGTGGCAAGCTCCTTTGGTGATGGTGACTTGGGGGATGCAGATGACTGAATTATTTTTTAATTCTCTATAAACAGAATTAGATCCTCTCATCAATAAAAGTGATCAATGATCTTGCCATTGAAAACTATTGAATAAAAACATAAACATTTTGTCCGACCATTGATTAGTAAAAAGAATGTGTTCTTTTTCCAGGATATGTGGCGTTTGTGACACCAACTTCCCAAAATTAGTACCTCTCTGTGTGTGTGTTTTCCTCACTTCTAAATATCACACTTGTACCTGGGTTTCATTTCTTTTCTTTTCAGACTCACAAGGTCCCTGCAGACAACAGAACCCAACCCTGCCGGCCCTGCACCGCCCTCAGGATTGTTCCCATGTCTGAACCATTGTTCAGCCACGGAGTCAGCCCATCTCATTAGGGCCTTCCTCTGTTTCCACTCACAGCGACCCTAGATTTTTCTTAAGGGGACCCTCAAACTGGAGGTTTGCTTTAGTCTCCACAAGGACACGGAATTTCCAAACACACCCTATCTTCTTTTATTTTTTTAAACGTGTTTTTCTTTGTACATATCAATTAAACCAGTTGACATGGAGCCCATTCTGACCCCTGTCTACACCAAGTCTATCAGAGCAGTACAGTGGGCCGTACAATTTTCAAAGACTGACCTTTCAGAGCTAGATCGCCAGGCCTTTCCTAAGAGGCACGTGTGGGCGGGCACTAATCCCCAATTTTCTGGTTGGCATCGGATTCAAGGGCTCCACATCAAAGAAGTTTGCCACACTCACGGGGCAGTGGGCAGCAGGGCAAAGGTCAGAGAGGGGGGCCACTGCAATATGCCTTCAGCAGAGGATGGTGGCTGGGGACCATGATGGGGCCATGGGCCTGGGATCTGATTTAGAGTCAATCGGAGTTGCTGACGTCTTGGAGGGGAAGAGTGGGGAAGCATGCTTTGCTTGGTCTGATTTGGGGTGGGGGGTGTCAGGGTGCTGGGACCACTGCAGCAGGTGGAAGGAAAGCACCCTCACCCGCTGGAGGGCCGGTATCCGCCCTGTCTGCGTCGGTCGTTCATTCGGCCTGGGGACGCCAACCCCAGGCAGCTGCCCACGCAAAGCGGCGAGTCCGCCCAGGAAGTTCATGGTCTGCGCTGGAGCCTTGACCTTGGCGGACTCCAGGGGCCCCCGCACGTGGCCTCCAGGCCCTCCTTCCCGCCGTGCCAGGGCGGGGGGCCTGCAGGCTGCAGTTTTGCCTTCCTCCACCACTGCTTTGCTCTGGGGCGTCCCCTTTCGCAGTGCCCGCATGCGAATACTGGGCTTTCCGGGAATGCTTGGGAGGGCTGGTTGAGCGTGGCCGGCTTTTCCAGGGCGACAGCAGCCGCAGCAGCAGGCAGGAGACAGTGAAACCTGCGAGAGTCAGACGTGTCTCAGGTGGAAACCTGGCGGAGAAGGAACTTTCAAAGGTGTTCTGCTACTCGAGCCTGAAAGGCCGCCCCTGTCCAGGCAGAAACGCATGACCTCGGCAGCGTCTAAGCCAGCGCTGTGGACGCTGTGGAGGCCTGGCTCTCGCGGATCTCACGGTGCCCCTCATGAACGGCCAGCCTCTGTGGAGCAGGTGCGCGCGCATGCTGCCAAGCACTGTTGTCAACCTCCTGAAGTCATTCATTTCAGCCTCCCTATCTCCCCCAGATGTCCAGCCTTCTGCATCGCCCCCATTTTACAGATGGCGTACTGAAGGCAGAGAAGTCCAGGATCTTGATTCTTGTCAGTACTGATCTCTGTAAGACAAGGGGAGGATCAATAGTAGGGGTGATCAGGAGGCGTTGGTTCACTGGGTGCTGTAAGCAGTTCATGTGCGCACCTGCGAGCCAACTGAAGAGTTGGGGGTCTGAGTGATCAGAGCTGCCCTGGACACCACCCCTGGCAACCTATGTCCCCCCAACCAGCCCTTGTGACACACAGTTCCGCTCTGACACATAACGGGGTCCCCGTGAGTCAGTCAACTTGACTGGCTTAGGGCTTACTGACAACCTGCTAGGGTTAAGCAACAGGCGCACTGAACCTCGACATTCATCGGAGGAAGGGTGACTTTTGGAGTCTCCGTTTTTGCAGAGGAAGACTCAGCAGATGAAGTGACTTGCCTGTGAGGACAGTTGGGCAAGGGGCAGAGCGGCTTTCTAACCCGCAGTCGTGTGCACTACTGGCCCTTCCCAAGGGGTCTCTAGCCTATCACTGGGCATCTCCCTGCCAATCCTAAGGTGGGCAAGCATGAACACTGCTTGGAACTACTCGATGATGGTTCCCACCTCAAGGCTCATCTAGGGCAGTGGCTGTTACACCCAAGGACAGTCATCTAGGCAGGGGAGGGACAGGGCTGAAACGGTGGCTTGGACCGCCCCACCTCCTCACTTACCTCACTTCCGAGTCGGCTTCCAGCCCTAAGGCTCAGATGAAGGTACCAGAAAAGTCATCACTAATAAATGTCCCTTTCATAAGTTCCGGCCTGGTCATTTTGCTAGGTGATACCTGTGTCTTTCCTTTCCTGCCAGGTGCCTAGTCATCTGCCTGCTCTCCATCCATGGTTCTACCAGTCCGACTCTTCCTGAACTCTGGAGGCTTGGACCTCTTCAGAGAGGTAGACACCTTGCCCACCTTCCAGATACCTGCCAATTTTGGCCCAACTGACTCTGGAAGTTCTTCTCAACCCCCCATTCCATGTAGATCCCTGGCTCCAGAACCAGGCTAGAGCATCCTTGGAGACTATCATAAACCTTGGCCATCAAACCCTGCATAGTTAAAAGCAAGTTTAAGAGTCGCTTCTGACGTGCACCTTGACCTTTCTTTCCTGTCTTTTAAAGGACCTTTTACTTTCTTCGTGTCTGATGTTCTTGATGCCATCCCCCGGACAGCTCATCAGGGCCCCGCCATTCATGTCAGTGCATCACACCTGCTCTTGAGATCCAGGTGGCATATCTCAAGGTCTTAGTTTGGCTCTTGTGGAGACTTGTTTTTTTGTTGTTTTTTTCCAGCTTCACCTTAAACTTACACATGAGCAATTGATTGTTTCACGGTCATCTATATCAAGATGTGGAAGATAACTATGTGGCTAACTGACCGGAAGCGATCCATATTTATTGATATTGAGCTTCTCCATGGTCTCTTCCCCCAAATGTAGTCAATTTGGTTTCTGTGTATTTCATCTGGAGAAGCTCACATATATAGTCACCTTTGGTGTTGCTGACAACAGGTAATGCGTTATCTGCTTCTGAAATCAGAGTACCCATCTTTTGTATTTCTATTCAACATTTTTGTATGTTTTCTCATTTACACTTTTTTATCCATTTGCTCTTGTAGTGCTTTCTTGAATTCTTCCGATTTAATTTTTGTGGCTTAGTTGTTTTCACCGATCTTTCTCTCAGTCCACTGAAGGAGTTGAAATACTCTCCTGTGGAATTCCTTAACAGGCAGTCCCCATGTGTCTTCTTCCTGAGAAAGGGCTCTGGCTCTGTTTATTCGTCTCTGTGGGAGCTACTGTGGCTAGTTTTTCAAGTGAACTGAGGCTGTCTGTTGCCTCCAAGACATTGGAGTGTGGTTACATTTACTTGATCATTAGAGTCAGACCCTAGCCACTCACCACCTGTCTCCTGGTGGGTGTAACAAAGAATGTGCATGTTTGTGCAGCACACTTGAGGATCCGTCTGGTTGGTGTTTTTGACGGTCTATCAAGGATCCTAAGTTTTCAGCGACTACTTCCTTCGAAGTGGGCAGCTGATGTCTCCATTGTAAAATCCGTTCTTAGTCTGAAAGCGCCATTGAAACCGTCCACTGTGGGTGACCCTGCTGGCATTTTAAATAGCAGGGACACAGCTTCCAGCATCCCAGCAACACACAAGCCTCCACCATACAACAACCTGACAGACAACTGGTGGTAGAGGGGCAGCGAAAGAGAGGAAGGACCTCAATTAATGGATGGACACAGTGGCTGCCACACTGCATTCAAGCAGAGGATGGTGGAGGTCTTGCTGCCTTTTGTTCTGTTGTGAGTGTGGTCGCTATGCATAGGAGGCAACTCGGTGGCGCTGGACAATGACAACCACAGCAACCTCAGTGATCAAGGAGTGCAGGAATGCAGTGTCCCTCACCTAGCAGATGAACTGTGGGAGGTGTGCATATGGCTGAGCCAGGTGGGCTGGCTTGCTTCCATTGAGTGGGGCATGAAAAGGGGTGGGGTGAGAAACATCCATTAAAAAGAAGAGGAAGCAGGGGAAGCAGGCAAGCCACGGTAGGAAAAAAGTAATTTAATCACTGAAGAGTGAAAACAAGATAGGGAAAAAAAAGATAAAAAGGAGAAGCAGAGAAAGGATTTAAAAAACTGAGAAGGGAAAGAAAAGGAACAAGTAAATTAAATAAAACAAACAAATAAAGGAACCATGAGGGACACAGGGCACCCAGTATGCCTTGGCCTCATCGGCCAACTAAAGAATTCGTATGGTGGGGTGGGAGGGGTGCTACACTGGTCCTAGGCGGAGTTTCTTAGGACTCTATGTTGCCTGAAGTCAGGACATCTGATCTGGAAGTAGTTCGTGCTGGCTCAGATGATGGAGGAGGTCAAGGTGCTTGTTCCCAGAAGGAATTCAGATCCAGAAGGCAACTGGGGGGCAGGGTAGCTGGTTTGGGAAGGAGTTCTTGTCCATCCAGGGTGACCAGGGCCCGGCACTGCGTGTTCTGATGTCTGGTGAGGGAGCGTGCATGGCCCCGGATGCAGTGCAATTGCACGCATCCCAGCAGAGTGGGGGTTTTTGCCATTGGAAATCCACGTCTGGAAGTTCCTGCTGCGAGTGGGGTGCGTATTTCCTTCTATGCATTTCCTCCTGTGCAGCACGGATTGAGCGCCTCCTGTACACCTGGCTGCCCCTCAGATTTCACCCTCACAGCCCCCCTATGAGGTAGGCATGGTATGTATCTCCATTACACAGCTCCCCGAGGCGCAGAGAGATAGAACGTACTTTGCCCAAAGTCGCAGAGACAGCATCAGAATCATCTTTCTGGCTCGGCTGAAATCCCTGCACCTGGAAAAGTAGAAAGCATCTTGGTGTGTGAAATCCTCTCCCGCACTCCTCCCTTGGGGATGGAGACCCCAAGCCAGCATGGGAAGGGCCTCAGGCAACAGCTGCCTGGTGCCTGGACCTCCTAAGTAGAAGGGGAGGTCTCACCAGCCTTCAGCATATGACCACTTACTTCCCACGAGGCCCAGGTGCTCGAAGATAAGGTGATGGCCTTGCCCCCCTCCCCCGAGCTCTGTAACCCAGTAACCCTGATCACAGTAACTCTGTCGTGCAGTTGCTCAAGGAGAAATGGCACATTTTACATACGAGGGAAATTGACACTCAGAGATGTGACCAGGGTCCGTCGGGGTGGGGATTAGGGGTGCGGGAGCCATCTTTAACTCCCTTGGCCCACCCATTTCAAGAAAAGAATCCTTTGTACAGTTGGTGTGTTGAAACATTTGTGTATATACTTGTTTCTTAATGGTTTGCATTCACACAGTAACCAAAGGTTAAGGAGACTTAAAGCATATAAAGAGAAAGCCAATCTCCTCCTCGTCCCTGTCCCTAGACGCCAGGCCTCTGCCCAGAGGAAGCGACTGTCACCAAGTTCTTGTGTATCCTTCTGAAAACATTCTATATGCGCCATCAACTAGCTACGAACCCACCCTATGCCCCCTCCTTCCTTCAGAATCCCCCCGCCCCCCACACACACACCTACCTGGGAGCAGAGATGTTGAAGGAAGGAGGGGGCGGAGGATGTTTTGTAAGGGTTGTAGGTTGCTTCCGAGGTGTGTTGTAACCGATGCCGTAAGGTGGGTGGTGCGAAAGAACACACATCCCTTTGTACAGCTCTGAAGGCTAGAAGTCCAAACTCAGCTGTTTGCTCTGCTCCTTCCTTCAGAGGGTGCTGAAGGAGACGTTGTGTCCTGCACTCTCCTGGCGTCTAGTGGCTGCCAGCCAGGCCCAAACCTTCCTTTGGTGCTCAGAGTGGGATCCTCCCAGGGTGCCTTTCTTCTGTGTCCACACTCTCCATTTGTAAAGCTCCAGACCACTCTGAAGGGATCAGGCTTAGGACCCCCACCCTATTCGGGTTGACTGTGTTAATGGATCTAATAGCATCTGCAAAGAAAGGCCTTATATTCCGCCCCCGCCACCCGCATCTCCCCGCCACCCGCCCAAGACCACATTCACAGAAACAGGGTTAGGGCTTCAACTTATCTCTCCGAGGGACATCATTCAGTCCATAACAAGACATCTCCCCTCTTATCTGGCTTCTTCCCACAGGCTCTGGATCGCATCTCAGCCCCATTAAATACACACCCTGCTGGAGGGAGACATCGGTCTGTGTAAGCCATGAAAAAATAACAATAATTTATTAAATGATCAAGGGTTCATGAGAGAGGGGAAAAATAAGAAGGGCCCAAGTAGAAAATGTTTTGAGAATGATGATGGCAGCAAATGCACAGATGTGCTTGACACGATGGACGGACGGATGGACTGTGATAAGCGGTGTACGAGCCCCCAATAAACTGATTTAAAAAGCACACACCCTGCCCCACCAGACACTCTGCTCCAGTCCTATAGCTATGAGCCTTTCGTTCCCCTGCCTCGAAGTGGCCTTTCTCACCCCTTTCCACCCAGCTTGCTCCTCATCACCCTTCACACCCAGGTGGGGCACCCTATTCTCCAGAGCTTTCTCTGATCTGGGCACATCCTCTGGGCGCCCTGAGCTACCTGAACCTCTTCCCGTGTGCTGCCCTAATTTCTGATTCAGCACAAACGCTTGGCCTTCTGGGGTGAGGGACGCGTCTGATCCCGCTCTGTGCCCCCAGCTCAGAGCTCAGGTTTTGACCAGGGAAGAACTAGCACTCCTGCTGATTCAGGCCAAGCGTGGCCCCCAAACCCTCTACCCTCCCCACTTGTTCCCCTAACCCAGCCACTGTTCAGTCTCAGCTGTCCTGACCTGGCTGCCCGCCCTGAAACCCTACCCCACTCCTGTCATCTTAGCCAAAGTCCCTGCTATCAAAACCCACCTCAGGCCCTGCTTGGACTGGGGTTGATGAAATCAATCAGACTTAAAAATCAGCTAGATATTGTCACTGTGTGATGCTGAACGGGTCCCTTTGTCTGTCTGTGTGCCCTTCTCTTCCTCCTCCGGCGTCTGATGTCCGTGGCTTATGGCAGGAATGAGAAGGAGCTGGCCGGTCTGTGTTGTCCACCTGGGACCGTGGGCTCCCTGAGGAGCTGCATTGATCTCAGGGACCCCCACTCCTCAGGGCCCAGCCAACAAGAGCTGGTCAACTAAACTATATCCACTTTGGAGAGAGGTGTGGTTCAACTCTGGGGTTCCCCAGCGCCATGCCCACCTGCATCCCGCCATGACCCAGGTGGCAGCTGAGGCCAGGAAGGAAGATTAAGGACAGGCTTGGTCATCAACTTTCACAAGTCCCCTCCCAGACAGTCTTCGAGGTTACGGGCCCATCCCAAACCAAACCATCAGTACACTCCGGGGCCAGCCCTCGACCCTGGACTTGTGCTCAGCCCTGGCACAGCCTCCCAGTGCTTACTGCGTGATTGTGTTGTGGTGCTGACCTCTGTGAGTGGCAGAGGCGAGACTAGAATCCAAGTCTGGAGGTGCCTCTCCTGGTTCTTCCCATGTTTTCAGCATGTCTGTTGATTGGTCATGAATGGACAGAAGCATAGTCTCTCGGTTTCTCTGTGTCTCTTTTCTCTCTCTGTCTCTATCTCTTCCTTGGTCTGCCTTTACCTCTCTCTCTCCCCCTCTATCTCTCTTTATGTCTCTCTCTCTCTACCTTGTCCTTCTTTCCTTCCTACCTTACTTCCTTTTAAAAATGTATTATTAATCGGGAATTTATATATATGTACCTATATCTTATCATTCCATAGTTCAATCACATCAAGCAATATTGTACAATTGGTACCACAGTTTCCAAATGCCTTTTCCTTCCTGGACTCGTTGACATTGTCTCCCTTTTAACCCCAACCTCCCCACCACCACTCCCCGCTCCCACCTGAGTCTTTATTCTACTTGCTGTCCCTATAGGTTCATCGATCTTGGGTTTAATATACCGAAAGACAGAAAAACATCCAACACACCGTCAAGAGGTTGACTCCCAAATCAAACAAAACCAAAATACAGAAAATGTTGAAAGCCAGATCAGGTCCAGCGTGCATCAGAGTGGGGATGAACGGACACAGTGTTAACTGTTCACCTCAGGTTTAGCCCTTTGATCTTACGTACTCCTCTCTCCAATGTACTCTCCTCCTTTCTAGCTCTGTCTCTCCTGCTCGCCTTCTCTCTCTGTTTCTGTCCCTTTCTCCGTGCCTCTGCCTCCCCTCCTTGTTTCTCTCCGTCTCTCCATATCCCTGTCGCTATCTCTCCCTCTTTCTCTCTCTCTCTTGGCTTTTCCTCCATTCTCAATGGGTTTAAATGCTGATTGTGAAACAGCAACGGTTGTGGGAGGAACAGGACATGGAGTGCCCAGCAGGGAACACCAGGCACTGAATCAAAGGCAGGAGCTGAAAAATTGTTGGCACCTCAGCTCTGTGGTGCCCCTTCATATTGTGGAGTTGCTTAGAGACCAGCGAGGTAGGTGCCCAGCCTCCCCTCAAGAGCAGCTGAGTATTTACTGTAGCGCTAGGGTGTAACTCTCAATGCACTGTTTACGAATGGAAAGTGGCCAGAAGGGAAAATTACAGCCTTGTTGGTGTCCTGCTGTCCGTCTGTCATTGGTTTCTCCATGCCTTAGGACTGGCTGAGGGCTCTGAGAGCCAGGGACATGGTCTTAGCATTGCATTGCTTCTGGGCACCAGGAAGGGGGAGGTGAGGGTGTCCTTGAGCTTGCAGCCAACACTCACAACCTTGGACACTCAGTGATGTGGGTTTGTGTCTGGGGTGTCCTGAGGGAGGGTGCTGAGGGGCCCTGCCGCACATGAGGCTTTAGTCCTCTCGTCCTGCACACCAGGAACAGGGGTGATTGCTTGTTTGGGTTGTGGCTCTGTGCCTTATTCAATCCCTGCGCCTAGCTGTACCTCAGTTACCGCCTTGGGGAAATGGAGGCAATACTTATGATTATTTTAAACAATTCTGTGGATCAAGATTAAGATGGAATGCCGAAGGTTCAAGTGGGGTTATTCCTGAAGCTCTTAAGGTTTTAGGCAAACCAAACCATTTGTGTCTTCCAGATCCAAGAAGTTAGGATCATTTTTAATTTCGTGTTGCAGACTGGATGGAATTAAAACAGGAGATCACAAGTCTTCCGAAGAAAAGACATCCAGGAAAGAGAAAAGAAGCTTTCGAAAGAGGAAATGCCGAGCCATGCAGTCATTCATCCCAGGTGGATGCGTATGATGGACCGGGCTTCTTGCAATCTGGAGCTCGCCCTTGTGCTTTCCTGACGCTGCCCCGTGAAGAGCAGACTGTTTCATTTTAATGAAGTCCAAATGTAGCTTTTCCTTCTTTCCTAGCTAGAGGGCCTTCTGTGCTGCCTCACACATCTTCGCCTCAAATAAATTAACCCTTGCCTCCCCAAAGCCAAGAAGATCGCCTCCCGCATTTCACCCTAAAACCTGTGATGGACTTCAAATCATTGCTTGCCCGTGGCATTCCCTGCGTGGTGCAAGTAGTTAATAGGCTAACCAAGGCACCCAGAGGTAGCACAGCGGTCAGTCCCTCCCATCGACTTCTGGAAATTCGGCCCTGACAAGCCATCACGACTCCTGCTCTACTCAGCACGCATAACGGAGCCAACTCCGTGACAGCTAGTCTATGGAGCGAGGTAAAGGAGCAGTCCAAATTGCGAAGGATCACCAACTGGATAGCTTGCAAGCACATAGATTTACTGTCTCATAGTTTTTGAACCAAAAGTCCCAAGCCAAGGTGTGGGCGGGGCTAAAACGACTATAGGGGGAGACCCGTTCTTGTCTTTCTCTGTTTGTGATAGCCCCAAATGTTCTCTTGTCGAGAAAAACTGAGTCAAGAAAACCACTCTATTACATGGGCTTTATTCAGGCCAGAGATTTGAGAATTGGGTAGCACCGTCGAACCACATACAGAAAGGTACTCTGGTGAATACTGATGGTGAGTGGCTTTTTATTGATAGAGCATGGAGGCAAAGATGCGTACTTCTGGTTGGTTTGTACAGTTTACCATTAAAACCTTGTCAGGATTTTTTCAGTCAGTGGAGGTGGAAGTGCTATCGGAATCTCATAAGTCAACTAGGGGCCTGGTTTTTCAGGAAAGCCCAGCTTAAAATTTCTCAAAGAGATATTAGGGTGTTGTCCATTGTAGTATTTACATAATTTATTGTCAGTCTGAGACTTAATAGAGAAGGGTCAATCAGGTCGCAGCTTAATGACCTCTTTGGAGCCACTAAGGAGATAAATAGCTCCCCGGACACACGCACACACTCCCTGTGAGACATTCCTGCTGAAAAGACACATGGAGCTATGTTAGAGCTTGGGAGCTGAAGGAGCCACATGGAGACCCCTACCAGCGCTGAGATGCTTCCACTGCCACTGGATCCATAAGACTTTCCACCCACTGGCCTGTGGTCTTCCTGAATTCAGCATCTGAAGTGGAATATATTGATTGGTATCAGACATATGGGCGCATACTAGACTTATGGACTTGATCTGGACTGGACTGGGATGTTTTCTCAATCTTCAAATGCTCTTGTAGATACACAAGAGTCTCTTTCTATACATATATGAGTGTCGATGAATTTGTTTCTCTAGTCGACCCAGGCTGACACATCCAATCACAACTCTGGAATACCACTTTGTCCAACACGTGACTCCATTTATATTTCTGTGAACACTCAGCTTACAGCTGTAGCATAAACATGTCCTCACACAGGTAACATGGCTGTTGTCCCTCTCCCTCTCCTCTCTTATACAGACCCAGTCTTTTTTTCTTTTTTAAAAACTGTTTTATTAGGGGTTCATACAACTCTTATCACAATCCATACATACATCAATTGTGTAAAGCACATCTGTACATTCATTGCCCTTATCATTCTCAAAACATTTGCTCTCCACTCCCTCATACACCCTTGATAATTTATAAAGTATTATTTTGTCATATCTTGTCCTGTCCGACATCTCTGCTCACCTACTCTTCTGTTGTCTGTCCCCCAGGGAGGAGGTCACATGTAGATTCTTGTAATCGATTCCCCCTTTCCAGCCCATCCTCCCTCCACCCTCCAAGTATCACCACTCACACCACTGGTCCTGAAGGGATCATCCACCTTGAATTCTAGTTCCTGTGTTTCCAGTTCCTATCTGTACCAGTGTAAATCCTCTGGTCTAGCCATATTTGTAAGGTAGACTTGGGATCATGATAATGGGGGAGGAGGAAGCATTTCGGAACTAGAGGAAAGTTGTTTGTTTCATCGTTGCTACGTCACACCCTGGCTGACTCATCTCCTCCCCGAGACCCTTCTGTAAGGGGATGTCCAGTGGCCTACAAATGGGCTTTGGGTCTCCACTCCGCACTCCATCTCTCATTCACTATGATGTGATTTTTGTTCTGATGATGCCTGATACCTGATCCCTTCGACACCTCATGATCACACAGGCTGGTGTGCTTCTTCCATGTGGGCTTTGCTGCTTCTGAGCTAGATGACCACTTGTTTACCTTCAAGCCTTTAAGACCCCAGATGCTAAATCTTTTGGTAGCTGGGCACCATCAGCTTTCTTCGTCACATTTGCTTATGCGCTCATTTATCTTCAATGATCAGACCCAGTCTTACTGGATTCAGATCTCCCATTTACTCAACTGATCACATCTTCAAAGACCTTATTTCCAAATAAGGGTCAGGGTTAAGGCATTAATATATCTTTGTGCTGGGTGGCTAGTTTAGCCCATAACTGGGGCCAAGGCTCAGGGTTGTCCACGTGGTTCAACCATTCCAGTACAATTTTGTGACTGTCATTCCTCACCCTGCGGCATGACAGAAGTACCTTTGGGGGCATATCTGTGCAGCAAAATATGACACAGCAATAAAAACAAGCTACTGCCTCACGTGGCAGCCCAAGTGGAGCTTAACGGCCTTATGTTAAAGAATCAATTCCAGAGAGTCAACATAGATTGGATTATATCAAGTCCCAGTAATGCCAAATGAGTTCATTGGGACAGAGGCCAAGATACAAGTGGGAGTGGGTAGAGGACTGCCTGCAAAGGGGCACACAGAAACGTCTAGGATGCTGGGGATATTCTTGACCTTGATCTGGGTGAGCAGTGGTTACCTGGGTGGATGCAAATGAAAGCAGCACTGAGCTATGCTATGAAGATCACATGCTCGAATATTCTACTGTTCGTATGTTATACGCCAAGTTAAAAGAATGTTCGTTCGGGGAGCCATGAGAGGAAGGAAAATTCACACACAGGATGTCTGTTGAGGGTACTCTAAAGAGGCTTTTTGGAGATAATAGCTGAGAAGAAGGAAATAGCCCCTGATATGGGCCCTGATGCTTCCTGTTGGATACATGCAACCCCGAAGAAAACCAACCTTGGTTGAGGTCATTTCGAAACCAGGATAAAGGGAGACAAGACAAGGCCACTACATAATTTTGTCTACATCTAGACATAAGAAGGTCACCGTGACATAATAACACCCCTGCACAATGCTAACTGAGAGACACTGCTCCTTACCAATGACAGCTCCTCTTTCTAGTCCCCTCCCTGGAGAGAAGATGTAACATCCTCCAATCCAATGGACCCCACTACCTTAGAGTTTCCCAAGCACCCACTGAACGCTCCAGCCCCATCCCAGTGTCCAGCACTCCCAAGAAGACCCCTGTGTGTTCTTCCTCACTACTGCAATGAGTAATGAACCCCACTTGTCCAAATGGGGGTCCTGGTGGAGTTTGGCTGAAGGCCACTGAGGGCACATTGGGCCTGAGTCTGAAAGATGTTTGCTGAGCCAGGAAAGGAGGAAGGCTTAGTAGTGATGGAAATGGGAAGTAGGAAGGAGTAGAGATGTGACCCCCAAAGGCATGGCCCACTACTTGGGACAGAGGAAGCAGCAAGAGGAGCACATGGCCTGGGGGCTAGAGTGTGAGCTACAGAGAATGTCACACTACAGTTTCTGCGGCAGTAGGAGCAGAGCTGGGCTGAAGGGACAGTGTGAGGCCTGGGCCGGCGAATGGAAACCCGGCGCCTGCTGTCAAGTTGATTCTGACTCCCATGACCTTGTCGAACAGAGTAGAACCACTCTCTGGGGATTCCAAGACTATCAATCTTTACAAGAGCAGCCAATCTTTCCCTTCTTCTATAGAGCAGCTGGTGAATTCGAACCAGCAACCTTGCTGCTTAGCCGGCCGATGACTGCGCCAGGGATCCTTCCCTGAGCATGAGCGCCTCCTTCCATCTTGCCTTCACTGGCCTCACCCTAAACTCCACTCGACTGAAGTAGCAGCACTAGAATTCGTTTGAATTCAGGGCCAGCCCTAGCCCTCGGTGCAGCCTCTTCAGAGTCTAGTGAAGACTGCAGGCAGCAGTGGGTACTAGTGGGCAGTGGCCTCCGAGGGGCTGCCTTGTATGCCTGCCTACCACCTGTCATGACCATTTCCAACCTCTCTCGACAGCATATAGCTCTCCATCGCCTCAGCACTTGGCATGAGATGTGAGGTCCCATGAACTGCCCACCACCAGATCACCTGTTTGTATTGCCACCACCCGAGGCCCCGTGTCGTTTGCCTGCCACAGACAAGGTCCTTGTGTGGCACCCAGGCTGTGGCGTCCACTGCTAACTTCAAGGTTACAATCCATCCAGCAGCCCGTGTGGCTTTCTTCCGTCAAGGTTACAGCCGAGAAAACCCCACGGAGCAGTTCTGCTCTGTAGGGCATTGTGTTAGCACCAGTTCAATTAGACCTGATGGCCATGGCCTTGCTTGGCTTTAGTTTACACATAAGGAATGTGGCCCCCACAGCCCCCCCCCCGACCCCCACTGCACCTGCCTGCCTTCCTCGGCTTCTTTGGCTGTTCCTACAGGCTCCTAGCTGATGAAACTCAAACACCAAGGCTCGAACTATGAGTTCAGCTTCTTGCCCTTTCTTCTCTGGGCTGAGTCCACCTCCTCTGTCTTCTATGGCTTCACTCCTTCCCAATCCACGTGCTTTTGCTTGATGCCAGCACCCCAGACCCCATGTTGGGCTGAGTCACCTGTGCCCACGAGTCACATGCAAGGGGCGAAATAGGGAAGTGTGCTTCTTTGGGACAAACTGGTAAGGGAGTGAGGAAATGGAACCTGGAAAGAGGGGAGGCCTAGTCAGGGTGCAATTTCAGGCAATGGAATTAGAGCAGTGCTTCTCCACCTTCCTCAGGCCGCGACCCTTTCATCCAGCTCCTCATGTGGTGGTGGCCTCCAGCCACACAATTATTTTCGTTGCTACTTCATCACTGTGAGTTTGCTACTGTTATGAATCGTAATGTAAATATCTGATATGCAGGGTGTATTAGGCCACCCCTGTGAAAGGGTCGTTCGACCCCTAAAGGGGTTGCGACCCACAGGTTGAGAACCACTGAATTAGAGGATGTCTTTAAGATAATCCCAGAGAGAACTCTGGAGGGTAAATCATACTCTGAGCCTGCCCCTCAATGGGTGTAGGGCTGCCGTGTGTGTGTGTGTGTGTGTGTGTGTGTGTGTGTGTGTGTGTGTGTTGAGAGAGAGAGAATGATTGCTTGATTGAGGCAAAGTTACTCCAGTGGTCCAAAGGCAATCTGCCTTTTGTGGGGGTGAGGAGGATTTGAGTGAGAAGACCTACCCAGGCCCTGCCCACAAGGGACGATAGTTCTGCAAAAATAGCAGACTTGTACAAAGACTGCTGAAATTCAGGGCTGACAGGAGCAGTCGTGGTTCAGGGACTGGCCTGGCATTGCCCAGGGGGCAGTCCTCTCAATACATGGGGTGAATTTGACCCCCACATCTTCCCGATGCCTGCGATCCCAGGGAGCGAGTTTGGTTGCCAGGAGTAGGACTTAGAGAGAGTGGGGCCTGCATAGGCATTTCTTCAGACCATTTGAGATGGTGGGCAGCCACAATCTCCCATAGTCCTCTGGGCATATCTACAAATTAAAGAAATTCTGTATATGCTAAACATGTGCCATGCTGTGGTCAGCTTTGGTCTCTCTCTCAGGTTGGGCTTATAAATGGTTTCCTTATGTGCAAAGTTTATTTGGGTAAACATGGTTAAAATAGGCACCTTTCCTTTTTTACCGATAAAGATGTGCACGTTGAGTGAGGTCTACAAAGTTCATAGATTTTCAGGGTAGAACTTGAGCACAAATATTTTGATCTGGGGCCCATACCACCAAGAGACTGCTGCCGGAATCCAGGAAGGAGACAATGAGGGCGGGGCCGCAGTGATCACCGTGGATATGGTGAGGAGGAGGCAGATTCTGGATATGAACTCAAAATCTGACCCACAGCTCTTCCTGGCAGTTTCACTGAGTTGGGGTAGTGATGGTTAACTGCCATTGAGTGGGTCCTCAACAGGTGATTTTAGAGATCCCTGCCAGTCAGCAAGGAGGCACATGAGGCAGGACTTCGGAAAGGCCTAACCTTGGGCATTTGGGAGTCATCATTGCAGACTGATGAGGTCACAGAGGGGCACAGGAAGACGTAGGAGCGGGCCAAGGACCCTGAAACACCCCAACATTCCAAAGTGGTGGAGCAGGGGGAAGCTGGGGAAGCAGGCTGAGAGAATCATTGTGGCAGTGAGCAGGGCAGTAGAGAAAGGGTGGGTGAGCTCAGTGAGGACAGGACAGCCGAGGCACAGACGGAAGGAGTCACAGAGCAGGTGGGATCCAATGGAAGGAACCTTGAACGCCAGTAGAGGAGAGTCCCAGCCATTGTGGGTTGCAAAATAAATAGTTTAATTGGCATAGACTTCATTTGTCACACGATTTAATTATTCAGTCAATCATCATCACACTCAATTTCAGAGTATTTTCTACTCATACTCATGGTGGTTAGTACCCCATTTCCCCCATCCTTCCCTACTCTGCCCCTGGATAATTATTAATCTGGTTGCGGTCTGTCTCTATAGATGTACCTATCATGGTTTTCATGTACAGAAAATTATCAAAGCACAAACAGAAAGCAAAAACAAACAAAATGACCTGGCAAAAACATAAAAAAATCTCAATATAAAAGAAAGCAGAAAATATTAAAAATGGAAACAACCTTATAATGGATCAAAGGAGAGATGAAATGGTAAGGCGTTACATTTTAACTGAAATGCAGCTGTCATAAACAGCTGTACACTGCTCTCTGTCGAATGGCAAATCTATTCACATCTCTGCGTTACCTTCAGAGGGGATTCCCTGGAGGCTTAATCCAGGTGTGGATTGTGCCAATAGTTTTTGGACTTCCTTTTGCAAATTGGGCTTTCACAATTTAAGCTCTGACACCATTGCCTCCTTTGGATTTGGATTTTATTATTTACGATTCTTGTATAACACAGACTGGTGTGCTTCTTCCACGTGGACTTAGTTGATGCATCACTTAGATGGTTGCTTGCTTGAAGGCAAACCTTTAAGACCCAAGACGCTATTCTTTCTGATCGCAGGGCACCACCTGGTTTCTTCACCACACTTTGCTATAGCGCCATATCTTCAGTGATCTCTTCATGAGGGGAAGTATTGAGGAGGGCCACATTATAAGATCTAATTGTTCTTAGATTGGGGCTAGAATTAAGCATGAGCTCAAATCTATTCCCATTTCTCTCCTATCTCTACGATTTATGTATGTTTCTGATTAAGTTTAGAGATATAATTATCATTTTATGATAGAGAACATTATAAACCATCCCCCTGAAGTATAAGGTAATTCTATTGATAGTGTCATTAATTTAGCCAATGGTATAGAATTTAAAACACAGTTGTGAAAAGGAAATTATACAAGTATAGACCAGCTGCAGACCACAATTCATGCATTGTTGATTTGTAAACTCTTCAATGGCTGGACCCTAATTACACAAACATTGGGGGTTGATGATAGGTAAAACTTTCAGTTATATTCATTCACAATCACAGAACCATGCTTGGACTGTTAAAGACAATTTTGATTGAGACATAGGTTTTTGTTCTTAATAGTGTCCCACATCATCCTCAGGCTTTCTTCAGATTCATTTGCTTTCTTGTTGATTTGCTTCTCTCACCAATTGTAGTACGAGTGATTGTCTTCCAGTTCATTGATTCAGTTTTCTATTTTTTTTCCATTCTACTACTCAGGTCTTTTCTATGTTGCCTAATACTATTACCTCGTTGTTTATCTTGTGGGATTCCTTTTGGTTCAAGGATTTTAGTTTTTCTATTTGTTCCATTGTTCTCATGAGTGTTTCCTACATCTCTTGAAATGACCTAAGCATAATTCTTTTGAATTCTGTTTCTGGTAGTTCCAATGCCTCTTTTTAGTTATGTAATTCCCACTTGTTCATGTTTGTTTTTCTTGATTTTTTTGGTTTTGTTTAACTGTGGTTGACTGCTGTTTTCTCAGCATCATAATACAACTATTGCTCATGTTTGAGCTACTGGGTCATGAGGAAGTGGTTGGCTCTGTCTAGTGATGTGGGAGCGGTCTAATAGGAGTCAGAAAACATATGCTGGTAAAGTGGAGAAATGGGGAGAGATATAGATGGGCAAATTGGAAAATTTGGGTGAAGAAGACCGAGAATAACAGAAAGTAATGGTAGCTATAATAAAGAGCAAGCTGAATAGGTCAACAGATTTGTAAATATACTGGGATGATAAATTTTAAGACAGGTAATCAGAATTAATAGTTTCATGGAAATGTATTTCATGAGGATAATGAGAGAGCACAGGAAAACATAGTGGGTGGATATGTAAGGAAGAGGAAAGATGAGAGAGACCAGAGTTGGGTATGGCTTGGGTGTGGGTGCTGAGGTTCTTTTGTTAAGGCAGTGTACATGAGGGTGGGTCTATGCACTCAAAGATTAAAAAAATAAGAGAAAGAGGAGAAGGAGGCGTCTGGCCTGAACCTCTGGCAACTTTCTGTCGATGTGCTGCTACAGCCGTTGTTGGATGATCTTCAGCAAAATTTCACTTGCCTGTGATACTGTTCTATAGTTTGAACATTCTTTTGGGTAACCTTTCTTTGGAATGGTTTCAAATATAGCTCTCTTCCAGTCACTTGGCCAAGTCACTATCTTCCAAATCCCCTAGCATAGACAAGTAAGTGCTCTCAGTGCTTCGTCAGCCTGTTGAGGCATTTCTCTCGGTATTCCATCAAGGCCTAGAGCCTTGGTTTGGTCTAATGCGTTTAATTCAGCGTGAACTTCTTTGGTCTGCACCATTGGTTCTCGCTCGTGGGCTACCTACTGAAATTGTGGAATGTCGACCAGTTCTTTTTGGTACCATCACTCTGTGGACTCTTTCCAGATTCCTTGGATGCTTTCTGCATCCTTCGATATTTTGCCCATAGAATCTTTCAATATCACAACTCAAGGCTTGAATTTTTCCCTCGAGTTCTTTCCGTTCAAGATATGCCGAGCGTGTTCTTCCTTTACTGTTTTTTAGCTCTAGGACTTGGCGCATTTCGTGATTACGTTTGACTTTCTCTTCGCCAGCTGCTCTTTGGAATTTGCTGCTCACTCTTTGATGTCATCATTTGTCCCATTTACTTCAGCTCTGCTCCGATTAAGAGCAAGCGTCAGAGGCTCTTCTGACATCTCGCTGATCATCTCTTTCCTTCCTTCCTGTCCTTTTAATGACGTGTTGGTTTCTTCATCAGTGATGTTCTTGATGGCATCCCACGGCTCATCAGGGCTTTTGTTCATTAGTGTTCAATACAGCAAATGTGTCCTTGAGATGTTCTCAAAATTAGACTCCAGGTCGTATTTTGGCTCTCTTGGAATTGTTTTCATTTCCTTCAGCTTTAACCTGAACTTGGTCAGGTGTTAGCTGCTACCATTGGGCTTTTCCATCATGTCTCCCCTTAGATGTGTCAGTTTGTTCTTCCTGGAGAAGTCCATGGGTAGAGTTGCCATTGTGTTGTCGGAAAAAGGTATTTTCTATAAATGAGTCCTTGATTTTGCAAAATTTAATATGTGATCTCCAGTCTCATTTCTGTCACCAAGTTCATGTTTTCCAACTTTGTTTCCTTCTCTTGGTTTACAACGTTTGCATTCCAATCACCAATAATGATAAATGCTTTGTCAGTGCATGTTTCATCAATTTCTGGCTGAAGTTGTTGGTAGAGTTCTTCGATTGCTTCATCACTACCTTTAGTAGTTCATATATAAACTTGAATAATAGTTATTTTAATTGAATTTCCTTGAAGGTGGATAGAAATAAACCTCTCACAGACAGCACTGCACTTCAAGATGATTTTGAAATGTCCTTTTGGTCAATGAATGTCACACCATTCCTCTTGATTGTGTTCTTCCTGACATAGTAAATCATCTTATTTTCTAATTCAAAAGGAGTAATACCAGTCCCTTCCAGCTTGCTAATGCCTAGGATATCAATCTTTATATGTTCCATTTCATTTCTGACGACTTCCAATATTCCTAGATTCACAGGTTGCACATTCCGAGTTCTGATCAGTAGTAGATGTTCGCAGCTGCTTCTCCTTTGCCTTGAGCAAAGCCCCAGGAGCAAATAAAAACCCACAAGGCTCCACCCCCACAGGCTGTACCCAACTCATGCCATCATGGCCGACTTCACTCAAGAAAGTAGCTCCTTCTCAGCCGCATTGTGAATGCATTCTGACTCAAGGGGCCCATTCTCTGGCAAGATCTCTGACAATGTTCTTCTTCCATTCATTCGGCCTTCAATATCTGACATGTTTCAAAGAAATGTATAAAGTTTCAGTGGCTACTTCTTCCCAAGTGTCTAGCTGAGGCCTTCTTTGGTCTCTGTTCTTAGTCTGGAAGCTTTGCTGAACCTGTTCGCTCTGGGCGACCCCGCTATCATTGGAAACACCGGTGACATAGCTCCCAGCATCACAGCAACACACAAGCCACAACATGTAGAACTCTCCAACAGTCAAGTGGTGTACAAATATTACAGTGGAACAAAAGTACAAGACATCAGGAAAATGATGTAAAAAATAAAACCACCCTGTGGCTTGGGATTCCTGCTCCTTTGGCCGTGTTATTGTGTCTATCTGTGTGCTGAATAGGGGAGGTGGACAAGTAGAGGGGTGGTGTACCAGAGGAAAAAAGCAAGAAAAAAGGGAAAGGGGGGGCGGGGAATGGCAAAGGAAAAATAAAGTGTAGCTTGGCAAGTGAGAATGTCTACACCAAACTGCCCACACCATCATCTACCCATGCAGGGCCCCCCCCAGAGGGCAGCAAGGTAAGAGGTTTGGATGGCTGGGTTGCCTCCGATGCAGGCGGGGTGGCTGGGTGGGGCTCAGGCTGCTGGCCCAGGATCGATGGGAGTCTGTCTGCAGGTATTGCTGCTCTCCCACGTTAAGAATCTTGGGTTCACTTAACTTTTAAGTTGATTTTCTCCCTTCCAGGAACCTCAGGCGATCCATTCTTGTGGGACCTCTCTGGTAGTCGCTGGGAGCTCTTCCTGTGCAAAAGGAGGGAATGACACCAGAGACCAAATTCTCAATGCCCAGTTTTCAGAATGGGAAGGATGATGGTTGGAGCCCCAAGTCCCCATGCAGGGCCCCAACATGGAGTGAGTCTCTGGTAAACCCCTGGCCTAGGAATGTGAACAGCCCTAATATTAGACAAAGCAGCATTGGAGGGTGGATTGGATCAGCTGTAGTGAGGCTGGCATATAACACCACATCATTAGATCTCCCTTGTGACCCATTTAGAATTTGTTTGTTTGTTGAAAAGTATTTTCTGCTTTCTTTCTGACTGAGGTTTCAATTCGGTCCTTGGTTCTGGGTCTTCTCCTGTTTTGTTGTTTGTTAGTGTTTACTTTCCATGTTGTTTCCATGTTAGTGTTTACTTTCCATGTTGTTTACTTTTCACATTGTTTGGTATAGGGAGAGCAGTACAGGTGGATCTATGAAGACAGTCACAGGAGTAAGAAATCCCTGGGGAAGCTGCAGAAGAGGTGGGCAGGGGGGACGGGGCGTCCACAGTGACGGATGCAAGAAGGAAGATGATGCTCCCCAGTTGATTGTGGTGATGAATACACAGCCTTCTGAATATGGTTGAACTACTGAACTCTATGATGCATTAACCATATTTCAATAAAATTGTTTTTAAAAAAGAAAGAAAAAAGGCCTGCATAGGGAGAGTTGATAAGTTGTTTGTTATTTCATGCAGAAATGAGGATCTGGTATGTAACCTTTCACTACTTGATTCACAATACATTTTTTTTAAAAGAGAGAAGTCTGGCAATTTACTTATAAAAACCCAGCCATTGAAAATGCCCTGCAGGTAGCCTCCAGAGGACCTGGGGCAGAAGCAGCAGCCACGCCTGATTCCTGGTCCACACAAACTGTGAGAGAAATGGGTTTGGGTTGCAAGCCTTAGGGGTGAAAAAAGCAAATGAAAGTTGATATTTGAGTTTAATATAAAGATGTTTATAGTAGGGGAAAAAACAGAAGTAATTATAATGTCTAAATTAAGAAAATGATTGTATAGATTCTAGCACATCCATTAGGAAAGTAATTTGTGTTAACAATATGCGATACACCAAGCCGTGTAAAGAACTATGCTCCAAGAAGAGGGAGAGCCACCCCCACCCCCACACTCCCCAGAGAGTGCAGTTCTTCTTAGACACACAAAGGGCCACCGTGAGTTCACACCTAGACTAGAGGTGTAGGTAAGGCCCCTCCCATGCAAATTGGATTACCTGGTCATCTTGGTCTTAAGAAACAGCGAGAGTTTGAATATCCAGAGATTGGGCACTCGTACCCAGTGCTGTCAAGTCAATGCTGTATTAATAGTACCCCTGTCATTCTCAAAATATCTGGTGAGAAAATAAATGTTGCAGGCACCTGACAGGAGGCCCAGGTCAAACGCCTGCTTCCGGCATCCTGAGTGCCAGCAGGAAGATTTCCTTTATTCTGCACCTGCACAGCGCCAAGTCCCTCCCCCGAGTGGCTCTCGCTCTCACCCCTCATAACATTCCACTCCCGATGAGGCCTCTGTCCCCTGCTGGGCAGGCAGCGTCTTTATTAAACACATTTATAAAGCACAGACTGCTTTTGAGAACAGCCTTCCTGAGATCTATGTCACCTGCCATCAAATATACCCTTCGAAAGGGTACAATTCAATGTTTTGAGTCCATTCAAGTGTTATGCAATCACCCCAATCTAATTTTAGCACACTTTCATCACCCTAAAAAGAAATCCAATATCTGCTAACACTCCCTCCCCACTCTGACCCCCCTTCATTCCCTGGCAACCCCTTGTCTGCTTCCTATTGCTTTGGAGTTGCCCGTTCTGGAAAGTTCATGCAACGTGAAACCTTATATCTGACTTCTTTCTTTAGGGTAGTGTTTTCAGGGTTCATTATATTATAATATGTATCAGGACCACACTCCTTTTTCTGGCTGTATAATATCCATTATATGAGTGTAATGAATTTCTCTTTTTATAGGATCCTCCAGCCCATGGTCTCTTAAGCAAACAACAAAACTCACTGCCATCAGGTTGATGCTGATTCACAGCTACCCTACAGGACAGGATTGAGCTGCCCCTGTGAGTTGAGACTGTAACTCTTTACGGCAGCAGAAAGCCCCATCTTTCTTCTCCAGAGCAGCCGGTGATTTTGAACTGCTGACCTTGTGGATGACAGCCTGGTGTGTAAATGCTCCTCCCAGTGGTCTTCGCGTCCATAAGATGATTGACTATGCAAATGAGGTGTGGAAAACTCTTGCCAGGAATTGGGTTGCAATTATGCAAATAATGGGTGTGTGGCTTGTCAAGGGAACTGGTCAATTCAGCCATCCACTAGGTTTAAAAGAGCCAGTCCTATGGAAGTTGGGGATGGGAGTAAGACTACCATCAGGAAGAAGAATTCGGTGCAGAGTGAGTCCTTCGGACTTAGGGTTCCTGCATTGAGCGCCCCTAGATGGAGGGAGACTGGAAGAGTGAGCATGAAGTGGCAGCAGTGCAAGAAAGCAGTGGCATGTGACTCACAGGTGGCTCTGGTGGGACCCACTGACCCCCAGAGCAAGAGAGCCGAGTGTCTTCGGACAGGAGGCTACCTGGAGAGTAGGGTGTGTCTAGGCACTTAGAGAAGAGGCTAAAGCACTGTGAAACTTGCCCCAAAGGTCATGCTGGAACAGGCCCTGCCTGTGGGCCCAGCCGAGAAGAAACTGTCCTCATCAAAGAACTAACTGTCTCTTGGGTGATTTCTGTCACTTCCATGTTGATCCTGATTTGTAACTTACTGCTTCCCAAATAAACCCCATGCTTGTGAGTTCTGTGTGACTGCTGCAATGAAGTGTTGAACCCAGAAGCAGAGAAGTCATGGGCAAGGTTGTTGTTGTGTTGTTGGTGGTGTTAGGAGCCGTTGAGTCAGCTGTGACCCATAGCAACCCTATGCAAAACAGAACAAAACAGCGCACGGTCCTGGGCCATTCTCACAATTGTTCCTATGCCTGCACCCTCTGGGTCAATCCAGTTCACGGAAGGCCTTCCTCTTTACCAAGCATCCGTGTCCTTCTCCAGGGACTGGTCTCTCCCGACACTATGTACGTCCAAAGGCTGGAAAATGAAGTCCTGCCATCCTTGTCTCTAAGGAGCACTCTGACCTTACTTCTTCCAGCACAGATGGGTTGTCCTTTTCGCAGTTCATGGTTCTTTCAATTTTCTCCAGCACCGCAATTCACGTGGATGTGATGCCATGGAGAATACCATGTTTGGATCAGGGCCACCTTAGTCCTCAAAGAAACATCCTTGCTTTCCAATACTCTAAAGACGCACTGTGCAGCAGATTTACTCAATGAAATACTTTGTTTAATCTCTTTTCTGCTGCTTCCGTGAGCATTGATTGTGGTTCCAAGAAAACCCAAATCCTTGACAACGTCAGCCTTTTCTCCATTGAGCATGATATGACCTCTGGGTCCAGTGGTGAGGATTTTGGTCTTCGTGGCATTGAGTGGTAATCCCTACTAAAGGCTATCATCCCTGTCTTCATCAAGAAGTGCTCCAATTCCTCCTCACTTTGAGAAAGCGAGGTTGTGCCATCTGCACATTGCAGGCTGTCGATCAGCTTTCCTCCAATCCTGCTGCCATGTTCTACTTCACAGAACCCAGCTTCTCTGATGATTTGCTCAGCACACAGGTTGAATCGGTGCGGTGAGAGGATGCGACCCCATTGCAAATCTTTCTGGATTTTAAACCATGCAGAATGTCCTCATTCTGCTCATTACAGTTGCCTCTTGGGATTGCACAAGTTCCTCGTGAGCACAGTGAAGTGTCCTGGGATTGTTAGGTGCCATCCAGTTGGCTCCCCCTCCCAGGGACCCCGTGTGCAACAGAGGGAAACACTGCCTGGTCCAGTGCCATCCTCTCAAGTGCAATAACTGGGTCCGTCCACCAAGGGCCTTCCTCTTTGATGATGCCCTTCGACCTTTCCAAGCACGATGTCCTTTTCCAGGGACTGCTCTCTCCTGACAACACGTCCAAGGTTGGTGACATGAAGTGTTGCCGCCCTTGCCTCTAAGGCACAGCTGGACATACTTCTTCCAAGACAGATTTGTTAGTTCTTCTAGCAATCCATGGTACTTTCCATATTCTACGCCAGCCCATAATTCAACGGCATTGACTCTGCTTCTGTAGCTGGTGTCAACAAGGATGAAAAAGGTCGGAAAGCGAAGGTATGTCTGACCCCCATTTCATAGGAGTCAGGTTGGCTGACGGTGACTCTCCTTTCCTCAATGAAGCGACACGACTTAACATGCTGCCATTTTACAGGATCAACAGCACTTTGCTTATTCAGTCACCCATTTATGGACATTCTGGGTTGTTTCCACCTTCTGGCTTTTGTAAATAGCACCGTGGCAAACCTTGGTAGACGGGTTTTTGTGTGGACATTTATTTTCAATGATCTTGGATAAGTAACGCTTTGACTTGAAAAGTAGTGCTTGGATACAGTACACAGATTTGTCTGTGGTGAATTTATGCAACTATAAATCAAACTCTTTATCTGCTCTGGTAGTCTCTCCAGACACCAGCTGGTCGTGTGTGTGTGTGTGTATGCCTGTGTCCTTCCTTTCCACACATCTACATGTTAAGTGAACGTGTCTCTTCTCCAGCAAGCAGACCGGCTCATGATTTCTCTGTCACTTGCTCTTTTTGCATATCGGTACCTGGGTGGTACAAATGATGAACTCCTTAGCTGCGACTTGAAAGGCTGGCAATTGGCATTCACCCTGGAAGCGCCTTGAAAGAAAGGCCTGGAGATCTGCTTTCAAGCGGTCACCACCACTAATGCCCGATGAAGCACAGTTTGACTCTGGCAAACACACCGGCACCAGGAGTCGGAGCCAGAGGAGCCGACTCAACCACAGCTGGCGAGGGTTGATTGGGGGCTACGGTAGCACTTCATCCTTCCCGTCACCGCCTCCATACGCGCTCTGGACATGCCTGCCTTGGTTGAACTACCTGAACACATTTAGACTGTTCCTAATCTCTTGTGACTGCAGACATGCCACACGGAGCCTTTTTGTGCCCCCAGGTAGAGATTTCGGGGAGAGGAAGGCCCTAGGGTGGACTTCCTGGAACACAGGGTGTGTGCTGGTTGATCTAAGAGCGGGTCCTGAGCTCCTTGACAGTGTGGTAAGAGTTTGTCACTCGGGCAACCCACAAAGGACCAAGCACAAGTACCTGTGTCCAGTGGGCAGGGGTGGGGGGGGGGCGAGGGTAGCCAGAGCTGCCTGAGGTTCATTTCCTCCCTCGATCCTGTGTGTTTTGAGTCTTACAGAGCTTGCGAGAGACACAGCACACTTTGTAACTGCTAACGCACCAACGAGTTGGTGACCTAGGGCGTATGCTGTGACCCGCCTGTAGAGACTAAACTCTGCTCACCAGTTTCGCAAATTTTAAGAACCCAGATCAATTACTCTTTTTAAAATATATAGTAACTTTTTAAAAGCTGGACGCTTTTAACTCTCAGACCAGACAGCTTAACAAAAGTAATCTTCCTGAAATATGAACTTGGCATCGTGTTCTAGAAAATTGGGATTATGGGCTGAGCTGCTAACTGCAAGGTCAACACGTTGAAGCCAGCCACTCCACGGAAGAACGATGAGGCTTCCTACTCGAGTCAAGAGTGACAGTCTTGGAAACCCACCAGGCAGTTCTACCCGGTCCCCGAGGGCCACTGTGAGTCCGAATCGACTTGATGGCAGTGCATTGGGTGTTTGTTTCTAATGGAAAAACAGGCTTTCCAAACATACTTCGCTGACGTAGCACCTCTTATTTTCGAGCTCCAGAAAGACGTTTTAAGAAATCGGTTTCACTGCGCAATGGGCCCTACAAATTAAGAAACAGGTGAGGTGTCACGGAATTAGCTGTTGACCTTGAGAAGGTCCCTATCTTCACTAGGTAGCTTAGCCACAAGAGTAAGGTGCTCACTGAGATTAGGATGGTCAACTGGCAAGCAAGCAAATCTGGGTACAGCGAGCGCACTGCCCTGCTCACCACTGCAGAGAAAGGCCTCTCTGGACCCAGAGCTGAAGTGCATCTGAGGGGTTAATGTCAGATTTAGCCATCTAACCTTCATTTGAACTTGCAGTACAAACAAAGGATTAACGTCAGATTTAACCCTCTCCACTGCGGGTCTTCTGCTCAGATAAGCCCCAATGGCCCCATCACCAGCATTGTTTGTGCAGAGGCCCATGGCGGAGGTCTCAGGGTGGAGATGGGTTTGGGAGTGGACGAGGGATTAGGATGAATGATCATTTCTTCCCCTGGCTCATTCTTAGAGTATAAAGCTGCCTCCCACAGCTCCCAGCATGCCGGGAGCAGGAAGTAGGGTGGTTTGGACAGCAGGAATCTGGCTCCACAAAGACCGCTAAGAAGCCATTGTTCCAGAGCTTAACGGTGCCCTTGTTTGTTGGCAGCTCTCTCACGCGGCAAGTGGAGCCAAGGTCTTTGCCCAGACACCGATAAACAGCACGGGCGGTGCCAGAATGAGACTCATGGCACTCCCCTTCCAGCTAGTCACTCTTCTGCTCAAGAACTTTCAATGCCTCCCATTGCCCACCCTGTCTGCAATCCGGGCTCGGTTACCTGTCTATTCTCCATTCTCAGTGTTTTAACGAACGTGGATCCAGTATAAACTTGGAGGCAGGTATTTTGCTACGCTTTGTGAGCACCAACTCGCTTCATCTTGATAGACACCCTTAAAGAAGGTCTTCTCCCCATTGTGCCGATGAAGAAACGGAGGCCCTGGGCAGCTACAACAGGAGGACAATGGTCCCCCTCAGTTCTGAGTTTGCCTTGCTGCTTGAAGTCGGGGTCATGTACTAAAGCCGGGAGTGTTTGGGGCAGAGGAGGTGATGCTGATTGATGAGAAGCAGTCAGTGGGGAGTGAGCTGCAGAAGAATGTCCCAGGTGAGGGAATAGCACAGAGATCTTTCTGTCCTCCGGGCCTCGGTTTCTTCATCAGTGAAGGGCTTGCATGTGTGCTCATGCATGTACACATGTATGTGTGAGATTAAGGGGAATCCCTCTTGTTCTCTGGTTCTGTTTGCATCCTAGCACACCCCGAATCCCTTTGTGATTCCCCTCAAAATATTGAGGTGGTTAATGAATGCCTCCTTCATTCGCTTGCCCTGTGTGCTTGCTTGCTGTACCCCCAGAGCCACCAAAGACACACACCGGAGTGGGATCAGGGAGCTGAGTGGGCCGTGGGGCTTGGGAGTGGGATTTTCTGGCTTTTGTCAGTTGCCGTTGAATAAGGCCCACCCCCTTAGGCAGGGCTCAGCCCTCACACCTCCTTACTGTCTAATAACTCCGGCCAGTTTGACTGGCGCTTATCCCCTGCCAAGCTCCTGTAGGAACAGGTGTTTGCAACTTCAGGAAGCACGTTTCCAGAGGTCTCTGTGGACACTTGCTCTGCTTAGCACATCTTTAGCAACCACTTGGCCTTTTGCTTGCTTCCTCCCCCGCCCGCCCCCACCCCAGCATCTCCCATTGTTTTCCTCTCCTCAGTCTCCTCAGTCCCCGAGGTCCTTCCCACCTCTACTTATTTCTCAACCATATTATATGTGGTCATAATCTAGATTAAGAAGACCCTTGGAGATGGGTACTATGGAAGCAGAGAGCAGAGTATCCCTTCCTTGGGATATGATCAGGAAGGGCTTCTGAGAGGGGGTAACACTGGAGCAGGGCTTTGAAGGGTGAATAGGAGATTGAGCACCTGGGAAAGAAAGAGGGAGACGCCAACTAGCAGGGTCGTGTCCTTGCTTCACACCCTCCAGCTCTATAACACGGGGCAACTGGCATCACTTCAAGCCTCAGTTATCTCATATCAATAGTACCGACCAAAGTGCGCCTGAGGTCAACTTTCAATGAGAAACACGTTTTACACAAAGCTTGGTGCCACGTTAACAGAAGGCACTTAATAAATACATGTCAGATGAAGGGATGAACAGATACGTTAAGCAAAAGGAACTGCAGAAGAGGAGGGCTGGAGATGGGACCTCGCACGGGTGTGGATGGAATCATCTCAGTATCAGAATCTGGGCAGAGCCCAATCGTATAAGCTTGTGGGTGAAATTGTGCACCTCTCTTCTGAAATCTGCATTGTCTGTCAGCTTCCAAAAAAAAAAATCCCCCATGTTCACTAAGTCGATTCCGACTCAGAGTGATCCTATAGAGACTTCCAAGGCTGGACACCTTTCTGGGAGCTGATAGGTGCGTCTTTCTCCCTGGAACAATGGTGCCTTTGAACTGCTAACCCTGTGGGTAGCAGTCCAATGCTGAGTCAACCAAGCCTCCTGGTGCATCAGATGGAGAGCTTGATAGGCACATGTTATAAGTCAGGGTTCCAGCACGTCTCAACTGGAAGTTAGATTTTAAAAGACCTTACATAGTAAAGCCTAGGGATGTTCTGGTCACACTCTTTGCTGTGGGACTTAGTGGCAGGTTGACCCTGGCTTGAGGGTGGGATGTTTCCTTAGAACTAAAGCCCTGCATTTGAGCTCCTAGAAAAATCTCTAAAAGATATTGACCACCACCACCACCACAATAGGCCAGCTTAATGAAAGCCAAAACTCCAACACACACATAAACAAAATAAAAAATCATTCACTTCTGTTGAGTAAATAAACCTCATATCAAAAATCACCTAGTTTCTCAGGATAAAAAATCAAGACGATCGTGAGCAATCATGCCGTGTCTCCATTGCTTTTGAGCTTGTCAAAAGGGACTTAACAGTTAGGCTCCTTGGCAAAGTCACATTGTGGGCTGGTGAAGGGGACCCGTGAAGATGAGCCTCTCTTTGATAAGGAAACACAAAAACCGAGACAGAACTTGTTGAGGCTTTTTGACCAGATCCAGCCAACTTAGGAATGGGGTGCTGTTTGACTCAGCAACCCCCTTCCTGGCATTTATGCTGCAGAGACACTCCCCACGTGCATGCAAAATCACAGGCATGTCAGGAGGTCCCCTGCTGCTTCATTTATGGTTATGAAAGACTATGAACCAGGGAAAGGCCTTCAACAAGGGAGGAGCTAGATACACTGAGATAATCACACAAGAAAGCCTGATCGAGCTCCTAAAAAGGAAAAGCTCCAACAAATTCGTTCAATAAATATTTATTTAGTATCTAATGTGTCAGACCCTGAACTAGGCAGTGGGGACACGGAAGCAAATGAAGCAGAGAAAACTCCTGGCCTCACTGAGAAGCGGGCATTTCACTGAAAGTTCATATGGTTGCAGGAGCAAGCTCTCCCAGGAGGAAGGATGTTTGGGACATAGTGACCAGACATGTTCGAGGACCGGAGGAGGGTAGTGTGGCTGGAACAGAAGGAGAGTGGGGTGATGGGTCAGAGGTAACAAGAGCCAGATAGTTTAGCTGCTTATTGAGGAACAAGGGCAGAAGTAGAAGGTTCGGAGGAGGGCAGGGGAGATGATCCAACTTCCATTCCATCAGGATCTCGCTGGCTGTGAACGGACTTTAGACTGCAATAGGGTCAAAGCAGGGAGCCCCTGAGGCTTACTACACTGGTCCAGGTGAGAGATGACCAAGGTAGAGGTGCTAAGAAGTGGTTGTATTCTGAGTAGATTTCTGAAGGCAGAGTCGACAGGATCTGCCAATGAACCATATTGGGTGGAGGGGTGAGAGGGTGGTTTGTTGCGGCGTTAGAGAAAGGGAGGGGTTGAAGATCCCACTGAGGGTTGTGTTCTTGAGCTTCTAAGTGGATGGAATAGCCATTGTTGAGCATGAGCTGCTATGGAATGGTTTCCAAAGGAATACTGTCACATGAAAAAGACAGTGCACCTAGTGAAACAAAATGACAAACAAAGATGCTACTTACACATATTGATGTATAGCTGACTTTTTTCATTAAAAAAGTTTTATTTACTTTGTTCTATTAAATTGGCATTCCATGATGCACACCTTCCCAACACGATCGCTGAGGATAAATGGGTGCATAAGCAAATGTGGTGAAGAAAGCTGATGGTGCCTGGTTATCAAAAGAGATAGTGTCTGGGGTCTTAAAGGCTTGAAGGTAAACAAGCAGTCACCTAGCTCAGAAGCAACAAAGCCCACATGGAAGAAGCACACCAGCCTGTGTGATCATGAGGTGTCAAAGGGATCAGTTATCAGACATCAAAGAACAAAAAAATCATATAATTGTGAATGAGGAGGAGTGCAGTATGGGGACCCAAAGCCCATCTGTAGGCACCTGGACATCCCCTTACAGAAGGGTCGTGGGGAGGAGATGAGCCAGTCAGTGTGCAGTGTAGCAATGATGAAACATACAACTTTCCTCTAGTTCTTTAATGCTTCCTCCTCCCCATTATCATGATCCCAATTCTACCTTACAAATCCAGCTAGACCAGCAGATGTACACTGGTACACATGGGAACTGGAAACACAGGGAATCCAGGACAGATGATCCCTTCAGGACCAGTGCTAAGAGTGGCGATACCGAAGGGTGGAAGGAAGGTAGGGTAGAAAGGGGGAACCAATTATAAGGATCTACATATAACCTCCTCTGTGGGGGATGGACATCAGAAAAGTGGGTATAGGGAGATATCAGATAGTGTAAGATATGACAAAATAATAATAATTTATAAATTATCAAGGGTTCATGAGGGAAGGGGGAGCCATAAGGAAGGGGGGAAAATGAGGAGCTGATACCAAGGCTTAAGTAGAAAGCAAATATTTTGAGAATGATGAGGACAACAAATGTACAAATGTGCTTGACATACAATGGATGGATGGATGGATTGTGATAAGAGTTGTATGAGCCCCCAATAAAATGATTTTTTTTAAAGGCAGGGGAATCCAGGGCAGATAAACCCCTCAAAACCAATAAGGAGTAGCAACACCAGAATGGCAAAGGGAAGGAGGGAGGAAAAGGGGGGAACCAATCACAGTGGGCGACATATAACTCCCTCAAAGGGGATGAACAACAGAAAAGTGGATAAAGGGAGACAGTGGTCAGTATAAGACATGAAAAAAAATTATAAATTATCAAGGGCTCATGAGGAAGGGAGGGTGAGGGAGGTAGGAAATTTAGCTGGTACCAAGGGCTCCAGTAGAAAAAAAAATGTTTTGAGAATGATGAGGGCAACATATGTACAATTGTGCTCAACACAATGGATGGATGGATTGTGATAAGAGCTATAAGAGCCCCCAATAAAATTACTTAAAAAAAAAGTTTTATTGGCACAAAATTCACATATCATACAGTTTAACAATTCAATCTTATCAAGAAGAGTTGTGCCTAACAAAACAACTCACAACAATGACTCATCAAACCAGTAAAACGTCAATAGCAAAGAAAACAGAAAATAATAGAAACGGAACCCCATACAATGATTTTTTTTTAATGGGTCAGAAAGGAGATCTAATGATAGGGTGTTGCATTTTAACCTAACTACATCTGTGATCATAGACTTTACAGTGCTTTCTGTCTGAGAGCAAGGCCATTCACACCCCTGGACTCCGGTCAGAGGGGATTCGCCAGAGGCGTGACCCAGTTGTGGGCCCTGCAAGTGGACTTTGGGCTTCCACTGCCGTCCAGAGCCTTCTGCACGCCTGGTGTTCGCAATGTAAGCTCTGATACCATTCCCTCCTGTGGATTTGGTTTCATTGTTTACAATCCTTGGATCGCACAGCTAGTATGCTTCTTCCATGGGGACTTAGTTGAGGCCTCACTTCGATGGCTGCTTCTTTGAAGACAAGCCTCTAAGATCCTAGACACCAGTCTTTCTGATAGCCTGGTGCCATCTGGTTTCTTCACTGCACTTTTCTATAGCACCCGTATCTTCAATGATCTCTTCGTGACAGTGAGTATCCAGTAGGGCCGTGTCATAAGGACTACCTGTTGTTAGATGGAGGCTACAATTACATGGAAGCCTCAAGTCCATTCAAATATCTGTGGTTTATGGATGTCTCTGGTCCACGTTGGAGACATCGTTATCATTTTATACTAAGGAACGAATTATCCTCCTAGAGCAGAAGGTGATGCTTGCGATAATGTCATTAATCTCACCAATTCAAAATATCGTTGTGGAAAGGAAATTAGAGCTAGATAGGCTGGCTTTTCAGACTACAATGCATACATTGTTGACTTAGGTAGATGAAACTCGTAAGTGACTGGAAACTATTTACACAAATAATGGGGGTTAGTGACAGGGCAAATCTTTCAATAACACTCATTTACAGAGGCAGAACGATGCCCACCAGATGGGTACATGTCATAAGGAAGCAAGGAGGACATTAAAATAGTAAAGGTATGGTAATCTTGGGGTACCACTCATTGCACCCTCAAAGCAGGAGAACTGAGCCAAAGTCTAACACCCACCAATTCCATGACCTTGGGATATCAGCCATCTGCTTCTCACCCTAGGGCTTAAGGGAACGTGTCCGTTCCTTAAATCTGCTACAATTGAATTTGAGGTAAAATCCAGTTCACGTAGTGGGGTTTATATCTAGTCCTTCTGGTGTGGCCTATAACGAATGTTGTGAGCCTTGAAAGGACAGCATCTGCACCCCTAATAATCTGTAGCCTACAGCCTATAGCCTGGGCCAAGAGGGCTGGAAAGAAACCAGATCAAAGATGTCCAGTTAGGAACAAATTACTGGGTTTATGCCCTCCGACTGGGTTGGAGCCTGTCAACAAGCTATGGAGGACTCTGTCTTGTGATGTGGTCAATTTTGTCATTCTGCTGGGTAAAAGTGAGCCAGACAGAACAAAACAGAAACAAAAGAATCTCTCAACCATCAAGAAAGAAAAACGTCCATTGGTGAACGTGCGAAAATCCCTGCCTGACGTGGTGGAGGCAGCAGAGGTCCTAGACGCTGAAGCACAAGACTGTGAGACAGAGCAGAAGAGTAATGCCCAGACCATCAGGCAGAGTGACAGGTAGGCTTCCTAGACCCAGGGGCCAAAAGGCTGATAAGCCAAGGGAGGGACCAGTGACGCCTGCCAACATAGCTAAGAAGAGGCGTGGCAGGAAAAGAACTGTATCCTTAACATGCTGGAACCTGTTAGCTTCCTTAATAAACCCATGATCACGAGTGTTGGCTGTGAGTTCTGCCTGGCCATTGCCACAAATTATGGGGCCCACCAGAGAGGTAGAATGACATGGGCGGGACAGTTGGTGTCAGAATAGAATATAGAAGGATGGAGGGTGGAGGCATAGCTGATCTCTGCAGCATAAGAACCCTCCTTGGTAAGGATGGAGTTGGATTCTCCTCTGTGTAGCCAGAGATGGTCAGACATGGCCCCCAGGCCATTTATTCTGTGGGGGAAAAAATACCTTAAAGGCATTTAACTGTGTTTTATTGACTATTTAAAGGATTTGACTATGTGCGTCACAACAAATTATGCATAGCATTGCTACGGATCAGAACTCCAGAACACTTCATTGTGCTCTTGCAGAAGCAGTGCACAGCACAAGAGGCAGTCACCCAACCAGACAAGGGGACACTGCATGGTTTAAAATCAGAAAGGTGTGTGTCAGGGTTGTGGCCTTTCATCATGCTTATTTAATCTGTATGCTGAATAGAGAATCCAAGAAGCTGGAGTACATGATGAAGAACACGGCATCAGGATTGGAGGGGGCCTCATTGACAACTAGCAATACGCAGATGACACACCTTGCTTGCTACAATGAGAGGGACGTGAAGCCTTTACTGCTATCAAAGACGAGCGCCTGCCGTGTAGATCACACCGCAGTGTAAAGAAAACAATACTTCGCAACGGGACCAACACGCATCATCATGGTAAATAAAACATGGAAGTTGTCAATGATTTGATTTTACTTGGAGCCACAATCGATGCCCATGGAAGCAGCAGTCAAGAAATCAAACAAAATGTGGCACCGGGCAAATGCGCTCTCTGACGACGTGAGAAGCAACAAGGTCCCTTTGGTGCACATTGAGTCTTCCCCCAGCTAAGCTTCCACCTCGTGTGTAATTGAAAGCTGGACAGTGAACACGGAAGCCTGAAGAAGCTCTGATGCCCTCGGACTTAGGTGTTGGCTAATAAGATTGGCTACACTGGGGGCTGCCAGAAGAAGGAGATCATTTGTCTTGGAAACGTGCTCCTTACAAGGGATGCATGTTCCTTAGAAGGGAGCATGCATCTCAGACAGATCAGTCCTAGGAGGAGAATGTCACGCTTGGTCAAGAAGAAGATCATTGATAAAAGAGGAAGCGCTTCACGAGACAGATCGACACAGAGGCTGCCCCAGTGGGCTCAAACATACCAACGAGTTGAGACAGCACAGGGCCCGGCAGTGCTTCCTCCTGCTGGACGTGCATTCACACTGCCCTGGTGGCCCCTGGCCTGACCCGCACACTGGGCTATACCCTGAGATCCTGTCCAGCTGCATCGATAAGAATTCCTTCACTCTGGCTGCTTCTGAAAAACCAGGGCGTGAGTAGGACGCTCACTGTTTTATTCAATGTTACGGTCGAAGCGAATCAGAACTGCCCGATAGGGTCCCAGTACTCTCCACTTCACAGAAGCAGAGCGCCACACCTTTCTCCTGTGGAGCAACGGGGGGTTGAACTGCCAGCCGTTCGGTCAGCATGTGAGTGCTTCACATGCGCACCAGCAGCACTCACCCATTGGTCCTGGTGAGTCCGAATGGACTTGATGGCAACGCGGTGTCTTGTTTTGTTTCAGTCCCCCGCGGAGCAGTGACAGTGACGTGGCTGCCCTAGGGCCAGCCAGTTGCTGATTAGTTAACACGTGCTCGTGGTGACTCCATGCGTGTCACAGGAGAAGGGTGCTCCCTGGGACGCGTCCTCAAACAATGGGTTGGGAGCAGACATCTGCTGGGGCTCTGGGAAGGCTTGGGATTTGTGGAGAAAGCAGGTCCAGCATCTTTCTCCCCTTCACCCTGCTTTGAGTGCCGACTGTGAGGGCTGGAGCTGGCTAGCCTTTACAACCATCAGCGAAAGAAAAGAAAATCGTGGAACGGTGCCTCTTACCTTCCTGCAAGACTGATTCCAGACTTTTATCAAATGAGGAAAATATGAGTCTCTTGCTGCTTTCCTTAAGGAGTTGATTTGTTTGTTACTGGCCGGTGAGAGCTTTCTTTATACTATCCACCGGCTGGCCCTGTCGCGGCAGCCACTTCGAGGGGAAATTGGCTGCTTCGAGCTCCTCAGTTTTATTTCTTAAAGCTGAACGCTCATAGGTCAAGGAGGAAGGGCCGCTGCTGAGGGGACATTGTGTTGAGGTTAAGGGGAGAATTTGGAAAAGGATATCAATCAGGATTGCACACCCCGAGGATGATACTCAAGGGCACTGAATTATACACGTACATGTTGGTGAATTGGAGTGTGTCTTGCTGTGTATACTCTCGCCACAATTAAAACACAATAATTACACAAATAACAATGAGTACAAAGAAGAGGAGATGTTCTGAAATTGATTGTGATAGTGATTGTACAACTCTCCTTGATGCGACTGAACAATTGAATTGCATGATACGTGGATGGAGTGCTGATAAAATGATTAAATAAATAAATAAGCTGAACTCAATTTTCTGAGTCACAAATGAGGGGGAGGGAGAGCTCCTGAAATTAACCTAATATGCCTACTTTGGATTGCTACACCTGGACCAATTGGCTGTAATCAAAGATGAGCAGGTGCTGTGATTGGCCAGTTGGTGCCTATCTCAGACCAGTCAACTGTGACCATGGAGGGGTCTGGGAGAAGAAACCCTCTCCAATGCTTTTTTGACTGGCTGGCAGGGGGGCAGAAGGGAGGGTAAGAGAAGCTCTGGGTCGGTTGGCCCGTGAATGTCCATGATAGTTAGCTAGATCGAAGGCACTGACCACGCAGTGCCCTTTCATTCCCTCCTGCCATCATTTATTCCAGAAATGTGTGCTGTGCCTTCACTGAGTGCCTGTGCTGTGCTAGGGTTTGGGCTGAGTTTCTCCAGGTCTGAGACCTGGCTCACATCGCCACCAAACTCCGAGAGCACCTGACTCTGTCCCGTCACACTCTGGGACTCAGTTCAGAACTTTGGGCTCCAGCCTGGACTCTGCTCCCACTGGTTGGGCGACCTCATGTGTTACTTACTCGGATATCAACGGGTAGAGGCTGCCTTAGGGATCTCCAGTCCATCCTGGCTTCAAGTTCTCAAACGGGGTTCTATGGTACTGAATTCCCCTCCCTGGCTAGCTGACCTGAGAGCAGCCTCTTCACTGCGCTGCGTCATCGACTTAAACCCAAATGCAAAAAATACCTCACAGCCATCAAGTCGATTCCAACTCCAAGTTACCCTACATGGGATCCCCAGGGAATAACCCTGACCTCCATGGTTGGGTCAGAGGACGACTTAGGAGATTAGGCTGTGGCACGCAGGAGGGGCTCAATAAATCCTAAAAATAAAAAGTTAACAGTCCCGGGGAATGGATGACAAATCAGAAGCAGGGTTTCCTGAGGCCAGTAGCCCAGGATGAGGTCAGGCATTGAGGGTGGTCCAGCATGCAGTCACACCCCGTTCTATCAGTCTGGAGGGTCTCCTGGAGCAAGCAGACAAGGCTGCACGGTGTTCCAGACCCTTGCCTAGCCCACGTAAGCTCATGGGATTGGTTGGCAGATGTGGGTCAGTGGTACATGCCAGTCCCTGGGGGGTGAGGACCGCAGAAAGCTGTCCCTGTCTATCTGTGTGCTGGCAGCCACCACGGCTACATCCGTGTAGGGGCGAGGTGTGGCATGACAGCTGCTGGCCACCAAAGAGAGGCTGACCTTCTCTGTGTCTTTTGGGGAGCCAGGCAGGCATGGGTTGTAGATGTGAGTGTTTGTGTGGTGGGGGTTTCTAGCACCAGGCAAGCATGCACCTTGCTGGGCCATGCCCCCGGGGCAGGCTTGGGAGAAGTGAGCTCACTGTGAGTGGGTCTAGAAACCCCATCAGAACAGGTCCTTTATTCGAAGCCAGGCGCTGAGACCAGCACATTCACTAGGCCTGGGCCCGGCCCTCACAAAGAGCCTCTGTTATTCACTTCACAGAAGACAAAACTGAGGCCCAGAGGATAGAGCCGGCCTGGCCAGGGTCACAAGCCAAGAGTGGGGATCAGAATTCCATCCCAAGTCTTCCCAACACGGAAGACTGGCCTTTGTCTCCCATGTGACATCCTCTCCTGGGAAGTGGATGAAAAGTCAAAATGGCATCATCTGAAGGAGCTGGGATCAGTGTCAGAGACGTGCCATCCATTCCCCAAGGACCCCACAGCCTGGCCTGGCTGACTTCTGGAGCCCCCTCACCCCCACCTTTCCTCCCTCTCGCAGCCCAGGTTCCACTCAACCTCCGGCTTCATTCAGACGCTCCCTCCTTGGCGTAACTCCCCTTGACTTCCCTCCTGCAGGCTTCCACTGCCCACCTTGTCTGAGCTTGCGTCTCCCTCTCGGGGCACGCTAAAGCAGGGGCCCGAATGTTTCCGGCAGGTCTCCCACGATATGTTCCCGAGTGCCTGCAACAGAGTGAGCCCTCAGTTGGTATTTGTGGAGTAAATGGTTCTGACCAGAAGCCTCAGAAGAGCACAGGCCCTAGGCTGGGGTTGGATTCATCTCGGGGACAAGGGCAGCAGTCCCTGAGCTACCCCACTCTAGGTGCGATGGTATCTCCAGAGCCCCATTGCATTTTTCTCCTGCCCACTCACTTGGTGAGTCTCAGCCCCTGGCATGCTTGGATCTACCCAGGGGCAAGGCCCCAGGCTAAGTTTAGTGACTGGAAAATGTCCCCGTGAAATTCCAGGCAGAGCCAGGGAGCTGGCAGCACATTCCACAGAACTTCCTTGGGCCCTCCTGCTCAGTGCAGAGCCTGAAAGGGAACCCAAAGTCCTTCCAGCAAATTGCCTGGGAGGCCTACGCCCCCCTCTCAGGGCACTGACTAGTGGTGACAGACCTCAAGGACAAATGTGTCCTTGAATGTTGAAGGAGTTTGGTAGTGAAGGAAGGGAGGAGGGGAGAGGGGCGGGGTGGGCCCTAGTGAAAGACAAGCTCCTGCAGACACGTCATAAACACAGAAGAAAGCTTCCTGGTTTGGTGCTAAGGGCTCTGCACCCCTGTTTCAACATTGGGGGCAGGGATGTCCTCACTCTGCCCTTTGGTCCTCAGATCCTCCTCTGCCCTTCACAGGCGTGAACCCCTGGCCCATTTGCTCCCTGGATTTCCTTCCATTTTGTCTCTGTGTGCTCTGTCCCTCTCCCAGAGATGAAGTCAGAGACCCCCAAACAAGATGGAACTCGGAAGAAGGGCTCTTTCCTCTCCTCTGAACAAAGTATAAACAATCAGAGGGACTTCAGGGACACAGTGGAAGTCGGAATTCAAACACTGGAATGATGGTGTTAGGGAAGACGGTAAATATAGCCTGGACTCCAGGAGGAAAAACAATCCGTCTGGGACGAAGTATCACTCAAATGTTCCTTAGCAACAAGAATGGTAAGACTTCATCTCACATACTTTGGATATTTTACCAGGAGGGACCAGTCCCTGTGGAAGGACATTACGATTGAAAGGATAGTGAAAAAGAAGTAGACCCTCCACAAGATGGGTTACAAGTGCCTAGAACCATGGGCTCAAACACAGCAATGCTTGTGAGGACCAGGCAGTGTTGCATTCTGGTATATACAGGGTCATAACAAAATAGTACCTTATAGAAGCAGTGAGGGGGATGTCATATCCCACAGCGCCCACAGAACTGAATACAACACCTACCCAAAGGAGGTACTGGGCTGGAGCCCCTCTTTTCACGTGACAGACATATGCAAATGATGGCTATATTCATTGATGGATAATAGTTTTACACCAATGAAGCAAATTACTATCAGATCAACAGAGAAAGGAAATTGATTTTGTGTATTAATTTTAAAAGAATCTTAGCTGTACCTCATTCCATACAAAAAGATTCATTTGAAATGGATATGCTTGGCACAATGGATGGATGTATGGATTGTGATAAGAGCTGTAAGAGTCCCCAATAAAATGATTTTAAAAAAAGAAATGGATAATAGAACAAGATATCTTTGCAATATTTGAGAGGCAATGTTTGCTTGGACAAGATATAAAAAGCACTACCCCTGAAAGAAATATTGATAAATTAGAGTTTATGTGAATCCATAATTTATGCTCATTAAACTACGTCATTAAGAAAACTAATAGGCAAGCCACAGACTGGGAAGATATTCACTCCACAAATATATACAGATGGATAGGATTCATTTCCATACCATCTCTTCTATGCCAAATTATTACAAATCAATGTTAAGTTAAATAATCAAATTGTAAGTAATAACAATAACAAACCAAAGCCAAACTGACTTCCATTCAATCAATGTTGACTCACAGTGAGCCCCTGTGCATTTCTGAAACTGTAACTGTTTATGGGAGTAGACAGCCCACTCTTTCTCCTGGTTGTTTTGAACTGCTGACCATGAGGATTGCAGCCCAATGTTTAACCACTACACCACCAGGGCTCATCAATAGTAATAATGATAATAATAATAGACAAAAACTTAGACACAAAAGGCGATGTATTACTGGTCAAATAAGCACATGAATTGCTACTCAACATCAAGAAAGTGCAAATTAGCTGCAACCAGATTCTTTTTCGTCCTCGTATCAGAATGGAGCTCTGGTGCATAATGGTCATTCAGTGGATGACTAACCAAAAGGTCAGCAGTTCAAAACCCCAAGCTACTCCATAAGAAAAAGATGAGGGTTTCTACTCTCATCAAGAGGAACAGCTCAGAAACCAAGGGGCAGTTCTGCTCTGTCCTATAGGGTCACTAGGAATCAGAATGGACTCAATGGCCGTGAGTTTTTTGAGTTTGACAGGATGGCTTAACATTTTTAGACTTACAAAGTCAAGTATTAGCAAGGACTTAGAGCAACTGGGACTCACAAACTGCTAGAGGGATTGTAAACTTGTACAGATATCTTGGACAATAGTTTAGAATGATGTTCCTGTTAATCCTAAACACAAACATTCATCTACCATGTGGTTCAGTCATCTCATTCCTAGGTGTTTACTCTAGAAACCATATGTCTATACAAACACTCGTACCCAAAGGTCCAGAGCAGCTTTCTTAGGATTAGTTAAACACTGGAGACAACTCAAATAGCCATCTCCACGAAAGGGGATAAACAACTGTGGAGCATCCCCAGGATGGACGATTACTCAGCAATGAGAAGTCATGAACGATTGACACACACACCAATATGGAGGACTCTCCAGCACAGTATGCTGAAGGAGAGGAACCAGAGCCAGAAGCGTCTGTTCTGTCCAAATACATGTATGCGCAACTCTGGGGCAGGCAGAGCGAGTCTATAATGGAGACATCAGACGGGACATCTGAGAAGTGCCCAGGGCAAGAAGCGACTGAGAAGGAGTTCAAGAGAACTTTCTAGAGTGCTTAGACTCTCCCATATCTTTTCCAGGTGGCGATTGCAAGGGTGAACACAGGTGTCAGAATGCCTTGGAATGAACTAAGACGGGTGCAATTTATTGTATCCTAATTACATCTGCCCATCACCCATCTGTCATTTTGTTTTATAGCGATTCCTTTGAAATGGGTAACACACACACACGAAAACCATCAAGGTCACCCATGTGAGCAGGCTCCAGCAGAGCTTCCAGACTTAGACCAGCAGGAAAGGCCTGCAGATCCACTTTGGAAAACCAGCCAGTGAAAACCTTATGTTGCTGACTTGCTTTGGATCCATGATCAGGAAGGATCAATCCCTAAGGGAGAACACTCTGGTGAAGTAGAGGATCAATCTGGGTGAGGAGAATCTCCATAAGATGGGTGGACCCTATAGCCACACTATGGACACTATAGGATACATTCTAATGTGCTGGACATTATGCAGATGACACAAGACTGAGCAGGGCTTTATTCTGCTATGTATGGGTCGCCACGAGTTGAAGTTGACTCCGTTGATCTAATAAGTAAATTATAGTTACTGTCAGTCAAAAACAATATCATAGCAACTGCCCCCTGTGCTGCTGCTGTTCTTAGGTGCTGTCGAGTTGATTCTGACCCATAGCAACTTTATGTGCTTCGTTCTGCGCAACAGAATGACACACTGCCCAGTCCCGCACCATCCTCACAGAGGTTCCTATTTGAGGCTTGAGCCCATTTTTGCAGCCATTGTGCCAACCCATCTCCTCGAGGGCTTTCCTGTCTTTTGCTGCCTCTCCACTTTATCACGCATGATGTCCTTCTCCAGAGACGGGCCTCTCCTGACATGTCCAAAGTACGTGAGATGAAGTCTTGCCATCTTTGCCTCGAAGGAGCACTCTGGTCTTACTTCTTCCATGACAGATTTATTTATCCTTTTAGCAGTTCATGGTACTTTGAATATTCTTCACGAGCACCCACAATTCAAACACATCCATTCTTCTTCTAATCAACTGCCATCTTGCTCATTCCCACTCATCTGACCCTATAGAACACAGTAGAATGGCCCCATAGGGCTGCTAAGCCTGTCATCTTTGTGGAAGCAGACTGCCACATTTCCCTCCTGTAAATCTGGTGAATTCCAAGTGCTGAGCTTTCGATGAACCATTCACTGCTTAACCAATGCACCACAAGGGCTCCTTTGCATTCAGGTAGATATTTTAAACATATACAGTTATATAATAGTTAATAGTATTGATTGTATTCAAAAGAACAGCATACCTGATAAAAGTAAACTACATTTTCACTACTCAGCTCAAGAAATAAACACTAGACTTCCAGCAAGATAGGGAACTGAGCAGACATGCTACACAGATCCTCTATAACAAAGACACAAGGGATCAAATGGAAACCAACTGAACTCACTGTGACTGCGTGAATTCTGATTCACAGCGACCCTATGGACAGAATAGAACTGTCACTGGTAGTGTAGTGGGTTGTTCATGAGACTGCTCACCATAAGGTCCGTAGTTTGAAACCATCAACTGGTTTAGGGGAGAAAGATGAGGCTTTCGAATTCCATCAAGACTCACAGCCTTGGAAACCACAGACATAGCTCTACCCCATCCTTTAAGGCTGCTATGAGTCAGTCGACTTGATGTCAGGGAGGCCAAATACAACAGGAAGGATAGTCCTGGAACTCAGCTTCAGAGGAAAGGATACCCCTAGTGAATTGAATACTGACTAAGAGAATAAGCTAAACAGACAGACAGGCGAATTGTTGGCCAGCCTGAGCTTTTGCAAACAGCATTCTATTCAGACAGTGGCTGCTAGTGAGTGAGACTGCAGGTTGGCCACACTTCTGGTCACCAAAAGGGTGGGTGGGACAAGAGAGGATCCCATCTTTCTCTTTGCTAGCACCCATGACATTTAATAATTCCTTACGTTAAATGAGAGTGAAAATATATCAAAACCTCCGGGACATAGCAAAAGCAGTGGGCAGAAATCAATTTATGCCAATAAACACATGGATTAATAAAAAAGAAGAAAGAACCATAATCAACATCTTAACCCATTATCTCCAACAATTATAAAAAGACCAGCACAAGAAACCTACAACCACGAGAAGAATATAAATAATAAAGATTAGAATAGAGACACGTGAAATAGAGAACAGAAAAACAATACAAAGCATTAATAAGACAAAGGGTGAAATTTTTTAAAGGATTAATCTATCTTGGTAAATCTTCAAACCACTGTTGAGTGTAACAAAGGAAAAGAGGAAGATGGAAATAAAATAAATAAGAATTGAAATGGGTGACATCACAACAGAATAAACAGAAATAAAAAGGATTATAGAATACCATGAAGAACTACTCCATCAAATTTGAAAACCTAGAAGATATAGGCAAATGTCTAGAAAATCTATCTAATGTAACATGGACTAAAGTAGAAAACTTGAAAAGACCACTATAAAAGAAGAAATTGACAAGGCCATGTAAAAACTTCCAGCAAAAAAGAAGTCTAGGCCCGGATGATTTCACTGGTGAATTCTGAGAAAAGCTAAAACCAATTCTACTCTATACATTATTTCAGAGAGTATAAAAGTTAGGAAAACTCATAAATTCATTTTATGAATCAAGTATAACCTTGATACAGAAATTAGGCAAAGACATACTGAAAAAGAAAATTATAGACTAATATCATTCAAGAACACAGTTGCAAATTTTCTAACAATATCCTAGCCAATAGATCCAACAATATACTCAAAATAAAACAAACAACAAAAAACTATACATCATGACCCAGTAGGAGTCGTGCTATGTATTCAAGGATATTTCAACATTGGAAAAGCAATCAGTGTAAACCATCACATAAATAATGAAAAGAAAATGAACCATATGATCACATCAATTGATACAAAGAAGACATTTCACATTATCTAACACTCATTCCTGATTAAAAACATACTCAACAAATAGGAATAGAAGGGAAATCCCTAAACATATATACAAAGCAAATGGCCAGCATTGTTCCCAACAAAGGAAAATGGAAGCACTCTCCTTGCAAACAGGAACCAGACCAGGATGACCTTTATCACCACCCGTGTTCAGTATTGTGCTAGGAGTCTTCGTCCAAGCTGTAAGGTAAGAAAAGCATTAACATTTGCAAGAATGTAATAAAACTCTATTTGCAGATGATAAGTTCCTATAGAGAACAGCACAGACTCAGTATAGAATTGTTGTGGCAAGGTACAAGATTGGTTGGATTCCTTTATGCTAACACAGAGAGCCCTGAGAAGGAAATCAGGGAAAAATGCCATTTACACAGCCACTTGAAAGATGAAATGCTTAGCATTAAATCCAACCAGAAAAAATAAAAGACCTGTTCCCCCAAAATCAAAACAAAACAAAAACTACAACATATTACTACAAGAAGCCACAAGAGGCCTATAAAAATGGAAAAATACTCCATGTTTATGGATAGGAAGACTTAGCAGGGTGACTATGTCAATACTACACAAAGCAATATGCAGATGTAATACTGATCCAGATTCCAACATAATTCTTTGAAGAGATGGAATAACTAATCGCTAACTTTATGTGGAAGGAAAGAGACCCAGCATAAGCAAAGCACTACTAAATAAGAACAAAGTAGTAAGCTTCTTACTTCCCAGGCTGACCACCTACTGCACAGCCACAGCTGTTAAACCATTCTGGTACTGGTACAACCACAGACATATGCATCAGTGGAACAGAATTGAGGATTAGAAGTTCATCCATCTATGGATAGTTTATCTTTGACACATTAAACAGCAAATAAGTCTCTTTAACAAATAGGGCTCAGGAGGACATAGCCTCAGGGACACCAAGATCAATCGGTATAACATAATCCACAAAGACTATGTTCTACATCCTATTGGGTGAATAGTAACAGGGTCTTAAAAACGCATGAGCAGTCAGAGCAGCCAGTCGACAGAGAGGACCACACAGCCGGCCCCACTATGAGACATGACGTCCCTCACTGACCCATAACCCTACTGGGGACAATACCGGAGACACAGTGTGGGAATTGTGCCCGATCTGATCCCACCACACCGAGGCAAAAAACTAAGGGGGTGCAACAGAACAGCAAGGGAATGGAGCGGTGAGGTCCCCAGGGAATGCTGAAGGTGGACTTTGGGGCCAGGGTGTGGTGCCCCAACAGACTAGACTGGAAAACACTCCTAAAGGCCAACAAACAATCCTTGAACTAACTACAAGCTTTTCTTTCTTGTTGTGTTTTTGTTTTGTCATTGGTTTATTGTTGTTTTGCTGTATATTGTTGCTTGGTTTTGCTTTGTCTTGTTTTTGTGCATGTTATTATCTCCACAAGTTGTCTAAATAAGATAGGCTGGATGAACAATCTGGAGGAGAAAACAATGGGACCGACAGTTCAAGGGGAACATGGGGGAGAGAGAGAGGAGGGGGGAAAGGTAGTGGTGTTAACAAACCTAGGGACAAGGGAACAACAAGTGACCCAAATCAGTGGTGTGGAGGATGTGGGAGGCCTGGTAGGGCGTGATCAAGGGTAATGTAACCAAGAGGAATTACTGAAACCCTGGTGGGAACTAAGCATGATAGTGGGACAGGAGGAAAGCCAAAGGAAATAGAGGAAAGAGCTGGGAGAAAAAGGACATTTATAGAGCTCTAGATAAAGACATGTACATATGTAAATACATTTATATATTAGGATAGGTAAATAGATCAATGTGCATATATTTATAAGTTTAGTATTAAGGTAGCAGAAGGACATTGGACCCCTACTCAAGTACTCCCTCAATGCAAGAATACTTTCTTCTATTAAATTGACAAACTGGTGCATAAGCAAATGTGGTGAAGGAAGCTGATGGTGCCTGGCTATCAAAAGGTATAGCGTCTGGGGTCTTAAAGACTTGAAGGTAAACAAGTGGCCATCTAGCTCAGAAGCAACAAAGCCCACATGGAAGAAGCACACCAGCATGTGTGATCACGAGGTGTTGAAGGGATCAGGTATAAGGCATCATCAGAACAAAAAATCTTACCATAGTGAATGAAGGGGAAAGTGCAGAGTCGAGACCCAAAGCCCATTTGTCGGCCACTGGAGATCCCCTTGCAGAGGGGTCTAGGGGAAGAGATGAATCAGTCAAGGTGCGATATAGCCACCGATGAAAAATATAACTTTCCTCTAGTTCCTAAATGCTCCCCCCCCCCCGCCACTATCATGATCTGAATTCTACCTTGCAAGTCTGGCTAGACCAGAGGATGTACACTGGTACAGATAGGAACTGGAAACACAGGGAATCCAGGGCGGATGATCCCTTCAGGACCACTGGTATGAGTGGCGATACTAGGAGGATAGAAGGAGGGAGGGTTGGAAAGGGGGAACTGATTACAAGGATCTACATGTGACCTCCTCCCTGGGGGACGAACAACAGAAAAGTGGGTGAAAGGAGACACTGGACAGGGCGAGATATGACAAAATAATAATTTATAAATTATCAAGGATTCATGAGGGAGCGGGGAGGGAGGAGGTAAAACTAGGACCTGATGCCAGGAGCTTAAGTGGAAAGCAAATGTTTTGAGAATGATGAGGGCAACAAATGTGTAAATGTGCTTTACACAATTGATGTATGTATGGATTGTGATAAGAGTTGTATGAGCCCCTAATAATAATAATAATAAAGGTATAACCTTTAAAAAACTCATGAGCAGTCATCTAAGTGCAATTATTGGTCTCACCCCATATGGAAGAAATGAGAATGACTAAATTGGAAAGACATATGAAAAAATTAGTGCAATGGAATAAGAGACTACTCAAATATCATTCTCCATCACCCTGAGACCAAAAGAGCTACATGGTGCCCAAGTACCAGTGCCAACTGCTCTGAAAAGGAACACAGTCCTGGGTAGAGTGAAAGAAAATGTAGAACAGAACTCAAAATCATAAAAGGAATGTTGGTCAATAGAATTTGGTAGAATCCCCAAGACTATGACCCTTACATGAGTCTAGAACAAAATTCAATTCCATGTTAGAAAAATCAGCAACTTAACACCAAAGGGCAACATTTCCCCCAAGCACAAATGGTTACAAAAGGAGAAATGGTAACAGGAGACACAAGGAGGATGTGGGATAAATGATGGTACATGGAAGGGATTCAGATGGACAAGTTGAACTAAAATGTATCTAAGTGGTTGAATGTAAGACTGATGATCTGCTCTACAAACCTTCACCTATTTCACAAGAAAAGGTTTTTAAAAAAATAAATAAATGAACATTACCTAAAACTTAGAACTTTTGCTTCCTCTTCCTTCCAACAAAGATAACAGATAACTAGCATTTTGGGTACATTATTCCCTCTATTTTAAGATAACTGTAGCGCTTATACTTGATTCCACAGAGAATTTATCATTTCAGCACTCTGTAAGTGAAATTGTTTGGGCCAGGCCCAGACCAGGCAGCCCCTTGTACCAGCTTCTCAAGAAGACAAGTAAAATACATCTGTAATCTTCTGGGATTTGCTTTTGTCACTCCCACTGTGTCACTCCCACTGTGTCTGTTCTGTTCATCTCTGTTGTTGTCTGTCACTCTAATGCTTCCATTTTCATTGCTTCCATATTTCATTGCAGGGATGCGGAATGTCCAGCCCAAAGACCATTTAGGCCCGCAAAATCATCAATACCACCTAACATCACACACTTCACCAAAGAGAAGAAATTGCAGCCCTCATGTTAGGGCTGAGCTAATTAAATATTTTGCAACATGGTCCACAGTGATGTTATTTTTAAAAATGTTCACATGACATCCCTGCTATCTAGTACCCCAATGTGGAAATATATTACAATTTATCATTCTTCTGTTCAGGAGCACATGGATTGTTTCTTGTTTCTGGCAAAATGGTGCCTCTGTTTTTCTTTCTGGATATACGTTCCTCCAGCGCATAAAGCTACGACAACAATATCTGGGTAATGGGAAGCTCTTTTCTTCAGTCTAAGAATTAGAGTTTCTAAGAAAGCACTGGTTGGTTTCCCAAGTGCCCATCCTAATTTACACCGTCCAGCAAATGATGAAAATTCCAGTTGCTCTACATCCTCACCAAACTTGCAATCACCACTTCTGAATGCTTGAGAACAGAGTTTGAAATCACAAACTCAGATGCTTATGAGCCATGAAAGTACTCAGTACCTGGATTAGAGGAACAGTGTGGTAGTTACATAATCCGGTGTCAACTTGCGGAGGGGCGGAGTCTAGTCTGTCAATAAAGTCGCAGCTTGATGACCTCATTTGGCCGCTCAGGTGATAAATAGCTCGCTGGAGACAGGACAGTCACTCATTCCCGGGGAGATATTCCTGCTGACAAGACACATGGAGCTACACTAGTGCCTTGGAGCTGGAAGAGCCACGTAGAGACCTCTGTCGGCCCTGAGATGCTTCCACCACCACTGGATCCACACGACTTTCCACTCACTGGCCTGTGATCTTCCTGCACTTGGCATCATTACATGTGTTGTGTGAGTCTGAAGAGGAATCTATAAATTGGTATCAGACATATGGGCTATTATCGAACTTATGAACTTGATCTGGATAGGCTGAGATCGGACTTATGAACTTGATCTGGATAGGCTGAGATGTTTCCTTATCATGCAATTTCTCTTTCCTATAAAGCTCTTTTCTATACACACATGAGTGTCTATGAATTTGTTTCTCTAGTCTACCCGGACTGACACAAACAGTGAGGACTGCTGGAGACTGCTATAAACTGGAGTGCATGCGTCTGTTAAATAGAGGAGGCCTCAGCTCCACTCACTAACGTTGGGAGGGAATGTCGACATGCCAGAGCTCTAGGGTTTTCCACAGAAGGGAGAGATCCAGAGTTTTATATGAAATCTGATTTTGAAATGTCAGCAATGACTTCAGAGCTGCGTGAAACACAATCTGACCAACTACATTTGTAGGCCACGTCCAGGCTGTCCTAATAGATTCCTTCCATTAAAATCCAATTCCCTTTATAGTCGGTTACTGGAACCTTTGCCAATGATCTCATTTCCCATATGGAAGAGGGACAAGTGACTCTGTACATTGTCATCTCTTGTTGCTGTAAATCCACTGTCCTCCCTCCCGCTTGATTATTCGTAAAACTCAGCTTTCCAAAAGCTCCGTTTTTTCAGAGGAATAAAGGAATTGATGTGTTCGTGTCTTCTGCTGGGAAGGTAGCGCTTGCTCATTCAAGTGGCTGGTGGAAACATCTTCCTCATTCACCCTTGCTTCCTCACATGCTTCCTGAAACTCTTCTTCGCTTGGCAGGCAGGTGGATTTTTTCCAAGCGTACATTCAGTGAAGGTGCTCCCTCTTCTGAACCCTGACGTCCATCTCCAGGATCCCCATAGAAAATCCACACTCCACCTAGAGCCCATTGTCTCTTCCGTGTCAGGTACCCACCTCCCTTGCTTCCCTTTCAACCCACCCAGGGGCTTTCACATGTTAGTCCTCCTGCCTGGCTGCTCTGATCTGTCCAGAGCTGCTTCCTTCCTAGCCCCTAGGTGTGGCATACACAGCATCTCCTAAGAGAGGTCCCCTCTGGCCCACCCCCATCTAAATAGCAACCCCCGTCCTCCGTAGTCACTCGCTCTCAGCCTCTGTATCTCACTCGGTCACTTTCACTATCCATAATGATCTTGTGTACGTGTTCCTGACAACCTCCCATCGATGTTTCCCAGCGTTGTTACAGCATTAATATCACAAGGAGGTGGCTTAAACAAATAAAAACTTTTTCTTTTTTTATTTAATCATTTTATTGGGGATCATACAACTCTTATCACAATCCATATATACATCCATTGTGTAAAGCACATTTGTACATTTGTTGCCATCATCATTCTCAAAACATTTGCTTTCTACTTGAGCCCTTGGCATCAGCTCCTCATTTTTCCCCTCCCTCCCCACTCCCTCTCTCCCTCACGAACCCTTGATAATTTATTAATTATTATTTTGTCATACCTTACACTGTCCAACGTCTCCCTTCACCCACTTTTCTGTTGTCCGTCCCCCAGGGAGGAGGTCACATGTAGATCTTTGTAATTGGGTCCCCCTTTCCAACCCACCCTCCCTCTACCCTCCCAGTATCGCCACTCGCACCAGTGGTCCTGAAGGGATCACCCACCCTGGATTCCCTGTGTTTCCAGTTCCTATCTGTACCAGTGTACATCCTCTGGTCTAGCCAGACTTGCAAGGTAGAATTGGGATCATGATAGTGGTAGGGGAGCATTTAGGAACTAGAGGAAAGTTGTATGTTTCATCGTTGCTACACTGCACCCTGACTGGCTCATCTCCTCCCTGCGACCCTTCTGTAAGGGGATGTCCAGTTGCCTACAGAAGGGCTTTAGGTTCCCAATCTGCACTCCCCCTCATTCACAATGACTTGAGTTTTTGTGCTTGATGCCTGATTCCTGATCCCTTCGACACTGCGTGATCACACAGGCTGGTGTGCTTCTTCCATGTGGGCTTTGTTGCTTCTCAGCTAGATGGCCGCTTGTTTGCCTTAAAAACTTATTTTCTCATGGCTTAGGAGGCTTGCGGAGCACTGACGGCATAGTGGTCACATGCTGGGCTGCAATCTGCAGGCTCTGCAGTTCGAAACCACCAGTAGGTACGGGAAAAAGCCTTGGCATTCTACCCACTGTAAACAGTTACAGTCTGGGAAACCCAGAGAGGTGGCTCTGAACCGGCATTGGTTCGATGGCAGTGAGCTGATGGTTCCACCTCTAGGGGAAGTCATGTCTTTTCCCTTGCTTTAGGAGGATGTCCCTGACTCTTTGTACCCTCTGTCCCTCGGTTCCTTGGCAATCCTGTGGAATGACATCCATCTTCCCCCATTTGTGCTTGCTTGCTTTGGTACCGTTTATATCTCAAACTTGATTGGTTGAAGACACCCCACCCACTGATGTCACCTCATTAGTATTAAAAGGAAATACTCTTCCCAAGTGAGATAACACCTACAGGTCTAGAGGTTAAGATTTCAACACTTATTTTGAAGGGACACAATTGAATTTGTAACACTACCCTAAAGTCAACTTTCTAAGACAAAGGAACTGGTGCCACCAACTCTGTCCCTAGTCCCTGGCAGGCAGTGGCCTGCCTTTTGTACACCTGGGTGTGTGAGGAAGGGACTGCCATGGGTCCGAAGGAGCTGGACAATATCTGGTTTAGAGAGTGCCTGAGTAGCAGAAACTTTTAAAGCACTGGACGGTTAATGGAAAAGTTGGTGATTTGAGTCCACCCAGAAACCTCTCAGACAAAAGACGAAAGCAGTCCTTGAAAACCACATGGAGCAAAATTCTATTCTGACTTCCATGGGGTTCACTGTGAGTCAGAGTGAAAAGGAGACAGCAGCTCGCCGTGCTAGGAGCTGTGGTGGGGTGACACGAGGGAGTGACTGTGGACACAGGACCTCGAAGAGGAGCAGAGGCACCCACAGAGAGCAGGGCATGCCACACCCTGGCAGGTACACAGCACGTCCCCTGCTACAGCTCGGTGGGATGTTGGGAGCTAGTCCCTGTGAGTCTTTCCATGATTTTCCTGGCGAGAGCGGGAGGAGAACTCAACGTCTAGCCGAGTAGAAATGGCACGGGGCAGTTGGGAAGCGGAGGCAAAGTCAGAATCCCAGCTGTGTGCCTGGGGAGGGGCTGCAACCTGCTTGCATGTATGAAGTCCCAGTGGAAGAAGGACACACACACACACACACACACACACACACACACACCCCTCAGTGCCAACCTATGTTTAAAAAAGTTGATATACACTAGGGAGCATTTGGTGGTGATGCGGAGGAGCCTAGGTAAAGACAGACTGAGGACAATTACCTTCTGGGCAGATGCGGGGTTAGGTAGAGGTGGTGTGGAGGCAGGAAGGAGGCAGGCACAGACAAGCCTTACTGTGTCTCAGCAGTCCTCTGTGTCCACTGAGATTTAATTAAAATGCCCAAGCCCTCCTAGAGAGGTTTCTGCTCAGAATCCGACATGCTGCCACTCCTAGGGGTTTTCGGGGAGGGGGTGGGGACAAGACAAGCCTCTGCCTGGGGAAGGTTCCAGGGGATCAGGAGATGCCTCTGCAGGCTCCATGACTTCTTAGGCCCCACTTCCCCCTGGGGCACTGGGAAGCAGTGTGTGGGAACACAGAGATAGTGAAGGTTTTTTGTGTCAACCTGACCAATAAACACATGTGGGATTAATTGAAGGGCAGAGAGAAAAATGGCTCAGTGTGTTTCACCTTTCTGGTTTTCGGGTCTCTTTCTGTCTGATTGTCAGACCAGAGTGCAGCTGCCTTAGCCAGTTCCTTGCTTCAGCTGACAAGGCTTACTTTCTGTGAGACATCCCGGAGGAAAAGCCACATGGACCTACCCCAATGCAGCCCGGGATGCTGGAGCAGCCACATGGAGACCCCTGCCAGTGCTGAGATGCTTACACTGCCACTGGATTCAAATACTTTCTACCCGCTGGCCTGTGATCCTCTTGCATTCTGCATCATTGTGTGTGTTTTGTGAGTTTGAGGAGGACTTTGTGGATTGGTGTCGGACATATGGGCTTAGTTGTATTTATGGGCTTGGACTGGTCTGGGTGTGGATGCTTTCTGAATGTATACTTACCCTTCATATTAAACTCTCTCTTGTACATATATAAGTTTCTGTGGATTTGTTTCCCTGGTTTATCCAGACTAACACAGGTGTCAAGGCAGCCTCGCTCCTGGGAAGGCTCTGAAGGGATTTATGAGACAACTGCTATGTCCCAGGATTTGAGAAAACTGAAATTCAGAGGGGCTGAGGGGTCACCCAAGCAGGGTCACACAGGAACAAGAATGGAAACTTGCACCAGGCCTTCTGGTCCCAGGCCCCAAACTCAACCAAAATTGTTTAGTCGATTCCGATTGATAGCAGCCCTATAGGATAGAGTAGAGCTGCCTGCCTCCAAGACTTTAAATCTTTGTGGGAGGAGAAGCAATCATCTCCCTCTCACAGAGAGGCTGGTATTTTCGAACTACTGACCTTGTGGTTAGCAGTCCAACGCATAACCCGCTGGGCCATCAGGGCTCACAGGCTCCAGACCCCAATTAGAAGAAGCCATAGGCACTGAGCAATGCTTTACATGTGCTGGATGACGCGGGACATTTCATTCTGACTACTCTGTGAGGTAAACAGATTATCAAAACTTAAAAAAAAAAAAAAAAGAATCAGACAGACAGAGAGGTGAAGAAACAGCTGGTAAGCGCTTGACTCCGAATGACGGTGACAGTAGTAGTGGTAGTGGTAAGGAAAGCTTGCTTGATGTCCTGCGCATGTTACTTATCTTACCCTCGTTGCTTCTCACAGCCACTCCTTGAGCTCTGTGCTACTTTCCCCCCATTTTGCAAATGGAAACACTACGGAGGGGCTTGACCCCACCTGAGTCTGGATCTCAGGCTTGTCACAGCTCGTGGCATGCCCCCAACTCTGCTCTCTTAGACAGCAGACGTGGACATTTGTTGGTAGCCTTGAAAGGCAACGTCAAAGCCATCTTGAGAGAGCTAGAGAGAGAGAGAGAGAGAGAGAGAGAGAGAGAGAGAGAGAGAGAGAGGGAAAGCTTTCCATCTGTAGAAGCCAAGAATGCTGCAGAGTCAGGTCCCTGGCTGGCCTGTGGTCCTGCTCTTACTGCTATGTGAGGGTCCCTGTTATATAACCCAGTCTGCCCTCGCCCCTTCCCCACCCACCTAGCAGCCTTGGCAGTCCAGATAGGACAGCGGGCACCAGTTGGGCACAGCGGGAGAATCTGACCCAGGGAGTGAGCAGTTACTTCAGAGAGCCAGTTCTCAAAGGTGGGTCGATGCCCTGCTCCCCATTTGGGAAGGTGGTGACTTTTCCTGAGCCAGCATTGGGCGCACACCAAGGGACTGTCAGTGGCCAACGAAGAGGAAGACATTGCTCTAATAGGTGCCCCCCAAAGCCAGAAAGCCGAACTCACTGCCATCAAGTCCATTCTGACTCACAGCGATCCTATGGGACAGAGCAGGGCTGCCCCTTTAGGTTTCTAAGACTTGCCATCTTTGTACACAGACCCCTCTTTGTCCAGCTAGTAAGTGCAAATGGGCATTTAAAATAATAGCAATAATAAAAGGAAGGGGGTTTTGGCAAGCCCAGGCCTGGCACGCATCAAGCTTTCTACCATCTGGCACCCTCAGGCACTCAGACCAAACTGAGCCTCTGTGCAAGGCACGCACTCACAAATGCCGGTGCCATTCAATTGTGCCCAACTGCACCTATTAAAGCGTAATTGAGTAGTGCCCACCGTGCACTGGAATGTCCAAGTTGCAAGGCTGGAAGTCTGGAATTAACTCAGACCATTGCATTCAACCTCCCCACTCCCTTCTCCCCCTCTCCCCACACGTGTCCAAGGGGCACGGGAGACCTGCTCTGGGACTCCATGCGCCTGTGGAAGTCGGTGCTAGAGCTCGGGCCTCCCACCCTGTGCTCTTCTCTCCCAGTACGGTCGTTTTTTAAATTTTAATAAATCATTTTATTGGGGGCTCTCACAGCTCTTATAACAGTCTATACATCCACTGTGTCAAGCACATCTGTACCTATGTTGCCACCATCCTTTTCGAAAAATTCTTTTTCTACTTGAACCCTTGGTTCCTCATTTTTCCCCTCCCTCCTTCATGAACCCTTGATAAATTATAAACTATAATTTTCATATCTTACATCATCTGCTGTCTCCCTTCACCCACTTTTCTATTGTTGGTCCCCCTGGGACAAACATATGTTGATCATTGTGATCGGTTCCCCCTTTCTCCCGCCACCTTCCCTTTCCTCTCCTGATGTTGCTACTCTCATTATTGATCCTGAAGGGTTCATCTGTCCTGGATTCCCTGTGTTTTCAGCTCTTATCTGTACTAGTGTACATGCTCTGGTCTAGCCGGATTTGTAAGGCAGAATTGGGATCATGACCGTGGGGGGAGGAGCCGTTAAAGAACTAGAGGAAAGTTGTATGTTTTGTCAGTCTAGACTGCACCCTGACTAGCTAATCTCTTCCTTGTGACCGTGTGAGGGGATGTCCAATTGTGTACAGATGGGCTTTGGGTCTCTATCCCAGCACTCTCTTGCAGCAGTTCCAAGTGTTGGTGAAAATAATGCACTTGGGAGTCTCCCAGACATTGCAGCGAGCTGCATCCCCATCACTTACTACCACTTGCTAAACCTCAGTCTCTAGGTAGGTGGGTAGCTATAATTGTTAGGGCACTCTTGTGACAGACATTTACTGAGAAGTTAGGGTTTGGCGTTCACTGACTTCAAACAGATTTTGTCTGTGGATTAACACTGCCCTTCCCAGAATCCCTTGGAGAGGCCACTCCAGGTGTGGTGGGTGAGAGCATGCGCTCTGGAGGCAGATTTCCCTGGTTTAAACCCTGGGTTTGCTCCTTCCCAGCTGTGTGACCTTGGCAAGTTTTTTAACTCTTCTGTTTTAAAGACCCCCATCTTTAAAACAAAGTTGACATAGGAACCCGATGCGTAGATGATTGTGACAGGCTTAGAAGGGTAGCCAGCACATAGATTTAGTGTTAAATATCATAAAAGTAGTTTGTTGCTGTTTCTCTACTTGAGCTTGACAGTGTGAATGGCTTAACCTTCCTAGCTGTTTCCTCCTCACCAGGAACCTATTGGATGGAGTCCGGGACCTTCAGGCCCACTCCAGCCCCGTCAGCCCTACTCTGGGTGCAAGGGTGAGCTCTGGGCTGGGCAGAGTGGGGACAAAGAAAGGAAAGGAAAAGATGACAATGTTTGTGTCTATTTAGTATCCACTATTTAGAGTATGTGTTTTATAATAGACAATCAATATATAGGGTGCCCTGGTGAGGTGGCGGGCTATGTGCTGGCCTGCTAACCACAAGGCCAGCAGTTTGAAACCACTCGCTGCTCCACTGGAGGAAGACTCTTCTGGAAAGAGCTGCCATCCTCATGGTTGGCAGTTCAAAACCACCAGCAGCTCTGCAGGAGAAAGGTGGGGCTTTCTGCTCCCATGAAGAGTTACAGTCTTGGAAACCCACAGGGGGTCTCTGTGAGACAGCACCCACTTGATGACAGTTAGATGAGTTGGCATCGACTCAATGGCAGTGAGTTTTTAATTTTTATATAAATACATATTAAAGAGTCCAAGCAGTGCTATTGTTAGGAAGGGGGCTACTAACCTCAGGTTGGCAGTTCAAACCCACCAGCTGCTCTGAGAGAGAAAGATATGTTGCATCTATAGTGTCTCTCTGAGTTGAAGTTGACTTGATGGCAGTGAGTTTGGTTTGGCTTGCGATGTAAATTATAGCTCAGTAATATATATGCTATATAAATAAACATACACCCACATGGCAGTCTGAGAAACATTTACCCTAAAAAAGTAACACAAAAAGCAGCAAGCCCTTTGGTTGCCCGTGCTCCCTGGCAGGCACTGCTCTGAGCATGTGCACACACTGGCTCCTTGGATCCCCCATTGGCCCTGTGCATGGAGCACGGCTGTAATCTGCACCTTCCACACAGGGAAGAGGGCCCCAGGGGGTGTGGTGACTTGCCAGGGTCATATAACTGGTGGTGACTCAGAGAGCACACCCAGCAGCTATTCCTGCCTGCACCCTAGACACGGGCGAGGTTGCTGTTCTCAATCTAAAAAGTCTCAAAGAAGAGAACCCTACCCTTTCTCAGTGTCATGTCACCCCAAAAGACATATCAAATACGAACTCTTGGTGGGTGTCAACATGACCTTGTTCAGAAACCATGAAGTTACCATGAGGTCACAGGGGAGTAGAGTGGCCTGTGTCCTTTTGAGTGGCGTCCCTGTAAACGAGAACAAGAGACACCGTCACTCTGGAGGGAGTCAGTCACAGAGCAAGGACAGACCCGACAAGAGGCGCAGGTGGGGTTCGGCTGCAGCTGCCAGTCAAGGCCCACTTGGGGCTCCCAGAAGCTAGAGAAACAAGGCCTTCCCCTGGAGCCTTCAGAGAGAGAGAATATGGGCCTGCCCACACCCGGAATTGCAACTTCCAGCCTCCAGAACTTGAGGACAATCAATGTCTGTCATTTTGAGGCATTTTGTTACGGTAACCCCACAATGAAAATTAACCTTCTTACTGTATATCTCAAAGTAAACACACACACACACACACACACAACAACAACAACAACCACAGCAACGGTCACTTGTCCTCCCTCCAGCTTGTTAGAAGAGTTTATGCTCCTCCTCCTGGAAGAGCCTGGCCCCTTTCCTTGTGAGGGAGGCTCCGGCCTTCCCAAGCTGGGAGAGCGGCCCCTTCCCTGCAGACCAGCCCCTGCTCCCACATCACCAGGCTTCTCCAAGGCCGCCCTGAAGCAAGAGGGGCTTGTCGTTCTTTGCCCCGGGATAGGCAAGGGTGTACTGGTGAGCCCAGCATAGTGCATCTGTTTGTCAAATTGACGGTAGGCTCATTCACATCTGCCCTGCCCCAACATCCTCAACCAGGAATCTGACAGCGGCACACTCTGGACCTGCCTCCACCTTCTTGTCTTTCCAGCGAATGCTGTCAGAGTGCAGAGGAATGAAAGAGAAGCTCTGGGAGGGGCCTCCTCTCTGAAAATAAAACAACCCACTCCCGGTCTCCCCAGATGCAGGGAGGCAGCAGTTTGGGGTTCTGCGGCAGACTAAGTCAGCTCCTGAGGACAGTCTGAAGACAGAAGAGGAATCCCAAGAGCTTGAACCCAGCCTCTTAGCACCCCAGGAAGAGAGACAGACTCCCAGAGAAGCACTGTGCGTTGGCAAGTCTCTGAACAAGCCCAGCGCAGGTCCTTAGGGTGGATGAGAAGACCCCGAGCAGAGACCACCATCAGAACTCAACCGTGCACCCCCCGCTGCCATCCCAGAGTTAAAGACAGGAGCTGGGAGGACATGTCACAGCTGTGCTGAGTGCCGAGGGCCTCTGAAGGAGCCCAAGAAATAGTAGGGAGAGCAGAGCTAGGCTCTACTCCTCTCTATAGCTTACCGTGCAGGCTCCTGACACGGTGGCAGCCTTGGTGGACACCGACGAGAAGGTCTGGCCATGGGCACTGGGATGAGGTGTCGCAGATAAACATTGACGTGTCACCTTCGACTTCACCTCGACTGCTTTGCTCTAGGAGGAACTTCCCTATGAGATGAAGCCCCCTGAGCCTCACACTCTCCAGGAGCTGGACTGGGATCATACTCGAATCAAACTGCTGTGTGAGTCTTGCGGGTTCCCCCTCCCAACATGGCTGTGTGACAAGGAGCCTTGCTACTGCCACTGTACAGACGGGCAGGGGAGGCTGTTGCAGATCAAGGAGCCCACTTCTGCACGGTCAGGATGCTGTCCGAGGCGGAGGATGGACACGGGTGGGCAGATTACAGAGTCAAGCCTCAAAAGACCTCTTGCCTTTTACCCAAAGAAAGAAGGACAATTCTGGGTGCCAAGGCAGCCTGCACTGGCTGGCACAGAGAGTCGCTTGCGACTGTGATTGGGATTAGTCATGGCCGAGGCGTCATGAACAGTGAACTTCCCTAAATGCTGTCAGCTGAAGAGGGCCGGTCTCTGAGCCAGAAGCAGAGATATTGAGCAAGAAATAGACACGATGTTTTAAGTCATAATTGTTATAACTTCTGGAGTCCAGGGCCTAGGACAGAAACCTTTTTTCCCCTTCTCTGACCCTCAGCACTGAGCACTGACGTCCTTGTCCTCTCTTCTCCCCTATACCAGCTAGGCACATGATCATCTTTGGCCATGGAGGAGCCTCTTTCCCCCTCCCTGTTGCCGCCTCATTTACTCCCCACTGCCCTCTGTCCTGTGTTCCATCATCCCCGGCGTGGGCCACCATGCCATTCTGTGGGATGCCTGTCCCTTTGTTTAGGTGGGTATCCTCTTGAAAATGAATGTCAATTTCCCATAAACTTTGTTAAACATACAACATTTACAGGAAAGATCATCAACTGCATGTACACAACATTCTCGAGTTTTCTCAGCCGGAACCCACACATGTCACCTGATACAAGAATCAGAATACACGAGGACCCCAGAAGCTTCCCTGCATCGTGACATGGCCCCTTTCAGAAAGGGGAGATTGGACTGCATCTGAACTACGTACCCATGCATCCTTGTACAGAGTACCTCTTGGTATCTGGTTTCTATCGCAAGGCTGTGAAATCCATCCGTGCTCTAGTGTGTAGCTCATTCTAGCTCAGCCATGCCCATCTCACACACACAAGGTAGTCCCCCTCATACAAAGGCCCCCACCTGTCTTCCCAGTGTGCCCTTGATTGGTATGTGCCTTGTTTCCTGAGTGGGGCTACTGCAAACGATGCTGCACATTCCAAGTGTGGTGACAGAAACACACATTGCTGTGTGAGTGTACTCCCTCAAGGCAAGAATACTTTCTTCTATTTAATTGGCATTCTGTGATGCTCATCCTCCCGTCACAACCGCTGAAGACAAAGTGGATGAATAAGCAAATGCAGTGAAGAAAGCTGATGGTGCCCGGCTATAAAAAAATATAGCATCTGGGGTCTTAAGGTTTTAAGGTAAACAAGCAGCCATCTAGCTCAGAAGCAACAAAACCCACATGGAAGAAGCACGTCAGCCTTTGTGATCACGAGGTGCCGAAGGGATCAGGTATCAGGCATCATCAGAACAAAAAATCATATCATAGTGAATGAGGCGGGGACTGCGGAGTGGAAACCACTGGAGATCCCCTTGCAGAAGGGTCTCGGGGAGGAAACAAGCCAGTCAGGGTGGATGTAGCAACAATGAAACATACAACTTTCCTCTAGTTCCTAAATGCTTCCTCTGCGCCCACTATCATAATCCCAGTTCTGCCTTACATATCTGGCTAGACCAGAGGATGTACACTGGTACAGATGGGACCTGGAAACACAGGGAATCCAGGACAGATGATCCCTTCAGGACCAGTGGTGTGAGTGGCGGTACTGGGAGGGTGGAACAAAGGTGGGGTGGAAAAGGGGAACCTATTACAAGGATCTACATATAACCTCCTCCCTGGGGGACGGACAACAGAAAAGTGGGTGAGGGGAGATGTCAGATGGTGCAAGATATGACAAAATAATAATTTATAAATTATCAAGGGGTCAATGAGGGAGGGGGGAGTGGGGGGGTGGAGGGGAAAAATGGGGACCTGATATACCAGAGGCTTAAGTGGAGAGCAAATGTTTTGAGAATGATGAGGGCAATGAATGTACAAATGTGCTTTACACAACTGATGTATGTATGGATTGTGATAAGAATTGTATGAGCCCTTAAGAAAATGATTTAAAGATAAATCAATGAATAAAATAAAAAGAAAGATATATACTAAAAAAAAACCTACTAAAAAAATAAATAAATAAACCCTACTACTTAAAAAAAGAGTTGCTCAATCATCACCACAATCAACCTTAGAACATTTCCTTCATTCTTTTATTCATTATTATGTTGTTACCCCCCCCACCTCCCCCCACCTCCCCTGCTATAGCCCTAAGGAACTATTCCTCTAGTTTGGGGCTCTATTCTCATTTTACTTCTCTAATTTCGCTCGATGCCCCATGGCCCATTGCTAAAGTGTTCAATAAAGCCATGCAATTCTAGGGCTTTATTTTATGTGTAGCATCTCATCCCGCCACCCATCTGTTGGTTTGTCGTGTTACAGTGGCTGGCATGTTGCTACGAGACCAGAAGCTATGCTGCCAGTATTTCAGAGACAGAGTCAACAATGGTGAACAGGTTTCAGTGGAGCTGTTAGACTAAATACAGACTGTTTCAGACTAAGAACTAGGAGAAAAGCCTGGGGATCTACTTCAGAAAAAAGCCAATGAAGCCCGATGGACAGTGTCAGAATAGTTCTGCAAAATGAGCCTCCTGCGACGTCGGACAGGGCAAGATATGACAAAATAATAATTTATAAATTACCAAGGGCTCATGAGGGAGGGGGGAACGGGGAGGGAGGGGGAAAAAAGAGGACCTGATGCCAAGGGCTTAAGTGGAGAGCAAATGCTTTGAAAATGATGAGGGCAATGAATGTACAGATGTGCTTTCACAATTGATGTATGTATGCATTGTGATGAGTTGTATGAGCCCCTCATAAAACTTTTTTTAAAAAAGAAAAGAAGAAAGTCTGATGCAAGGGCTCAAGTAGAAAGCAAATGTTTTGAGAATGATGGGGGTAACAAATGTACAAATGTGTTTGACCCGATGGATGCATGTGTGGATTGTGATAAGAGTTGTGCAAGCCCCCAATAAAATGATTTTTTTTAATGAGCCTCCTGGGTTGGGAGGCAGCACTGTCACAATGGACTTGAACGAAGTAGCAATTGTGAAGATGGTGCAGGGCAGAAGAAGTACAACAAGCTTGGAAAAGTAGAGAAAGAGGGAAAAAGAAAAAGATTCTCAAGGAGATGGCCTCACATGGTGGCTGCAACAATGGGCTCAAACATGGGAATGGTTGTGAGGATGACGCAGGGCTGGGCAGTGTGTCCTTCTGTTGTGCACTTGGTACCCAACAGCATCTTCGTCATCGTGTGAGAATCACAAAAACTACAGCTAGAAGGTCCATATAAAGTAACTTACTGCACCTCCGAGTTTGAATCACCAACAGATAAATCACAAACTGCTTGCACAGCCAGAGACCAAGAGTGACCACAAAATCCATTGTCACCAAATAGATTCTGATTCATATCGGCCCTATCTTGGGTTTCTTTGGCTACAAATCTTCACGAGAGCAGCCGCATCTTTCTCCCAAGGAACAGCTGGTGAATTTGAAGCACTGACCTTGCGGTTAGCCAGTCCAAATCTTACTCAACAGTGCTACCAAATCTGTTGTGACTCATCGATTCCACTCCTACATATACATGCAAGAAAGTAAAAAAATACTAAAAAGTACATTTTTAAGGTAAGCTAAAAAGCATTTATATAAAAGCAAACACAACTTTATTAATCATAAATAACAAACTGTGATATTATTGTTTCTCAAAATATCCTCCATCTAGGTCTATTCATTTTGAAAGGCAATGTTTCCATCTTTTTATCCTCCACAGAATCCTGCACTTTTTGTTTTATGGTCTTCTTGTATTGTTAACTAGAATTTTATTGGTTGTTTTGAGGATCAGTACAGAGAAATTATACATTATTTGTACAGAATCCTTTTTTGTTTGGTTGTTCAGGTGACACTGGCTGTATTTCTGATGTTTGGGCTTGGAAGGAGATGCCAGGACCCCTTTACAGTCATCAGTTGAGGATGTCCATGGGCACGGGAAGACGAGAGACCTGCTCCAGATCTCCAGCCTGCGCATGCATCCCCCGCCTGTGCTTGGATCTCTGGCTAGCAGCCACATTCCCTTGGCAGGGTAATAGGATTGGCTGGGACAGCCCAGTTTCAGGTAGTAATTCAGGGTCCTACAAGAGAGGGTACATTTCTTGCTACTTGGGCTGGCAGAGTTTGGAGAGGTCTCAGAAAAGTCAAGGTCTTGTTTGGAGAGCCAGGTGAGGGAAGAGGAGAAAGGGGGATAACTTGGCACCATCTTCCCAGAAGGCTCAGAATTTCGCACATTTTTATTTACATCATGTCAAACCAGCAGTTTTGACACCCTCAAGGCTCTCAAATTATGTTCCTGGGAAATGTTCTTTGAATTGGGGGAGCAAAAAGATGTCTGCAAAGGAAAAATCCGATTTGTAGGGTGGACACTGTACAGTTTGCCAACAAGATTCCTGTAGAACAGCCCCTGTTAGCCCCTGAGAACGAGGCAGTGCACTGTGGTGATGTGGCAGGAAATCACTCAGCGCAACGTTCCTAGCCTTCGTCTCACCAATGCAGTTTTCAATTTTCCTAAAACTTCTTCATAATAAGCCCCCAGGATTCTCCTGTGTCCTTTGAGAAAATCTATGGAGATGACCCATTTGGAATAATCATAAATTTGCCATAACTTTTTTTGTATTTTAAAAATAGTTTGTATTTTTTCAAGGGTCAGCCTGAGCTGACCTTTCTGTCTTCAATTTAAGTAACCCAGAAGATCCCCCTTGAAAGTCATGGTTTGGATTGGGCCCTGTTTTGAGAGCACATTCACAAGACGAGGAAAAACGTATGACTAAGAGAATTTGTCTGCAGCCGTCCAGTGATCACAAAGGCATGTTTAAACTCACTGTGTTTGGAATCAACCTGTGAACTGGAAATCTAGTAGTAAGACTTTTTTTTACTTGCTTTCATACAGCATAAAATTGGCATTGTAACTGCTTTCAGGTATTTAGCCCAGTGGCATTTATCCCACATTATTATACGACCATCACTACTATTTGTTTCCAAAACGTTTTCATCAACCCCAAACCGAAACTCTGTAACCATTAAGCAATCAGTACACTATCCCTGTCCTTGGATAATCCCTGCTATTTCTGTCTCTATGCCAATGTCTATTATTATTATAGGAAATAACGTAGAGATATTTCATTTAGATTATATATGATATGTCCTTTTACATCTAGCATTTCACTCAGCATAATAATGTTTTTAAAGTTCACCCATGTCATAAGGTATACCAGGCTGCCAACCAAGAATTTCTCACTCATATATGAGTGAGAAATAAAATCATTTTCAGATAAGGAAAACCTAAAGGAATTTACAAAAATAAGACCAGAATTACAAACAATACCAAAAGGAGTTCTTTGGACAGAGAATCAGCAACAGACACCAACCTAAAATTATACTACCAAGAAATCATCATATTTATGTGATACACAAGATAAAAATGAACTATACCAATCAAAATAAGGAACCACAGATAACAGGTTTGCAATGAAGGCAACAACAAAAACAAAATATAGAGGGAACAGAGTAGGTCACACATAGTTAAATGGCAAAGATATTAAGTCTTTCACAAAAGACTACAAACTGTCTTGAGTGGGAAAAGACACACACACACACACACACACACACACACAAAATGAACATCAAATAAAAAGTTAAAACCTCAACAAAACATAACAAAAAAAGAATATATTAAAATCCTGTTACAGTAATATTTTTTAAAAAGCAAAGAAAGTGTTTACAAGAAAATCTATAAATTAGAGGAATGCTGCACAAAAAATTATCATGAGCAATGGAACCAATAACACCATTAAAATAACAAAATGGCAGCAAAAAAGCCCTATCTGTCAGTAAGAACAGTGGATCTAAATGGATTGAATTCACCAGTAAGAGACAAAGACTAACAGGAGGGACAAGAAAGCACAAGCCTTTAATAAGCTGCTTACAAGAAACATAGATTAACAATCAGAGGATAGAGAAAAAATATGCTAATGGTAAGGGAAAAAAACAGGAGGAGCAATATTAATGTCTGATAAACAGATATCAAAGCAAGATTCTTTGCTTTTGACAAACCATGGCTATAATTAATATCTACGAACCCAGTGAAAGACTTTCAAAATACATTAATCAAAATTTTATAGAAATGAAGAGACAAATAGACCATAATATGATACTAGAATACTTTAACACATAACTTTTGAGCAAATGTTGATCAACTAGAAAGAAAATCAACAAATACAGAAGTGGACAACATGATTAATCAATGTGATCACTAAGATATATACAACAGTCACCCAATAAAATACAACATACACTCTTTTTCTGGTGCACATGGAATGCGCTCCAAACTACATCATATTTTAGGCCATAAACAAGCATCAAAAACATCAAGATACTACCAACCACTTTTCAGATCACAAGGCTATAAAGTTAGAAATCAACCAGGGATGATGGACCCAAAAGAATTGATTACATGGACATTGAACAATACTTTACTTTTAAAACCTTGGGCAATTGAAGAAATAATGTGCACAATAAAAAATTCCTTGAAACAAATGGTAACAAAAATGACAACATACCCAAATGTCTACAACATGGCAAAAACAACACATAGAATGGAATTTATAGCAACAAGTTCAAGCATCTAAAAGGAAGAGACATTTTTACTAGAAACCAAAAGAGACACAAATTGAAAAATGTTCCATGTTCCTGAATAGGAACACTTAATAGAGTGAAAATGTCAATATTCCAAAGGCACTCTATAAATTCCTTGTAATTCTAATCCAAATCCCAGCACGATTGTTTCCTGCTCGTGAAAAATGCTGCAGAAACTGTTGTGATGTTGAACACAACTTACAAGGAAAGCACTATGGGAAAAACAAGTGTATGAGTGGTTTTCTCATTTCAAAGAAGGTGAAATGTTGATTGATGATAAACCTCATTCTGAATGTCAGTCAACTTCCCAAACGGACAAAAATATGAACGTGTAGTGAATTTGGAGTTCGTTCCACCAGGTTAGACTGTTAACCAAGCATTCTATTTAGAGATTCTGAAAATTTTGTAACAGTGTGCAACAAAAAAGGCCTGATTTGTGGCAGAGGGCAGATTAGTTTTGCCACCATGACAATGTACCTACTCATGCAGCCATCTCAGTGTGCCAGTTTTGCATGCCTCTCTTGATCCATGCATCTTACACACCAGACCTCGCTCCTTGTGACTTCTTTTTGTTTTCTCGAATGAAAAGGGACATGAAAGGACAGTGATTTACAATGTAGAAGAGGTGGGAAAGAAAAAAAAGTATGGATTGTGATAAGAGTTATATGAGCCCCTAATAAAATGATTTTTTTTAAAAAGGGGAAGTGCTGTCTACCATTCAAACAGATGAGTTTGAAAAATGTTTCCAAGAACAGAATCGCAGATTTGACAAATATATTAAGTGTAATAGAGAGTACTTTGAAGGTGATAAGGTTGTTTTGTTAAAAATTTTAAATATATAATTTTTTAAAATCTGGTTTTCTTTCCCCGTGTCCTCACATATCACTCTCAGATATTCTATTACCATCAAGTTGTTACTGATTTATCCAAATGATTTTCTCAACATCTTTGATGATCTGGGTTTTAGTTTTGTGGTTAGTAATTTCCCACCTTTTGTAATATCAGCCACTTTAATCACATTTTGTTTTTTTTTAATATTGATAATGTTGACTTAGCTGTGTTGTATTCAGTTGTCAGATAAGACAAGGGGCAACCTGATTCAAGTTCTGTAGTGATCGCTTTCTTTAACTCTATTGTGGTTCTCAGAGTTTTCCTCTGAGCTTCACTGCTGATCTCACTAACTCTCTTTGGAACCACGGCTACCACATGTTATGCAAATAAAAAGCCAGAGAAGGCACAATTGCAAGTGTCTTAGCACACTAACACAAGCAGTAGATGTTGCTTGAGCAAGAGTGGCCCTTAGACTGAAGCATCATCCCTTTGTGTCTGTCCACAGTGAGACTTGACACATGCCTCCTTCTCTGCCTGTGCAGATTTTTTCAAGTTGGATTTTGAGTTAGACTATTGAGTAAAGTTGAGAATAACAAGCAGATGTTTTTCAGAATTAGCTATTCGAGTAAGTGGAAAGTTTGAGGTTGGAGCCATTGGACAACCAAGGCAGCACAGTACCTTATGATCCTGCAATCTTGCTACTTGGTATATACTTTAAAGACATAAAGAACAACAACAACAAAAAAAGACATAAAGAACAAAGTGTCAACAGACATATGCACACTATTTATCACAGCAATTTCTATAATAGTAAAAAGATGGAAACTAAAAATAACACCATCTGTAGAGGAATGAATTGACAAACTCTGCTATATACATACAATGAAATATTATGCATCCTTAAAAATGATGAATCTGTCAACATGAACAAAATTAGAGGACATTATGCTCAGCAAAGTTAGTTACTCGTAAATGTAAATATTTTATGACACCACTATTATAAAGGAAAAAATAAAAATGGTTTCACGGCAAAGGATAGGATTTCAAAGACTACAACAAGACCACGGCCAGGAGAAGAGAGAAAGGACAGAAAGATGAGGGAAGAAAGGTGGGGAAGGGAAAAAAGAGGAAGAAGAACAAAAAGAGCCACATATGGAGGGGGCGGGGGCTAATGGGATATTGCCATGGTTTTGAGGAAATGGGCTGTACAATGACATATATGTTTTTCCTTGTATGCGTTTCATTACAGAAATGTGTTCCCTTCACATGAGCAACACACAACCTCCTTTAATTTCACCAAGTAAAATGACAGCTTTCGAGGCAGTTCGTTGGCCTCCAGAGAGACAAAGATGCAACTTGAACTCACACCCTAACTAGCTCCAGATAGTTGTTCACATATTTGTATTAGCATCGCAGAAAGAAAACACAGTGCTCCTTTCCCTGCCACAGAAATGGGGATTTATCACATCAGGGTTACTCGACAACCTCCCGTGTCCCTGGCAGTTCTGAAAAGAAGCCCCACCTGCAGGGACACCTGCAGTATTAGCATATATCTACCTTGGGATTGGAAGTAAGGAGAGGAGAAATTGAAGTTGTGCAGCCACCTACTATAGAGGGATCTTCTATTATAAACACAAAATAATTAAAGGATTGGACTCTCCTGTCATAATTTACATGGCTGATAAGGCGACCCTGGTAGATTTAACTTAGCCATCAAACACCCCAACCACTACAACATCTAGAATCTGCTTCCTATGCCTCGATAATATCTATTCTCTACCAACTTACCAACTAAATGCATATCCCCCATAACCCTCTGCGCCCAGGTCCCCATGGGTGTGTGACCAGACTACTCAGTGTCACCATTGCTGCAGGAGACAGACCTGCTGCTGCTGCTGCTGCTGCTAGCAATTGAAGCCTGAAACTGGTCTGTGCACAGATTCCCGGAGTAGCTCCCTCCCTCACTAAGGCATGTGAGCCTGGCCCACACTGCATGCAATTGGCCTGCCCAGCAACACCCTTGCTGCACTCAATCTCCCTGCCCACCCTGCCTGAGAGAGTCCTCCAAATAGAGAGATATGGCTGTCCAGGGACAGAGTAAACCACAGTGAGATAAAGATGCAGCTATCCCCAGGTAGTCCTTAGAATCATCCCCACTAGTGTTTGAGAAAGAAACCACAGGCTTCTGAACTCTCAGGAAAATGGCGCTGAGCTCCAACAAAACATCATGCAGACAACAACCCACACGAGCACCCACTACAAGGAAGCAAGAGAAACAAAACACAATGTCTGAGGAGGACCTGAGCCTATCACATACATAGACTTTGAACCACCACAGAAAGATATCTTCAGTATGCTGCTTAGATTCATACAGGATATGAGGGAATCAATACAGAAAAAGGATGGGGGGGGGGAGGAGAGAGAATAGAGTCCACTTACCAAAGGGAAATAAAAGAGTTAAGGGAAAATGCAACAGAAGCAAAATGGTAAGAGACCTTACCACCAGGCTGGAAGAGTCAGAGATTCATATCAGTGACCTCAAAGATAGCCAAGTAGAATTCAACAAATGTGAAAGACCATCAAACAAGATCATCAAAGAGGCTGAAGAAAGCCTGAGAACAGTGAGTGATGCTATGAAGAGAAACAATATTCAACCACTGCTCTGGGATACCAGAGCAAGACATAACGAAAACAATAATAATAACAGCTAAGATAGCAAGGGAGTTCCTGGAAGAAAATTTCCCCAATTTAATGAAGGAGAATCATACAATCATCCAGGAAGCAGAGAGAATACAAATTAGACTGAACCCCAAGAAGAACACACCAAGGCATATAGTAGTCAAATTATCCAACTCTGAGGAAAAGGAGAAAATCATAGAGCAGCTAGAGAAAAAATGAAGTCACTTATAAGTGTAATCAGATAAGAATATGCACTTATACATTTTTATAGTGTAATCAGATACGAATATGCTCAGACATTATCAGAAACCATGAAGAAGAGGAGAGAACGGAATAGCATTTTCCAAAAGTTGAAGGAGAATAACCATAACCCAGGAATCCTCTATCCTGCCAAACTCTCCATCAAAATAGACGGAGAGGTAAGGGTTTTCCCAGATCAGAAAAATTTAGAGAATACACACACACAAAAATTGTAAGCACTACAAAAATTACTTTCCAACTCACTTTGGTCAGAAGACCAACATCCACAGAATACAAACATGATATCACCACATAGTGTAACACTATCCAGAGGTCAGAGCAATTAAAGCAATGCCCAAGACGTCTTTGACCCATCAGTGAAAAGAAGACAAAGATGAATCCCCTCCCCCACCACGCATACATAGTGCACTGCTAAGGAGGGAGGGGGAGAAATGTCTACTACAAAAGGTATCAGATGACAGTAAAGAATCCACAGATTGATGTAATAATTCTAAACGTCAATGGGCTAAATTTCCCCATCAAAAGACAAAAGGCTAGCAGACTGGATTAGGAAACAAAACCCAACAATCCGTTGTCTTCAAGAGGCACATCTCAAGCTCACAGATTAAAACAGGTTGAGAATCAAAGGTTGGAGGAAGATATATCAAGCTACTGACAATCAAAAAAAAAAGCAAGGAGGAGCTGATGCCAGGGGCTTACATGGAGAGCAAATGTTTTGAGAATGAGGAGGGCAATGAATGTACAAATGTGCTTTACACAATTGATGTATGTATGGATTGTGATAAGAGTTGTATGAGCCCCTAATAAAATGATTTTTTTTAAAAAAGGTTGTTTCTTCTAAAGGATTGACAGAATCAACACATTATTGGCAAACCTAATAAAGAACAGGAATGAGGAGACATCAATATCAGGCTGAGGAATGAAACGGGGGAAATTACAGCAGACCCCAATGAAATTAAAAGATTAATTGCACAGTACTATAAGGACTGTACTATAAGGAATGCAACAACCTGGAAGACATGGACAAATACCTGGAAAACAAACCCTCCCCAGATTATCTCACGTGGACATCAAGAACGCGAACAGACCCATTGCACAAGATGAAATAAATAATGTTTTCAAGGAACTAACAACTAAAAAAGACCTTGGTCCATATGAGTTCACAGGCGAATTCTATGAAGCATTCAGGGAAGAGCTGACACCTATTCCACACAAACTCTTCCAGAGCATGGAAAAGGTCGGTAAACTCCCAAACACATTCTATGGAACTAGTTTAACATTGATACCAAACCAGACAAGAATCCGACAAAAATAGAGAACTATAGGCTGATATCTCTAGTGAACCATGATGCAAAAATCCTTAACAAAATCTTTGCCAATAGAATACAACAGTATGTAAAAAGAATAATGCATCATGACCAAATAGGATTTATACCAGAGATGCATGGATGGTTCGACATTCAAAAATCCAGCAACATTTTCCAGCACATTGAGAAGAAAAAAGACAAGATCCACATGATAATATCACTAGATTCAGGGAAAAAATTGATAACATTCAACACCCATTCCTAATTAAGCCACTCAATAAGATAGGACTGGGAGGAAATTACCTCAATATAATTAAAGCCATATATGAAAATCCAACAGCCACAATCAGTGGAGAAAAGTAAAAAACATTCCCAGTGAAAAAAGGGAACTAGACAATGATGGTCCTAGTTAATAATACAAGGCAACTGAAGGATATCAAAGGTGTACATCTGGGGGAAGAAGAATTGAAATTAGCATTATTTGCACATGATATGATTTTATATATTGAGAACCCCAAAGGCTCCACGATAGGAGTTCTGAAAGCAATCAAGGAATATGGTAGAATGGCAGAATGCAGGCTCAACAAGCAGAAGTCAATTGGATTGCTATCTACAACTGATCGGATTACAAAAAAAGACATCAAGAAGGTAATACCCTTCACAATAGCCAATCATACAGTGAAATATCTAGGGCTATACCTAACCAAAAAAACAAGATCTGTACGAGGAAAGCTACAGACCATTATTACAAGAAACCAAAAGGGACCTTCACAAATGAAAAATATTCCATGCTCTTGGATCGGTAAACTCAATATTGTAAAGTTGTCAATCCTACCTAAGGTACTATGTAGGTTCAATGCAAGCCCGATACAAATTCCAGCATTATTTTTCAGAGAAATAGAAAAACTGACTACCAACTTCATATGGAAATGGAAGAAACCCAGAAATGGCAAAGAACTCCTCAAGAAGAAGAATTAAATGAGTGGGCTTGCATTATCTGACTTATTAAAACTTATTATTCAGGTACAGTTGTCAAAACAGCATGGTACTGGTCTAATGATAGATACTTGGACCAATGGCTAAGAAAAGAAAATCCAGAAATAAAAAGAGCAGAATACACAAGCAACTTATTTTTTATAAGCCCCCCTCTCCACCAAAAAAAATCAAACGGGAAACAGATGTCATTTTTAACAACTGGTGCTGGAAAAAATGGATATCAACCTGCAGAAGAATGAACCAAGACCCTTACCACATCCCATCAAAAAGGACAAATTCAAGGTGGATCACAAGCCTAAAACCCCAAACTATCAGAATTATCAAGGAAAAAAATTGGCACAAAGCTAAGAATGTTAGTGCAGGGAATTCATGGGCTATCAGCAATAATAAAGGATACACACCCAGAGGAAGAGAAAACAGACATGTGGGACATACTAAAGATATAAAACTTGAATACATCAAAAGACTTCAAGAGAGTAATGAGAGAGCCCACAGACTGGGAAAAGATATTTAGGAATTACATATCAGACAAAGGTCTTATTATTAAAATCTACAGACTCCTGCAACTTTACAATAAGAAAAAACAACAAAAAAAACGAATTGCCCACTGAGGAGGTGGACAAAATATATGAACAGAAGATTCGCAAATGAGGAAGCCCAATGACCAATAAACATATGAGAAAATGTTCCAAGTCATTAATCATTTGGGAAATGCAAATCAAAACAACCATGAGATACCACCTAACACCCACATGGATAGCCAATTAAAAAACAACAGAAAGCATCAAATGTGGAGGAAGCCAGATGCCCACAAGTAAGCGCAATTGTACGGTTGAGATAGATAAAGATGATAATAAAGTCACAGAGAATGAGAGAGATGAAGAGAGTAAAATAAAGATGTCAGACACATTTCATAGTAGCATGCTCCTGGATGGCCATGATCTCAACAGCTAGGTCTGTGCACAGCACGGATCAGGAGGGCAGGGGAGAACGTGAGCAGGAGAGAGAGCAATTTATTGCTTACCAAGGCTTATATCTCTTTGTGGGTGTGCATGCCTCCTAATTACAGGTAAAGACACATGTCACAGGAAGGGGTTATACAATAGGTAATATGAGCAATAGGAGGGGAATATACAATGGGCATAAGCGTAACAGGAAGGGGATGAGCTAGGGGTATGATAGGAAGGGGAGGGACTAAAGGTATACATGTGACAAGATGGGAGAACCCTAGATTCATAATGGCAGCCTAACCTTGGTCACTCTTGAGCTAAGTTTGGTATATATTTGGGGAAGACAACTTGGGGAAAAGCTTTCTGTTTCCCACAAACAAATGTTGGAAGGGGGTGTGGTGAGATAAGAACTCTCATTTGCTGCTGGTAGTCTCAGAGATATGTGCAGCCACTGTGGAAAGTGATTGGGGGATACCTAAAACAGATGGAAATCAAGTTCCCTTATGACCCAGCAATTCTACTAGTGGGCATATACCCAGAAGAAATAAGAAACAGGCCACCCCTAGACATGTGCTCTCCTATGTTTACTGCTGCACAGTTCACATCACAAAGAATTGGAAACAGCCTATACTTACATATCAATAGATGAATGGATTAAAAATCTCTGGTATATACACACAATGGTGTACTACGCATCCCTAAAAATAGTGATGAAATGATGAAGCACCTTATCCCATGGAAAGAGTTGGAAGATATTATACTGAGCAAAGTGAGCGAAGCACAAAAGAACAAGTACAACATCAGTCCACTGAGGTAAGTTCAAACAACAGAATGGGCATAGGGGAAAATGTACATATCTCACAGTTCCAAGGCTGAGGACCAGATATTCTGGCAGGCGTCAGCTCAAACACCATGATGCACACGTCATCCAAAACAAAAGAAAGAAAAAATTAAAAGATGCAGATAGCACCTGTGCAGAAAGACATCTTCCGCCCCTTCCCCCCATATACCTTTATAGACCACAGAGAGATAAAAGAAAAACGATGGCAATGGGAGAACAGGGCACTAATCCACCCAAGGGGAGGGTATTGTTTATGTCTGCACAGGAATGGGAGCAGACCTCATTCTTGGTGCCCAAGCCTTGAGGGAGCTGCTCCCTTTTCACTGTCGGGCTGGCCTCAGCTCAAGACATGACATCCCTTCCCTAGACAACAGCATGACAGAGGACAGCACTGAAGCCACAGTGCAGGGAGGGGGGCCGGCCACATAGGGGCAAACCAAGAAGGGAGTGCAACAGACCAGCAATGGGAGCAAAGCCACAAAGTCTCTCAGGAACCTCTATTGTGGATTTCTGACTCAGGTGGGGGGCTGCACTTGGCTGCTAAGCTGGTTGGGGGATAGTCATAGGAGGTCACACTGAATGGCTAAAGGTCAACGGGGTGGGAGGTGGGGTACTAGATCGCTCCATCCTTGACTGCAGGAAGAGGTGAGCCCCTCAGACTTGAATGCTGAGGACTAAAAGGATTTAAGTGCTGTCAGGTAAGCAGGCCCTGGGCTATGGATCCCTGAAAGAAAAGGTGATTGGACAGATGGATTATAACAGGGCCTGCTGGCTATTTAACAGAGAAAGTGACTCATCTACTCTGGGTCAGGACGACACTTAGACTTGGAACTACTTGTGTAGTCTCTCTCTTTTTCTTTTATTCTTGGTATCTAACTAGATAAGATAGGCAGGATAAGCAATCCCAAGGAGACAGCAATGGGACCAATGGTTCTGGGAAAAATGGGAAAGGAGGAGGAGTGGGGCGGGGAGTAATAAGCAAAGAATGACAGGGACAAGAGAATAGAAAGGATCTAAAATTGACAGTGAGGAGGGTATAACGTTCCTGGTCATGTTTGATCAATTGAAATGTATCCAGGAGGAATTACTGAGAGTTGAATGATGGATAAACATGATAATGGGATAGGAGGAAAGAATAAGAATGTAAAAATTATGTATAGGTATAAATATAAATATAGATATATATGTAAATATATAAAGATAGGTACGTACACACACATTAAGGAAGCAGATGGACTTTGGTCCTCTACTGAAGACACAATGGGTGCATAAGCAAATGTGGTGAAGAACGCTGATGGTGCCTGGCTATCAAAAGATACAGTATCTGGGGTCTTAAAGGCTTGAAGTTAAACAAAAAGCCATCTAGCAAGGAAGCAACAAAGGCCACATGGAAGCAGTACACCAGCCGGTGTGATCATGAGGTGTCAAAGGGATCAGGTATCAGAAATTCAGAAACAAGAAATAAAAATTATTATTATTTTTTTTAGAACAGCAAAATTGTGCATCAGGGTTTTAGCTTTTCTTTTTTTAAAACTTTTTATTAGGGGCTCATACAACTCTTATCACAATCCATACATATACATACATCAATTTTATAAAACACATCTGTACATTCTTTGCCCTAATCGTTTTCAAAACATTTGCTCTCCTCTTAAGCCCTTTGCATCAGGTCCTCTTTTTTTCCCCTTCCCTCCCCGTACCCCCCTCACAAGAAATAAGATTGATGTGAAGGAGTGGAGACAAAGTGGAGACCCAACACCCACCTGTAATATAATTGGACAGTCCCACACAGAAGGGATGATACATCCAGGGTCCAGTATATCACTGATGAAGCACGTAAATATCCTCTAGTTCTTTAATATTTCCTTCCCTTCCTATTTTGGTCTTAGTTTCACCTCATCAAACTTGTGAGACCTGTTTATGTTCATTTGTATAATTCAGGCCATTTGATTCATGAAATCCAAGATAGATAAACCCTTCAGAAAGTAATGGGAGTAATGATTCCCAGAGGGTTCTGGAAGAGAATGGGTGGACAGTGCGCAAGGGAAACCTATAGCAATGATGGCTGTATAAACCCATTTGAGAAGAATGAATAACAAAATTGTAAGTGAAGAGATACATTGGATAGTGTGAGATATGGCAAATAATAAGATATAATATAACAATGAGGGTTCCTGGGGGGAGGGGAGGGGAGGGAGGGGATAAGAGGAACTGATATCCAAGAGTACGAGAAGAAAGAAAATGATTGTGGCAGCAATTGTATAATTATGCTTGATCTAATATAATTATGGATTGCTATAATATCTGTAAGAGGTCCCAATAAAATTATTAATTTTGAAAAATCTTCCAGAGTCCTTCCCTGTCAGACCTAAACACTGGTCTGAGGGGCTATAGAAGGAAGAAATGTAAAACTGAAATGACTTAAATTCTTTTGTGACACGCAAGCTAGTTTCAAACAAACTAACAATATGTACCAGGACTTCCTTTTTCCTCGTGTGCAGCTCCATTGTATGGATGTACCCCTTTGCTCCTGTGTGCATCTGTTGGGAGGCATTAGCAAAGTCCTCACCTTTGGGCTGTTGGGAATAGTGCAACAAAGAGCAAAGTGAAGAACAAAGAGCAACGTTGCAAAGAACTGAATCATCGCTGCTTTCAAGTCCTCCTGAAAGTCTGGGTCTATACCTAGGAGTGGAATTGTTGGGTTCCATGGTAGCTCTTAAGGAACCCAAGTGACACAGTTGGGTAAACACAGGGCCGATAACTGCAAGCTTGGAACTTCAAACCCACCAGCTGCTCAGCATGAGAAAGAGGACATTGATTGTCTGTGCCTCTAAAGATTTATAAATCCTGGGGAATTCTATATAGGATCACTATGAGTCACTGTGGACCTGATGGCGGTGGGTTTTGTTTTGTTTCTTTTTATGGTAATTCTTTGATTAACTTAATAACAACAACAAACAAACTCTTCTATCCATTTCCGACAACAGCTGTACCCTTTTATATTTCCATCAACACTGGCTTCTGTCTAGAGAGAGAGCTTCCAGAGGATTATCATCCAATAAAAGTAAAGGACATCCTTTTATAATTAAACTCTGGGTTTGTGGTACATCCTATGCATCATTTGAGATCTACTTTAAAAAAAAATCTGGTCTTGGAAGAACTAAAGCCAAAATGCTCCTTAGAAGCAAGGATAGTGAGATTTCATCTCAAGTACTTGGACAGGCTCTCAGGAGAGACCAGTCCCTGGAAAAGGACATCATGCTTGGGAAAGTGGAGGGGCAAAGAAAAAGTGGGGGTCCCTTGATAAGTTGGGTTGACCCAGTGGCTCCAACTCTGGGTTCACACATAAGAACAACTGTGAGGATGGTGCAGGGCTGAGTGGGGTTTCACGCAATTGCACACAGAGCCAATATGAGTCAGAACCAATCCAAGGACACGTAACAAAAACATCCACAACAACAAAGTCATTGTGTTGTTTATCTGAAATTGACACGTAACTGAGGAACTGTATTTTGCTTGTCTGATACTGGTCCTGCATTTACCACCATCGGTAAACATGGCCTCTGGGAATGAGGGGCTTTGTGGAGCGGGGTAGACAAGTCAAAGGAAAAACACCACTTGCCTCCAGTGCCCACCTCCCTCTAGCCTTTCTGTTCTTGTTTTGGAACTCAGTCTTGCAGTTGGCTAAGAACTGGCACCACCAGCATTGGGAGAAAGGAGATGTGATGTAAGAAGATGCTATTATCTGATGGGCAAGCTTAGAATGACTGTTTGGGTGTTTGTGGCCAAGGCACTGTGGGTGGGGCAGGAGCCTGGGGCCTTGGAAAGCCCCGATCAAAAAGTTATCTGTGCCATCCCATTCTGCTTGTCACTGTCCCACCACAACCTGAAACCGAAGGGCTCTCTTCAGCTGAGTCCTCCTTGCCTCTCAGGAAATGCCATCCTGAGTGATCTGGTCCTAAGCTGGAACAGGTTCTCGGAGCACTCAGCGGTGAAGGGGCGCTTGCTCTCTGGTGCCGTGCTTCACACGTGTTCAGTCGGGATAGAGGCGTGCCTTGTTTCATTGTGTGTGTCACAGATTCTCTCTCTCTCTTTCTCTCTCACACACACACAGAGGATTTGTGATACCCCTGCATTGAGCACATCTGTCAAAGCCACTTCTCCAACAGCATGGGCACAGTTCATGTCTCTGTGTCATGTTTTGGTCATTCGTATAATACCACGATTGCTTTCCTAATCCCCTGGCCCACATAATAGATACAGGACAGTGCAAACCTAACTTTTGTATGTACTGTGAAATCAAAATAATCGTTTCGCTCTCTGTATCATAATATTTGCTGTCCTAGGGTGGTCTGGAAGTGAACCTGCTGTATCTTCGCGGTCGGCCTGCAGCACCTGGTGAGTGGCGGTCAGCTCCCCACCCGCTGCTCCAGCACCCTTGAAATCCTTGACTATGTCCTGCCTCAGGGTCAGCTACGTCATCCGTGGCACCCAATGCAAAATGAAGATGCCGGGCTCTTTATATAAATAACAGAAATAAAGTGTGTCATTGGTTTTTTTTTTAAAAAAAAAAGGTCCAGAAATGATCCATAATGATGCTGTGGGTAAGCTTCGGGCTGCTAACCGCAAGGCCGATTAACCGCAGGTTCCTCTGAGGTGAACGATGGGGCCGTCTGCTCCTGTGAAGACCGGCGGTCTCAGCAAGCCTGAGGAGCAGTTCTTTTCTGCCCTCCATGGCAGTGGTTTATAGCTCCTAAAATGCAGTGTTTTCCTTTCTCTTGTGGGTTCTTCTGTTTTCTGTTTCATGTGGCATCTCCTTGCAGGGACCCTCTTGAGGGAGGACAGACCCTTGTTGCACCCAGCAGCCTGTCCCATCACTCGGCACCCATTGGTCAGCACGGCACAGCCTGGACAAGGGCAGCAAGAAGGCCAAGCCAACCATCTCCTGCCCATGGGCCAGCCATCCCAACCTGTGAAGGACAGAAAGCCTGTAAGGTCTCTCTCTCCGGGACTAGATTTCAGCCTCGGTCCTTGGCTCTGCATGAGAAAGATTTCACACTGAAGCAGGGCTCATGATCCAAGTGAATTTAATGAGAGTTAAAAGAAGCTTCAGGTTTTATGCAGCACCCATAGGATTCCTTTGACCATGCGGCCTGGGACACGCAAGGATCTCTCCCCTCCCACGAAGACGACCAGACCACCCAAGCAAGACAAGTCCCTCTCCCTTCCGGTCCCTGCCTTTTCAGGGGTTCCCAGGGAAGGCGTGGTGAACGACCCCAGGTCGATCCCATTGGCTGAATTGCAGTCACCTGGCCCAGGTGGGCTGCTCCAGGTGTAACGCCCATCCGACAGCTTTGTCCTATGCGGGCTCTCCTGGGCATGCGTAAATGAACTTCCCAATTCCCTAGGCTAAGCTACCTAACAAGCCCACGTCCTCCATGCCTCGGAACCTGATCCCCTGTCAAGTGCCTGGTGAGGGCAGCACTGCCTTGCCTTGTCCCAAGACAATCAGTGGCATGCATACCCAGCCCCGATGCTCTCTGTTCCCATGCTCAGCCACTAGGCAGGACCTGGGGTGGGGAGGGGGGGTCTGATCGGCAGAAGTCATGGGCAACAGCTCATGTGATGACAGTGTGTATAACCCCGTCCTTACAGTGTAAGCTCCACTGTCCCATGAGGCCTTGCTATAAAGCAAGCATTAAAAATAAAATCATTATAAATGTCAAGACAGTGATGGCCGGGTTTTAACCCTTCCCTCCCCCCCAAGTGTGGGCCCTTCTGAGCACCCAACCCTGTGTAATCTTTTCCAGGCTCCCTCTTGCTCCAGGACCCTTGGGTGTCTCTCAGCTCAGTATTCTCTTCCTCCTGGTTCTCTAATTTCCTCCCACTCCCCCCTCAGATGCTCCTCAGGCGTCACATCCTCTGAGAAGCCCACTGGATATTGGGTTCCAGTCCCTCCCAGGCTCGCACGCGTGTCCCAGCTTGTCCATCTGCACGTGCATTCCTGTCAGTGGTTTCTGCCCTCCAAGCAGAGCAGGGGCCAGATTTTTGTTATTCAACCTCCAGACACCTGGGAGTGTAAGCAACAAGTGGGCACTTGGCCAGTGTCAGATGAGGGATTTACTGAACAAATGGCCTGCTTGGATGGAGAGGCCGGTGCACCCCAGACCGTGGCCTGGAAGGACCCAAGGACCTCGAGCTTGGGGGTCTGTGTTGGGGGGGCGTGCCAGGGGCTGGGTTAGAATATCAGGAAGAGGCTTGCCTGGCTAAGGAAGCAGACTGTATCCTGTACAAAGCACGGTCCTTCTATGGGGCATCCTTAGCGGTGGTGTGAGACAGCTGTACCCCAAATGCACTCCTGGATGGTTACGCTTGCTGACCGAAGGCCAGGCATTCAAGGACCACCAAAAGCGCTCTAAAGGAAGGCTGGAGAATTAGCTCAGAAAAGTCTGCCCTAGAGCCCCCTAGAGAGCACAGTTCGATTCTGACCCGTGTGGGTTCATCGTGAGTCAGACAGGTCTGGATGGCAAGGCCACGGGTTGGTGTAAGGACCCACTAGAGTAGGGTGAGACTTAGGGGCAGAAACGGACAGCATCATTGTCCAGATGAGAGCAGCAAGGGGAGAGAGGGTAGAGTATTTTCAGGCGCTGCTCTGCAGGCTTGTCTCTAACCCTAATCCCTTTCTCTGGCACAGCCTAGGAAGAGGAGCTTAAATATCATGTGGCAGCCCGAGCTTCATTGTGTGGGATGATTGCATGTTCATGGACTTCCTGGGCCGAGGAGGGAGAGGGACACACTAAGCCACACAGTCGCCTCTGAAGCCAATTTAGCTCTGAGTTAGAAACCCCTGTGCAGGATGAAGCGAAACAGTGACGAAGCGCTGACTGCAGACTGGAAGAGGAAGAGTGGACCGGGCCGGGAATGTAGGTGCCACTTACAGTCGCTTCGCAATTCTGTCTCCTAGAGTGGAGGGCCCCCTGGGAGTTAAGATGCTGGGGCTGGAGGAGGAATGAGCCCAGAGTTGAGTGTCAGCTCACGCAAGCAAACGCCCCTGCCGGTGGTGTCCGTGCCAAATGATTCGTTCCACTGGACATGACGGGCCCGGGAGCAGGGGGATGCGCTGGCCAGGTGCAGACCACGGGCTGGGCCATGTTCTCGAGCAGTGTCGGATCTGGGAAGCATGTGCTGGATGTGGATCCCATCTCCTGTCACTTTCCTGGGGGAAGAGGCCAACTGTGTAAAGGGATTCGACAGGTTTTTAACATCTCGGTGCTGTCGTGGAAGCCTTGGAAAACAAGAGGGATGGGTCACATGTCACTTCTGCCCTCAAGGAGCTTCCAGTCCGCCACTGGCAGGGGTTGCGGAATGTGCCCGTACGTGACTCATCCAGCAGAAACAACGGCAATAACGAAGGTCATTATCTCAGGGAATGTTGGTAGGGGGCTCAGAGGCACCCAGGCTGGATCCTGGGCTCACTGAGAGCACAGTGAGCCCTCCTGGGCCTCAGGTTCTGTTAGGTAGCTTAGCCTAGGGAATTGGGAAGTTCATTTACGCATGCCCAGGAGAGCCAGCATAGGACAAAGCTGTCGGATGGGCGTTACACCTGGAGCAGCCCACCTGGGCCAGGTGACTGCAATTCAGCCAATGGGATCGACCTGGGGTCGTTCACCACGCCTCCCCCAGGAACCCTTAAGAAGGCAGGAACCGAGAGGGAGATGGTCTTGCTTGGGTGGTCTGGTCGTCTTCGTGGGAGGGGAGAGATCCTTGCGTGTCCCGGAGCAGTCTCTGCAGGCCGCATGGTCAAAGAAATCCTATGGGTGCCGCATAAAACCTGAAGCTTCTTTTAACTCTCATTAAATTCACTTGGATCACGAACCTGGCTTCGGCATGAAATCTTTCTCGCGCGGAGCCAAGGACCGAGGCTGAAATCTAGTCTCGGAGAGAGACCTAACAGTTCCTCCCTCTGGTTGGCGACAGCGCAGAGGATACCAACCTTGGATGAGCATCGGCCCGACATTGAGAATGGTCTTCAAATGCTGCTTTCACCCGATAACCTGTCCTCGTGAACTCTTCCTATGGGCCCGAGCGGGCCAGTGGGAGTCCCAGGCCACGCTGAGAGTTTCAGGGCACGCTCTTAGCTCTGTCCAAGCTCCCTTTGCCTTGTGGCTCAGTTGCAGCTGCAGGTCCTCGTTTAGCCATGGGGAACCCTCGGGAGTCGCACACACTGTGAAGACAAACAGGGAGACCCTGGGCAAGCACTGCACCCTCTCTGACCCCCAACCTTCTTGACTGTGAAATGGGCAGATTCGGGGAGGGAATGGGCAGAAACCACCCCTGCTGGGGCTGGAGGGCAGTCAGCAGCCCAGCTGTGAGGACTTCTTTCTTTGCAGCAGCTGCTTCCACTTTTGTTGCTCAAGGCCGAGGACCCTGCTGCCCTCAGACTCCAGCCTCCCAACCACCAGCACACACGCGCCCCTCAGAAGGAGCAGACACGTCCATCTAGCCCAGGAACCGATGGCCACGGCTCTTTGGGGCCTGCGTTTCTCTCTCCGCCTTTCGCACAGCCTCTTGGGCACAGGGTGAGTCAGTCACCAGGTGCTGTTGAATGTTTGAGGACTCGAATGTTCAGAAAGAAAGAGCCCACCATGCTGAGAGGGTCCGCAGTCAGTTCCCATCTCTGTTCCTATCACAGGCAGTCGCTGGGCCACAGGGGAACCACACTTAGCTTCAAGCGTTGAGTCCCCGAGTTCTCTTCCTTCAGGGAGCGGCGATGAAGGTAAGACAGCGCCCGAGTGTAGCGTATGAGGCCCCTGGATTTCAGCTCCAACCTCCTTTTCTTAACTCTCCCATTGGGTTCCCCCAGCCCAGCAGGACTTCCACATCTACTTCGATACCAGTACCTTGCTAGCTGTAGCCAGGGCCGGTCCTCTCACTGAACTCCCAGTGACCTGCAGTGCCAATGTGCTGAGGACAGTGAGTTTTCCCAGCATGAGAGACTTCCTGAGAGCCCAGACAAGCTGACCAGATGGCCACTACTCTACTCCCAAAGAAGGGAGGACGCAGGGACAGATGGAACAGAAATTCAAAATCCAAAGTCCCACTCCTCCCTGCACACATCCTTCCTCTCTTCCTCCCGACTCCCGATTCTCCTGGCCTGACTCTGGGATGTCCGGAGTTCATTTTACAGAACAAGTTGCTATTGAGTCCATTGACAGCGACCCATGAATGTGAGTAGAATTATTCTCCATCAAGTGTTATTTCCTTCTCTATGGGATTGGCAAGGGCTACTTGTTTGGAAATGGACCCTCACACCTTTCTTGAGAAATGCCTTGGAGAAGACTTGAACTTCCAACCTTTCTGTTAACAGTCAAGAGCACATTAGCTGTTTGCACACAGACAAGGGGGCACATCTTGGAGCAGCCAGAGAGGCAGGATGTGAGCCTGGAGAGGCAGTGGGTGGAGGGAGTGGGCAGAGCTTGGGCTCTGGGAGGGAGAGTATAAAGCAGCAAGATTGGGCTATGATCCTTGAAGGGGCGACCTTTAAGCTGAGACCTAGAGCTAGGAGTGAGGGTGGGGGTGGGGGGAGGACGTTGCAGCAGAGAAAACATTCAGAGCAAAGGTCATGAGGTGGGGACTAACTGGGTGTGTACTGGGTGGAGGGATGTGTGGGAGGGAAGGTTAAAGGCTTGTGTGGGCCAGGTTAGCAAGAGCTCTGAGAGAAACGGATGCTCTGGAAATGCTTGTGGGTCTCTGGAAGGGATGTGACCAATGGAGGCTCATGCAGCCAGCTTGGAAGCCAAGGCCAGGTGGCCTTCAGAGGCCTGCAGCGGGTCCAGTAGAAGATGCCCACTTCTTGTGCTCCCTGGTCAGTCGGCCAAGGCGTGATCCCCCTGCACCTTGCTTAGCTAACAAGGGAACCGGAACTGACAGAGGGAAGATGTCACCTCAGTTGAAAGGCATGTCCGCCTGGCCCCTCTCATGCAAGGGCCCAGCAACCTTGGACAACGAGGAACATCCAGAACCTCTGGACTATCAGGAAAAAGATCACCAGGGGCAGCTTCCCCTCTGGTCTGGGGTGAATTTCAAGGCATTTCTGGGTAGCACATCACATGCCAATGAGACAGAAGAGTCAAGGTCACACTGCTTCTGGGTCTGTGAGAGCACTACCTTGACCAGGAGCAGAAGTGCAGCCTCTACCCACAACCCTCCACTCACTCACTTATCCATTCATTCATTCATTCATTGGTGCATTTATTCAAAGAACATTAACTGAGAGCTGCGATTGAACTCCAAAATGAGTGAGATCCTATTCAGGGTCACAAAACCCCAGATCCCAGGAAGGCCCTTAAAAAAAAAATCCAAGAGAAACTTGATCCCAGGGACAAGACATTACCCCAGAGGGAATGGCATGTGGACTAAGGTCTGTTAGAGACTGGGCAGGGCTTTCCTACCTATGGAAGGGCTAGGGCTGTGGAATTGCAGGGCTATGGGTTGTAAGGGATGGACTAGGAGCTGGGCATGTGGGCATTATAGACTGCAGTGAAGATGTGGAGGGAGGGGAAAGTGTGGGATACAGAAAGATTTGTCCCGAGTTGTCTCCCCCAAATATATGATAAACCTAAGACACTGCTTGCTACACATGGTAAATGACTGTACACTAGGAGGTCAGCGGAAGTAGGTCAAAGGTTATTCTCCTTAAGGGTATCAGCCATCTAGAGCAATCAGACTGTATAGGCTGACCCACCTAAGTAGAGCCCACTCCCTTCTGATACTGTTCCCTTGAAGGAGTACCTGAAGGCAAGCCCAGGACCACTCAAGAATGACTAAGGTTAGGCTACTAAATATTGAGTCTCAGTTCTGCCCATCTTGCCTCAAATGTACCCTTATTCCCTCCCTTTACTATTGCGTGCACACCCCTAGGTCACCCCCGTCCTATTGCTTGTATTGTCTACGTTACAACCCTTTCCTATGACATAGGTTGTTACCGGTAATCAGGGGGCTTGCATGCCCCCAAAGATATATAAAGTTTGGTTAGGAAAAAACGTATGCTCTCTCTCCTGCGCACTCGTCTCCCATCTCCATGTGGACCATCAAGAGGAGCTGAGGTGCACATGAAATGTGTCTGGCTTCTTCATTTTACTCTTTCTCATCTCTCCCATTTCTCCATGACTTTGCTATAATCTTTATATATCTCAACCGTATGATTGCGCCTACCAAACCCACAATTAGTTGTGAGGGGCTGGCTTCCCCCACAGGAAGGTAAATGGCAAGGCACTTCTGTGAGTCGGGCAAGAGGGATGAACTCATTCTACGACTCCCTGATTGCAGCACCAGCATCAGGTCTGACCCAGGCAAACTTTGATCCTCAGGCCCTGAACTCTAGCTCCTGTTAGCAGCTCTGGCCACTTCCCTATCTAGCCCTCTTGTCCCTCCCAGAAAGCACCATGGCTGGTTGCTTCATGTCCCCATCTCAAGGGCCATTCTATAAGTCAACCTTGCTCATACCTGAACCATTGCTATCTGAGAGAAGTCCTCATTTTCCCACTGTGGGAATGTATGTAGCTGTACACTCACGTGGAGAAAGCCACCCTCTGGCTGGATGGAGACACCAAGGCCCATGTTGGGTTCTAAGCCCATCAGCTCCAACAGAGCTGGGAAGAACAGCTGGGACTAAGAATATTGTCATTGAGTTTATCTTGGACAGGGCCCCCAGACATGCTTGGTGACAGTCGATGGCAACAAATGAGTAAAAGGAGCTCACCCCTCCCCCAATGTGTTAGTCTGGGTAGACTAGAGAAACAAATTCATAGACACTCACGTGTGTATAAAAAAGAGCTTTATATACAAGAGCAGCTGAATATTCAGAAAACATCGCAGCCCAGTCCAGATTAAGTCCATAAGTCCAATATTTGCCCATATGTCCAATACCAATCTGTAAAGTTCTCTTCAGACTCATGAAACGCATGCAATGACACTGAATGCAAGATCACAGGTCAGTGGGTGGGAAGTCTTGTGGATCCAGTGGCTGTTGTAAGCATCTCAGCACTGGCAGGGTCTCCACATGAGTGGAGTGAAAGGATCCTTTTACTCCACATGGCTCCTTTGATTCCAGAGCTCTGGCTCCATTAGCTTCTCTCCATAAGTCTTCTCAACAAGGATGTCTTGCAGGGAGTAATCGTGTGTCCTACCTACAATGAGCTATTTATCTCCTTAGCACCTCCAAATGTGGTCATCAAGTGTGAGAAACAGAAAGATTTCTCCTAAATATATTCCAAACTTAGCTGCTTGCTACACATGGCAAATGACTATAAATTTGGAGGTCAACAGAAGTAGGTCAGAGATTATTCTCCCTAAGGGTTATCAGCCATCAAGAGCAAGCAGACACCACTGTTTATCCCACAAGTAGGGCCCATTCCCTTCCAATAAGGATAGTAGTAGATTGTTTCCCTGAAGGAGAACTCAGGGAGGTCAAGCCCACTCAAGGGTGACCCAGGTTAGGCCACCATCATGAATCTAGGATCCGCCCTTCTTGTCACATGTAGACCCCCAGTCCCTCCCCTTCCTATCATGTATACACCCCTGGCTCATCCCCTTCCTATTATACCTATGCCCATTGTAGATCCCCCTCTTATTGCTTGTATTGCCTGTTGTACAGCCCCTTCCTGTGACCTGTACGGTTAGCTGTAATCACACCCCCAAAAGAGTATACATAAGCCTAGGTTAGCAATAATCATCATTCTCCGGCCCTCTCCCCTGCCCTCAGCCCATGCTGTGCCCGGACCTGGCTAATTAAGATCATGACCATCCAGGAGGTGAGCATGCTGCCATGAAATGTGTCTGACTCTGTTATCTTACTCTCTCTCCTATTTCTCTCATTCTCTATGACTTTATTATAATCATTATACATATCTCAACCGTACAATTGTGCTTACTGAACCTGCGATTAGTTGTGGGGGCTGGCCTCTCCCCCACAATCAAACTGTGACCTCATTGACAAGCTAAACCCCACTCTTTCACTCATAAGTCTCAAATTGACAACAGATTATGTAACAACCACACCAACGTAAACCTCAGAGTGTGGAAAGAGCTCCCTCAGAGGCACTGCCCTCACAAGCGCAGAAATTGTGCCTTGAATAGCTTCATTTTTCCTTAGCAAGCTTTCCTACTTGCCATTCCCAATTTATCTGTTCTTCTGCTGGCAGAAATCACATCAAGAGCCAGGGATGGGAGTGAAAACATTAGCTCAAAAGTGAGTGGTTCTACTTTATTAAACTGGCATTCCATGATGCTCACCTTCCCGACATAATCTTTGAAGACAAGTGGGTGTATAAGCAAATGTGGTGAAGAAAGCTGATGGTGCCCGGCTATCAAAAGATATAGTATCTGGGATCTTAAAGGCTTGAAGGAAAACAAGCGGCCATCTAGCGCAGAAGCAACAAAACCCATATGGAAGAAGCACACCAGCCTGTGTGATCACGAGGTGTCGAAGGGATCAGGTATTAGGCATCAAAGAACAAAAAAATCATATCATTGTGAATGAGGGGGATTGTGGAGTGGGGACCCAAAGTCCATCTGTAGGAAACTGGACAGCTCCTTACAGAAGAGTCGCGGGGAGGAGACAAGCCAGTCAGGGTGCAGTGTAGCAACAATGAAATATATAACTTTCCTCTAATTCTTAAATGCTTCCACCTCATCTACTATCATGATCTCAATTCTACCTTACAAATCCAGTTAGACCAGGGGATGTACACTGGTCCAGGCAGGAACTGGAAACACAGGGAATCCAGGACAGATGAACCTTTTAAGACCAGTGGTGAGAGTGGTGATACAGGGAGGGTAGAGGGAAGGTGGGCTAGAAAGGGGGAACTGATTACAAGGATCTACATATAACCCCCTCCCTACGGAACAGACAACAGAAGTGGGTGAAGGGAGATGTTGGACAGTGTAAGACATGACAAAATAATGATTTATAAATTTTCAAGGGTTCATAAGGGGGAGGGGCAGGAAGGGAGGGGAAAACGAGGAGCTTATACAAAGGGCTCAAGTAGAAAGCAAATGTTTTGAGAATGAGGGAAATAAAGGTACAAATGTGCTTGACACAATCGATGTAGTATGGATTGTGATAAGAGTTGTACAAGCCCATAATAAAATGATTTTTTTTTAAAAGTGAGTGGTTCTGTTAGCTGACAGGATAAGAGCTCACAACACACGAACAGGAATGGGAGTAGCAATACCAAGAGGGGAGGAGGAAGGTGGGGAGAGGAGAGAGGAAAGGGGAACTGATCGCAATGATCGACACAAACACACACACACACACACACACACAGGGATGAACAACAGAAACCATGGGGGAAGGGAGACAGTGATCTGTATAAGATATGAAAATAATAATAATTTATAATTTAGCAAGAGTTGATGAAGGTGGGAGGGAGGGTAAAAAGAGGAGCTGATACCAAGGGCTCAAAAGGAAAGTAAATGTTTAGAAAATAATGAAGGCAACATATGTACAAATCTGCTTGATACAATTGATGTATGGATTGTTATAAGAGCTGTAAGAGCCCCCCAAAAATGATCTTTACATTAAAAAAAAAAAAGTGAGTGGTTAACTGACTTTCAAGGTGTAAGTCTATTCCCAGAGAGACATCTTGACTGGAAGATAGAGTTTGCTACTCAATGAAGTGCCAGGGGAAGCCAGCCCCTAACACATCATTATGGGTCCGGTAGGCGCAATTGTACAGCAATAATGAGTAAAGATCATAGTAAAGTTTCAGAGAGCATGAGAGATAGAAGTGAAGTAATGAAATAAATGGGAGTCAGACACAATTCATAGTAGCATGCTCACCTCAGTTCCACTCGATGGTCCACATGGAGGGAGAGAGATCTTTAATGCTAGCTCAGGCTTTTTATCTTTTCTGGGGACATGCAAGCCCCCTAATTACAGGTGAGGACATACGTCACAGGAAGGGGCTGTACTATAGGTAATACAGTAATCAGAAGGGGTGGTCTAGGGACATACACGCAATAGGAAGGGGAGGGATTAGGGTTATGCATGTGACAAGATGGGCGGACCCTAGATTCAAGATGGCGACCTAATCTTGATCATCCTTGGGCGGGTTTGACCTCTATGGGGTCTCCTACAAGGAAACAGACAACTACTATCCTTATCAGAAGGGAGTGGGCCCTATTTGTTGTCGGATAAACAGTGTTGACTACTTGCTCTAGAAGGTTGATAGCTCTCAGGGAGAATAACCCCTGACCTACTTCTGATGACCTCCAAGTATAGTCATTCCCGAGCAGCTGTCTGGCATATATTTGGGGAGACAGCTTGGGAGAAATCCTGTATCCCAAAAATGAAGTGTACGCCGACAACGAAGGCACTAGCAGAAAAGCAAGCTGCTGGCTGGTAACCAATAAGTTGGCAAAAATTAAACAAAAAACCAAAAAACCTAAGCAGTTAAAAGAAGACTACAGAGATAGTTGTTCATTGAGATGTTGATGCAAAAGTAAGGTTTCTATAATTCCATAATTTTAAAATGCTAGCAATACTTTACTGAGCAGATATACGAATGCCCAAGAAGCATATGAAAAGGTGCTCAGAATCACTGGTCACTACCCACTCACTGCCTTTGATGCATTACAACTCATAGCTGCCCTGTAGGACAGGAGAACTGCCCGTGTGGCTGCCACGACTGTGGATCTTGATGGAGCAGCTGGTGAGTTTGAACTGACAACCTAGAAGTTAGCAGCCCAACGCTTAACTCACTGCACCACAAGGGCTCTTTATGCACCATTTAGGAAGACTAAAATTAGATCTAAAATGTATTTTAAAAGTGACCACTTCAGGTGTTAACAAAGAGGCAGAGCCCTCAGATCTCTTACTGCTAGTGAAATGGGACAGCCAATCTGGGGAACAGCAGTCAGGTTCAACCTCCACTTAATGGCTCAGCAATCCCACCACTAGATATTGCCTGAAGAGAAATGAAAATGTGCCTGCACTAGTACTTGTGCTCAATTGCTAATAGAAATTTTACTCATAATCACCCCAATCTGAAAACCCCCAAGTGTTCATAAACTGGTCAATGGATAAAGTGTGGTATATCCATTCGGTGGAATAGGACTCAACCATGAAAGTGCCCATAGAGGCAAACGTCAAAAATCAAATGAGGTACATTTGGCTTATCTGCTGCAAATATTTAAAGGGCTGGAAAGTGGAATACCTGTCTAAAGGGTTATGGAGTAAAAAGGTCACTTTGATGACAGAGAGGTGCATGGCTCAAACTATGGTATGTTCAATGACCTCATATGCATGTGCGGCAGTTACATAATCCTCTGTCAACTTGAGAGAAGGGGTGGAGTCTAGCCTATTAATCAGGTCACAGCTTGATGACCTCATTTGGAGGCACACAGAGATAAATAGCTCACTGGAGGCCAGGACTGGGCTGGGATGTTTTCTTGATATATAATTAGCTTCTTGATATAAAGCTCTTTCTTACACATATAAAAGTATCACTGAATTTATTTCTCTAGTCAACCGGGCCTAACACACCAAGCCACCAACTACCGCAATGCCAGCAAGTCTTCAAACCCTGTGTTGTTTCCTAGGGCCCCAGTGAGGTGTGCACTTCCTAGAGAGAGTGCCTCTGGCAACATTCTGCATTTTGACAGGATCTTGAAGGTCTGCCCCGAGAGAGGCTCATGAAAATGGCTAGAGGCCCACTGGCCTGGCACATAGTAGGTGACCAGTAACCATGGGCTTTGCAGACGCCACAACACACCTTGGTCTTCCCGCCTCTTCATTCATGCCTCCTGCCCTGCTGCCTGGGCCAGCTGGCAGCCACGCAGTTCTTTACCCCTTCGTTTCACCCAGGCAAGTTGGAATTGGCCACCGCGTGGAACAAATGAACCAAATATCTGCAGGGAAAAGAAAGGGAAAACTACCAATAACTCAGCAAACCAGCCACAGCCAGCCGGGATGTCCCTTGGTGACATGCGGACCATGAGAAGCAGGTACAAGTGCAGAGAGGGCCAGTCACCACCCGCACTAGGACCCAGAATGGTCAAGGACTTGGCCACCAAGTCTGCTAGGACTATCGGACTCTTCCTAGAGGACTGGAGGACAGCTAACCTTGCGAGGGAATTCAGGCCTCACCTTCGAATGTGACGTCACTCTGGATGCCAGGTCTTCTCTCTGCGCCCCACTTTCCTCGTCTGTGACACCATAGCAGCGCCTGTCTCTCCGCCTACGGAGCACACAGTCGGGGCTTGCGATTGGTAGCTTTGACTATTTTCCCTCCTCAGTGGACACTGGGGGCAAAGCTAATACTGCCGTGGACTGAGAGGCTCCCCCGTCTGCACAGACCTTCACGCCCACGCAGGCTATGGTTTAAGTAAAGCAGTGGGGTGACCCCGCGCCGGGCCCCAGAGGACTTGCCCAGAGGCCCATCCCTGGGCCTGCATCTAACTGTTCTTGTGATTTTCTGTAGACACATGTCTTTCTTCGAAGTAAAATGCCCTAATGGATTAAAAGTCAAACAACAATCCCAAACAACCCCTGTTTCTTTTCACCATAATAAAGTAATAAAACAAAACAGAAAACAACTTGTGGCCCCAAGTCCTAACTTCCTGGCACCCCTTCCACTTCCCACAAATGCCCCCGGGAAACAGAGTGCGCCAAGTCCCTGATGAGCCCATTGGTGATGGTACCAGCCCACACTCACAACGCACTCACGGCATAGCCTGCAGTGCCCGAGCGAGCCTCGGTCTCCACCTCCAAGCGCCAATCACCGTCCTCCATGTGAGATCTCATCCTCCCACTTTCCAGGTGAGAAGACTAAGGTTGAGAGAGACTAAATGGCACATTAGCTAGGGCCACTCAGCGCGTCTGCGGCGGCCTGAGATTTAGCCGGAGTCCTGTTAGCTCCTACAAGGCTATGCTCCTCCATTGCTCCACTTGAGGCATGGGGAACCTGACGGCTGGAGCGTGCCTAAGGGTGATTCTTGAGGCAACATCCAAATCCCAGAGCTCGGGGCACAAACTTCTGTGGCCTTGGAGAAGTCCCGATTGCATGGTGGCCAGCACTGTCCATGGACCCCCAGTGGGGAGAACTGAGGGAGTGGGGTTTTATAATTGCCCTGGAGGCTGTTGTGGAGCCAGCCAGAATCCTGAGCAGTCAAACCACACCCAAGTTCAGGTTCTCAGGGAGCTGCAATCTTCACCTTCCATCTGAAATCAAGCTACAGGTCATCGAAGGGTAACGAGAATGGAGCGATAAATAGATCTAACCCAACTGTTTACAGATGAGGAGACTGATGTCTGGGCTCCCACTTGTCAGCCACGAGCCTTCCAATAGAAAATAACTGTTGTCACTAGTTCATCTGCAACGTTTGCGGAGATCGGCCAACTGTAGACTGACACTGGGTTAGGTATGTTATGGGCTTCCCTGCATTTCTTTCACTCTGTACAACTGCTCACTGAAGAGCCCTCGGATTGACTCAATGGCCTGGGAGTCGAAGGGAAAACTGAGGTTCAGACGGGGAGGATGACTCACCAGAGGAAACAAGGGTGGGTGCCGTGGTGTCAAGGGGAGGGAGAAGCACAATTTATTGCTCTAGAGACAACCACTGAGAAGCCCTCCACTCCACTCTCACCAAACAGAGCATGACTCCACTCCGTATATGTGGGTTGTGATGGAGTGGTGGAGTTATGAACGCCAGGTTCATCGGGTGCTCAGGAAATGTTTGCTGAATGAACGGATGCTTCTAGACAGGGTGCATCCGAAGGCTCCCAGTTACTATCACGAAGAGGCTGCCCCGACTCTGGCCCCCACTCTATTTTCTCTCCTCCTGCTCTTCCAGATGAACCACTGGCCCGGCACCTCCACCTGGTCCTGTTCAGCTTCTCAGGTTTGCAATTATTGTCCCTGCTTCCCTCTGTCCCCTGCTTATCAACACGGAACCATTCCTTCGGCCGTTCCACGATTCATTCCTATAAAGAAATGTCTCTCCTGACTCATGGATGAGAACTCTTGGGCTGGCGTGGTTCTGTCCTGGGGTACACTGAAGGGGCTAGCTGTGTGCAAAAGCAATCTGAGGATGTGGGTGTGCTCCAGCACTGAGCAGGGTTAGTACTCAGCCTGGAGCTGGAGTCGGGGTTCAGTTTGGAGCAAGGGTCCAGGCTCATGCAGGGCTTAGTCTATGACCAGGACCATGCCTCAGTTAGGAGCCAGGGACCAGTTTATAATTTAAGTCAAGTGTTTGAATTCAGCTAGAGACCAAGATCAGATTTGAGTGTATAGTCGGAAGTAGGATTGAGTGCATTCCGTGAACCAGACTATGACAAAGGGTCAGGATCAACCCAAGACCAGTTCAGGCTCAGATCTATGACCTGAAGAGGGGCCCAGGCTGTGACTGGGATCAGGGCTCAGTTTATAGCTACGTAGGTTCAAGACCTCGGCTATGACTGGGGTGAAGATTCAGTAGGAGACCAAGATCCAGTCTCAGGCTGAACCTGTGTTTAGAACTGTCCCTATGGTTTCTTTCTTTCCTTCTTTTATCCAAACCATTTTATTAGGAGCTAATCCAGACATCACACCATACCATTCCCTAGTTCCATGATATCAAGCAGTGTTGTACAATTGCTACCCAAATCGGCATCAGAACATTTTCTTCCCTTTTTGAACTCAGGTCTCCCTTACCCGCCCCCTCCCACCTCCTCCACTGTCCCCCCAGGTGCCCTTATATTCTAGTTGTTGTCTCTATAAATTCACCTATCCTGAGTTTCACATAAAAAAAAACATAGAAAAACACATAACAGAGAGTCAGGAAGGCTACCAACAATGACAAAGTACAGCAGAAAGAAACCCCGGTATGAAACACACACCCCCAGTATGAAACACACACACACACACACACAGAGAGAGAGAGAGAGAGAGAGAGAGAGAGAGAGAGAGAGAGAGAGAATATCTAAAGCCAGATCAAGTCCAAAGCGCATCAGAAGAGATTGAACGACAAGGTTTGTATGGCACCGGAGAGAGCACCGCTTTCCAGAACCAACTAGCTCTCTCCCACCATTTGGAAGCCTGGGACTGGCTGAATTTCCCTTTATTCGTTCAAATCTGGCTTCTTTCTAGCAAGCACGGAGCTGGTGCTGCCCCTCTGCCCTTGGCAGTCCCCTCCAGGGAAGCTGCTCCAGGACTCCACTCAGACCCCTGCCTCCGTCTTCCTGCCAGGAAGGCTCCTGGCTCCAGGGTTATTAAGACAGGAATCTGTGGGAAGAGAAGGGTAAACAGAATCCATCACTTGGGGCTGGAGTAGGCGCCTGTTTCTTCTGAGACTCCATGGGCTGGCTCGGAGGGAGACCAAAGCACTAAGAGGGTGATGTTGACAAGAGACTTAATGAAATCCAGAGGGAGGTGCCCTGGCAGGAGCCCACCTGGAAGGAGGCCCTGGATGGGTAATTAACTTAATTCTGGTGTATGTCCCAACAAGCACGGAACCAGAGCCAGGGCCCAGGCTCATTCACCCAGGCCTCCAGGAGTTGGTCATAAATACAGGAAAAAATAAGTTTCAGAACTTACGTAACCCCACTGCTCGGGCCCCCAGAGTTGGGCTGTCACCTTTCTTTTTCAGGAAATGCTCTCGTGCTGTGAAGCCATGTGTGCACAGCAGGGTCACTTCTGTGGGTCCCAGGCCTGGGAGGAGCACTGGGTTCTTGCCCCCATGTCTCAGATGATGCAAACTGAGAGGAGGGAGCAAAGGGGTCCGGTTCAGAGTCACGGGATTGAGACAGACACAGGTCCAAAGTGAAGCCCCAGCGTACAGTGATCCTGCCTCAGTCTCTCTATCAAACGAGGAGAGGGTGAGAGGTCAGGGGAAGGGAACGACAGAGCTGAACGAGGAGAAAGGAAGGCTTCTCACAGGCAGTGACAGACCTTAAACAATGAGTAGGGGGCTGGCCAGCAGAAAAGAGATATACGCACGGCAGGCTGGTGAGAGTGCACACAGAGGCACGAGGCTGCGAGGAAGGAGTCAGGTAGAGGATGCAGCACAGGTGTCCCACGAGGGGTGGAGGGCTGGGAGGAGGTTCAGACAGGAGGGAGACCAGGGGGAAGAGTCCCAGCAAAGTTGTCTTCTTTCATTCTCACAAGGGGCCCAGGAGCTACATGCTTGTGTCAGTTCTGTCTTACAGATGAGCAAGAAATTTGAGTCCATTGTCACCCGCTGCTCCTCAGAGACACACTGCGGGAGAAAGACAGGTCTTCTACTTCCAGGAAGACTTACAGTCTGGGAAACCCGCTGGCCCAGTTCTATTCTGTCCTCTGGGGTCCCGACGAGTCGGCATTGACTCAATGGCAGTGCGTTGAGGCCCTTCGCTTCTTCTGACAGCACAGCAAACACAAAGCACTGTCGGACGAAGATCCAAGACAACAGAGCGTCTTCAGCATGACTTACAGCTCAACAGAAAGAAAGAGAAACAGCCTTGCCATGGGACCGATACGCAGCCTCGTGGGCAGCAGACAGGACTGCTGTTGGCACGGATTTCGTTTTGCTTGGATCCACATCCAGAGCCCATGGAAGTGGCAGTTGGGAGGATTTAAATGGTGTGTGGCCTTGAGCAAACCGGCTGCCAAAGAACACTTGACATTACTAAAGAGCAAAGATGTCATTTCAGAGACCACGGTGTGCCAGACCCAAGCCAGGGTATTTTCAATTAATGGCCTCGTATATATACGTGAAATCTGGACAGTGAATCAGAAAGACCGGAGAAAAAACTGACACCCGAATGAAGGTGTTGGCGAAGAAGACTGAGTGTACCGTGGACCAGAAGAAACAACCCTTCCTTGAAGAAATACAGCCAGTATACGCCATGGACGGGAGAATGGCACGGCTTCACCTCATGGTCTCTGGAGAAAGGCATCGATATTTCGCAAAGCAGAAAATCAAAGTCACACACGATGTCATCACGTTGATGCTGACTCAGAGTGACCCCACAGGACAGAGCGGAACTCCCCCTGCGAGTTTCTGAAACTGTAACTCTTTATCAGAGTAGAGAGTCCCCATCTTTCTCCCTTAGAGCGGCCAGTAGATTTGAACTGCTGACCTTGCAGTTAGCTGTCCAAAACATAACCATTCCAATACCAGGACTCCTTGGTAAAGTGGAAGGTCAGCAACAACAACAACAAAAAAATTAGGATCTCACAAGACAATTGACACAGCGGCTACACCCATGACCTCAAACATGGCAAACATGTGAAGAGACCACTGGCCTGGGGAAGTGTTTTCTTCTGATGGGCCTAAGAGTTGCTATAAGTCAGAACCTCAAGAAATATGGCCAGGAAGTGGTGCAATGGATATGAAAACACACGTAGGTCAAGTTCAAAACTGGTTCCTGAAACACTTCTTCCTTGCTGCACTCCCCTCCCCCACCTTTCCAGTTTGGTTCCAGGGTCCAGCCAAGGGTGCAGAGACATGGAAATACCCTTGGCCAGAGTAGTAGGCGCCTCGATTCTCCAGAAAAGGAGAAAAGAAGCGAGACTATGGACCCGGGACCACGGCAGCCACAGACAGCCTTGTTGCTGATCTCATGACCCAGGGCCACGACAGCCACAGACAGCCTTGTTGCTGATCCCATCCTCCTGTATGACTGCCCCAGGACGACATGTGGAGGGGCTGAGGGCCCCGAATCCCTGGCAGCAGGAACGGGGCAAGTCGCTGGGAAGCAAATTCCAGCTGAAGTGATGAAGGATCCACCCCTCTGTCTCCGGTGGCTGCCAGTGGAGAAAATGGGCTCCCTGCCATCAGATCTATAGGCAGGCTATAGACAGGAATGCCAGAGCAGGGATCCCTGGATTGGGGAGCTCTTATACCCATGAATCTGAGTCCTCAGGAGCCACCAGCTCTCTTGGGAAAATGATCACTTCCCTGATGTGATCGCTGAAGACAAATGGGTGCAAAAGCAAATGTGGTGAAGAAAACTGATGGTGCCCAGCTATCAAAAGATATAGCATCTGGGGTCTTAAAGGCTTGATGGTAAACAAGCAGCCATCTAGCTCAGAAGCAACAAAGCCCACATGGAAGAAGTACACAAGCCTGTGTGATCATGAGGTGAATAATGGGGAGTTTGGGTGGAGACCTAAAACTGTACATCCCCTTACGGAAGGGTCTCGGGGAGGAGATGAACCAGTCAGGGTGCAGTGTAGCAATGAGGAAACATACAGCTTTCCTCTAGTTCCTAAATGCTTCCTCCCCACATCCCACTATCATGATCCCAGTTTTACCTTACAAATCTGGCTAGACCAGAGGATGTACACTGGTACAGATAGGAACTGGAAACACAGGAATCCAGGACCGATGATCCCTTCAGGACCAGTGGTGAGAGTGGCAATACCTGGAGGGTGGAGGGAAGGTGTGGTAGAAAGGGGGAACCAATTACAAGGATCTACATATAACCTCCTCTCTGGGGGGGATGGACAACAGAAAAGTGGGTGAAGGGAATGTTGGACAGTGTAATATATGACAAAATAATAATCTATAAATTATCAAGGCTTCATGAGGGAGGGGGGAGCAGGGAGGGGGGGAAATGAGGAGCTGATGCCATAGGGCTCATGAGGGCAACAACAGTATAGGTGTGCTTTACACAATTGATGTATGTGTGGATTGTGATAGGAGTTGTATGAGCCCACAATAAAATGATTTTTAAAAAAAGAAAGAAATGAAAGATGAAAGGTCTGGGCTGACATGAAGGGCAGGAGCTGGTTGGTTGGCAGACAGACCTGGGGGTGGGGAGGAAGAGAAAAAGACATTCTCAGCGCTTGGCAATTGTGGGTGTCATAAGCTGAAGCTCCCTTGGAGAGACCAAACCTGCCAAGAGGAATGATTTGCTCCCAGAAAGAGTGTTTTCCTTCCAAAACATCGTGGCGTGAGGCTCCCACGCCTCCCCAGAGGAAAAGGCAGCAGCCCCCACAGCCCAGAGAGGAGGGGCAAGGAGCGCAGTCCAGGTGGGCCTCGTGGAGGAGGGGCGAGACCCGACCCGGGTCAGAGGGTCCTTGAAGTCACCCTTCATCAGGAATGAGAGTGTTTGTTTTCAGCTGAATATTTCTCCGACCGCAGACGAGACGAGATGGGACGAGACCACACATTCCAGATTCTTGGCGGCTTGGGAAACTGTGCTGCCGGTCCTGCCTGGTCACCTCGCCTCCTCCTGGTGGCCTGGTGCCCACCCCTGAGGCCCGTGGGTCTGGCTGCCAGCCTCAACCCGAACCCTGCCTGTGACCGAACAGGATGGCGCCCTCCCAGCTCTCCTCCTTCTAGCCTTTTCTTAGATTTCTCCGTCCCCTCCCGTTCGCTCACAGCCGCACAGATGTGAACCACAGCTCAGGGGGCTGTGGCTGCCACAGCACCGGCCAGGCAAGCCACTTTGGCAAAGGGAGCAGCTCGTGCTGAGACACCCCCCCCCCCCCGAGGCAGGAGAAGGGCACTGTGCTCTGTAGCTGCAGCTAAGGCTGGCACTGTGCCAGCGAACGTGTCTGAGGGCTTTAGCCAGAGTGACATGCCAAGGCCCTGCATCCATCTTGGGGCAGTAGGGAGCCATGGAAGTTGAGCAGAGAATGGTGTCTGATAAAGCTCCCTTTGCCAGGGTAGCGCCAGTGGCCTGTTGGGATTGCCACATGAGCTCGTGGAATTCACGAGATCAAGGAAAAGGCTGGCGAAGAGGACCCACCCAAGTCCGAGGCAGAGGGGAGTAGAGAAAGACAGAAGCCAATCATGCGCTGATCATGGGGGTGAGGGTGGGGGTGGGGTGGGGGTGGTGACAGACGAGAATATTAGAGTTCCGGTTTTATAGAAGAGGAAACTGAGGCTTAAAAGGTTGAGAAAGTACTGAGGCTTACAAGTTTGAGAAATGACTATCCCAAGGCCGCTTGGCTAGGAAGGCTCGGAGCCAGCACAGGGGCGCCAAGCACAGTTCTGCCTCTTTCCACTCAGTGACTTGGGCAGGGAGTTCCTACCTCTGCAGCCTGTGGCCTGGGTTTCCCGGGCAGGTCACACCCCAGCCTCCTCCCCGTCAAGGCCCTTGCCCCTGCCAACCCCACAGGAAGCCCCAACTCCCCCACATAATTTGTCTCTTCCCCTTCTCCTCTTGGGTGGGCCAGTGTGAACATGCTCAGGAGTCGATTTCCCCTTCTGCATTTGTCGAAACTAAATCCCCAGGCTCCCACCCTGTTGCCTACCTCTGCTGCTCTGCTGGTTCAGGCCCCATCCCTGCTCACCGGGACAATGGACAGCTTCCTCCCAAGGCGATGCAGCACGCTGGTCCTGGCCAAACCGAGCAGAGACGTTCACGTGTTCACCACTTTGCACTTGCCGCTCTCTCTGACGTGTACCTTCTTCCTGGTGACCTTGTCCCCTGATCCCCAACTAGATATTCCCTCTGCAGGGCTGCCCTCCCAGATTACTGCATGCAGAATCAGCAACTCTCTCTCTTCTCCAAACCCTGAGGAGGCCACCGGCTTACCTGCCCCCACCAAATCGGGAGGGCCTCGGGAGCAGAGGGCCTGACTCCTAGCACAGCACCAGGTATGCAGTCCGACAGAAAAACCCAACTCCCTGCCAGCTAGTCAGTCCCAACACACCGTGGCCCTCCGTGCCGTCCATTCTCGGTCATGGTCGATTAGCGAGGTGGCTGGACGGACACTTAAAAGAGAGCAGGACATAACTCACAACTCGTGCTCAGTCAGTAACAGATGTTGGAGGCCAAGACAGACCCAGATCAAGCCTCCGCTCTGCTTCTTGCTGTTTTTCCTCTGTAGGCTCTTGGCAATCAAGCTTAGGAGGGACCGGAACTGGGGAACAGACCCAGCCCAGCGCAACAGCTGAGAGAGCACAGCCATGGAGCTCAGCAGCGCTGGCACTTGCTCGTTGGACAGCTACTTGGCTCATTCATGGTTCTGTGCCTCTGTTTCCCCATCTGTAAAATGGAGGCTTGTGCAGCCAGCCTCACAAGGTTCCAACTATGGCAGGTGGTGGAGAGAGTTTATCACAGAACATGCAAGTCACGAACGCCAAAGATTTGCTTGCGCTTGCCTCAGAGCCTTGCCTTGGAATCAGGTAGGACTCGCGGCGACCCCACATGTGTCAGCATAGAGCTGCGCTCGACTGGATGGTCGATGGCTGATTTTTTTTCCCAGAGTAGATGGACAGACTTTCCCTCCAGGAGCCTCTTGAAGGACTCTACCCTCCAACTTTCAGTTAGCAGCTGAGGCGCGGCGACTAGCGTGTGCTTGAATCACATCCTGCCCACTCACCCTACCCCCAATCTAATTTCTCCTTCCATTCTGCAGCCCAGGGAGGTGACTCGAGTCCAGGGGCAGGGGGGCTTCTTTTAGCTGTCAAAGCCAAGCTTCCTCTCCCCTGGCAACAGTCAGGAGTCAAACACTGGTTTGACAAACAGAAAGCCCACCAGGACAAGGAATTAACCACCCACACCAACACCGAAGGCCTTCAAGGCAGAACATTCCGCGGAGGTGAGAACCACAAAGCAAGCGGAGCTGCAGGGCGGCTTCATCAGAATGGCTTCCGCCTCTGCAAGTGCCCTCCAGGAGCACCCACCTTTGTGGTGGACTTCCTTTAACTTTCACATCAGTGTGTTCCCTTCCATCGAGCGAGGCCCATGTTTCTGTGAGCAGGATTATTTTAGTTGTGAGTGTTTTGAGCTCTAAATACTGGGTGATTTGGCCCAAATGATGTGATTAAAGCCCCTCAGTCCCATGGTGAGAGAGTATCATGCTTAATTTACTGAGCAGAGCTGAGGCTCAGAGACTGTCTAACAGGCTCAAGGTCACCCAAGAGGGAGGCAATAGACTCAGGATTTGAACTGATAGCTCTATGCCTCCAGGGTGAGTGGTCTCGACACTCACTAGTTCTCAGCATACATTGAAATTAACCGAGAGCTTTGGGGAAAAAGCCCAGTCCCTGGGTCCTACCCAGAGATCCTGATTCAAATAATCTTAGTGTGGCCTGGATTTTATAAACCCCACAGGAAATTCCATCAGGCAGCTAGGTGAGCAAGACAGGTCCCCGGAGACAGAGGAGCCCTGCTCAGGGAAAATGTGTCCAGTAAAAGATATGTACCTAGACCTTGTCCTTTCCCCAAGAACAGAGTAACTCTCTTGTCTTTAATAAGATGAACCACCCTTTCCCCAACTCTGGGTGCCAACCATAAAGCCCCAACCACCAGCCAAGTCCAAAGCCAAGTCCCACTGCTGCCTTGCAATAGGATCTTATTTAGTAGACCAGGAATCATAGCGAGGCAGAGAGACGTGGCGGGACCTGCCAAGGTCAGACACCCTCAAAAGATAGTGTCTAGGTGATGAGGGATATAGGTGACACACATTGTCATGGAGACTTGAGTGGAGAAGCTAATGGAAACAAGCCCAAGGCAAGCTTGGGACTTCAGGTCTCTGCCTTGAGGTCTCTAAGAAGTAGCACGGCAGGTCTAGGGGCCCAAAGGTGGCGTGGAATCCATTGGTCCTAGGGAGATACGTCCAAAGAGAGAGATGCATCCCCTGCAGCTGAAAACAGACCCACCCTGTGCGCACTGCTGAGTCCATTTCCTCCATTTTAATCAGTCTCCATTATATCCAGAGCCAGCTAAACCTGGCTTGCACCTTTGGTGACGCTCCAACCCCAAGAGGAAACAGAATTTGGACCTAGAATTTCACCCAAGACTCCCTTCTGACTGCAGGACAGAGACTAAACCCTGCCCTCCCATATTGGTCCTGGGCCCTGCCTTCTTCTCAGAGCCCAGTAGAGACTGGAGTTTTCCAATCACGTATTCCTTTATTAGCAATGGGCTCATTTCCTCCAGCAAAATCGATGGGGCTCTGTTTCTCTAGATCTTGACTTATGCTCACTCATTCTCACTCACTCAATGCAAGGTCCCCGAGTCCCCATTCTACATGTGGAGACAATGCATCTCTAATTCCACAAATGGCAGTCTTAATGGGCCATCCATATTCCTTGAGACTGTAGGATTCCCTAGATGCTGAGTTCTAATGCAGGTTGTGCCACTTCTGAGCTGAGTGGCCTTGGTCCTTGGAGTTAAAAGCTTTTAATTCACTGAGCCTCCAATTCCTCTCTATGCCATCCTACCTCATACTTGCAACTAGGCCACCAAGATTAAATGAGATGATGGTGCATGTCATGCTGTTGACCTGGCACATAGTTGGAGCAGAGCGGAGTTTCCATAAGTGATGCACGCCTTTGGGAATCAAACAGCACATGGCCCATGGTCCTGATCCCAAGACATTCATTGTCCAGCTCTTAAGGATAGAACTGAGTGGCCATCCTACCAATGCACCCCCCACCTCCTCTCCACTCAGGCCCAAGTCTATATTGGCTTTAATAATGAATGTAATCTATTTGGAAACTGTATATCTGATAAAGCTTTAATGTCCAGAATATATGAAGAACATCTGCAGCTCAAGACCAAAAAAGACAAGCAACTCAATTTTTTAAAAATTGGTAAAGGACTTGATTAGACAATCAATCCACCAACAAAGACATAAAGAAGGCCAGCAAGTTCATAAAAAGGTGCTCAATGGTGTTAGTAATTCCCAAACCAAAGCCACTGTCGATTCCAACTCACAGTGACACTACATAGGGTTTCTGAAACTAAATCTTTACGGGGGCAGACAGGCTCATATTTCTCCCTCAGAGTGGCTGGTAGGTTTGAACCATCGACCTTGCGATAAGCGGTCCAGCCCTTATCCCACAGTGCCATCATTGGGGAAAGCTACCCTGGGAAACCTCTTCATCCATGCTACGGTTACTATTATCAGATAAAACAGAAAGCATCAGGGGGTGGCAAGGACGTAGAGAAACTGAAACCCTTGTGTATTGCTGGTGAGAATGCAAAATGGTCCGGCTAATTTGGGAAACATTCTGGTAACTCCTCAATAAGTTCAATGTCAGTTATCATTTGGCCCGGTGATTTCAAAATTTTCTATTCATCGTTTTTGCATTCAACAACCTACACAACTCATCAGACCTCCAAATGGTTGGACCTGTTTCCTCTTCCCATATTTCCCAAGCTCCCTCTTACATCTCCTCTTCCCATTCAGCCAAGTGAACATCAGTCTACTCTCCCATGATCTCCCTTCCCTGGTAATAAACAAAATTCATTTCTTCTGGTACGAAAACCTCAGTGTATCCTACAAATCCGCACACATCGTGAGGTGTTGCATTGCTTCATCGTGATTCTTTGGTTGTTTTTAATAAGCTTTGTCATTAAAGACTCCAAATCCATTTCAGTTTTGCATTTACTCCTTTTTTGCCCCCTAAGCCACTCAGACCACTGTTTAGTTTTGAGGGATAAGGAATGGAGGGGTTGTTTTTGGTTAGGCTTTTTCTTTGTAAGAAGCACATTGTAGTTAAACAGGCGGCCATCTAGCAGAGAAGCAACAAAGCCCACATGAGGAAGCATGCCAGCCTGTGTGCTCACGAGGTGTCGATGGGATCAGGTATCAGAAGATCAAAAGCAAACAACTATATCTATGTGAAAATAAGAGTGGAGACCCAGAGCCCATCTGTCAACAATTGGACATTCCCTTACAGAAGGGTCCCACGATTCATCCAGGGTGCAGTATGTCATCAATGATACACACAACATTCTTCCAGTTCTTTAAGGCTTCCTCCCCCCACTACCAAGACCCCAGTTCTACCTCACAAATCCAGCTAGACCGGAATGTGGACATGGGTACAGATAGGTGCTTTAGACACATGGATTCCAGGACAGATAAACCCCTCAGAAACAGTAAGGGGAGTAGCAATACCATGAGGGTACGGGGAGGGGAGGCGATGATGGGAAGGGGAGAGAGGGGGAACTGGTAGCAATGATGGATGTATAACCCCCTACCCCAGGAGGACAAATAACCGAAATGTGGGTGATGGGATACAGTGGAAGGTGTAAGAGATATATACATATCTATATATAATTTATTTTATATATATAATTTATTAAGTGTTCACGAGGGTGGGAGAGTAGGGGAGGACGGAGGGAAAAGAGGAGCAGATATCAAAGGGCTCAAGTAGAAAGATATTGTTTTGAAAATGATGAGGGCAACATGTGTACAAGTTCGATTGATATAATTGACCTATGGATTGCTATAATATTGGTAAAAGCCCCCAATAAACTGATTTTTTAAAAGAAGTACATTGTATATATTTACACAGTCCATCTCAAGAAATGAAACCAACAATAGCCTGTTAAGCCCTCCATATATATGGTTCTTTTTCTCCCCACCCCCAGCCTTCGTCCCTCCCTCTTCAAAATCCCACCCTTCCTCTCTCCCTGTTCTTACCCCAGACTCCTCATAGTCAGCAAAGTCTTGTCTTTTCGTGTTTTAACCACATGTCTTTTTCATTGTGATTTTTTCCTGATAATAATAGTTTCTTAAATATTCACCTTTTAAGATGGACTAAGTTTGCTAAGCATAACCTTCTCTAGTTTTATCCATGTGTTTTAGTGTTTTCCAGCGTTGTCACTGTCTTTTACTGATATTATTCCATTGTATGGATGCACCGGAGTTTGCTGATCCATTCCTCTCTGATACCTAGTAGAGAGATTGCTGGAGAGTATGGTACTTGTAAAAGCATTCCAATCTCTCCGCATCCTCTTCTGCATTGATTATTTTGCTTGATTGAATTTTATTTAAAGTGTCAGTGGCATCTCGTGGTTATTTTAATTTGTATTTCTTTTTCCCCCATGTGTCATGATATTGGTTTAGTTATAAGAGGTTGTGTTTTCTGTGTATTGAGTTGTAACCCATACTGCATTTATTTTTAGCTTTTCATCAGTAAATGATACCAGGCCTCTTTGCTGTGAGCAGACAAGGCGGTGCTATCTCCATATCATAAGTGCTTAATAAATGTTGATGCCGATTTTGACACCTCTTTCTTCTTAATAGAATCGAGGTTCTTGGGTGATTTTCTCAGCATGGAGACTGAATCAGTACAGTGGCAGGATACAACACTCCTGGACATCGTCCCTGACTTTAAACCTGGCAGTGTCCCCTCCCTCTGCTCAAATGACTGTCTCTTGGTCTGTCCCCCCCCCCCCGCCCATGAGAACACTGAAGAGCAATATAACTCTCATTTCTGCATAGTTTCCTCGGATGCACACAGTTGAAAGTCTGTGCACAGTCAATATAACACAAGCCGACATCTTTCTGGTTTTCTCTGCAATCACCCAAGATCCAACTGCCGTCAGCAACGGCATCCCACGTGCCTCATCCTCTTGAATCTAGCTTGCCATTTGGGCAGCTCCATATTGATGTATGGCCCCAACCATTATTTAATCATTTTCAGCAAAATTTTACATGTATGTAATGTTAGTAATATTGTTCAATTATTTCCCTATTTTCTCTTGGAAACGGGCCCCAAATCTGGGTCTTTTCCTTTTTTTAATTAATATTTTATTGCATTCCAGGTGAGTGTTTAACAGCAAATGCAGTTCCCTTTCAACCATTTCTATAGAGTGCTATTGGAGCCATTTCCCACCATTTGTCCTTATTCTCAAACATCCATTCTGGTGGTACCATAGCCAGTATTATGGCTTCCCTGCAGAGTCGTTTTTGACCATTTGGTCCACTATAGATAATTTTTCTTAAAGGAGTTCATTATTCATATATTATGTTCTTTATTATTTTAATCATTTTACTGAGGGCTCTTACAGCTCTTATCACAATCCATCCATCCATCCATCCATCCATCCATCCATCCATCCATCCATCCATCCATGGTGTCAAGAACACTTGTACATATGTTGTCAGCATCATTTTCAAAACATTTTCTCTCTATTTGAGCCCTTGGTATCAGCTCATTTCCCCTCTCCCATCTTCCCTTTCTCATGAACCCTTGATAATTGATAAATTAATTTTTTCATGCCTTACACTGACCACTGACTCCCTTCACCAACTTCTCTGTTGTCCACCCCCCAGGGGAGGTATATGTCAATCATTGCGATCGGTTCCAGATGTTCTTTATTTTATGTTATTTAGTTACAAGGTAAGTTCTACGGATAATTTTTTTAATTTATTTTTAAAACAATTTATTAGGGGCTCATACAACTCTTATCACAGTCCATACATATACATACATCAATTGTATAAAGAACATCTGTACATTCTTTGCCCTAATCATTTTCTTTTTTTTCCTCCTCTTTTCTTTTTTTACATTTTATTAGGGACTCATACAACTCTTATCACAATCCATACATATACATACATCAATTGTATAAAGCACATCTGCACATTCCCTGCCCCAATCATTCTCAAAGCATTTGCTCTCCACTTAAGCCCTTTGCATCAGGTCCTCTTTTTTTCCCCCTCCCTCCCCGCTCCCCTCTCCCTCATGTGCCCTTGGTAATTTATACATCGTTATTTTGTCATATCTTGCCCTATTCGGAGTCTCCCTTCCCCCCCTTCTCTGCCGTCCCTCTCCCAGGGAGGAGGTCACATGTAGATCCTTGTAATCAGTTCCCCCTTTCCAACCCACTCACCCTCCACTCTCCCAGCATCGCCCCTCACACCCTTGGTCCTGAAGGTATCATCCACCCTGGATTCCCTGTGCCTCCAGCCCTCATATGTACCAGTGTACAACCTCTGCCCTATCCAGTCCTGCAAGGTAGAATTCGGATCATGGTAGTTGAGGGGAGGAAGCATCCAGGATCTGGGGGAAAGCTGTGTTCTTAATCGGTACTACCTCGCACCCTAATTAACCTAGGGATAATTTTTGTCTACTTATTTTTTAAGATCATTTTATTGGAGGCTCTTACAGCTCTTATAACATCAATTGTATCAAGCATATTTGTACATATGTTGCCATCATTATTTTCTACACATTTACTTTCTATTTGAGTTCTTGGTATCAGTTTCTCTTTTGTCCCTCCCCTACCCTCCCACCCTCATGATCCTTGATAAATTATAAATTATTATTTTCATATTTCATAACTACTGCTGTCTCCCTTCCCCCACAGTTTCTGTTATTCACCCCCCTACATGGTGATGTGTCCATCCTTGTGATTGGTTCCCCTTCCTCCCCTCCTCTTCCCACTTTCCCCTTCCCTCCTGGTATCCTACTCCCATTTCTGTTCCTGAGGGGTTTCTCTGAGCTGGAAGCCGTGTATCCTGAGCTCTTATCTGTACCAGTACACATGCTCCCATCTAGCCAGAACTGAGAGTCAGGACTGGGGTCATGTAAGTGGGGGATGAGGATGCTTCAAGGAACCACAGGAATATTGTGTGTCTCATCAGAGCTATACTGCGCCCTGGTTGACTCATCCTTTGACTGTGACCCTTTGGTGAGGGGATGACCCATTGTCTACAGATGGGTTTTGGGTCTCTGCTCCAGCCCCTCATTCTCAACAATGTGGATTTTGTTTGTTTGTTTGTTTTAAGTCTTCTTATGCCTGTTACCTGATAATTTACTTGCAGATGTAAATTGTATGTCAGGTCAATAGTCTCAGAAAGTTCTCTAGTGTCCACTAGTCCAGTAGTCTGCATGTTTTATGAATTTGAATTCTGTTCCCCATTTCCCTCCCATTCTATAAGGATCTATTCATTGTCACCCTGATTAATACCACCAGTTACGATAGCTTGGTATCATCAATTGTTTTATTTTACATATGTGTACTTTGAGGGGGAGTCTCTTACAGCTCAAAATCATTTTACTGGGGGTTCATACAGCTCTTATCACAACCCATCCATCCATCCATCCATTGTGTCAAGCACATGTGCCATCGTCATGTTCAAAACATTTTCTTTCAACTTGAGCCCTTGGTATCAGCTAATGCCCCCCGCCCCCTCCCTTATGAACCCTTGATAATTTGTAAAAAAAATTGTTCATGTCTTACATCAATTGCTGTTTCCCTTCACCCATTTTTCTGTGTCCATCCCCCTGGGAGGGTGTTATATGTAGATCATTGTGATCGGTTCCCCCACCTTCCCCTTCCCCTCCTGGTATTGCTACTCTCATTATTGGTCCTGAGGGGTTTATCTGTCCTCTTACAGATCTTATAACAATCCATTCATTAAGACATTTGTACATATGTTGCCATCATCACTTCCAAAACATTTTCTTTATACTTGAGCCCTTGGAATTGGCTCCTCGTTTTACTTTCCCTCACCTTCTCACCCTCATGAACCCTTGATAAATTATAAATTATTATTATATTCATATCTTACACCATCCACAGTTGCTAATGAATGTGAACACTTCTTCATATGGTTGTTGGCTGCCTGGATCTACTCATTTCTTGTGTCCATTTTTGGTTGGCTTACTTATATTTCTCTTGTTAAGATGTTGTGGTTTTCTACAGATTCTGGAGATTAGCCCTTTATCTGATGTATGACTCCTGAAGATGTTTTCCCAGTCTGAGAGTTTTCTGTTAACTCTTTTGATGAAGTCTTCTGATGTGCATAGATGTTATATTTTTAGTAGTTCCCACTTCTTTATTTTGTCTTCTATAGTGTGGATTTTTAAATTATATTCAGTAGTATGTTTATGCCTTGCATTAGGATCCTTATGTTTGACCCTATTTTTTCATTGATGATCTTTCTAATTGCGTTGTTTATATTTAGGTCTTGGATCTATCTTAGGTTCATTTTTGTACACGATGCCAGGTCTGAGTCCTGTTTCACTCTTTTGCAAGTGAAGATCCAGTTTTTCTTTTTTTTTTTTGAAGATCCAGTTTTTCTAACACCATTTGTTAAAAAGGCTAGCTCTTTCCCATTTAATGTGTTTTAGTTCTTTATCAAAGGTACTTAGTTGTATTTCTGGGTTCTTGATTTTAATCCATTGGTCTTCATATCTATTGGTGTTAGTCTGGGTTGACTGGAGAAACAAATTCATAGACACTGATATGTGTATAAGAAAGAGCTTTATATAAAGAGCAATTGCATATTTTTTTAAATCCCATTGAGGTCTTAAAGACTTGAAGATAAACAAGCGGCCATCTAGCTCAGAAGCAACAAAATCCACATAGAAGAAGCACACCAGCCTTTGTGATCAAGAGATGTCAATGGGATCAGGTATCAGGCATCAAAGAGTAAAAAGTCATATCATTGTGAATGAGGGAGAGTGTAGAGTGAGGACTCAAAGCCCATCTGTAGGCAACTGGACATCCCCTTATGGAAGGGTCGCAGGGAGGAGACGAGCCAGTCAAGGTGTAGTGTAGCAATGATGAAACACACAACTTTCCTCTAGTTCTTAAATGCTTCCTCCCCACCCACCCCCACTATCATGATCCCAAATCTACCTTACAAATCTGGCTAGACAAGAGGATGTACACTGGTATAGTTAGGAACTGGAAACACAGGGAATCAAGGACAGATGAATCCCTCAGGACCAGTGGTGAGTGTGGTGATACCGGGAGGGTGGGTGGAAGGAGAAAACCGATTACAGGGATCTACAGATAACCTCCTCCCTGGGGGATGGACAACAGAAAAGTGGGTAAAGGGAGATGCTGGACAGTGTAAGACATGAAAAAAATAACAATAATTTATAAATTATCAAGGGTTCATGGGGGTGGGCAGGGAAGGAGGGGGGAAAATGAGGAGCTGATACCAAGAGCTCAAGTAGAAAGAAAATGTTTTGAGAATGATGAGGGCAACAAATGTACAAATGTGCTTGACTCAATGGATGGATGTATGGATTGTGATAAGAGTTGTATGAGCCCCCAATAAAATGATTTTTGAAAATACTGTGATTCGTTTTTTTAAAATCTCATTTGGTTCCATTTCATTTATTTGTAGAATTTGTTTTTTCTTATCCTTTACCTTTGTTAGGTTTGCCAGTAGCTTATCAGTTTTGTTCATCTTTTCAAAGAATCAATATTGATTACTTCTTTTTTTAATGTTCCGGTTCATGTATTTCTGCCCTATTATTAATTATTTTGTTTCTTCTTGTATCTCCTCTAGTATCTAAATAGTTGTCTTTCTGCACTTTTTCCAATTGTTGTATTTGATGTGTTCAGGTGTTGATTTCAATTCTTTTCATCTTACGGGTATGGGCAGTTATTGCTATGAACTGCCCTGTGGAACCACTTTTTCCCTGTCCCAAGGTTGTGATGTGCTGTGTTTTCATTCTCATTTGTTTCAAGGAAACATTTTATTGTGTTCTTTATTCCTTCAATTACCCAGTCCTCTTAAGTAAAGTGCTATTTAATTTCTGTGGGTTTGACGTTTTGAAATTGATTGTTCTGTGGTTGATTTCTAATTTTATGATATTATGATCTGAAAAGATGGTTCGTATTATCTCAGTGCTTTTTAAATGTATTTATGCTTGCTTTGTGACCAAAAATAAGATCTTTTCTAGAATAGGCACTATGGGCCCTAGAGAAGAAATTGAAATTAATTTTTGTTGGATAGAGTCTCTGTACTTATCTATGAGATCACGTAAATTGTGGTATTTAATTTTTCTGTATCTTTATTGGTTTTCTTTCTAGTTGACTGATCTTTAGTTGAAAGTGATGTATTGTAGTCTCCTGGTGTTACTTGTCTCTTCATTTCTGTAAAAATTTGATTAATGTGTTTTGATGGTCTTTCATTTGCTGTGTATGCATTAATTAGGGTTATGGTTTCTCGTTCTATTAAAACTTTCATAATTATACACTGATCTTCTTTGTCTCTCATTGCACCATTAACTTTGAAATCTATTTTGTTTGAGATCAATATTGCCCCTCCAGCTTTCTTTTGACTGCTGTTAACTTGATTTTTTCCCCATCCTTTGATTTTTAGTCTACGTTTATCTTTATATCTAAAATGCATTTCTTCTAAGCATCATACTAAAGGTTCATCCCCGCCTCCCTGCCCCCCACCTCTGTTAGTCTTTGTCTTTTAAGTAGCAAATTCAGGCTGTCTACATTCAATGCTTTTTATTGATAAATACAGCTTTATTCATGGTTGGTGTCATTTGGTTGTGGGTTAAATACCACAGTTAACTTGATTGTACAGATAAGTCCAGATAACAACACCTGTGGTGTAGTTGTTAGGTGTTGGGCTGTGATCTGCATGATCGGCAGTTCGAAACCACCAGCATCTTCGTGGGAGAAAGGCTGGGCTTTCTGCTCTGTAAATAGTCAGTCTCGGAAACCCACAGGGGCTCCCCAGGAGTCAGCCTGGACTTGATAGCAGTGAGTTTGTTTTTTGCGTCTTGGTTATTTTTGTTATAAATATATTTTATGAGATTATTGGTTTTGATTTTCATCATGATTTTTTTGGTTTGTGTTCTTTTTGTTCCTTCTTAATACTCTGCTGTTTTGTTGTTGTTGCTGTTGTTGTTGTTGTTCTTTTTAACGTCATTTTATCTTATCACAATGTTTTGTTCTTTCACCGCATTGTCCACGTCTAAGCTTTTGGTGCTTTTTGCCTTTTGTATATGGGTAGAAAGTTGTTGTCTTACTTCTAACTTCTCATCCGTTTGGTCAGAAATTTCCCCCAAGGCTCTCTGAGTTCTTGAATTATGGTTCGTGTTTCTTCTCTATCTCTGTGTAATCGTTCCTTCAAGTTACTGAAGATCACTAGGTTAATTTCCTTTTTTGGGAGGATCCCTAGCCCTTCCTTCTCCAGGGGCTCCTCTGAGTCTTTCTCTGCGTGTGCCCTTTACGCCAGTTTCCACACGTGTGGGCAGATCGATCGCTGCTGTTAAGGCATAGTGACATTGTTAGTTAACTTGTCTCTTATGTTTGACGCTGACCACCAGTTATCCCCACACACCTATTATGTAACCTGTGTAGTCAAGGGTGGCCAGGCAATTCAGCACCAGCATACCCTCAACAGGAGCTAACGTCAGCAAACAATTAATAAATGGGCTATGTCAAAGTCCTGATTTGGAGGCTGGTTCCCAAGTCACCAGGGGGTGCCTGGCAATTATTGATCAAACCAGTACATTGAGGGAGAGAAGCGACTAATTAGAATAGTGGTCACCCAAACCGTCTCCAGTGGGGTTTGCTGTGTCAGCGTTGGACCCAATTACTCTTTGGGCATGGGCTGATGGGCAGGCAGTTGTTACCACTTTGAGTCCTGGGTCTGCAAAAAGCCCACACTCACTCCTTAGCGGTCTCCCCTAATATGTGCCGTCTTGAATCTGCACCCCCTCAGAGATGGTCAGTCTTCCAGATGCCACAATCCAAACCCCAAGAGGCCCAGTCAGATGCTTGCAGCCAGTCCACTGCAGACCAGTGCTCAGAGGTCTGAGTATCCTCCCGGCCAAGTGCCCACTCAACATCTCCTCCAGCTGCCATCTAAACGAGGTGTTGGCGAAGTCCATGCAGAAGAAGCACACCAACATGTGTGTTCCAAGAACTGTAAATTAAGAAATCCAAACCCACCCAGGGGGAGGGATGGTCCTAGAGCTTAAATTCTGAATACCTGATTTGCAGAAGACTGCAGATGAGAGTAGACACCCCAAACCCATGACAGGGTCCCCCATGTGGGTTAAGCCTTTGATGATTACCAGAGACGGTAATCTTCTTGTTGCCAGACAGAGGGCATTGTAGGGTGGATTACTGCAACTGCAGCAGGTCCAAATGTGGCACGTTTTCATTGATCCCGCTCTTGCACCAATGGACAATTGTCCCATTGTCCTAGTGTTTAATATTTTCTGCTTTGCTATCAGTTGAGGTTTCTCTTTGTTGCATTGAGTCATCATTGTTTTGAGGGGGTTATTATTGTTATGATTTTGTATGATTTTCTGTATATGAAACCCAGATTAGGTAAATGTGAAAAGACAACTGGATCAGTAGAGTCAAAGGGACATCACAGGGGAGGCTGGAAGGAAATAGGGAGCTAACAACAAGCACAGGGAAGAAGAAAAGATTCCTGGAATTGACGGTAGTTGTGGTTTCACAACTCCTGTGAATGTGACTGAACTATTGACATGTGGGAGACGAGAATGTTATGTCAGTGAAATCATAATTTATAAACTATCAAGGGTTCATGAGGGAGGGGTAAGCGGGAGGGAGGGGAAAATGAGGAGCTGATGCCAGGGGCTTAGGTGGAGAGCAAATGTTTTGAGAATGATGAGGGCAATGAATGTACAGATGTGCTTTACACAATTGATGTGTGTATGGATTGTGATAAGAGTTGTATGAGCCCCCAATAAAATGATTAAAAATAATAATAAACAAACTTTACAAACACAACAATGTAGCAAAAATCAAACTTTATTTCTCTTACTGGCTGAGTCATGTCCCCTTGCAGGTGTGCTCTATGCTTTTGTTATTCGTTCATTCATGGGCACATGTGTAGATTGTTGGCGCCTTTGGGCTTTGGCGACTGTCGGTGTAACAGTACCTGTTTGAGTCTCTGTCTCATGTCTTTTGAAAGGCCGCCTGGAGTTCCATTTTCAGTCTTTAAGGAATCATTCCACTACTTTCCACAAGGGTTTTGCCATCTTGTAATCACACCAGCAGTGGGATATATGTTGGAATGTCCCCACATCCTCATCAACATTTATTATTCCCTGGGCTTTTAATCTTTGCCATCCTACCCAAGCCCATCGCCGACTGCTAGTGACTCTATGGGACAGAGCAGAACTGTCCCACGGGGTTCTCAAGGGTTTGGGGAAGCAACTGCCCAGCTGTATCCCATGGAGGGACTGGTGGGTTCAAACTGCCAACCTGCTGGTTGTTAGGAGAGAGTTTAACTCATGCACCACCAGGCTCATTTTCTTTTATTTTTTCTTTCATCATTTTATTGGGGGCTCGTACAACTCTTATCACAATCCATACATCCATCCATTGTATGTCAAGCACATTTGTACATTTGTTGCCATCATCATTCTCAAAACATTTTCTTTCTACTTGAGCCCTTGGTATCAGCTCCTCATTATCCCCCCTCCCTCATCATTCTACTGAAATTCTTTCTCATTGTGGTATTGACTCCCATCCTTCTGACGACAAATGATGCAGAGCATCTGTTCATGTGTTTGGGAGTTCTTTTTGGTAAAATTATCATTTTAGTTCTTTGGCCATTTTATGAATAAGTTATTTTTGTTGTCATCAAAGTGGTATTAGTGTATGTGGGTTATTGGATCTTTATCAGATACTGGTTTCTGAAGTTATCCTCCCAGTTGATAGTTTGTGATTTAACTTTTTTGTAACATATATTGTTAGGTAAACATTTTAAATTTTATCCACGTTGTCTTTTCTTCTTTGCACTCACCAGCCACTCCCTGGGTGAATGATGTGGCTTATCTGCTCCATAACGATGCATGGCCGTGGAAGCCCAGTGGTACGCTTCTACTCTGGTTCAAACGGCAACTATGAGTTGGAATCAACACAATGACTGGGGTTGGAGGAACTTGTTTGTTTGGTTTTTGGTTTTGCTGTTTGTGCATTTGTTATTACTCTACGTAATCTATTCTTAAAAGCTAAGTTTGACAGCTTTTAACAATGTCTCCAAATTTCATGGTTATAGTTTGCGCATTTAGTTCTTTCCATCCATTATCATTTGTTTTTGTGAACTGTGTGAGACATGACGCCTGGTTCGTTTTTTCTGCAAGTGAACATCCAATTTCCAAGCAGCACTCTTTTTTTGGTATATACAAAGAGAATTCCACATGAAAAAAAAATGGCTCACACCATTGTAGCAGCAGGTGAATCCATTGGTTCAAGTCAATGGGTCAGATGTGAAGCTAGAGGCTCTTCCTGAACTGTGCAACTGCGAGGGCTGATAGACCAGGACACAAGAAGATGAAGCAGCAAAACCACAGGCTAGTAAGTGTCAGAAAGTCAGGCCTGTGGCTGGCAGAGCCAAAGGAATCCAAAGCTGACAGGCCCTGATGGCTCACAGGGTGAGAAGGCAATATGGCAGACCATTGATTGCTCCCAGGATTGACAAGCCGTTGGGTCAAGAATCAATGCAACATATGAGAGATCCAGGCCAGTTAAAGCACAATAGACACCAGCAAAGAACACCCTCATCCGTATTCTCCAAGCAATTGTATCACAGGTCAGCCATAGTCATTTTGCCTCAATGTGAGTGTCCAATTTCAATTCAAAGTAGAATCATAGAGTATGCTAGGACAGACTGGCAAACTTTTTCTGTAAAACGACAGGAATAGTGTTAGGCTTTGCAGATTACAAGGCTAATTAAACGTTATGTTTGTCATAACTTAGGCTGATTTGAGTAGGATAAATAAGCACAGTACTTTGGGAATGTCTTGTACTCTGCTCTGTTTTAGTCCCACACCCCTGAGCCACGTGCTCGGCCACAAAGGAACAGTACCCGCCTCAATGTTCCTGTTTGCTTGTTTTGTAACAGTTTTACTGACATATAATTTGCATATCATACAATTCGATGGTTGAAGAATCTTAAAAGAATTGTGCAATCGGAAGGGAGGAGAAAAAAATGAGAAGCTGATACCAAGGGTTCAAATAGAAAGCAAACATTTTGAGAATGATGATGGCGACAAATGTGCTTGACACAATGGATGGTTGTATGGATTGTGATAAGAATTGTACGAGCCCCCAGAAAAATAACTTTTTGTAAAAGAAGAAAGAAAAAAAAGCTGAAGCATTTAGGAGTTGAGGTATATCTGTAATAACTCTCAATGGTAAAGAATATTCATATGCATACAGAAAATCATGAACTAAATATGGTAAAATGTCAACAATTGGGATATCTTTGAACACTTCTTCAACTCATCTATCAATTAGAAATTATTTCAAAATAAAGTTTTTAAAAATTAAAGAAAACGAATTGTGCAATCATCACCGCCATCAATTGTCAAACACTCTCTTCCTTCTTATAGGCCTGTGTCTTCACAGATGAGACTCTCATAGCTCCGCTCACTGATTCAGGGCTATCAAAATAACACCTGCATCTGTGGCATCTGTATCCAGAGTCTGAGCCAACCAACAGGACGAAGAAAAGAAATAAAAGGCATTCTGATGGTAAAATGATCTCCAGTCCCAAATGAGAGGTTTCTAGATAAATAATTTCAACAGGCTGCCAGAAAGTTTCTAGAGTGAATAGAGGAATTTAGCAAAGTTGCAGGGTACGAAGTTAACAAACAAAAATCAGTTTAGTTTTGTTTTTTAATACACTATCAATGAAAAATCTGAAATGGAAACGAAAGGAATGGTTACATTTACAATAGCAACTAAGAGAAAAATGCCCAGGAAATAACTTAATTAGGGATGTAAAAGATGTAAACCATGAAAATGGCAAAACACTGCCAAAAGAGATTAAAGAAGGTTTAAATACTGGAAGAAATGATGCAGTAAAAGAGCGGGACGGAAAATGCCAAAATGAAGCTTCAGAAAACAAAGTATTACCCTGAAATGCAGAGACCTGGAGTAAGAAAGTCGAAATCTCAAGCTGAAAGAGCGGAGGAAAAAAATGAAACCTTGAGGATTCTCTGGACAAAATATTGAACCGTGCAGAGCGCACCAAAAGAAGATGGAAGGAATACGCAGAGTTACAGCACCCAAAGGATTTTGTTGACATCCAACCAATTCCAGAGGCAGCATATGATCAAAAGCTGATGACATTGAAGAAAGAAGTCCAAGGTGAGCTGAAGACACTTGTGAAAAACAACGCTCCAGGAAGTGACAGCTCATCAATTGCATCTGCAGAAGAATTGATGCATTTGAATCATGATGGACATAGAATATTGAAAGTATCATGGACCGAGAGAAGAAAAAACAACCTATCTTGGAAGAAGTACAGCCAGAATGAATATTCCTTAGAAGCAAGGATAATGACACTTGGTCTCATGTACTTTGGCCATGTTATCAGAGGACACCAGTCCTGGAAAAGGACACCATGCTTGTTAAAGTAAAATCTCAGCTTAATGACTCTTAATGACATGGGTTGACACCATGGCTGCAGCAGTGGGCTCAAACAACAATTGTGAGAGGGGACACAGGACCAGGCAATGTTTCATCCTGGTGTCCATTGTGCACAATATCACTCTTCTTAGTGGTCTGGATTTCTCATCTGTTGCATTGATTTTTTGACTCTTGAGTCAATAGCTCATCAGCCCTGAGAGTAATCAATGGCTTGCCATGTTGCCTTGCTGACCCTGAGAGCCATCAGGGCCTGTCAACTTTGGATTCCTTTAATTTTGTCAGTCACAGGCCTGATTTTCTGACGTTAACCAGCCTGTGGGTGCAGAGTCTTGTGGATTTAATGGTGGTGGAAGCAGCACAAGGCTCTGGCAGGTCTCAGCCACATGGATCACCAACAGAAAGGTGAAGTAGAAAGAGGGGCTCCTCACAGTTCTCAGCAAGTCTCTGTGTGGCTTGTCAACAGGAAGATGAAGGCAGAGAGAGAGAGAGAGAGAGATCCCAGAATCCTCATGAGAAGGCCACACCTACAAGGAGGCATCATCAGGCTGCGATCTGATTGACAGCTAGACTCCACCCCTACGCCTAGTTATCAAGTTGATATGAAATTATGTACCTACCGCAGTTGGTTTCAATCACTCACGTTGAGGTAAAATGATTATGAGTGAGCTGTGATACGATTGTTTGGGGAATATGGATGAGAGTGTTCTTTGCTTAGCTATGAAAGTCTCATCTGTGAAAGTCATGAAGCAGGGGGGGGCGAGTTTCTGCCTGTAAATGGAACATTTATGATTTAGCAGCCTGTACATTTTCAAGCTTCTTTGGATGTGTTGTCAGGAGAGAGCAGTTCGTGGATAAGGACATCATGCCTGGTGAAATAGTGGGGCACCGACAAAGAGGAAGAGTGGCACAGTCGCGGCAACAATGAGCTCAATCGGGCACAGGAGCAACTGTGAAGACCGCACAATGTTTCGATCTATTGTGCATGGGGTCGCTATGGGTTGGAGCCGACTCGATGGCATCCAGTCTTGAAAATGCCCCCTGGGGTGCCAAAGATGTTAGATGAGCCACGAGTATTTTCTAAGAGGCTTGGGACAAGGAGGTGTGGAAATTTTCCAAACTATGTCTGACCCACTAAGGAAAACATCCTCCAACAGTTATAGGGGGAAGGGTCGGAGGTCGGGAGATTTGAGGATCTCCTTGGAATCCAACCCTTCTGTTCATAGTACAGACTGGACGTCTCTGGAGAGCTGTTCCAATGGGAAGAGAGAGCCTCCTAGGGTCTTCCAGAATCGGTGTCTGCTGTCTCTTGGACCAGGAAAGCGTAGCTATGTGTCCTGGATCGTGTGGCCTCCGCTCTCTGCGTTGTCATCCCCAAGGGCAGGTAGAGATGGTCCCATGAGAGGACTGTAAGAGAATACGAGCCATTTCACTCCCGCTTATAATCAGGGTGCTCTCCTCCAGAGACGAGAGGAGGGTGCTGGGAAAAGAAACGGACTTAGGATAATAAAGTTTGCTTGCCTCCAAATGGGAGGTGGTCTTCCACTGAGCATTCATGAGGCACCTTCCTGGATGGTGTAACAGTTAAGTGCTCGGCTGCTAACTCAAATGTTGGAGGTTCGAGTCCACGCAGAGATGCATGAGGGGAAATCCCTGGCCATCTACTTCCAGAAAATCAACCACTGAAGACCACCTGGAGCTCAGCTCCAGTTTGACAGATATGGCGCTGCCAAGAGCTGGAGTGGACTCAGTGCAGCTGGTTTTGCCATATGCCATACACAGGGCAGCACGGTGAATACCAGGACACCTGAGGCAGTCACATGCACCCTGCCCTGAGAGCTCATCATCTGGATTGTTCCAGGAAAGGAGCCCTGTAGGGTATAGCTAGGCACAGAGCTTTCCTCACAGAGGAACAGTGTATGGAAGGGCACAGGCTTCCGCCAGAGAGGAAAGGCTTTCTGGGGAAGAACAAGCCGTTCAGAACACAGAGAGAAGAGACAGGGAGAGCCCAGACAGCATAGGTGGTCCTGTGCTGGTGATTGGAGTGTCGTGTCAAAGCCCCCAGTAGAGTGGTGAGTGACCTGATCTCGTTGAAGTAAGGAGATGAGGGTGGAGGGGGCAAGATTGGGCACATTGAGATCTTAGGCAGGTCATGTCACCACCAGACTTCAAACTCCTCCACTGGGCAGCATGATTGTAGGTACTGTGGGTTAGAGTCAGGATGCGATCCGCCTCTTCAGACCAGCCCCCTGCGTCTCTCGCCATCCTTTCTCTTCTCTCTGCCAGGGGCAGAGCAGAGTGAATACACAGATGTCCAGAGGAAACTCCCAGCCCCAGCCCCAGGTAAGACGGGGCCAGCCTGGGCCTGCTCCAGGATCTCCACATCAAAAACACACCACAATGAATACTCTGCATTGCAAAAACAAAAACACCCCGATGAAACCACGAAGCACCTCATGCATGGATCAACCTGGAGAATAGTATGCTAAGTGAAACTTGTCGATCACAAAAGAACAAATGCTGTCTGGGACCACTGTTATATAGGACAGATACATGCCAAAGGTAACAGACTTTGAGGTTACCAAGAAGGAGGCGAGGGAGGGGAGATGAAGTTATAAACCCGAGAGCTGGCAGGTATTACTTTTGGTGAAAGGGAAGAGGGTAACACACAAGACGGAGAAGAGAAATCACAGGAGGTGGGATAGAGCAAACTGTCGGGGGGGTGGGGGTGGGCGGAGTGGAGATGGGGACCAATAAGTTTAAACTATTGAATACAGCATTGGTAATCTGCGATGCAAATGCGCACCTAATGCACAGTACTGAATTGTTCATCAGTAAATAGATAAAATGAATCCCCTTTCATTCCATTAGCGGAACACACAGACTCCATGATGAAAGCAAGCAGACCAGGCTCCTTTTGCTGACACTCAGCCTGGGTTTGACTCTTGGAAGAAAAAGGGGGCTTTCTGTTCCCTTCAAGATTTACAGCCTCCGACACCCAAGGGAGCAGTTCTTCTATGAAGTCATATGAGTCAGAATTAACTCCAGGCGAGGGGTCCAGTGGGCGGGTAAGGCTTCCCACTCTGGGATGAGGTGGCACTGCCTCCTTCCCAATGCCCAAACCAGAAATCCCATGTCTACCTTGAGTCCACCTCTCTTTCACTGGCCCCAGCCTACCAACTCTCATTTTCTCTCAGCCGGGCCATGGGAATGGCCTCTTCTCATCTCTCTCAGTTCTACCCTCCATGCTACTGACTCGACACAGCTTCATGGACAAGCAGGTCACTCATTTATGCAACAAATGTTCACTACATAGTTACTAGGCCCCAGGACTATATGTGAGAAGGGACAAAGGACCTGCCCCGCGGAAGGGTTCACTTGAAAGGGGAATAAATAATAAGAAATGAATGGTTGGTGTTCAGCTGAAAGGGGGAGTGAGGAAACGGGCTGAGCGTGTGGTGGGGGTCTGGAGATTTTCATTTTCAATGGAGTGGTCAAAGAAGGCTGAACTACCAGGCAAACATTAGAGCAGAAATCAACGGAGGTGAAGTGGGAGCCTTGTGAGTTTTGGGTGCATGAGCATTCCTAGCAGGAGGAGCAGCAAGTGCAAAGGCCCTGAGGCAGGAGGTGAGGGGAGCATCTGGAGTCAGGTGACTGAACGGAGGGTATAAGGCATAGCTTCCCAAACTGATTTGGTCTACTGCCTTTTCAGGAAAAAAATTACCCTGGCAATTAAGTTTTTTGCTACTCTAGCCCATAATCCTACAGAAAGTACAGGTATCTGCTTTTGCAGCCCACTGGACCACTCCAGTATCATCCGCTTTGGGAAACACTGGATGCAGGATGTCAGAGAGGTGGCAGGGGCCAGACCATGCAGGTCCCTGTGAGTCAGTGTAGGCACTCCAGACTTGACCATAAAAGAGGTGGGAACCCTAGGAGGATGCAAGTTAAAGAGAGATTGTGTCCTGATTGAGAAAATAACCAGATCCCTCTAGGTCCTGTGAGGAAAAGAGGCTGACGGGCTGTGTTAGTCCGGGTGGACTAGAGAAACAGATTCACAGATACTCATATGTGTATAAGAAAGAGTTTTTATATAAAGAGTGATTGCATATTAAGATAACATCCCAGTCCAGTCCAGATCCAGTCCATAAGTGCAATATTACCCCATATGTCAGTGCTAGTACATAAATTCCTCTTTAGACTCATGCAGCCATGCAATGACGCCGAATGCAGAAAGATCACAAGTCAGTGGGTGGAAAGTCTGGTGGATCCAGTGGCGGTGGAAGCATCTCAGCGCTGGCAGGGGTCTCCATGTGGTTCCTCCAGCTCCAGGGCTCTGACTCTATCAGCGTAGCTTCATGTGTCTTGTCAGCAGGAATGTCTCCCAGGGAGAATGTGTATCTGGACTCCAGCGAGCTATTTATCTCCTTAGTGGCTCCAAATTAGTTCATCAAGCTGTGACCTGATGGACAGGCTAGATTTACCCTTTCACAAGTTGACAGGAGATTATGTAAATGTCACAAGGGCCAAGGGAGGAAGCAAGCTGAACAGCGACCATAGATAAGATGTCCAGACCAGACTGGAAGCACCAGATGTGGTAGGAAGCAGTCGGATTCTGGGCTTTTCTGAAGGTGAAGCCAACAGAAACCGGAGAGAGAGGATAATGGTGAACTCATAGCACACATACCTCCTTATTTCCCTCCCTGTCCAGGGCCCACTGCCATCACATTGATGCTGATTCACAGCGACCCAACACATCAGTGTGGAGAATATCAGGCACCAGGATTCGATACAAAGCTCGAACTCACTGCCATCGACTCAATGCTGACTCATAGTGACTCCTGTGGGTTTCCAAGACTGTAACTGTTTATGGGAGCAGAAAGCCCAGTCTCTCTCTCTTGGAGCTGCTGGTGGTTTTGACCTGCAGACTATGCAATCACTGCACCACCAGGGATCCTAAAGGCCCACAAAATCATCAATACCAGCTAATGTCGCATGACTTATCATAAAGATTCAATTCCAGCCATCAATTAGGGGTAAGTTAATTAAGTGTTTTATAAACATATATAGGCAAATTTTGAAGTTGATCATTTTGCCTGGCCTACAAATGATGTTATAAATATCCAAATGCCCCCTTACAGAAAAAAGGGGTTACCCACCCGTGCTGTAACAGGTTTCTGAGGCTTTATAAATCTTTATGAGAGCAGGCAGCCTCATCTCTCTCCTGTGGAGCAGCTAGTGAGTTTGAACTGCCGACCCTGAAATGTCCAGTTCAACGTTTACCTGACAGTCTCACCAGGGCTCCTGCTAGTCCCTGGCATAAATCATCAATTGTAGTCCATTTCTTGTTGATCCCAAAATGATTCCTAGAATCCTCTTCAACCTAAACTTAGCTTCTCACAGCTCGGGGCTGGGTGCCCAATGAGGTTGGAAGGCAGTCTGATTTCACACTAAAGATGTAAGTCCTTGCTGGTGGGCATCTATCAGGCGCTCTGGCTACAACAATGGGCTACACATAACAATTCTGAGGATGGTGCAGGACTGGGCAGCGCTTCATTCCGCTGTGCCCAGGGTCGCCATGGGGCAGACCTGATTTAACAACACCAACGACAACAACAACAATACTTCAAGCTAGTTGCTTTTCAACCCCTCTTATTAGGTTTGAAATGCTGGGGTTGGCATTAGCATCTCCATTTCACAGATAAGCCAATCAAGGCCCTGGGAAGCCAGGAACTCTCCCAGCATTCCCAGGTAGGAAGTGATAAAGCCAAAATTAAAATCCAGTGGTCATTTAGCTGAATGCCACACCCAGTTTCCCTTGGGAGACCCCCCAACCCTGCTCAGATCTCATCACCCACCCCTGGACCTCCTGGCCTTGCCAGGGATCTATGTTCTAACAGGCTGATAGAGGCATGTGAGGGCAGAGCATACCTGGAGTTGAGAACCCACATGCCATCCCAGGCAGGGTGGCATGTAGGAGAGCCTGCATTCATGCTGAGAACCAAGGGCTGGCTACGTGACAGTCATCAGTCTCTTCTCTCCCTGACACACCTGGTAGTCGAGGGCCAAGAGTTCAGAAAAAAGAGATGGTGAGGACACCAGGCTCATCTGCATCAAATGATGGCCCAAACCAGCAGGGGGTGAGACTGTCCTTGGTCATTAGGGTCACATCTTTCCCCATTAGAGAATTGACTGTTAACATGCTGTCTTCCTTGATGTATTGGGTGAGGGGACTTTACCTGTGTGTGTTCCCTGGACAGAATGCCAGCGCTCAGATCCCAGGTCAGCCTGCTGACTGGGACCAGTTCCTTAACCTCCCTGAGCCTGTATCCATGTAAACAGGAAATAACAGTAGTACCTGTGTGTTAAGCTGGGTGTTTAGAGAAACAACCCAGTGACACTCATATATAAAAATTTTATATCAAGAAGTAATTATACTTCCTAGTCCAACTCCAGTCCATGGGTTCGATGCTGGGTGGGGTCTTCTTCAGACTCACATAGCTACAGGCTAGTGATACAGAAAGGTGAAGTGGGAAGCAGGGAGATCACAGGCTGGTGGTTACAGAGTCTTGTGGATTCAAGGTCAGTGGAAACATGGCTGGGTGTCAACAGCTCTCAGGGTTGGGTGCCCCACATAGAGTCACTGCTGGAGACAGGCACAGAGTCCCAGCAAGTAGGCAGGTGAAAGGACAAAGAGAAAGGAGAGGTGCCCAACGTCCCTCTTCTAATAAAGTCACACCTCCCAGGAGGTTGATCAGGCTTTCATTTGATTGACAGGTTGGGCTCCACTCCTACACAAGTGCAAGTTCACATAAAATCTAACTGCCACAGACCACCCCTTGCTAACCTGACACCTTTACACAGCTCTTGACCATACATAATCTTTAACAAACACAATGATAAAATCATGTTTGCACTTAACAGAATATACTTAAAACACATGAAAGTACAAATTCTCCAACCCCATTTAAATCTTACATTCTATACATGAACAAAACACAAATATTCCATGCCTAACGATTGTGGTTTTGTAAACACCAGCACAATAATCCTATAATCCTATCAACATCTTGAACCCCTGAAAGTTTGTAAACCAGCCACTTCCTGCCTTGATCTCCCTAACTCTTAGGTACCCAATGTCTAAATTGGCCATTTCTATCAACCCAGTACTCTGAGGAGACAGCCATGTTCTTTGATGTGAAGAATCTGCATTCCAATTGGAACCTTGTGTGTCTGCATCCGTAAGAATAGTCATACCTAGAACAGGCCATCATCAAGTCTGCAAGCAATGTGCACCAGATCATAGAGCCAAACATCTTCCTCTGCATCGAGTCAGGTTCTGGTCAACTCCATGTTAAGTCAGCGGGTGCTGTAGGAAGCTAGGGACTTGCTGTGATGCTGGAAGGTGTGCCGTTGGTATTTCAAATGCCAGCAGGGTCATCCAGAGTGAGCAGGTTTCAGTGGAGCTCACAGACTAACAACGGACTATTAAGAAGGATTCAGCTGCCTACTTGGGGGGAAGTAGCTGCTGAAAGCCTTATGCAGAGCTTCAAAACAGTGGCAGAGAAATGGAAGCGGAGCACTGTCAGAGACGGGGGTGGATGAGGGGTCCCTCGGGTTGAAAGCTACTCAAAATGTGACGAAGGAGGAGCTCTTTTATCAAAATAGAGTCACCATGGTGACATGAATGGGAGTGGGAGTGAAGCCTTTGGGATCTTCATTTCCGGATGGGGTGAAAAGAGGTAGCTTCAAGATATGGATTGATAATTGGAACTTAGAGCAAAAGGGACATGAATCTAGGAGAATTGGAAGTCTTCTAAAGTGAAATTGAGCGCATAAAGATAGGTCTTTTAGGCATCAGGGAGCTGAACTGAGCTAGTATTGGGCATTTTGAATCTGAAAATCATATTTTATTATGCTGGGAATGGCGCAATCAACTGGGATAGCAACACATTCATTATCAAAAGGGAAGGTCATGATCTAGCTTGAAGTAAAAAGCTGTCTGTGTTGGGATCATATCAATTTGCCTTCAAAGAAATCCCATCAAACAACATAATAATAATTTATAAATTATCAAGGGTTCATGACAGAGGGGAAAGGAGGGAGGGAGGAGAAAAAAAGTTGAGTTGATACCAAGGGCTCAAACAGAAAGAAAATATTTTGGGAATGATGAGGGAAATGAATGTACAAATGTGCTTTACACAATGGATGTATGTATGGATTGCGATAAGAGTTGTATGAGCCCCCAATAAAATGATTTTTAAAAATAAATCCAATCAATATGACTATTATTCAAATTTATGCACCAACTGCAAAAGCTAGTGATGAAGAAGCTGAAGAATTCTCCCCTACATTTTCAGACAGAAATTGATCAAAATGCATTGATAATTATTGAAAATTGGAATGCAAACGTTGGAAATAAAGAGGAAGGAACAGCCGTTGGAAAATGTGGTCTTGGCGATAGAGATCTCTGAAGATTGCATGATAGAGTTTTGCAATCCCAACAACTTCTTCAGAGCAAATACTTTTTTTAACAACCTAAATGGTGACAATACACGTAGGTTTCTCCAGATGGAATACACAGAACCCAAACTGACTACATCTCTAGGAAGAGGCCATGGAAAACTCCAATATCACCAGCCAAAACCAGGGCAGAGGCTGACTAGGGAACAGTCCATCATTGGTTCAACTGTAAATACAGGTTGAAGCTGAAGGAATTCCAAACAAGTTCATGGAGACAAAATAGGAATTTGAGTCTATCCCACCTGAATGAATTTTGAGAACATCTTAAGAACAGTCTTACTTCATTGAAACACTAATGACAGTAGAGCTGATGAGCTCTGGGAGGACATCAAGAACATCATTCATGAAGAAAGCAAATGTCACTAAGAAGATAGGAAAGAAAGAAAAGATCACAGTGGATGTCAGAAGAGGCTCTGAAACTTGCTATTAATCATAGAGCAGCTAAGGCAAATGGAACAAATGATGAAATCCAAGAGCTGAATATAAAATTTCAAAGGGAAGTTCAAGAAGACAAAGTAAAATAATGAAATGTGCAAAGACTTTGAGTTAGAAAATAAAAGAATAGAGTTAGCATATCTTGAACTGAACAAGAAAAAAAATTCAAGCCTCAAGTTTCAATATTGAAAGATCCTACGGGCAAAATATTGAATGAGGCTTCAAAAGAAGATGGGAGAGGTAAACTGGGTCACTGAACCAGAAAGAATTAGTTGACGTCCCCACAATGTGAGGAGGCAGCATATAAGCAAGAGCCGATGGTCCTGATGGGAAAAATTCAAGTTGCATTGAAAGCATTAGCCAAAAATAGTGCCCCAGGAATCAATGGAATACAGATTGAAATGTTTCAACAAGCCGATGAAGAGCGGGAAGCACTTACTCATCTATGTCAGGAAATTTGAAAGTCAACTATTTGGCCAACTGACTGGAAGAGATCTATATTTGTATCCATTCCAAAGAAAAGTAACCCAACAGAATGCTCAAATTATAGAACAATATCATTGGTATCACACGCAAGTAAGATTTTTGGAAGATTACCCAGCAACGGTTGCAGCAGTGCATTGACAGGGAGCTGCCAGAGGTTCAGGCTGGATTTCGAAGAGGATGTGGAACAAAGGATATCATTGCTGATGTCAGATGGCTCTTCACTAAAAGTAGCGAATACCAGAAAGATGTTTACTTGTGGTTTATTTACTATGCAAATCCATTCAACTGTGTGGATCATATGGCTAGTTTTGTGAAGAAGGGGAATTCCAGAACACTTCATTATGCTTATGTGGAACTTGTACATGGATCAAGAGGCAGTTGTGCGAACAGAACAAGGGAGCACTGCCTGGTTTAAAATCAGCAAAGGCGTGTGTCAGGGTTGTGTCCTCTCACCACACTTATTCAATCTGTATGCTGAGCAAATCATCAGAGAAATTGAATTATATGAAGAATGCAGAATCAGGATTGACAGAAGGCTTACTAAAACCTACCAAATGCAGATGACACAACCTTGCTTGCTGAAAGTTAAGAGGACTTGCTGATGAAGATCAAGAAATGCAGCCTTCAGTATGGAATTCAATTCAATGTAAAGAAGACCCAAATCCTCATAACTAGACCTAGAGTTAACAGCAGGATAAATGGAGAAAAGATGGAAGTTGCCAAGGACTGGGACTTACTTGGAACCAAAATCAATGCTCACGGAAGCAGCAGTCAACAGATCGAGACAGCTTGCATTAGGTAAAGCTGCTGCATAATATCTCGTTAGTGTATTGAAAAACAAAGATGTTACTCTGACGACTAAGATGTGTATGACCTAACCCATGGTATTTTCACTGGCTCATATGCATGTGAAAATTGGGCAATGACAAAATAAGACCCAAGAATAGATGCTTTCAAATTGTGGTGCTACAGAAGAATATTGAAAGTACTATGGACTGTTGTAAATATACTTATAGATGATGATGGGGAAATAGATCTATGTGTATATGTTATAGGTTTAGTATTAAGGTAGCAGATGGACATTGAGTCTCTACTCAAGTACTCCCTCAATGCAAGAACACATTGTTCTATTCAACTGGCATTCCATGATGCTCACCTTCTGAACACGATTACTGAAGACAAAGTAGGTGCATAAGCAAATGTGATAAAGAAAGCTGATGGTGCCTGGCTATCAAAAGATATAGCATAAGGGGTCTTAAAGGCTTGAAGGTAAACAACCAGCCATCTAACTGAGAAGCAGCAAAGGCAACATGGAAGAAGCACACCAGCCTGAGTGATCATGAGGTGTCAATAGGATCAGGTATCAGGCATCAAAGAACAAAAATCATATTGTAAGTGGGGACCCAAAGCCCATATCTAGGCAACTGGGCATCCCCTTACAGAAGGATTGCTGGAAGGAGACAAGCCAGTCAGGGTGCAGTGTAGCAAAGATGAACCATAAACTTTCCTCTAATTCTTAAATGCTTCCTAGCTCCCACTAGCATGATCCCAATTCTACCTTATAAACCTAGCTAGATCAGAAGATAAACATGGGTATAGCTAGGAACTGGAAACACAGGGAATCCAGAACAGATGAACCCTTCAGGACCAGTTGTGAGAGTGGGGATACCAGGAGGGGAAAGGGAAGGTGGGGTAGAAAGGAGGAACCGATCACAGGGATCTACATATAACCCCCTCCCAGGAGAATGCACAAGAGAAAAGTAGGTGAAGGGGGACATCAGACAGTGTAAAACATGACAAAATAATAATAATTTATAAATTATCAAGGGTTCACAAGGGAGGGGGGAATGAGGAGCTGTTACCAAGGGCTCAAGTAGAAAGAAAATGTTTTGAAAATGATGATGGCAACAAATGGTGATGGTACAGATGTGTTTAACACAATGGATGGATGGATGGATTGTGATAAGAGTTGTATGAGCCCCCCCAATTAAATGATTGTTTTTTTAAAGTATGATGTACTGTCAAAAGGACAAACACATCTGTCTTGGAAGCCGTATGGCCAGAGTGCTTCTTAGAGGCAAGAATGGGGAGACTTTGTCTCATGCACTTTGGACATGTTATCAGGAAAGACCAGTCCCTGCTGATGGACATCACGCTTGGCAAGATAGAGGGCAGAGAAGAGAGGAAGAGCATCGATGAGACGCACTGACACAGTAGCTACAACAATGGTCTCTAGCCTAGGAACCATTGTGAGGATGACATTGTGCACAGTCACTGTGGGTGGGCACCGACTGTGTGGCACCTGACAGCAACAACAACATACTGCATGTCAAAGAAGCAATCCCAGAAGGAGGAAGGAGGACTTAACTCCCAACAAGAGAGAATATCCAAGACTTAAGTGTGTCCTTTGGACCCTGAGATATTTGTGCATTGAACCTCCTAGGTCTAGGAGACAACTTCAACTACACCGGCCTAGCAGAGGAATAGCATGAGACAGAGGGGTGAGCTTCGCAGCCCACAGAGCAAACATAGCTGAGTGCTTTGGGTGGGAGGCTGGCTTGTGCAGTAGGGTGCCTCTGGGCACTTCATTGGAAGAACTGGGTTTGCTGATCTATGGAGCTGAAGTGGCGTGTCTTCTCAATGAGGCTTACAGCAGAGTGGCATACCTTTAGACATTTTGGCAGTCCTAAATGAGTTTTGTAACCTTGTCTAAACAGAGCAGAAGCCAAACCTAGAGGCTGAGAGTTAGAGAAAGGCCTGTCTTATCCCTTTGACAAAAGAAAGCAAGGCTCTGGGCATCTAGAAAACATGGGGAAATCTCAGTCTACCATTATCCTAATCATTTCATTGACATCTTCTCTTTATAGCAATCTTTCCAAGATGGGCTTAATGTTCCCCTTTAAAATAGACTGAGTTAAACCACAGGAGCAGGTACGAGAGGTACAAAGACTTGGGCCAGGCAGTCTGGGCTCACTCTTACCTCGTCCTTGCTGTGAGCTCTTGTGCATTTATTGCTCCTTGTCTCAGTTTCCCTGTTTACCCAGTGTAAGGATATTGTGCTAGATAAGGTTCTCTAGAGAAACAAAACTAGTACGCTTATGATTTAATAGATAGATAGATGATTGATAGATAGATAGACAGATAGATAGATAGATACCAAATAAGAACTAAACAGCTAATTAGTCCACAGAGCAGTGCAAATGGCTCAGTTCAACTCACTTACATGAAACAGTTAATACACTATCAGTCCTTCCACTCATGAGGGCTGCTGGGTGCAAATCAAAGAAGCAGACAGCAGAGTCTTCTGAAGAGCAATACAGGCAGTCCGATGACAGGCTGCAAACAGCAGGGCAAACACCAACAGTCAGCTATATGACAGGGTCCGACAGTCCCCAGCTCAAGTGATGTATACAGCAGCCGTGTGGTGAAGCAGGACTCAAAGGAGCCTCAAACTATAGTGACATGGTCCACGGGTTGGGTGTCCCACAGGTAGTGTAGCTCACAAATTGAGGCAGAGAACTCACTAAGGTAGCCGCACACTGGTCTGATTATCAGAGAACAAGAGACAGAAAGGCGAGGCTCGCCAAGACATTTATCTCTTTGCCCTTCAATTAAACGGCAACTTTATTAACTCCACATGTGTTTATTGGCCAGGTTGGCATAATAATCTTACCTATCACAGATAGCAACGTGGCCGGCTTCTGCTCTGAGGGCTGGTTTGACAGTTGACACATGTAGTGTTAGAACCAGGCACAGGACATAGGCAGTGTGACTTCCTGCCATGGAGATATTTGGGAAAGTGAGTTCCCATGAGTCTGCGTGTTGAATAAACATGGTGACTTGTAGACACCACAACCTCCAGGTGGCAGTAGCCCCCAAAGTAACAACTGGCCTGCCACCTGCCCTGCACCTCACCTCCCATGGGAAGACCTGCCCACCCCCTATAAGCCTTCTGCACCATGGCCCTCACCTCCAGGCACGGGAGACACGAAATGAGGTTTCCTGCCTTTGTCCTGGGTCTAGAAGTCATTCTACAGCCCCTATTCATCCTGCCCCTGGCACCTCCCCACAGTCCTGACTCCTAAAGCCCCCAATTCCAGCCGAACTTTGTGCTGAACCGGTGCCTCTGTGGAATGGGCAGTGTTGCCTACCTCTCAGCCGGATATAAGAGCCGCACTACCCTTTCTTCCCAGGGAAGAGATAGAACCTATTATGATTATGCGATTATTACTGTGAAAGATTCTACTGTGCCCTACACTTACTCTGTTCATTTCCATCCCTCAGCCTTTTCCTGGACCAGGATTCTCATCACCAAGACCCCCTGTCCCCCTCACCCAAATTCCTTATTGTCTTTGCAAGCCTTGCCCAACCCCTCTAAAGAGCCCATAGTTGGGTACCAAAGGCCCTACCTGTCACCTAGCTGGCTGTCCAGTGCAAGGCAAGACACCAGAAGACTGTCCAATTAGGGTAACCAACTGTGTAACTCAGGGAAAGTCACTTAGCTCTCCATGTATCCATTCACTCACCCCCCGCATGGGAGCAGTCCTATTTCTTTCCATGTGAGGCTATTGTGATTTTCTAAGCCACGTGTCTTGTCCATGGTCAGCTTCCCAAGGTTAAGTTGGCTGCTCTGTTATCTGTGTGGGATTGAAATGGGAGGGAGCATTCTGCCTTCCCCAGGTGGCTTCTACTATCGTATTTGGTCTTAGCATACGTGGGGAAATTTCATCGTGATCTCGACTCTATAAACAGCACTTCCTCCAGGGTCTCCCGTCACATCTCTCCCTTTGCCTGCATGCCCCTAATTCAACCCGACATAGCAGCAGTTTCCAGACCCCACAGCTGTCTGGCTCTCTCTCCTTGTAGAGTCCCGCTCACCACCCAATGATTCCACACAGACGTCACCCATTCCCAGCTGCCCTCCTGGTGCTCACGGTCCTCCTGCTGCCCCTGGGCAGCGTCCTACGCAATTCCCAAAATGTGCCTCTTGCTTTCCTGGCACAGCCTCTAGCCCAGAGGCCTCTTGGCCCAACCCCTTCCCATCACCTGCTGAAATCTGACTCATACCTCCAGGTCCCAGGCTTGCCACCTTCCTGGACAGAGCTGCAGGCAGGGGATTGACCAGGCGAGGGGTTGAATTGTAGCTTTCAACACTCATTTAACTTGGTCTTCGGTAAGTCATGTTTCTTCTCAGTCTGATTCCCTGTCTTGGAAATAAGATCATGCTGGGGATTCAGATACTATAATTGATCGAGCAGTTCCAGCACTCCAGGCACCTGGCCAAGCAGCTGACAACCATGATTTCACTTTCTCTTCCCAGCTGCATGTGACGTGGGGAGTGACTAACATTTCTTGAACCAGAACTCTGTGCCAAGTGCTATTTCAAGTGCTTTACTGCGTGTTAACTCCTTGAATCCACAAGTCAACCCCGGAGGCGAGGGGCTGCCATTATCTCCATGTTACCTGTGGGGACATTATGGCACAGGGTGACCAACATGGCAGCCCAAGGTCATGCCCTAATAAACGACAAACCATATTCTCACCGGGCAGCATAGCTTCAAGGCACCTGGTCTCTAAATATACCTATTTTAAATGAGGAAGCTGAGACTCAGAGAAGTGACTTATCAAAGTCCACAGAACTTAGAAGTAGCAGAAGTAGTCCAAGGTTGGTGGATTCCAAAACGCCTACCCACCATACTGTACCTAACACAATGCCAAGCATAGAGTAAAGCTCTCTGTAGTAGTTAATTGAACGGGATCCCACTGACTAAGGGCGAGATCACTCTCCCTGGAAATTTATACATCCCTCTCTTTTGGGCCCCAGAGGTCTCTGCCTGTGGTGAAAGTGAGTTGTGGACAAGGGCTACTCTTCTGCCCACTTGAGAACTACATGGTGATGGGGACTTTGCCATACTAAGCCATCCTCCTCCCCACACATGTATCCTTCCATCCACTCTCCACCCATCTAGCCAGCCAACCATCTGTGCATCCATACCTCCAGTTCTTCATCCATTCACTTATCCTCCCATCCACCCACCAACCCACCTATCCTTCCAGCCTTCCGTTCACCCACTCATTACTCACTCGTGTTTCCTTCCTCCATCCACTCACACATTTATCCATTCATCCATACATTGCCATGCATCTTTTGATCTATCCATCAGTTCCACCTTTCATACATCTGCCTCCATACCCATTCATCCAATAATTTCCCTTCCATCCTTCTACCCACCCATGCGCATGTGCATACATACGTTCATTCACACATTGCCCAGATACCTATCCATCCACCCACCCACTCATGTAATAATTTTCCATCTCATCCAACTGCTAATCATTCCATTCACCCTTCTACACACCCATCCATTCACTCATCTATCCCTTCATTTATCCACACAGTTATTCTTCTATCACCCTTGTGGTGGTTACGTAATTTTGTGTCAACTTGAAGATATAAAAGTATAGGGTGTCAATCTGGTCACAGTGATGGTGTGCCCTTGTGGGTGTGTCATTCTCATAAGGAGGGTTCTGGGAACCCCTGCCTTCGCCTTCCTATTGAGGAGCCACACTGAGATCTGTGCCAGCCCTGTGATGCTCCCACTGCCATTAGATCCACAAGACTTTGCACCCACCAGCCTGTGATCTTCCTGCAGACTGCATCATTGCATGTGGCTGCATGAGGTGAAGAGGGACTTCAGGGACTAGTTTTTCGGACTTATGGACTTGAGTTGACCTGGTGTGTTTTCTTGACATATAATTACTTCTTGATAGAAAGCTCTTTCTTACACATATATGAGTGTCACTGGATTAGTTTCTCTAGTCAACCTGACCTAACAAAACTCATTAATCCTTCCATGCATCCATTCACTCACTCATCCACCCTTCCATCCATCCATCTTTCTAACAATACATTTATCTCTCCATCTCTCTATCTATCCATCTGTTTGTCTATCAGTTCTGTTAGCCACTGTCTATTCATCTTATCCATGCATCCATCTACACATCCTTCCACAACCTACCTTATCATCCACCCACCAGGCAACCAGCCAACCAGTACCTTTCCTGTGCTGGCTTGTTCTATGGACTTGGGTGAATTTTCTCCAGTCTTTATATCCACAGCTCACCCCCCAGGAAAAGAGACAGATTCATAATTAATTAGGACAAATGTTATGCAACTAAAGCAGGATGAGAGGTTAGAAAAGGTGGACAACACTGTTTAGGGGTCAAGGAAAGCTTCCTGGAGGAGGTTCCCTTTGAAGGGTATTTAAAATGAGAAGGGGTGGGGGAAAGGGACAAGAACATTCCAGGCTGTCGAAATAGCCCACAGATGAGTTTTTGAGAGGACCGTAACTTCAAGATAAAGGTCTATTAAGAATAGACCTTCCCTGACATGATCACTGATGACAAAATGGGTGCATATGTTAGTCTGGGTAGAAACAAATCCATGGACACACATATGTAATAAGAAAGAGATTGATTTACAAGAGCAATTGAACATTCAGAAAGCATCCCAACCCATTCCAGATCAAGTCCATATGTCCGATATTAGACTATACGTCCCATACCAAGCTATAAAGTTCTCTTCAGACTCATGAAACACATGCAATAATACCGAATATAGACAATCACTGGCCAATGGGTAGAAAGTCTTTGGATTCAGTGGCATTGGAAACATCTCAGCACTGGCAGGGGTCTCTGCATGGCTTCCCAGGGCTACATCAAGGTGGGTCCACGTGTCTTGTCAACTGCAATGTCTCCCAGGGAGTGGCAGAGAGAGAAGTGTCTCCCACCTCCAAGGAGGAAGTACCAGAATTCTCAGAAGGCCATGCCCACACAGAAGCCTCATTGGCTATGATCTGATTGACAAGCTAGACTCTACCCCTACACCCTTAATCTTCAAATTGACAAACAATTATATATCTACCACAGTGCATAAGCAAATGTGGTGAAGATGGTGCCCGGCTATCAAAAGATATAGCATCTGGGGTCTTAAAGGCTTGAAGATAAACAAGCAGCCATCTAGCTGAGAAGCAACAAAGCCCACATGGAAGAAACACACCAGCCTGTGTGATCATGAGGTGTTGATGGGATCAGGTATCAGGCATCAAAGACCTAAAACAAAAAAAAATCATATCAATGTGAATGAGGGGGAGCGCAGACTGGAGACCCAAAGCCCATCTGTAGACAATCGGACATCCCCTTACAGAAGGGTCACAGGAAGAGATGAGCTAGTCAGGGTGCAGTGTAGCACTGATGAAACATACAACGTTCCTCTAGTTCTTTAATGCTTCCTTCTCCCCGCCCCAGTCCTCCCCCCACTGTCATGACCCCAATTCTACCTTACAAACCTGGCTAGATCAGAGAAAGTGCAATAGTACAGATAAGAACTCACAGCACAGGGAATCCAGGGCTGATAAACCCCTCAGGACCAATAATGAGAATTGTGATATCAGGAGGGGAAGGGGATGGTAGGGGGAGAAAGGGAGAATTGATCACAATGATCCGCATATAGCCCCCTCCCAGGGGGATGGATGACAGAAAAGTGGTCGATGTAAGACGTGAAAAAAATAAAAATTTATATTTTAATTTATATTTTAAAAGAATTTATAAATTATCAAGATATCATGAGGGAAGGAGAATAGGGGAGAGGGGATAAATGGAACTGATACCAAGGGCTCAAGTAGAAAGAAAATGTTTTGAAAATGATGATGACAACATATGTACAAATGTGCTTTTCACAATGGATGGATGTATGAATTGTGATAAGAGCTATATGAGCCCCCAGTAAAATGATTTAAAAATTTTTTAAAGAGAGATAATGTGGGCAAGAAGTGGGTAGGGCAAGGGCAGTGACTAGGTGGGCCTGGCCTAACACACAGTAAATGGTAAGGAAATGTTTGTTGAAGGCTGACTTCTCATGTAGAACTAGGGCAGGAGAGGCTTTTGACTCACCTTGCCTCCCATGCCCCGTGCCCCACCCTGAAGGCCCTGCCAGATCAAGCCAGGTGTACGTAGTGAACGGGGAAGGAGAATTGGCAGGAGAGTGCTTCACCTGCTGCCTTCAGCTGTCCCTGGGTTGGGGGCACCATGCCTGCTGTAGGGAAGGGACAGATTTGTCTGGGTTCCCTTGTTCCCCCTGCCCACCCCCACCCCCCAGGTTTATTTTCCCTAACTCCATGTATCTACCTGTTTACCTTTTTTTGTTCTCTCCACTTTGTCCCTACCTCTGTATGGCTCTTTCGGTCTTCATATTCTCTTCAGTCTTAACCTCTGACACAGTGTCCCATCCCTGCTCGCTCTCGCTCTCGCTCTCTCTCTCTCCCTCTCTCAGATAAATGACACCAATGACTCTTTGCTTCCCAGATGGTTGGGAATTCCAAACACAGAAAATTGGAGGTAGATTCAACTGGAAATGTCTCCATGACCACCTTATGCACAGATGGGGAGAATGAGGCTTTTCCACATCAAATACCAAGTGTCCGGCACATGGCAGGTCCCCAGAAGACCTGTGCAGTCTCCAGCTATCTCTCTCCAGCTCACATTTCTCATTCATAAAAGTGAGACAATAGTATGCCTGTGTCATAGAGCCGCTATGAAGGAAAAATTATATTTGTAAGTGCAGCACAGGAAAGACACGATGTAAGTGGTTGCCTCCTTCCTCCTCCTGCTGCTGCTGCTCTTCTTCCTCGTTGGTGGTGTGATTTCTGTTCTCTATAGGGTCTCTCCACTACTTGTCTGTCAATGTCCTGTTGTGGTGCCTTGTGCGTTGCTGTGATCCTTGAGGTTGTGTCACTGGTATAGTCAAATACCAGCAGGATCGCCCAACGTGAACAGGTTCTAGTTGACCTTCCAGACTAAGCACATACTGGAAAGAAGGAATAGGCTCTCCACTTCAGGGGAATTAGTCAGTGAAAACCTGGGATATGAATAGATAACATCAAAACACTGTCAGCCACTGAAAACCTGCTGAAGAGCAGCAGGACATTGTCAGAGACAGTGCCGGAAGGTGAGTCCCTCTCGCGTCAGAAGGCCTTCAAAATACGGCTGAGAAAGAGCTGCCTTTTCAAAGTAGTGTCCACTCTAATGATGTGAGTAAAGTCTGTAGGAATGAAGGCTTCACACCCCTTCATTTGATGATGGGGTTTGACGCAACATGAGAAGAAACCGCTGAAAATCATCAAAAATGAACTGGAATGTGTAAAGATCACTCTATTCCAGGTATTAGTGAGCTGAAATAGACTGGTTTGGGCCATTTTGAAACATAAAATTGTGGTTTACGATGGTGGGAATGACACAATCAAGAGGAAAGATGCTGCATTAATTGTCAAAAATCACAATATAATTTATCATGAAGCACAATGATGTTTGTGACAGCCTAATATCTATCTGCATACAAGGAAATCCAGTCAATACAACTATTATTCAGATTCATGCACCAACCACTAAAGCTCCAAAAGCAAACTCACTACCATGCGGTCAATGCTGACTCACAGAGACCCTATAAGCCAGGGTAGACCTACCCTGTGAATTTCCAAGACTGTAACTGTTTACAGACATAGAAAGCCCAGTCTAACTACAGAGCAGCTAGCAGGTGGTTTTGAACTGCTGCCCTGAGGACTACAGCCCAATTCATAACCACTATACCACTAGTGATGAAGAAATTGAAGAATTCTACCAATGACTGCAGTTGGAAATTGCTCGAACATGCAATCCAGATGCATTGATAATTATTGGTGATTAGAACGCAAAAGTTGGAAACAAAGAGGAGAGAACAGTCGTTGGAAATAGAATCGTAGCTGGTGACTAGAAATGACGCTGGAGATCACATGATCAAAATTTGCAAGATCAACAGCATCTTCATGGTAAATACCCTTTTTCAACCACTGAAAGTGGATATGTGGACATATGTACATCTCCAGATAGAATACACCGAACTCCAGTCGACTTCATCTGTGGGAAGAAGTAATAGAGATGCTCAATGGCAACCACTGCTCATATGCCAGTTCAGGTTGAAGCTGACCCAGAGTCTATCCCACCTGAATGTGCAGAACATCTCAAGAACAGATTGACCACTTCGGACACCGAATGAGAGAAGACCTAATGAGCTGTGGGAGGACATCAAGAACATCTTACACGAATAAAACAAAATATTATTGAAGACAGGAAAGAAGAAAAAGGTCAAAGTGGATGTCAGAAGAGACTCCGAAACTTGCTCTTAATAGTAGAGTAGTTAAGGTACATGGAAGAAATGATGAAGTCAAAAATTAGACTCTCTAACTTAGCAAGGAAGTTTTGAAAGGGAAGCAAAGGTAGATTAACAACAACAACAACAACAATAACAACACCCCCCCCCTAGATCCAGGAATGTGTTCCTAGCTTCAATGTAAGAACAACTAGTTCTTACATTACAGCCCAGCTCCATACTCACCCTTGGGAAGGGAACACAGAAGATATGGGTGCTATAGCAAAGTGTGGTGAAGAAACTAGATGGTGCCAGTTATCAGATAAAATAGTACCCGGGGTGTGAACAATCTGGAGGAGAAAACAACTGGACTGAGCGTTCTGGGGGGACATGGGAGGGGCAGGGGGTGGGGAAGGTAGTGGTATTAACAAACCCAGGGACAAGGAAACAAGTGATCCAAATCCATGGTGAGAAGGGTTTAGGAGGCCTGGTAGAGTATGATCAAGGGTAATGTAACCAAGAGGAATTACTAAAACCCTAATGAAGGCTGAGCATGATAGTGGGACAAGAGGAAAGTAAAAGGAAATAGAGGAAACAACTAGGAGGCAAAGGGCATTTATAGAGATCTAAATAAAGGCATGCACATATGTAAATATATTTATATATGAGAATATGGAAATAGATCTATGTGCACATATGTATAGATTTAATATTAAGGTAGCAGATGGACATTGGGCCTCCACTCAAGTACTTCCTCAATGCAAGAATACTTTATTAAACTAGCATTCCATGATGCTCACCTTCCTGACACATCGCTGAAGTCTAAGCGGGTGCATAAGCAAATGTGGTGAAGAAAGCTGATGGTGCCCGGCTATCAAAAGATATAGCCTCTGGGGTCTTAAAGGCTTGAAGGTAAACAAGCAGCCATCCAACTCAGAAGCAACAATGCCCACATGGAAGAAGCACACCAGCCTGTGTGATTATGAGGTGCCGAAGGGACCAGTTATCAGGCATCAAATAACAAAAAAAAATCTTATCATTGTGTGCTCAGCTCCCTGATACAATCACTGAAGACAAATGGGAGCATAAGCAAATGTGGCAAAGAACAAAAAATCATATTATTGTGAATGAGGAAGAGTGCGGAGTGGCGACCCAAAGCCCATCTGTAGGCAATTGGACATCCCCTTATGGAAGGGTCACAGGATGGAGAGGAGCTAGTCAGGGTGCAGTGTATCAACGATGAAATATACAACTTTCCTTTAGTTCCTAAATGCTTCCTCCCCCTACCCCACCCCCATGATCCCAATTCTACCTTAGAAATCTGGCTAGACCAGAGGATGTACACTGGTACAGATAGGAACTGGAAACACAGGGAATCCAGGACGGATGATCCCTTCAGGACCAGTGGTGAGAGTAGTGATACTGGGAGGGTGGAGGGTGGAGTGGCAAGGGGGAACCGATTACAGGGATCTACATATAACCTCCTCCCTGGGGTATGGACAACAGAAAAGTGGGTGAAGGGAGACGTTGGACAGTGCAAGATATGACAAAAAAATAATTTATAAATTATCAAGGGTTCATGAGGGAGGGGGAGCAGAGAGGGAGGGGAAAATGAGGAGCTGATGTCAGGGGTTTACATGGTGAGAAAATATTTTGAGAATGATGAGGGCAATGAATATACAAATGTGCTTTATACAATTGATGTAGGTATGGATTGTGATAAGAGTTGTATGAGCCCCCAATAAAATGATTTAAAAAAATTTAGTATCCGGGGTGTTAAAGGCTTATTTCCAAACAAACAGCCATCTAAGTGAGATGTTGTGGCAGTTACATAATCTACTGTCGACTTGAGGAAGGGGTGGAGTCTAGCCTGTCAATCAGGTTGCAGTTTGATGACCTCATTTGGAGGCCCTAAAGAGATAATTAGCTCACAGGAGGCCAGAGCTTTGTCTCCTTGTGAGAGATTCCTGTTGACAAGACATATGGAGCTACATTGATGGAGCCAAAGCCCTGGAGCAGGAGGAGCCATGTGGAGACCCACGCCAGCTCAGAGATGCTTCCCTCGGCTGACCTGTGATCTTCTTGCATTTGGCATTATTGCATGACTGTGTGAATCTGAAGAGGAATTTATAGACTGGTTCTGGACATATGGGCTAATATCGGACTTATGGACTTGATCTGGACTGGGCTGGGATGGTTTCTTAGTATACAATTACTCTTTATATAAAGCTCTTTCTTACACACACGAGTGTCTATGAATTTCTTTTTCTCTAGTCTACCCAGACTAACACAGATGTCAACTGAGTCCAAATGGAAGAAGCACACCAATATCAGTCACCGAAGGATTGTCAATCACATAATCTGAAACCAAAGGAGGGAATAGTATCAGAGACTAAATTGTAAGAATCTGGTTTGCAGAAGGCTGTGCATGACAGCGGGAGCCCAAGATGCATTTGTGGGAACTATATAGGACATAAGCCTCTGGTGATTTCCATTCATCCATCATAGAGTGATGGGAGGAAAGTGGTTACTAAATTGCCTCCCCACATCCTTCTGCCCTCTTATTTCTCTATGTCCCACTCTGGTCCTCTTGAGAGTCGCCCCTTTCTCAACTCCTCTGTCCTTTCCTCTTTCTCTCAGCCCCTGTCTCTGCTCCTATCTCCATCTCTGACTCTCAGTTTCTATGGGAGCTGACGCATGGTGACCCCACACACACGGAGCGCAAGGCTTCTCGGGCCTGTGCCATCCTTGAGATTGTTTGTGGCTTGAACTGTTGTACCCGATAGGGTTTTCATGGTCTGGTTTTTAGATGCAGCTTTGCCAAGCCTTTCCGTTTTAGACTGTTCTAGTCTGGAAGCTTCGCCGAGAGCTGCGCAGCACCCTAACACCACACAAGTCTCCGTTGACAGAGGGGTGACCCATGACTGCACATGGGGTGCCTTCACCAGGATCAAATGCTTGTGTGGAAGGAGAGAATTCTACCACCAATCCGCGACTACCTCTTTGTATCACTTTCCCCCACAATCACTTACTAGATGCACCCAACTCAGCACATGAACCCAGAGCCTGGCTTTCCTTCTCATTGTCAGTGTGTGCTCCGAGCTCACTAGGAGCCTGTTGCCTGAGCCCTGAACCCCTCCAACATAAATGCTGGGACATAGTCACTTCTCCACCCCTAAACTCCGCTCCTGACCTCAATTTTGTGCCAGCCCCACTTCGGGCACTGCCTTCCCTGACACCCCATCAAATTCCATGCTAGCATCCAAGGGAGTGGTATCATCCCCATTGGACAAAGGAGAAGAAAGAGAGGCTCAAATCGACCACACAACATGCCCAAGTTTATGCCCAAGTTCATACAGTCAGAGTGACAGGTCCAAGACAAGGAACCTGGTTGTCTGACCTGATTGCCCACTCTGTGGAGTCCGCCGTCTCCTTCTTCCCCTCAGTGTGCACGTTTTACACGGGAGGACATAGGGGCTGAGGAAGTGGAGAAAGATGCGGGGTGAAATGGAAGGATGACCAGCCAAACAAGGAGGGGCTGTGGGAGGAACGACGGGTCTTGAGACTGGAGGACACCCAGCAGGATTCCCTAGCTGGAGCCTGCAGTGCTGGGGGCAGGGCCGTCGCTGAGGATGGCCGGAATGGTTTCTCCCCTCCTGGTCGATGTTCTCATCAAAGCTGGAGCCTCATGCTACAGAGACGTGAGGGTGGGCAGGGGTCTGTGCCAGGCTCCAGGCTGGATGACCACTGGTCAGTGGGTCAGCAAGCCGGACTGTGAGAACGCGGAGAGCCGCAGCTATGTCTCTCCCCCAGGGAGTGGAAGGGGATGTTGATGTGGAATTCCGAAAAAGAGTGGTTTTCCTTGTGCCCATCCTTGGAAGGCAAACTCACTTGCCTGGGCCATGAGCTAACCCCTTTCATGTCCATGGCCTGCCCAGCAGGGAGACAATGCCAGCAGCTGGCAGCCAGGGCCTGTGAACGCCAAGATGCTCCTTGGTGGCCTTGAAGAGTTTCCTCAGTTGGGGAATTGGCCTTTGCTTTGCTCAGGGTGGGGAAGGGAAGACACATTCCCTCCCTAGAGCCTGGTAAGGCTCAACCTTCCTCAGGCCGCCACCCTTTCATACAGTTCCTTATGTGGTGCTGACCCCCCCCCCCCCCCAACAACCATGACATTATTTTCGTTGCTACTTCATCACTGTCATTTTGCTGTTGTTATGGATTGGTGATGTCTGTGAAGGGGTCATTCGACCCCCAAACGGGTCTCGACCCACAGGTTGAGAACCGCTGATCTAGGCCCTGCACAAAGCCTGTCTTGAAGGGAAAGCAGCAGAGGGGGAGAGACTGGCCGAGGGTTGCATGGTCAGTTCCCTGTGTAGGCTTGGCTTAGAGCACTGAGGCCCCAGCTTTTCCCTGTTCTAGCATGCCTCCAGCAGCTCAGTGGGTGAGTGCTTAGCTGCCAACCATAAGGCCAGTGCTTGAGACCCACCAGCCTCTCCATGGGAGAATGGTGTGGTAACATTCTTCTGTAGAAATGTACAGCGTTAAACCCAAATGAAGACTGAGCATGATAGTGGGACAAGAGGAAAGTCAAAGGAAATCGAGGAAAGAGCTAGGAGGCAAAGGGCATTTATAGAGGTCTAAATAAAGGCATGTACATATGCAAAATTATCTAATATGAGGATAGGGAAATAGATCTATGTGCATATATTTATAGGTTTAATATTAAGGTAGCAGAAGGACATCAGGCCCCTACTCAAGTACTCCCTCAATGCAAGAATAATTTCTTCTATTAGATTGGCATTCTATGATGCTCACCTTCCCAATACAATCGCTGAAGACAAAGCGGGTGAATAAGCAAATGTGGTGAAGAAAACTGATGGTGCCCGGCTATCAAAAGATATAGCGTCTGGGGTCTTAAAGGCCTGAAGGTAAACAAGTGGCCATCTCACTCAGAAGCAACAAAGCCCATATGGAAGAAGCACACCAGCCTGTGTGATCACGAGGTGTTGAAGGGATCAGGTATCAGGCATCATCAAAACAAAATATCATACCATACTGAATGAGGGGGGGAATGTGGAATGGATACCCAAAGTCCATTTGTAGGCCACTGGACATCCCCTTACAGAAGGGTCTCAGAGAGGAGACCAGCCAGTCGGTGTGATGTATCAATGATGAAACATATAACTTTCCTCTAGTTCCTAAATGCTTCCTCCTCCCCCACTATCATGATCCCAATTCTACCTTACAAATATTGCTAGACCAGAGGATGCACACTGGTACAGATAGGAACTGGAAACACAGGGAATCCAGGGTGGATGATCCCTTCAGGACCAGTTGTGTGAGTGGCAATCCTGGGAGGGTAGAGGGAGGGTGGGTTAGAAAGGGGGAAACGATTACAAGGATCTACATGTGACTTCCTCTCTGGGGGATGGACAACAGAAAAGTGGGTGAAGGAAGACATTGGACAGTGCAAGATATGACAAAAAATAATTTATAAATTATCAATGGTTCATGAGGGAGGGGGAGCAGAGAGGGAGGGGAAAATGAGGAGCTGATGCCAGGGGCTTACATGGTGAGCAAATATTTTGAGAATGATGAGGGCAATGAATGTACAAATGTGCTTGGCACAATTGATGTATGTATGGATTGTGACAAGAGTTGTATGAGCCCCTAATAAAACAATTGAAGAAGAAGAAGAAGAAGAAGAAGAAGAAGAAGAAGAAGAAGAAGAAGAAGAAGAAGAAGAAGAAGAAGAAGAAGAAGAAGAAAGAAAGAAAGAAAGAAAGAAAGAAAGAAAGAAAGAAAGAAAGAAAGAAAGAAAGAAAGAAAGAAAGAAAGAAAGAAAGAAAGAAAGAAAGAAAAGAAAGAAATGTACAGCCTTGGAAACCCTCTCGGCCAGTTCTTGGCTGTGTCAGAATCGTCTGCATGGTGGTTGGTTTGGGTCAGCTGGATGCCCAGAGCCCATTTCACTGCTGGAGAATAGCTGCCATTCAGTACCTATTAGACAGAGGAACGGAGCGCATTTGGACAAACCTAAATAGAAACGCCTGGGGACCACAAAACCTCACATGTGCGGAACAAATCATGTTCTCGTGTTCCTCTAGGGCAAGCACAACGATTATCCCCAGATTACAGATAATGAGACAAACCAAAGAAGAACAGGGGCCTTGAATTCTGCTGTTGGCAGATAAAGACGGGGACCAAAGAAAGAGTCCGAATGTTCCTTCGGGAAGCTTCATCTCCCGGGCTTTGGACACGTTAGCAGGAGGGACGGGTCCCTGGAGGGAGGCATCGTACTCGGTTGACAGTGCTGGGTCAGCCAAAGGGAAAAAAAAAGGGGAAGCCCCTGAAGGAGATGGATGGACACAGTGATGTGACAATGACAAACTGAAATATAACAACCCCGTGAGGCTAGCACAAGGCCCAGCAGGGCTTTATTTGGTTGTGTGTAGGCACCTAACAGCAGCAAAATTACAGATGAGGAAGCAAACAGACTTAGAGCAGCATTCAGCTCAGGCCTGTCTCATTCAGAGTCCTGGGAAGGGGATGGTTTATGTTTCAGAACTCTCTCTGTGACCTTTGGCTCATGTCTCTGAGCTGATCCTCCAGGAAAGGCAGCCCAGCTGATTAACTTGGGAGCCAGCATCTGTGTCCTCACCTGTGAAATGGGGCCCCTGCTGCGGACAGAGCGAAGCACCAGTGCATCAATGCAGGTGACGCTCTCAGCGCACCTGGCACAGAGTCCGTTTCAGTAACGATGGTCATCACTGAAAGGAGGGCCAATGAAAGATTTGATTGGCTTCCGAAATTTGGAGTCTCCATAGATCACTTGTAAGCCCAGGGCCTCCAAAGCTCCCTCTGTAGAGGTACATCAAGCCCAGTGACACTTTACTCCCTGGAAATTCCAGAAACCGCCATCCCCCGCTCCCACTCTGTGACTCGCAGGGAATTAATCCTTCTAATTGGTCCTGAGGTTGCCCTTCAGCCCTGCTACCCTCCTCCCACTCAGTCTCATCAATCCCTGGACCTACGGGGTCTCCGGTCAGTGGGGAAGAGAGGCCCCCACAGCACCTAGACTCTAGTGCACTGGTTCTCAACCTTCCTAATGCCTCGACCCTTCATGTTATGGTGACCCCCCAACCATAAAATTATTTTCGTTGCTACCTCATAACTTTAATTTTGCTACTATTATGAATTGGACAACCCTGTGAAAGGGTCGTTTGACCCTCAAAGGGGTCACAACCCAGAGGTTGAGAATTGTTGACCTAGAGCCTGGAACTTTCCTGAGAGCAAGGTTGAAGATCTGTCTGGGCTCTGAGCTCCAGTTAGAAGATGTGACTTTGAGGCTTGGCCCTATCTTGCTAATTTTGGCCACTTGCTTCAAGCTCTAGGCCTGTTTTCTTATCTGCTCAGAGAGATATGATCATGCCCACTGCAATGGATGATACATACAATTCCTTGAGGAGAATAGTTATCTTTCCAATTGTTATTCATCTCAAGGTTATTTTGAGGCCCTGTCTCTGACCCAGCACCATCATTTTTTTAATAAATCATTTTATTGGGGCTCATACAACTCTTATTACAATCCATACATACATCAATTGAGTAAAGCACCCTTATACATTTGTTGCCTTCATCATTCTGAAAATTCGCCTTCCACTTGGGTTCCTGGAATCAGCTCATTTTCCTTTTTTTTCCCTCCCCCTCCCTCCCTGCTCCCCCCTCCCTCATGAACCCTTAATAATTTATAAATTATTATTTTATCTTATCTTACACTGCCCGGTGTCTCCCTTCACCCACTTTCCTGTTGCCCATCTCCCAGAGAGGAGGTTGTATGTAGATCCCCGAGATCGGTTCCCCCTTTCTAACCCCCCCTTCCCTCCCAGTATCACCACTCTCACCGTTCGTCCTGAGGGGTTCATCTGTCCTGGATTCCCTGTGTTTCCAGATCCCATGTGTACCACTGTGCATCCTCTGGTCTAACCAGGTTTGCAAGGTAGAATTGGGATCATGATAGTTGGAGGGGAAGAAGCATTTGAGAACTAGAGGAAAGTTGTGTTTCATTATTGCTACACTGAACCTTGAGTGATTCATCTCCTCCCCACTACCCCTCTTTAAGGGATGTCCAGATGTCTACAGATGGGTATTGGGTCTCCATCGCGTACTCCCCTCATTCACGATGATATGATTTACCCCCGCCCCCCGCCTTTGTTGCTTGAAACCTGGTCCCATCGGCCCTTCATGATCACACATGTTGGTGTGCTGCTTCCATGTGGGCTTTGTTGCTTCTGGGCTAGATGAACACTTGTTTACTTTTAAGACCCCAGACACTATATCTCTCGATAGCCGAGCACCATCAGCCTTCTTCACCACACTTACTTATGCATACCTTCGTCTTCCGTGTTTATGTGGGGAAGGTGATCACACAATGATGGTTTTTGTTCTTTAGTGTCTGCTACCTGGTCCATTCAACACCTCATGTTCACTTAGGCTTGTGTGCTTCTTCTCTGTGGGCTTTGTTGCTTCTGAGCTAGATGGCCGCTTGTTTGCCTTCAAGCCTTTAAGACCCGAGATGCTATATCTTTTTGATAGCCACGCACCATCAGCTTTCTTCACCACGTTTGTTTATGCACACGTCTGTCTTCAGCGATCATGTCGGGAAGGTGGGTATCATGGAATGACTGTTTAGCTGAGCAAGGTGCTATTGCATTGAGGGAGTGTGCGCGAGGAGACCCAATGTCCACCTGCTACCCTACTACTGAACCTATAGATATATGCACATAGGTCTATTTCCCCCATAATCATAAATATATTTACATATGTACATGTCTGTATTTAGGCTTCTAAATACAGACTACTCCTCTTCTCTATTTCTTTATGCTTTCCTCCTGTCCCACTACCATGTTCAGCCTTCATTCTGGTTTCAGTAATTCCTCTCAGTTACCTTGCCCTTGGTCACTCCCTACCAGTCTTCCTATCCCCTCCCTCCACTGGTTTTGAACCACTCGCTGTCCCCTTGTCCTGAGTTGGCCAACACCTCCTCCCTTCCCCTACCTCCCACACTCTTTGGTCCTGTTGTTTTCTTCTCACATTGTCCAGCTTATTTTATCTAGGTGGACCTGCAGATATAATAATATGTGCATAAAAATGCGGATGGCTTTGACAGCACCAAAGTGGCACATAAGAACATGGCATCGACAGCAGCAACACTGACACGCTAACAAACAAAAAAGCCACTGACATACAAAATTTAAAAGAAGAGGAAAAAAGCAAAAAGACAGCAAAAAAAAAAAAAAACAACAACAACCTGTTAGTAGTTCGAGGTCTGTTTGTTGGCCTTTAGGAGTGTTTTCCGGATGAGTCTGGTAGGATGCCATGTCCTGGCCCCAAAGCCCATCCTTTATACTCCCTCGGGATCTCCTTGCTCTGCTTCCCCCGCTGCTCCCTCCATTGCACGCCCCCAGTGTTTTGCCTCAGTGTGGTGGGGTCAGCTCAGTCGCACATCCCCCACTGTGTCTCAGGCAGCACCATCATTTTTTAAAAAAACTTTTTATTAGGGGCTCATACAATTCTTATCACAATCCACACATATACATACATCAATTATATAAAGCACATCCGTACATTCTTTGCCCTAATCATTCTCAAAGCATTTGCTCTCCACTTAAGCCCTTTGCATCAGGTCCTCTTCCCCCCCCCCCCCCCTCCCTTAAACTGGATCTCAGGGCCTGGCCTGAGGCACAGAGCCCAGTACTTGACTAATTGATTGGTGCCAAGTAGAAGTGAGGCAGATTAGTCACTGCAATGTCATGTTGATTGCTGAATGACCTGCCTCCTTCCCCCCTCCCATCTTGAAAATCCCCGCTGGGATTAATTTCAAAATGAACTGTGTACCCAGAATCAGAACATAGTAGTTAATAATATTGTTCCTCTTGATGTTGTAATCTGAATGGTGTAATTAATCTTGCTATTCTTATTATGTGAACCAGGATGTTATAATCTGTTTCTGTTTCTTTTTTTTTAAACAGCTGTACTTTGCAATGCTTACTTGCTCTTTTTGAAGCTACAATTAACCCTTTAATTTTGCTTTCTGCTTTTGTCATACCTGCTTGCTCTATAGCAGTGGTTCTCAACCTTCCTCATGCCACCACCCATTCATACAATTCCTCATGTTGTGGTGACCCCCCCAACCATAAAATCATTTTCATTGCTACTTTATCACTGTACTTTTGCTACTGTGATGAATCGGGCAACCCCTGTGAAAGGACCGTCCGCCCACCGAAGGGGTCGAGACCCACAGGTTGAGAACCGCTGCTCTATAGGAAAGTTTCTGATCAATGGGTTTTTGTCTATATGAGCTGGCTATGCTCTCCACTCAGGACTGCAATCAAAGAATCGCTTTAGAGTCCAGCAGTCTGATTATAACTGAATAAAGACTTCTAAATTATCAAGACATTGTGGTGGCCATCATTTATTTGAACCGGCAACAGACATTGGATGAAGATGCGTCAGAAGGCCCCTGGCACTAGCCCCTGTGTGATACTGTCCCCTCTGGCTGCCAAAGTTTTCCCGAATCTTCAAGGCCAGGTCAAATGCCACCTCCTCCTGGAGCCTTCCCTGATTCCCTTTAGCCAGGGGCACTTTCCCTCTCTTCCCAGATCCTTTGGCCCTTCATCCCAGAACTCCTGTCCCTCCGGGCTTGAATAGGAGGCTCTTGCAGGTTTCAGGGGTCATCTTCGTGCCACCTAACGAACCCTCTGAATGAATGAATGAAGTTCTCTCTCTGCTTGTCCGCGAAGCCCGAGCCACTTGCATTACGCCCAAGTTTACCCAAGCTGTAACCCAGTGAGTAGCATGCAGGGTCTCAGTCTCTCCTTCTAAACGATGGGCAAGTAAGTCGAGACAGTTGGTGAGGCGCTTTCCTCGTCCTTGAGATATGACTTCCTCATGACTGTCAAAGATGGGGACTCACCTCTATGCTGAATGGGGGGAGACAGGGTCACATGGCCGTATCAATCTCATGCTGAAGAGGGTTGAGCTGTATAATCAGTGTGATGATGCTGATACAGTGCCAAGTGACTTTTGACATTAAGTTAGCTAGGCATTGCAGCCCCCACCTTCCTCTCTGGGACAAGTTCTTGTTGGGAATGCCAGCTGCCATAGAGAAACAGAGGAGTGTAGGCCTCCTACCCACATTGGACACCAACTTGCCAGCCCTGGACCGATCTTGCATCCATCTCACGAGTCATGGGACCACGTTGCATTGTCAGCCTCCTGATGAGATGCACTGTGAAGACGAACTTACACATGGTGCTTCACGGTTTGTCAGCTCACTATTATCAAGTTAGTTCCAACTCGTGGCAGAGTAGACCTGCCCCTATGGGTTTCAAAGATTGTAACTCTTTATGGGAGTAGACAGCCTCATCTCTCTCCCTTTGAGAGGCTGCTGGTTCCAAACCGCTGGTGTTGGGTTAGCAGCCCAACCAGTAACCAACTACGCCATGAGGGCGTGTGAAATCAAAGGACAGAGAAACATGTTAAGGGATGCCATGAGGAAGCAGATGACAACTGTCCTGGACTTTCCACCAAAGTCAATGCCTTATTGATCAGCACCAGTCACTAGAAACAGCCCATCGACAGGTGAGTGCATCCAAGTTCAAGCACACACCTAACCATGGGGTTGAGTCTGTGCGACTCCATGCGACTGAACGCAGTCCTGCCCAGTTGAGCACCCACTGTGCGATCCCATGTAGATGAAATCCTGAGACAGCTTAAGCCAATCTGCAGTGAGAGAAATTGGAACTTTGGCTACCTCCGGCAAGAAGCATCACCAGAAAGATGTTCAAGGAAACTTCTGGAAGGAAGGAAATGTATATTGACTTAGTGGTAATTAAACACACGGGTGCTTCAAAAAGTTCATGGAAAAATGGAATTGAAAAATAATGGAATTTCTCCAATGGCTCTTTTGAAGGAGACTTTCATGTATACATTCACCAAGTCCCACACTGAAGAAGTCACTGACTCACTTTATGTACGTGTTTCAGAACTTTAATTTTTAAATGAACTGTTAAAAAGTTAAGGTGGCGGGGGAAGTAGGTGGGAGACTATTATAGATTAGAATGTCTTAAAGCAAAAGCAACCTAATGCAACATGTAAGCCTGTCTTAGATCCTCATTCCATGAAAGCAAAGGGAGGAAGAAAGAGGGTGGGAGGGAGGGGCTGAGGGAGGGAGACACATAGGTGTGTAAAATATTTGGGGGATGATTGGATTAAGGACAGATTATTAGAGAATTCTTTTCTTTTTATAAAAATGGCAATATGTTTATGTAGAGGAATACCAGCCTGGCTCTTAAAAGACACACTATCAAGTACTTAGGAATGAAGAGACATTCAATTCTCAAGTTACCTTCAGATAGCTGAACACATTATAAATAGGTAAATAGATATGTATATACATACACATGATATAACTTGAAATTTCCATGGGAAAATTTCATTTTTCCACGAATGTTTTGACGTCCCCTTGTGGTATACATACAGACAATTATATAGACAGGTGATTAGCCAGAAGTAGTGAAATATTAACAATTGCTACACCTAGGCAGGATATGGTGTGTATTTTATGTCAACTTTTCTGTATTTGGGGACATGTTTATAGTAAAACTTGGGAGAACACTGCGGAAACCTTAAAAATTCTACCTGTAAAAAAAAAAATTCTACCTGTGGTCTATGAGGTCATCCCATCCCTGACACCTCTGGTCTTATCTGTCACTCGGCTGTCAGCCCCCCCCCCCCGCCCACACACACACCTTGCTCTCTCTATGTTCCTAGAATGCACCAAACTCTTTCCTGCCGGAGGTCCTTTACATGGCTGTTCCTTCTTCGACATAGTACCTTCTCCTAAATATGCACATGGCTGGCTCTTGTCATTTGGGTCCCACTCTGTCCCCAGGGGGACCCGGCAGCTCAGTGTGGTCCCAGAGGATCCCAGAACTTCCTGACTTTCCACAGCACCATCCTTACCATGTCAGTAATGCCTTCCTTCTTGGACATGAGCTAGCATGGTGCCATTCCTAGGTACTGAAAGCAGAAATGAAGCAAACACTTGCAGCACTGTTCACCATAGCCAAAAGGTGGAACCAACAGAAGTGTCCATAAACAGGTGAACGGATCAACAAAATGTGAAATATGACTTAGCCATAAAGAGTGATGAAATCCTGATACACGTCGCAGCTTGGATGACCTTTGAAAACATGGTGTTGAGTGAAATCAGTCAGTTGCAAAAGGCCAGGTGTTTTATGATCACACTCATGTGAAGTCTCTAGAATAAACAACTTCACAGAGACAAAAAGGACTGGGGGAGGGAGAAAGGGTTCCTCTGAAGGATGATGGAATCATCTGGAAATGGGTGGCGGCGATGGTTGCACAACATGATGAATGCAGTCAAGGTCACTGGATTGTACACGTGAAAAATGTTGGATTGGCACAGGGATTGTTATGCATACTTTACCACGATTGAAAATTTTAAAAAGATTGCAGCATGGGGTATCAAGTCACCCAAACAAGGAGAAAGGAAACAGCAGCCTCCCCCAGAAAAAGAAGAAAAATTATATATACCTCTCTCTTCATCAGGAAGGAAACTTTCCCAAAGCCCCCAGCATAGTTCCTCTTTTCTCATTGATCCCCTGCCTCCCGTGCCTACCATTTACATCAATGGAGACTTGGATGGCGGAGACGACCAAGACCAATCCAGACTTCTACCTTGGGGTAGGTGGTCCACCCCCTCCACCCTATCAGAGTTTCCGTGGCCTGAAGGGAAGGGGCAGCCAGGCAGAACAGGATGGCCACACGGGGCGCTCCTCTTCCATATCTGGAGCTTGGAGATGACCGGGCTCACTTCCCAACTGTGGCTTCTCTTAATCAAAGGTAACCCAGGTAACTTAACTTAATGCAGTCCTGGTGGAGTCTCTCTAACTCACTCCATTGCTGAGGCAAACGGATTGGATGTAGATGTCACTGGGAAGGGCCAAATCACCTGAGAATCTTCTCTTCCTTCCTGACCTATCTGGTTAGTCAACTGAGACACCTGAAGACTGGCCGATGACTTAAGAACCTTATTATTCTGTTTGTTTATTTTCCATGCTTATCCTGCAACCTGAGTTAATGTAAAATATCGGGGGTGGGACATCTGTACTTGTGTCCCCTAAGGTGTGAATTCTGAGGTAAAAAGTATATATTTTCTATGCATTCTGATTTCAAACATGACACCATCAAGAGAGCCTGTGTTGCTGTCTGTCCTCTTTGCTGGTTAAACTTTCTTAAAAATATATAAACTTCTCTTTTTCCTCTCTAAGTTGGAGTTAGTGATTTGGCACTCCTGCCCCAGGGTACAAGCCCTTATTCATGGTAACCTTTCCATCAGTCCTGGTAGCAGCTGATGACCTCCAAATGACCTTTACAGATGAGAAAATGTAAGAACAGAATGAATTACCTGAAGTCACATGGTCCAATCTGGTTCCATCCCAACTTCTCTAAGTAAAGAGTCTGCAAGGGTAGGACAGACAAACTATTGTGGATATCTTGGGGGTGGGGGGTGGGGAGAGGTTCCATAGCCAGGCTTCAGGGAAGAGGTGGCACTTGATGGTATTAGAGACTGGATGAAGTGTCAACAGAGGGTGGAGGGAGAGCCAGATGGGAGGAACAGTAAGCAAACACAGGAGAGGGAGAGAAATGGGCACCTTCGGGTGATGAAAACAGAGGAGGAAGGCTGGAAAGCCAGATTTGGTTGGCCAGATTACAAGGTCAACTTGAGGGTCAAAGAGAAACCTATCCTTGTTCTGCGGGCAGCAGGGAGCCGTGGAAGGTTCCAGGAGGAGGCAGACCACTGCAGAGTGACCTGAGCGAGGACGACAGGCAGGGGTGAGCTGGAGACCAAGAGACCATTGAGGAGGAGGCTGGTGCAAAGCTGGAACCCTGGAGGGAAGTGGCTCAGGGGATGGGGACCAAGGAAGATACTTCTTTCAAGAAAGAGCCACTGAAAAAGGAAGTCCTTTCCTCCCTGGCAACCCCCTTCAGCACTGTCTCACAAGGGCAGCTAAGTTCTACACAGCTTAAGTCGCACGTGTGATTTCTTGTTCTTATGTTACCACATCCATTCATCCAACAGCCATTGAATGAATAGTACATTGAAGTAAAATCATGGTGTGGTTGAGTGCGAGCTTTACTGCGGAAACAATTGGCCTGCCTCCTCTGCCTCCTGCGGGCTCGCTGTGTCTCTGTGGCTTCCTTGCCCCTGAATCGGGAACAACAATGTCTTATGAAGCAAGGCTCGGTATTACAGGTGGGTATTGCATGAGGCCCTGTACCAGGTTCTCTCCCAGTACTGGCCCATTTGCCTTTACATGCCCTGGGGGCAGGTCGCATCAGTGACTGATTTTCAGAGGGAGAGCCCTCCACACCCCAGGGAGTTGGAGGGGAAGGTTGAAATGCGTGACACTGAGGGCTCATGTGTATGGCTGATAACCAACATGTACATTCCAGTTCAGGTGAAGACACCTTGGGGGGAAAGCCTGGCAGTTGATTTCTGGCAAAACAGCCAATGAAAATCCTATGGAGTGAAAGGGAGAGAGGGATCAGACCTCAGGCTGATATTACAATCCTTGAGGGCAACATGCCTGCCCGCATGAAGCAGTGAACTAGCAGAGAGGTGTTCGGGGCTGGCCCAATCCCAGCTCCATCGACCCCCTCCCCAGCAGAGTGCACTGCAGAGGACAGCACTGAAGATCCAGCCTGGGGAGAGGGGCATGTCTGCCCAGACCACACTGGAGCAAACTAAGAGGGAAAGAGAAAGAGAGAGAGTGGACCCATCCTGGCCCATCAAGCCCCTGGGACGACACTCCTGCCAAGGCACAGAGAGGACCATAGGGCTGGCCCCACCGTCAACATAATGTCCCCTCACTGACCCACAGCACTGCAGGGGACAGCACTGGAGACCCAGCACAGGAATTATACCTGGTCTGACCCTCCCCACCCAACCCCACCCCACCCCCCACACACCAAGGCAAAACACTAAGGGAGCGCAACAGAGCAGCAAGGGGAACAAAGCAATGAAGTCCCCAAGGAATCCCGAAAATAAACTTCAGACTCGGAAGGCAGGACTTGGAACCTCATCAGACTTGATCAGAAAACATTCATAAGGCTCACCAGACAGGCCTGGAACTATTTATAGCCCCCTTTCTCCTCCTCCTCCTCCTCTTCCTCCTCCTCCTTCTCCTCCTCCTACTTCTTCTTCTTTCATGTCTATCTATATAAGATAGGCAAGATGAACAATCCCAATGAGAAAACAAGAGGACTGACAGTTTCTGAGGGACAAGGGAGAGGGGGAGGGGGAGGGGGAGGATAGAGAGGGGGAACCAACAAACCCAGGAACATGGGAACAAGTGATCTAAAATTGACTATGAGAGGGCATAGAATGCTTGATGGGGTTTGATCAAGTCCAATGTAGCTGAGAGGAATTAATGAAAGTCAAATGAAGGTCAAACATGATAGTGAGACAGAAGGAAAGTACACGGAAATAGAGAAAAGAACTAGGAGGCAAACAATATTTATAGAGGCATAAAATATAGGTGTGTATATATGTAAATATATTAATATATAGTGATAGGGATATATATCTATGTACATATATTTATATGCTAAGTATTAAGGTAGCAAACAGACAGTGGGCCTCTACTCAAGTATTCCCTCAACACAAGAACACTTTGTTCTAATGACCTGGCATTCTGTGATACTCACCTTCCCTACACGATCACTGAAGACAAAATGGATGCATGAGCAAATGTACTGAAGAAAGCTGATAGTGCCTGGCTATTAAAAGATATAACATCTGGGGTTTTAAAGGCTTAAGGACAAATAAGCGGCCATCTACCTGGGAAGCAACAAAACCCACATGGAAGAAGCACACCAGCCTGTGTGATCATAAGATGTTGGTGGGAGCAGGTTTCAGGCATCAGAAGACTCAAAACAAACAATCATATCAATGTGAACGAGGAGGGTTGGCGTGGAGACCCAAAGCCCATCTGTAGACAATTGGACATCCCCTCACAGAAGGGTCACAAGGAAGGGATGAGCCAGCTAGGGTACAGTATAGTACCAATGAAACACATAACATTCCTCTAGTTCTTTAATGCTTCCTCCCCACTCCCTGCCCCCGACCATCATCATGACCCCAGTTCTACCTTACAAATCCAGCTAGACCAGAACATGTACACTGGCACAGATAAGAGCTCTCCACACACGGAATCCAGAATACACAGGAATAAACCCCTTACGAACAATAATGGGAGTAGAGATACCATGAGGGTAGGTGGGAGGAGAAGGGGGAGAAAAGGGGAACCAATCGTAATGATGGATATATATTCACCACCCCCAAATCCAGGGGGACGAATGACAGAAACATGGGTGAAGGGAGACAGCAGACAGTTTAAGATGTGAAAATAATAATAATTTATAATTTATCAAGGGGTTGAGAAGGGGGGAGGGGGGAGGGAGGGAAAAAAGAGGAGGTGATGCCAAGGGCTCAAATAGAAAGAAAATGTTTAGGAAATGATGATGGCAATATATGCCCAAAAATACTTGGTACAATTGATGCATGGAATGTTATAAGAGCTGTAGGAGCCCCATATATGTAAAGGAAAGAAACCCCTGTGACACACAGTTCTATATTGGCACCCATAGGACCACCGGGAGCCAGAATCAGCCCTTTGGGCTTCCTGCTATGAGGGGAGTGAGAGGGGAGGGAGGGAAAGCCCAGCGAGCAGGCGCCTAAAGGGGAGGTTGCCTTGGGGGCTGAGAAAGAATCCATGCACCAGCAAGGCTGGCTTGTGATCGGGTGAGTTTTTATATAGGACAGAAGAAGTCGCAGGTTTTACACAGGCACCTCAGGGCACTTCACACGCACATGTGGCGGCCTCAGGACAGTGAAACTGCAGCACGGTCAGCTCAGGAACAGCTGGGAGAGAGGGGTGGGCTCCAGTTCAGGCTTGGTTGGGGCTCTCCGCTGGAAGGCATGGTCCTGGTTGACCCCGTTGGCTATATTAGGCTCACCTGGCCTAGATTGGGGTCTTCCCAGGTGCACTGGCTTCCTGTCTCAAAGGCCTGAATTTGTGCATGCCCTCTAGCCTTTATGGCTGACTGGGCTCACCTGACTCCCTGCAGCAGCCTCCTGTGGGGGTGCCTGGGCATAGAGGGGGACAACTCCGGATCCAGCTACCTAACAACACCACAGGGAGAGAGAACAGCCCTCTCATTAGCCTCAGGCTCTTGAAGACAGAGCAGACGATTGCTTTTCCCAGAAAGGACCATATTGAAAGACCCCCCAGTCCTCCCTCCCCTTTCACTAATCTGTGTGTCATCTTCCACAAGTCCCTTCTCTGAGCCTCAGGTTTCCTGAAAGAGGGATCAGCTTGAGGCCTCTCAGGGGCCTGCTTCGTGTCTGCACCTGAGAGGGCTCACAGAACCTCTGCATCACAGGGAGTACCCTATGCCCAGAGGACGCACTGCTCTCCTGCGCCAGGAAAGGAATCTTCCACTGCGCGGCCTCACTCAGGCAGACTTTACCCGCAGGCTCCTGGAAGCTGCCTAGAGACTTGTTGGTGCCCCGGCAAGAAGAAGCAAGCTGTTCTCAGCAGCTGCCCAGATACCTTCAAGTCCACCAGTCAACCTTTGCCTTTAGGCACCAAAGTCCTCCCTAAATTGCAACAACAGTGCCTGAGAGGGCTGGGAGGGGGTGGGGGGGCAGGCACTTTAATCCTTAGAGATGGGTGTGGCCTCTGGTATGCCACTTCCAGGTGAGGAGGAGGAGGGGAGGAGGAGGAAAGTTGGCCCCAAAAGCTAGTGAGTGGCCAAGTCAAAGGCAGAAAGACTCTAGTCCCACTCTCAGAAGGACAGCAAGCCTCCTCATGCCCCCTCCGCTGGCTGGGGGTGGCGGGGGAGAGGGGTTTGAGATCTGCCGCCTGAGGCCAATCTCAGAGGCCTCACTCCCGGGGTGGGGGTGGGGGGGCACCTGGGGGGGGGGGCACTCAGCTCTCCTGGCCGTGGCTGGAATCTTCCGTGGCTCCACCTAGCAAGTAGAGCAGTGGGTCTCCACCTTCCTCAGGCCGCCACCCTTTCACACAGTTCCTCATGTGATGCTGACCCCCAGCCGTAAGATTTTATTTTCGTTGCTCCTTCAAATTGTAATTTTGCTACTGTTATGAATCGGCCGAAGGGCCGCCGGCCGCTGAGGTAGGTGTCGGAGAAGACTTCTCGCACCCACGCTTGTCCTCTGTCAGATTTGGCAGAGAACGGGGGCAGAGCGGTTGGTGCTGGGTTGTCGCCTTCCGGCATTGATTCCGGGAGGCACTGAGGCAGACAGCAGGCCTAGGACAGCTTGTTAGCTCTCTGTTCATGCTGTTCACTGCCAGGGTTTGAATACCCCATCCGGGTCCTGCAGGTACTTCGCGCATTGATTCTCCAGCCCCCGGGGGATGCGTTGCTAGAAGAACCTTGCTCCATGTCCATAACTAGCAAGGCAGCAGAGCCGGACCTTGAACGTGGGGATCGTCTGACCCGTCCCTACAATGTCCCCGACATCAAGAGCCTTCTCACTGGGGTTGGATGATTTCCTGACCCCACAACCCCACTGAGTTGTGCCCAGTGTCACCTCCCCACCGGACAATCTCACCACCCCACCCTCCCCAACCCTGGGCCACCTCTTAGGTGTTTCCAGCCCTGCCTCTTCCCTGGCACTGTCTGATCTCCCAGACCCCCACCACCCTGAGCAGAGCCTGAGAGGCCCAATAACCAGATGTCCACACCAGGGTCTTCCTGCCCCACCTCCCACAGGCACAGTGGAGCCATGGGTAGGGCTTGTGGTCTCCACCAAACGGCACTTGGAAGGGACACTCAGAAGTATTCACAACTGAGCCCAGGGGTTACTGGTGGGCTGAGCAAAGGGGTGATGAATCTTATCGGCATAAGATTCTAGGACCCATCAAAAAGGAGGCCAGGATGGCTGATCCCCATAGCAGAGGGAGCGGGTGGCAACAGCAAGCATGGGGAGGCCAGTTTTCTGGAGCCCCCAGTGACATCCTCGTGGGCTTCTTTAGGTGTGGGACAGAGGAAGAACTCTTCTGTCAAATTCACTCCGATTTGGGGCTCCTCTGCCACCTGTTGCCTGCTGTCCCCCTGCCCCCACCCCTTAGGAATCCAGGTTGCTAGACCACCTGGTCTCCATCACATCTTGGGCTAAGAGTTGTCAGCAGCTGCCAAGGTGGTGCTGGCCTGGGAAGTCCAAGATGACTACTCTGGCCAGAGAGTTGGCATTACTAGCTTTGCCACAGGAAGAGGAAGAGGGCGGGATCTAGCAGAGAAGCAAGGATGGGACGGTGTGGATCCACCATCAGCGAGATCAAAGCAGACTCCTTTATAGACAGTTGGTGGGAAGCAATTGGTGGCAGGAAGTGTGGAGAAGGAGAGGTGGGATATGGGAGACCTGGAGGGCTGGGCTGAGGAGCTGGGGTTTGATCAATGCAGGCTGAGGCATTGGGAGTCCTGATTGAGCTGCTCCTAGCCAGAGACCTGGGCCAGAAGAACCCACAGAAGGTGATTAGCAAGAGTGCCCTGGGGAGCGGGGTGTTGCCCCAAGAGCTCAAGTGGAGGTTGGGAAGCAAGTGAGGAGGCTGGAGTAAGAGGCAGGGTCCAAGTCAGGACCAAGGTCTTAGGTTTACCTGATCAATGGAGGGTCTCAGAGAGTCTACTCGGAGGGGAGGTCTGGGGGGTGAGGAGCCTACCTGGGGCTGAGCAGGTGAGGAGCAGGAAGAGGCTAAAGCAGGAAAGACTCCTGGACAATCCAAGAAGTCAGGGCTCAAGGTTATTGCAAAAAAGGGGGCAAAATGAGGCCCGAAGAGGGCCAGAGTCTGTCACAAAGGTTGCACAATGGATCTGCAGCAGCTCTGGGCCCTCCCTAATCTAGGACGGCAAGCGCCTGACCCCACAGCTGTCTGCAAAGGTGGGCACCTCCGTGCTGTCCTGCTCCAGAGTCAGGTGACCAAGGTCCAGATCCTGCTTCTGCTCCACCCCTGCTCCACATGGGGGCAGGTTGCTTCCTCTCCCTGTTGATAGTAGTACCTCCTCCCATGTCCCATACAGGAATGCCTGGGCTTGATTCCTGGTCCATACACCTCACATGCAGCCACCGTGTTTGTCAGTGGAGATTTGCATGTTGCTGTGATTCACTTCCAGACAACAACAGATGAGGAAGAAAGACCTGAAGATCTACTTCCCCCAAAACCCCCAATGAAAGCCCTGTGGATCACAATGGTCAGTCATGGAGATGGCTTGGAGTGGGGAGCATTCTCTTCCGTTGTGTTGTGTATCGGTCACCATGAATTAGGTACCAAGTCCATGGCAGCTAGCAACAGTGACAATAATCTCTCGGTTGTTAGAGAATTAAAAGAATTGATGGCCCGCCAAGAACCAAGGCTTTGAACATCAGAAGACAAGCCTCACCGAAGAGGTCACTCAGAGGGGTTCCAGGTAGTTGTGGTCAAGCAGGGGCTTCACTGAAGAGGAAGAGGAAGAGCATGCAATCCATCCCTGGGGTTGGAAGGACAGCCGGAGCTGGAGGCCCGCGGTCTATAGGGGAGACGCCTCAGGGAAGATCCCTCCAGTAAGGCCTTTCACAGCAGTTAGGCTAAGGGTCAAGGCTAAGTACTAAAGGGGCTTCTGAGAGCATGGCCTCCCCCTGCCTGGTCGTTTAGGGAGAGGGTGTCAGACAAGCTGGGGACTCCTGTAGGTTTATGCCCCCACATTCACGGGTCAGGCAAGGGAAGAATGAAGCGCAGTAAAGTCCTGGCAAATGCGCCTTGGAGAAAATGACCTTTGTGCTCCAGGTCTGCAACAGCCTGGAGGAGGCCCATCTACATGATAGAGTGTTTGCTACTTAAGGCCAATGATTTAACCATTGTAACTACTCCATAGCAGAGTCTACATGAGTGCTTGACCAAACAGTCAGGCATCAGAACCTGGCTAAGTCAACACATAAAATTAACCATCTCAGAGCCCCATCCTTGCTACTTCCTAGATGTGAGACAACGAGCAAGTTACCTATCTTCTCTGAATCTGGTTTTCTTCTCTGTAGAGTGGCATTAGAAATGATGCCTTCTTCTAACGCAGTGGTTCTCCACCTTCCTAAGGCCACGGTCCTTTAATACAGTTCCTCATGTTGTGGTGACCCCCCTCCCAACCATAAAATTATTTTCATTGCTACTTCATAACTGAAATGTTGCTGCTATTATGAATCAGGCGACCCCTGTGAAAGGGTCCTTGGACCCCCAAAGGGGTTGTGGCCCACAGGTTGAGACCCGCTGCTGTAATGGAACAAGAGGTGCTTAAGATGAAACCCGAGGATCCTTTTAAAGCACTCTCTCTGGTGGGCTTATGGGGCATGTTCTAGAAATGTTAGCCACCTTTGGCCATAGTGGAGGGTCCACAGGACTATGAATCGAGTCCAGTTGTGCTTGGGGATTAGGAAGGCCTCATGGTGTGGGAAACAATGATTTCTCCCAAGTTGTCACCCCCAAATAGATGCTAAACCTAGCTACACATGGCAAATGACCATACATTTGGAGGTCAACGAAAGTATGTCACAGGCTATTCTCCCTAAGGACTATCAGCCATCTAGAGCAATCAGACTGTATAGTCTGTCCCACCCTAAGTAGGGCCCACTCCCTTCTAATAAAGAGAGTAGTAGATTATTTCCCTGTAGGAGAACCCAAGGAGGTCTACCCCACTCAGGGACGACCAAGGTTAGTCTGCCATCATGAATCTAGGGTCCGCCCTTCTTGTCACATGTATATCCCTAGTCCCTCCCCTTCCTATCATGTGTATACCCCCAGCTCATCCCCTTCCTGTTACGCTTATGCCCATTGTAGATCCTCCTCCTATTGCTTGTATTGCCTAGTGTACAACCTCTTCCTGTGACATAAGTCTTTACCTGTAATTAGGAGGCATGTACGCCCCTAAAGATATATAAGCCTTAGTTAGCAATAAATCGTTCCTCTCTTTGCCCGCGCTGTGCGTGGACCTGACTGTTGAGATCATGGCCATCCAGGAAGTGAGCATGATACCATGAAATGTGTCTGAATTCTTTATTTTACTCTTTCCCATCTCTCCCCATTTCTCTATGACTTTACTATAATCTTTACTTATTACCACTGTATAATTGTGCCTGCCGTCCTGAGATAATTTGTTAGGGGCTGGCTCCCTCACATCACGGTATGAAATATGAAATATCTTATATGTTGTATATTGCTCCTTCAGGCTCCAGCAATCCACTGCCCTTGAGTCAATGTGGACTCACAGAGACCCTATCCAGGGTTTCTGAAACCATAAATCTCTCCTGGAGCAAACAGCCTCATCTTTCTGCCTTGGAGTGACTGGTGGATCTGAACCACTAATCTAGAGATTAACAGCACATAGCCTAACCCACAATGCCACCCGGATGAATGTTGTGCTCTGTCAGTGCTGTGCTGCACCCTGGCTGTCTCATTCTTCCCTGTGACCCTTCTGTGAGAGAATGTTCAGTTATCTAGAGATGGACTTTGGGTCTCCACTACAACTCCCATCATTTGCATTGATATATTAGTTTGTTTTTGGGTCTTCTGATGCCTGAAACCTTAACATGTTGACACCTCATGATCACACAGGCTGGTGTGCTTCCTCCACGTGGGCTTTGTTGCTTCCCTGCTAGAAGGGCGCTTGTTTAGCTTCAAGCCTTTAAGACCACAGAGGTTATATCTTTTAATAGCCTGGCACCATCATCTTACTTCAGTACATTTGCTTATGCAACCATTTTGACTTCAGCTATTGTGTCGGGAAGGTGGGCATCAAGGAATGCCAAGTTATTGGAAGAAAGCATTCTTTCATTGAGGGAGTACTTGAATCGAGACCCAGTGCCTCATGGGCATTTTTCACACAGCTCCAAGGTGAGTCTAACCTTGGGCTGGCAAGGATGAAGCACTATGATGTAGATTATAAAGTGGGAGGAGCAGATTATGGAGGATCAGGGCAGACTTCCCAAGGGAGAGCCTGAAGGATGGGCAGACGCAGCCAGGTGGAGGAGGGATGGCAGAGGGAATTGCGTGGGCCATGGCGGTAGGTACTCAGCACCGATTCTGAGGCCACCAGATGGACCTGGTGGGGTTGAAATTTCCCCCTGCAGCTGCCCCTTGGGATCACACTCTCCCACAGAGGCACCCCCTGTCTCCCCAGAGAGAACGGAGCCGCAGCCGGTCTACTTTGCTTGACCAAGGGAGGGAATTAAGTAAGAGTCAGTGGGCAGGGAGGAGACCCACAGGTCTGACAACCCAGTAATTTGAGAGTGGTTTTGTTGTTTAAATTATTTTGGGCTTTCTACTCCTGTAAACAGTGACCGTTTTGGAAACCCACAGGGAGTCGCTCAGAGTGCACATTGATTCCAGGGCATTGAGTTTCATCAAATAAAAAACATGCTCTCCACTAGCCCTGCCCCTCAGGGCCAAGCACCTGAGGCAATTCCATCATCTATCCTTGAGCCTGGATTTCCTGGGGTCTTCAGATTACATCCACAGAGGTCCAAGGGAACCTAGGCGGCAAGAGAGGGAGGCCCAAGGGCCCTAGGACCGTCCTGTCACAGCATGTTGCTCCAACCATTAAACAGTGAGAAGATTTTTATTTGATGAAACTCTCTAGCTTTATATATAAATATATGTGCATATGCACATGCCTGTATTTAGACCTCTATAAATGTTCCTTGCTTCCTAGTTCTTTCTGCTATTTCCTGTTCCTTTCCTCTTGTTCCACTGTCATGTCAGCCTTCATTCGGGTTCCAGTAATTCCTCTTGGCTGTATTGCCCTTGATCAAGTCCCACCAGGCATTCTATGCCCTCTTCACCTGTCCATTTTAGATCCCTTGTTCCCTTGTCCCTGGGTTTGTTAACACCACTTCTATTCCCCTGCCTTCCCCTCTCCTGTGTCCGCCTGGAACTCTTGGTATTGCTGTTTTCTCCTCCAGAGTGTTTATCCTGCCTATCTGATCTAGACATGCAGAGACAATAATAAGCACAAAAACAAGACAGAGCGCAAAACAAAACAAATGAAAACAAAAAAAAGAAAACCAATAACGAAACCAACGACAAAAAAAGAAAAGCCTATAAATAGTTCGAGGTCTGTTTGTTGACCTTTAGGAGTGTTTTCTGGACGAGTCTGATGGGATGCCATGCCCTGTCCCCCAAAGTCTATTTTTAACATTCCCCATGGACTTCATTGCTCTGCTCCCCTTGCTGCTCTGTTACACACCTTAGTGTTTTGCCCCAGTGTGGAGGGTCAGATCGGGCACAATTCGGTGTGGGTGATTTTCATTATATTTGGTGGTGTTCTTATGCCTTTTATTAGAACCCTTAAGTTTGTCCCTGTTTTCATTGATGATTTTTATAGCTTTAGGATTTATTTTTCAGTCTTTAATCCATCTTTAGTTCATTTTTGTGTATAGTGTGAGATATAGTTCCTGTTGCGTTCTTCTGAAAATGAGATCCAATTTTGCCAGCGCCGTTTGTTGATAAGATTTGTTTTCCCCATTTACTGTGTACCAGACCTTTATTAAAAGTCAGATGTCTGTAGGTGCCTGAGTTTATTCCTGTGTTCGCTATTCTGTTACCCTGACCTCCGCAGATATCCCTGCCCAACACCACGCTGTTCTGACTGCAGTGACTGTGTAATAGGTTTGAAATCAGTCGCTGAGAGGTTTCCTATTTTTTTATTAGTGTTTTATTTATGTTGGGTGTCTTCCAATTCCATGTACACTTGGCGATTAGGTTTTGTGTTTCTTTGAAGAATAATGCCAGGGTTTGCATTAGAATTGCATTATATTTATCGATTGCTTTAGTAATTGGTAATATTGATATTTTCACAATACTGTCTTCCTATCCATAAACACCCATCACGTGTCTGTCAGTTTGTTGGACTGTGGTGGCTTGTGCATTGCTGTGATCCTGGAAGCCATTATCAAATGCCCACAGGGTCCCCCGAAGTGAACAGGCTAGACTAAAGCTAACTAATAAGGAGGAGTTGGCTGCCCCCTTCAGAGGAAGCACCACTGAAGCCTGATGCATAGCCATGAAACATGATCAGAACCTGAAGGTCTAATGGATGGAAGCTGAACATTGACAGAGACAGAACCGGAGGATGGGTCTCTCGGGTTGGAAGGCACAAGACATGTGCCTGAGCAGGAGCTGCTTCCTGGAAGCAGAGTCAACCATGGAGACACAAGTGGTGTGAAACCTGTGGGAGGGGGAGGGGGCCTTCAGGATCTTCATTTGCTGATGAGGCACAACTCAAGGTGAGAACAAACAGCTACGCTAATCATCGTAAATTGGAATGGATGAAGTATGAAATTGGAAGTCTTCACAAATGAACTGAACACCAAAAGATCAATACTCTGGGTATTAAGGAGCTGAAACGGACAGGTATTGACCATTTTGAATCAGAAACCCCTATGGGCTGCTGTGTCGGGAATGACCCTGCATTCGCTGTCACAAAGGACCATTCAAGACCTCTCTGGAAGGACGATGCTGTCTGTGACAGGGTCATACCGCAACCTTCAAGGATATCCGGCCAATGCAACCATTACTCGAATTTATGCACCCAGCACTAAAGCTAGCGATGAAGACATTGGAAAATCCTACCAATTGTCTTCAGGAAGAATTTGATCAAATATACAATTAAGATACATTGATAATTCTCAATGGTTGGAATGCAAAGGTTGGAAACAAAGAGGATGGTGAGGAGGTGGGAAATAGGGCCTCGGTGGTGGAATCTAAGCTGGAGATTGCTTGGAAGCAATTTGTAAGACTAACAGCTTCTTCATAGCAAATACAGGTTCCAGCAACACAATGGTGACTCTGCCCATGGAGTTCTCCAGACTGACTATACAGAACCCAAATGGACTACATCTGTGGGAGGAAATGATGAAGAAGCTCAATGTCAACAGCTAAAACCGGGCCAGGGACTGATAAGTAGAACAGACAATCGATTGTTCATATATGTCAGTTCTGAAAAAAATTAAAACAAATTCACAAGAGCTAAAAATATGACCTTGACAACTAATGATAATAAATAGTAATAAGGACTCCTGGAGCATAGGGCTGGGGAAGGAAGGGATAAAGGGGAGCTGATATCAAAGAGTTCAAGAAAATGTATTGAAATTGATCGGGGTAACATTTGTACAATTATGCTTGATCTAATTGAAATATGAATTGTGACAATATCTGTAAGAACTCCCATTTAAATTAATATATATATGACCTTGACTCTGTCCTATCTGAATTTTGAGAGATCTCAAGAACTGATTTGCTGCATTGAACACTAATGATAGAAGACCTAATAAGCTGTGGGAGGACATGACAAATGCCATTCATAAGGAAAGTAAAATGTCATGTAAAAGACAGGAAAAATGGGATACAAATCAAAGCAGATGTCAGGAGAGACTCTAGAACTTGCGGTTAACCATAGAGTAGCTAAGGTAAATGGAAGAAATGGTGAAGTCTAAGGGCTGAGCAGAAAATTCCCAAGGGCATCTTGAGATGCAAAGTGAAATATGATCATGAAATGCGCAAAGACCTAGAGTTAGAAAGCAAAAGGAAGAGCATGCTCAGCAATCTTACACCGAAATAACTCAAGAAAAACTCAAGCCTCGAGTTTCAATATTAAAGGATTCTTTGAGCAAAATATAGAATGATGCAGGACACATCAAAAGAAGCTGGAAAGAATATGCAATAACTGTACCAAAAAGAACTAGTTGGCATTCCACAACTTCAGGCGATAGTAATGAGCATGAACCAACGGTACTGAAGGAAGCCGTTCAAGCTGCACTGAAAGCATCAGCCAAAAGCAGACTCCAGGAATTGATGAAATAGCAATTGAAATGTTTCAACAAGCTGATGAAGCACTGGAAGCACTTACTCATCTATGCCAAGAAATTTTTGGAAGACAGCTACTTGGCCGACTGACGGAAAGAGATCCATATTTGTACCCTTTCCAAAGAAAGGTGTTAGGCAGGGTGACTAGAGAAACAAATCCAGAGACAATCATATGTTTGTAAGAGAGAGTTTTATATCAAAGTGTAATTGTATATTGAGAAAACATCCCAGCCCGGTCCAGAAGAAGTCCATAAGTGCAATAATAGTCATGAATCACTCTTCAGAGTCACGCATCACATGCAATGATCCAAAATTCAAGAAGATCATAGGCAGTGGGTGACAAGTCTTGTGGCTCCCATGCTGGTGGAAACATTTCAGCGCTGGCACAGGCCTCCAGCACATGGCTCACTCAGGTCTCAGCATGGCTCCACATGGCTAGCCAACAGGAAGATGAAGCAGAGAGAGTGTGTGGCCAGCCTCCAAGGAGAACAAGAAGTTCATGGATTGTGATAAGAGTTGTATGAGTCCCTAATAAAATGTTTTAAAAAAGAGAGAGAGAGAGAAAGAAGTTCCCAGAATCCTCATGAAAAGGCCACGCCCACCAGGAGGCATCATCAGGCTGTGACCTGATTGACAGGCTGAACTACACCCCTTCACTTTCTTTATCAAGTTGACATGAAATTATATAACTACCACAAAAGGTGACCCAACAGAATGCTCAAATTACAGAACAATATCAATAACAAAGAACAAATAATAATAATATCAATAACAAAAGTATCACATGCAAATAAAATGTTGTTGAAAATCATCCAACAACAGTTGCACCAGTATATGACAGGAAGCTGCCAGAGGTTTAGGCCCCATTCAGAAGAGGATGTGTAAGGAGGGATATCCCTGCAGACGTCAGATGGGTTATTGCTGGAAGCAGGGAATACCAGAGAGATGTTTACTTGTGTTTTATCGACTCTGCAAAGGCATTTGACTGTATGGACTGGAACAAACTATGGCTAGCCTTGAGAAGAATGGGAATTCCAGGACATTCCATTATGTTCATGCAGAATTTTTACATGGATCAAGAGGCAATTGTTCAAACGGAACAAGAGAATATTGCATGTTTTAAATTTTGGAAAGGTGTGTGTCAAGGTTGTGTCCTCTCTCCATACCATACCATCTGTATGAGAGCAAATAAGCAGAGAAGGTGGATTCTATGATGAAGAAGTGGCATCAGGATTGGAAGGCTTATTAACAACCTTTGATAGGCAGACGACACAACCTTGCTTGCTGAAAGCAAGGACTGGAAGCCCTTGCTGATGGAGACCAAGGACGACAGCCTTCAGTATGGATGACAACACCATGTAAAGAAGACCCAAATCCCCACAACCGGACCAGGAGGTAACATCATAATACATGGAGAAAAGATTGACGTTGTTAAGGATTTTGCCTTGCTTGGATCCACAACCAATACACAAGACCTCTTGAATGTGTTGAAAAGCAAGGACTAAGGTGGGCCTGACCAAACGGTGGTATTTTCAGTTGCCTCATATGAGGCATTGAATAAGAAAGGCAGTAGATGCATTGATCTGTTTTGTGGGAAACAGAACCTGGAGGAGAGTGTATGCAGCAAACTCTCAACAGTCGTATGTGAAGGAGTCTGGGAGGCCAAGGCTCCGGTGGAGGAAACCGTCACATTGGTGGGTTGGAGATGGGTCCCACTCACATTCTCCTAAGTAACCTTTATTCCCCACGATGTCTCCCCCTTTCCCCCCACCCCCACCCCCAATAATGCCAATTTTCAGGTGCTACTTGCAAGAACATGGCTGCTACTGTATACACCTGAAGGTCAGCTGGCTAAAGGCTTTCTCCCCAAAGGTTATCTGCCATCAAAAACAATCAGACCCTATTGTCTGTCCCACCCTACGTAGGGCCCTCTCCCTTTTGATTATAGAGTGTTCGCCTGGAAAAGAGCTCAAAAACATCTAAGGTCAAGCCAACTCACAGACCACCAAAGTTAGGCTGCCATCTTGGCTCAAGAGCCCGTCCATCTTGTTACACTTCTTTGCCTTCCTGTCACATGTGTGTCCCTACCACAACCCCTTCCTTTTGCATGTATACCCCTAGCTCATCCCCCTCCTGGGATGTGTATACCTATTGTACAACCCCTTTCTGTTATGTACGTGCCTACGTTGTTCTGCATGCTTGAGATTATGTAAACTCATGAGACTAAATTTCTCTCTCTCTCTGCTCTGACCTGGCTCCTGAAGTCATGAATGAGGAAGAGAGCCCTCACATGCTTTGTCTTGTCTGATGTCTCCTTAATTTACCCCTCAATTACACAACCACCCCTTGGGCCCATTCGGTTATGGGGAGGCTGATCCCCCCCCCCCCCACCGTTTGACTTGTGGTGCTGGCAAAGAATATTTATTGACAGTAGCACGGACTGCCAAAAGGACCCACAAGTCTGCCTTGGAAGAGGTACGGCCAGAATGCTCGTCAGGGGCATGGATGATGAGACTTTGTCTTGCAGACTTTGGACATATTGATCGAGAGAGACTAGTCCCGGAGAAGGACATCATACTTGGTACAGTAGAGGGGCAGCAAAATAGACGAAGGCTGTCAGCGAGATGGATTGACACAGTGGCTGCACCACTGAACTCATGCGTGGGAACAATAGTGAAGATGGCCCAGGGCCGGTCAGTGATAGTTCTGCTGTGCCTAGGGTCGCTCTGGGCCATAAGTGACTCTATGGCACCTCGCAGCGACATCCCTAAACAAAGACCATTCTTCCACTGATGCGGCTTTTGAGTTCTCGTAGTAGTGTTTTGTATTTTCATTGTTAAAGTCTTCTGCTTCTCTCGTTAGGTTTATCCTAAATACTTCATCTCGTGGGTGGTTACTGTAAATGGTATTTCCCCCCTCTAATTTCCTTTCAGAGTTCTCATGCTTAATATACAGAAATCCTATGGATATTTGTATGCTGATCTTATAGCCTGCTACATTGCCAATTTTTTTTTCAATTAGTTCCAGCAATTTTCTTATCGAGCCTCTGGGGTTTCCTGTACACAGAGTTGTCGTGTGTGCAAACAGAGCGAGCGTTATTTATTCCTTGCCACGATGATGCGTTCGGTTTCTTTTTGGTGTCGATTTCTCTGGCTAAGATTCCTAGCACTACATTAAATAGGAGCGGTGATGAAAAGCACTCCTGTCGGCTTCCCTCCTGAGGAAGAATGCTTTCAATTTCTCTCCCCTAAGGAGAAGGCTGGCCATAGTTTCTGCATATATGTTGGGTTTGAACCATGCACTCTTTAGTTGGTACTTGAGCACTTAACTGTGCCCTCCCGGAACTCCTGACACATAAGAGAAAACTCTAACATCGCCCTGCGCACAAGTCAATGCTGGTGAAAAGCAGCCTCGCACGACGGAGTAGAATTGCCCCTTTGGGTTGCTGAGGCTGCCAGCCTTTTCAGAAGAGGAAAGATTCATCATTCTAAGGAGCAGATGGTGGGTTCGAACTGCTGACCTTGTGTTTCACCACCCAGCATGCAACCCACCACGGCCCTACGCACCCACCTGACTGTGGGCCCCTGTGTTTCTCGGCCACCGGCAACACTTACTCTAGGAGTTTTCCATAAGAAATTATCATTTCATCAAAAATAATCTGAACGGAACTTTTGAGATGCCAGCCCCTGTTCTCAGCCCTTTCCTGTGCTGACTCTACAGCATTAAAGCCCTCACGTTACTAGGAGGCTGTAAGGGGTACAGGTTGCACTGGGAGACACTGTGGGAAGAGGCGGAACCAAAATAATGGTCTTTAACATTTTTGTACAGACATGTATTCTTTTTCATAAAAAATATCCCTGTATTGAGTTCTAACAACAAAAACGTGTTGGGGTAAGCCCAAGTATCAATCCCCCTGCACAGCCAAAATTTTATGCTAATTTATTTTTTGAACCTTCTAATGGGGCTGGTGAAGAATACTGAAAGTACCATGGACTGCCAGAAGGACAAGTAAGTCTGTCTTAGGAGATGTGCAGCCAAATGTCCCTTAGAGGCAAGGATGGCGAGACCTTGTCTCATGTCCTTTGGACATGGTGTCGGGAGAGACCAGTCCCTGGAGAAGGACATTATGTTTGGTAAAGGGATAGAGGGGTGACACTATGGGACATGACGTCCCCCTCTGACCCATGGCCTTGTGGGGGATAGCACCGGAGACACAGTGTGGGAATTGCTCCGGTCCTGATCCCACCACACCGAGGCAAAGCACTGGGGGAGTGCAGCGGAACAGCAAGGGAATGGAGTGGCAAGGTCCCCAGGGAATGCTGAAAGTGGACTTTGGGGCCAGGGCGTGGTGCTCCAACAGACTGGACTGGAAAACACTCTTAAAGGCCAACAAATGATCCTTGAATTAACTACAAGCTTTTCTTTCTTGTTTTGTTATGTTCTTTGTCAGTGGTTTGTTGTTATTGTTTTGTTGTATATTGTTGCTTGGTTTTCCTCTGTCTTGTTTTTGTGCATGTTATTATCTCCACAGGTCTGTCTAAATAAGATAGGCTGGATGAACAATCTGGAGGAAAAACAACGGGACTGACAGTTCCGGGGGGAAATGGAATAGGAGGAGGTGGGGTCAACAAACTCAGGGACAAGGGAACAACAAGTGATCCAAATTGGTGGAGAGGTGGGTGTGGGAGGCCTGGTAGGGCATGATTGAGGGTAATGTAATGAAGAGGTATTGCTGAAACCCAGGTGGGGGTGCCACAAAGTGATGCCACAGGAGGAAAGTCAAGGGAAATAGAGTAAAGAGCTAGGAGACAACGGCCATCTATAGAGGTCTAGACAAAAACATGTACATATGCAAATATACCTATATATGAGGATGGGGAAATAGACCTATGTGCCTATATTTATAGGTTTAGTATTAAGGTGGCGGAAGGACATTGGGCCTCCACCCAGGTACTCCCTCAATGCAAGAATATTTTCTTCTATTAAATTGGCACTCTATGATGCTCACTCTCCTAACACAACCTCTGAAGACAAAGCAGGTGAATAAGCAAATGTGGTGAAGAAAGCTGATGGTGCCTGGCTATCAAAAGGTATAGCATCTGGGGTCTTAAAGGCTTGAAGGTAAACAAGCGACCATCTAGCTCAGAAGCAACAGAGCCCACATGGAAGAAGCATACCAGCCTGTGTGAGCACGAGGTGTCGAAGGGATCAGGTATAAGGCATCATCAGAACAAAAAAAAACCTTACCATAGTGAATGAAGGGAGAAGTGCAGAGTGGAGACCCAAAGCTCATTTATTGGCCACTGGAGATCCCACAGCAGAGGGGTCTAGGGGAGGAGATGAGTCAGTCAGGGTGCGATGTAGCACCAACGAAGAATACAGCTTTCCTCTAGTTCCTAAATGCTTCCTCTCCCCTGCCCCCCACTATCATGATCCGAATTCTACCTTGCAAGTCTGGCTAGACCAGAGGATGTACACTGGTACAGATAGGAGCTGGAGGCACAGGGAATCCAGGACAGATGATCCCTTCAGGATCAGGGGTGTGAGTGGGGATACAGGGAGTGTAGAGGGAGAGTGGGTTGGAACTGATTGCAAGGATCTACATGTGACCTCCTCCCTGGGGGATGGACAACAGAAAAGTGGGTGAAGGGAGACGTCGGACAGGGAAAGATATGACAAAATAATAATTTATAAATTATCAAGGGCTCATGAGGGAGGGGGGAGCGGGGAGGGAGGGGGAAAAAAGAGGACCTGATGCCAAGGGCTTAAGTGGAGAGCAAATGCTTTGAAAATGATGAGGGCAATGAATGTACAGATGTGATTTACACTATTGATGTATGTATGGATTGTGTTAAGAGTTGTATGAGCCCCTAAGAAAACATTAAAAAAAGAGAAAACAAATAAAAAGAGAGACAGAGGGACGAAAAAGTGGAAGACCTTCAACCAGATGGACGGACACAATGGCTGCATTGATTGGCTCAAACAAAAGGACAATTTTGAGGCTGGCACAGGACGGGGCCGGGTGTCACTCTTGGTAGGAACTGACTCTGCCCCCTCTAACATCAACAGCAACAGTGCACTTGAGTCAGAGCTGTTCTTCTCACCCAACCACAAGGACACGTTGCATCATGTAATGTTGCCTGTAATCGATATTAATCGATAATGATTCAAAGATGTCGTTTTACTTTTGGTGCTGGTTGATGTCATTACCATTGCCATTACATTCGGTGATCTATAGGAATTGTTACGTGGGTTCCAAAAAGCATGACTAAGCATCCTGTACGGTCTGATGGGGGAGAAGGTCCATAAAGGGAGCAGATGATGCCAAGAGTTACCACCCTGAGTGATACCAATCAAAGTGATGCCACAGCCTCACTGAATCTTCCCAGCAACTGTGTACAATCCAGAGATATCCTGGGCACACGGCCTGGGCCTTACAGAGCCCCTCAGTAAACCTCTGCCTGCCCACTTCCCCATGGGCTGAGGATTCCACAGAGCTGAAAGGCTGTAGGCACCCAAAACAGGTCCTCGCCTTCTTGAGCCCACTCTGCTACTCCGGATCCCAGGGGCCCAGCCTATGGGATCTCTCCCTCGCCCACCTACCTGGGGAAGGGTTTGCCGCTGTGTACTCGTGAGATGAATAAGGGGCTGTTTGAAAAACTGGAGCATAGCTAAGCTTCGGTGAGCCTAGGTTGTGCATCCACATGCATGCAAAGCGACTACTCCCCTTTCCGGAAAGAGCCCGAGACGATAGCAGAGGATAGAGCCTTGGGTCACAACCTCAGATCCCAGCTGGCTCTTCCTTGCTATCACCACTGGCTAGTATGGTTCTAAATCTGAACCTGGCCTCTCGCTCATCCTGAGCATATAACTGCCAAGGTAGGAGAGGAGGAGACGCCTCCTTGAACGGCTCCTTCACCGCGGCCACGGATGTGTGTTGGCCTCCATCTATATAGCCTTGCTGCAGTGCCACCACCTCTCACTTGCTCCCGCAGTAAGCTGGCTGAGTGCCTGTCAAATACAGCAATGTGCCGGGCCGGCCCTTTCTGTAGACAGTGGAGAAGAGCAGGCTCAACAGCTGTCAGCACAAGCAGGGCACAGGATGATGTTCCTGGGTGCCAGTCACCTCCTCCCGGGGCTACTCTGGTTCCTCATTTGCACAAAGAAGCTGTTGGCTTCTCTCCTTCCCCAAGACCTTTCAAGGTTGATCTTTGATAACCTCAATCTATATCTTCCCTTCATTCCTCCAGAATCAAGCCCTCCTAGGTGCAAGGCACAAGGGCCCCGGTGGTGTAGTGGTTATGCATTGAGCTTGGATTCGAAAGGTCGACAGTTTGAAACCACCAGCAGCTCCATGGGAGAAAGATGGGGCTTTCTACTCCCGTCTACAGTCACTCTCTTGGAACCCCTCAGGGGGTCTCTGTGAGTCAGCATTGACTCGATGGCAGGGAGTTTGGTTTTTTGGAGGTAAGACATCGGAGACCCAGCTGGAGAACGGCAAATCCCACTTCTCCACTGTCCTCCACGTGGTTTTTTTCACCTGCTTGCTCTAGCTAGTTTTGTCATTGTGGCCAAAATGACGGGAATGCCAGTAATAATTATGAGCTCTCGCCTTGTGCAGGCCCTCGCTGGCCCAGGACCTCCAGACTGGGCTCTACTCTCAGGGATGGATCTCTTACCTAAAGACACACCTGGAAAGCAGCAGAGCCTGTGACTCGACCCACAGCTTTCTGACTCGAGCCCAAGCATCCTGTCCCGTGCTGGAAACCACAGCTCAAAGGACCTTCCCAACATTGCTGTGTGTCGTGGGACAAGTCTCATCTCCCTTCTGAGCCTCCATGTTCCGACGGAAGTAGTATAAGAGGCCCTCTAGGGTCACCCAGACCTGAGGAATTCCGGGATCTCAGGAGGTGGAGTGGGGCTGTCTGTAGGACTGGGCCCACTGCTCTGGCTCAGAGGACCAGCCCCGAGGGCCCAATCAGGCCCAGCCTTGGATCAGACCATAAGTGGGAACAAAACAGGCAGGGAGCTCTCTTCCCTTGGCTTTGTTTATTGTCTGGGAGCTGGGAATATTTTGAATTGTTGTGTTTGGGGAGGGAGGGAAAATAACCAAATATAAGAAAGCAGTCTCATAGAGGCTAAAGCAAGAATGCAGAGGAGTTAGGCCTGCCTGGAGATGTCTGGGAAAGTGGTGAGTGCTGAGAAATCCCCTAGGAAACACTAGGTCAAGGATTCTCGGCTCTGGCGCTGAGCAGAAGTTCAGATTACCTTGAGAGCTTTTAAAAAGCATTATGCCCAAGCCACTCCGCAGGCCAATTGGACATTTCTGAGCGTTGGACACAGGCATCGAGATGATGTAAAACTTCCTAGGTAAGCTCTGGTGTGTAGTGGATGTCTGGTTGGGCTGCTAACTACAAGGTAGGTAGTTCAAACCCATCAGCTGTTCTGAGGGAAGAAGATGAGGCTTTCTGTTCCCATAGAGTTTGCACAGGCGAAGGAGGAAGCGTTGCTGCTTAGGGGCCATTGAGTTTATGTTCATGGTGGAGGAATAATTTTGAAAAGGAGATCAATAATGGTTGTACAACATGAAGAGTATAATCAATGGCACTGCATTATACACATTGAAGTTGCTGAATTGGGGGAAAATTGAGTGCATACTGGTCTCATAAGATGTATGTGTTCTGACATAATCATCAACCAATCAAAACATTTGTTCAAAGTTCCTAATAAAATGATATACTGGTATGTAAAACAAAACAAAAACCAGATTTACAGCCCCCAAAATCCATAGGTGCAAGTCTACTCTGTCCTATAGGAGCTCTATGGTTTGGAATCAACTCACTGGAAATGCATGTGATTTCAGAGGTTTAGGCAGGCTCCCAAGGAGCCCTGGTGGTGCTGTCTGCTAACCGCAAGGTCAGTGGTTCAAACCTACCAGCTGCTTCATGAAGATAGCTGAGGCTATCTGCTACTACAAAGATTGACAGCCTCTAAAGCCCACTGCCGTCAAGTGGATCCCGACCCGTTTGAAGGTCCCTTTGCAGCCTCGGTTCTCCACCTTCCTCATGCCTTCCTCATGTGGGGGTGACCCTCCAGCCATAAAATTATTTTCGCTGCTACTTCATCACTGTCATTTTGCTACTGTTATGAATCGGGTGACCCCTGTGAAAGGGTCGTGCGACACCCAAAGGGGTCGCGCCCCACAGGTTGAGAACCGCTGCTTCACAGGAACAGATAGCCTCACCTGTGTCCCGAGGACCTGCTGGTGAGTTTGGGCTGCCAGCCCTGGGGCTAGCAATCCAGCACGTTCCCAACATCCCACCAGGCCTCTCAGAAGAACCCACCAGTCTGTCCGGGGAAGGAAGAGCCAGAACGCTCCGGAGAGATGAGGGGCGTGAGACTCCGTCTCGCATGCTTGGGAGATGTGGTCAGGAGAGACCTGGGAAAGGCTGTGATGCTGGCTAACGTCCAAGGTCACGCTTAGAAAAAGAGGAAGACCTTCAGTGAGACAGATGGACACGGTGGCCAGGACAATGAGCCAAAACGTAACCGTTGTGAGGATGACTCAGGACCAGGTCGTGTTTTGTTCCGCTGCACCCACGGGTGCTATGCGTCAGCACTGATGTGATGGCATGTCCACACTAGTTGGAGGCCTCTCAGGTGGGGACCCAAGAATGTGCACTCCTCAAAAGTTCCTAGATGATGCTGATGTTGACGCCGCGGCTGACGCTGACGTTGTGCTCTGGGGCAGGGGCGGTCCACCCTCTGAGAACACTGCCCTGGCCTCCTGTGCCTCAGACGTTAGGGATTGTTGAGAAGCGGTGGAGACAGAAGCACTGGGCGGGGCGAGGCTGTTCTCGGGATCGCAGAGCCACGAAGGACCATGCCAGAGGTCTGGGTCCCTCTGGGTGGAGAGGGATGCGCCTGTGGATGGCGTTGAGTGCAGTCTTCAAGACTGACTCCTTTCTCCCCAACTACCCAAAGGGTCAGTTCTACAGTTAGAGGTGGGGCATGTGGGGGAGGAGTGCTCCCATAGGTTGACAGGTAGAGGGGGTGCTCCCATCAGTGGATATGTCTTGGGGGGATGCTCTCGTAGGTGAGAATGTGTGGGGTGCCCCTGTGTTCTTGTAGTTGGTCCCATGTGAAGGGTGTGCTCCCACGGGTGAGCTTGTGTGAGGGAGAGGGAGGGGAGGTGTGTTCTTGCACGTGTATGTGTGTGGTGGGGGTGGGGAGTTCTGATGGGTGGGTGTGAAAACAGTGTGCAGCCTCAGGCTTAGCATTTCACTGTGGAACCCCCCACCTCCTTCCCAGCACCCCCTGGGGGTTCAGGCTGGGCCAGGCAGCCATAGCTCTGCCCAAGTAAAGTGGGCCGTGTAGTTGGGGAAGCAGAGAGAATCAGGTCAACAGGGTTCAAGGTGCACTCACAAGGCTACCCAAGTAACCGTAAAAGTAAAATGCATGGGGGAAGGGGCAGTGTTCTGGCCATCTGGGGGCAAGTGACCCTTCTCTGAAAGGTGGCCACATGGCGTGAGGCACTTGTCAAGTCTCACAGGACTGTCCAAACCTAGGGTTGGCTGGAAGGTAACAATGTGCACAAGGAGCTTCAGCTAATCCTATTGCACATGACGGGTTCTCGTCCATCATTACAAAATCATGGTGCCAAATGGGAAGCATAGGGGCTAGGGGAGGTCATATGGAAATCTGGTACTTTCTATAGCGTTTCCCTGTAAGCCGCCGGAAGCTTCTACAGAAACAGCTCGTTGCGTAAAAGTCCATCAGGTAAAATAAAGTGAGGCAAGGGTGCTGGTGTGGGACGTCTGGAGAGGGTGGACTAGAGGCAGGCCAGGGAAGGACTCCTGAGGAGGAGGATGGGAGCTGAGGCCTGAAGCAGGAACCGGGATTGAGGGGGAAGGCTGGCGTGCGGGGGAGGCATAGGGCAGCCCCAGGCTGGAGGGGGCTTGGAGTCTGAAGGAAGACCCCCGTGCTGAGGGTGAGGGATGGAGGAGAGGAGAGGCAGGGAGATAGGGGAGGCTGGGCTGAACTCCAATAGGTTGGGAGCCTTGTTGTGGGAGCTGAGGGGTGGTAGAAAGCAGGAAGGAGACCCAAGGGGAGGTCTTTTGATTTTGCTTGCTCGTTCATTATGCACTCACTTAGAATCGTACACAGTGCAATGCACAGACCTAAGCCCTGGTGGCGTAGGAGTTCGAAACCACCAGCTACTCCTTGGGAGAAAAACCGAGCGTTCGAACTATGTCCGCTGTAAACGAGTCAATACTGAGAAGGCATTGCAGCCTTGCACATTAAAACCCTGCTTAACCCTATTGGAAAGGGTCAAATGAAGCTATTCTGCTCCCATTTCTGGGTGCTGAGAATGGGGTGGGGCTGGAGAGGGAAGTGGGTGCGGAAGATCCTGTGACCACCCAGAAGGAGGGAGACCATGATCGTCTGGCCTGAGAGTGGTGATGGGGTTGGAGGGTTTGGCAGAGCTTTGGTAAAGGAATACATGCCGTGGGTGTGCGTGTGTGTGTAATTCTCAGTGTCCAGCAAAGACACAGCAAACCTGCCCCCTAGGGCCCTGCCAGCAGCAGAGAGGAGGAAGTGAGCCACGGGGCCAACCGCCCACAGACCACATCCTCTAGTCAAGTCTACATTTGTTTCCCAGCTCCCCTAAACTTCAGGCCCCACGCTGGGCTCTGATCGGGACTCCTGCCTTTCTGGGGCTGTCCGGGGAGTGATTGCAAGGCTGGCTGACGTCCAGGCTGCAGGAGGGCACCAGACAAAGTGCTTGTGGGTAGGCAAAGCGGGGGTGGGTGAGGGGTTGGAGGGGAGGTAGGAAAACTCAGACAAGAGTGTAGTTAATGTTTGCTGATCACCCATGGACCGGGCCCCACAGGGACAGTCATCTCATTTCCATTTCATCTTTACAGCAGCCTGCAGCACCAAGCCCAAACGCCAAACCCACTGCCACGCTGCAGATTCAGACTCACTGTGACCCTGTAGAGGGTTGCTAAGACTGGAAATCTTTGTGGGAGCAGACAACCTCACCTTTCTCCTGGGCAGGGACTGCTGGGTTTGAACCGCCAGCCATCTGGTTAGCGGCCCAACAGCAAACCCACCGGGCCTTGTTATTTTAGTGCAGCTTTACAGATGAGAAAAGGGAGGCACAAAGTCACATGATTCCCTCGGTCACAGCCAGTGAGACAGAAAGCTAGCATTCACAAGCAGGCAAGAAGACGCCCGGCTGGGTAGACAGGAAGCACTTCGATGGAGGCTCAGGTACTCAGTGGTACGTGTGCTATAAGATACTTCCACGGGGGTGGGAATACACTGGAGTTTGACTGTAAGTGACCAGGACACTGTCTGCAGGGATGTCCTGGGAATGATTCTACGAGAGGCTGGCTTTACATTCCTCTGGAGGAACAGGTATCTTGAACAGGTCTCTGCCCTGTGCTGGCCAGGGGAGGGCCCCGCCGGGCTTGTACCTCCAGCACTATTTCCACAATTCTTAGAAGTTGCCCATAGGTGAGGCAAACCTTTTGGCAAGGGACAAGGGTTTTGTTCAAAGTCCTGGATCAATTTTATTTTACTGTGCCAGCTGCTGAAGAATGGTCATTCAAATTAGCCTTTTAAAACCTCGAACTCCTTGCCTTTAAGTTAAGAGCTGTGGACCGGTGCCTGAAACTATGGTCCCCATCATTCCTCGCACCACTTCTATCTGTTGCTCTCCCTGGCATTAGATTTCCTTTCCTGAGATGGGAGGGCTGAGGCTCGGTGGAATTCCATGCTGTTCTTTGGCTTCTGAAGGAAAGTTCTTTTTGGGATTCATTGAAGGTTGTTCTCGTTTGCCAGAACTTACGTTCTTTTTGGTGCCCACAGCTTCTTCTGGTGAAGGGGCAGGAGACTGTACCCAGATGCCCCAGGGATCTCAAACTCAGCCACTTCCAGGGACCGCGCAGGTGGGACTCTGACCCCTCGAGGAGCCTCTGCTCCCATGGGAGAGGGTAGCTGATGCCACTCAGTTGCAGACCATTGTCAACAGGTGGGTTTGGAGTGGTCTGTGTTTCCATCTGCCTGTGTTTCCAGCGAAACCAGAAATTCTGATTTTAACAGTGTGAACTCGCCCACTTTTGTAATCATAGACCTTAACTCAAGAAACCGGAAAGTCCAATGGAGGCCAGAGAAGCCAGTGTTGGATTCAGCCTGGGCACCCCGCAGTTTGAGACTTCTGACCTCTTTTAACGATGGCTTGGCAAAGCAGGGTTGCTTTTCCACATTGCCTCTGGGGAAACTGATGTTCACAAAGAACAGGGAATGGAAGTGGGGAGGTTCTGCCTGGAGGATAAAGTTCCTTCACCCATGCTGGCCTCAGGGACCTGGCTCCCCACCCCCCACCCTGCCTTCCCCACCCCTCTCCCACCTGATCAAGCCTTTGCTCTTGGTCACCTCTCCCCAGAGTTGGGGGTGGAGCATTTCCAGCTCCTTGTCTCTGTTCCCCCTCTCTGTTCTGGCCTTTGAGACTGAGTTCTTCTCTCTGGCCATCGCCCATCCCGTAAATGCCCTCACTCCAAACCTTGGCCGCTAGTCCGACTACTCCCCAGCTAAAGGAACTTAGGTAAGATATTTAAGTTCACTGGGACTCGGTTTCCCCTTTCTGTAAAACATGCGGGGGAAACAGGACCAACCTCATAGGACCGTGGTGAGGATTACATGAGTTAAACTTGTTTCAAGTGATTTAAACTGTGCAAAGCACACAGTTCAGTGCTAGAGAAGGATTTGTTAAATAAAATCAATTCAACAAACATTTGGTGAATGCTTTGTCTGTACCAGGCCCTGGGTCAGATGCAAGGAGGCATAGGGAAAGACCAAGTCCAGGTCTCAATGCTCTTGCAGTTGAAAGACAGATGACTGGACCAGCCTTATCCTGGGTGGTGGACACTGATGTCCTTCGGCAACTTTTTACCCACGGAGGAAGGTTCAGAATACCCTTGGCTCCAAGGCTCAGACAGACTCAAGAGAGGCTGTTCACAGCTGTTAATACTGGCTCTGCTTTCTAAACCAATGCAGAAAACTGTCTTTCCAGTCTGCTCCTAACACTTCCACTTGTCCCAGCCCAGGCCCTGCCTCAGTTTCCATCCCTTATACTGCCTGCCCACGTCCTCCACCCCACCAGTTTCCTGCCAAGTGTTCTTCTTTCTGCTATTCCCACCCTGCCCTTCATTCTTTCTCCAAAAGCTTGCCTAGTTCTTGAGCACCTGCAGGCCACAGTAGTCCAGGCCTTGCTAGGATTCTGCCCTTTGTTCTAAGTGCGATGGAAAAGCCGGCACAAATATTTAATTGCGTGCTTTCCCTTTTTACTAGAGCAAATGGTATGGAAGGCAACATTTGCCATTTCAGCCACTTATCAAAGGGGCTCTGCTCATCTGTTTTCTGGCTGCCTGTGCAGACTGGCACCTCAGAGTGGAGGCAGGGGACTGCCGAGGATTCGGGATGGTGGGCAGAACCCTGTGACTGGTTCCCATAGCTCAGAAGACTCACCCTTCTCATGAAAGCTGCCATCAATTCCTATTTAAGTCCAGGGCAAGGGTGACCCAGTCCCTTCTCAAGGGGCTGGCTCATTGCCTCACCCAGAGCCAGATAGACCCCCATTGTTTGGGATTCAAGCCCCTCACAAAAGCCCCTAACCCCACATGAGCTAGCCCTGCAGTCTGGTGCAGGGACCTCATCCAGCAACTCTTGCTGGCCGGATAGTCATTTCCCTGAGCTGAGAACGCAGTCTCAGCATGTGCCTCCTGTCTTACGCCTCCCTCGGCTTCCAGTGCCCTCACACGCCTCTACAAACCTTAGCATGGCCCAAGCTACCTCTGCCTGGTGTTACTGCTGCTCTGGCAGACATGCCTTTGCTCAGGCAGTTTTCTCTGCCTAGAACATGCCTCCGCCAACCCTGCTGTACCCGCTTGGCCTGTGTAGGCTCTGCCAAAGCTTTCCCTGGGCTCAGGCTCAACTCCAAAGCCAGTGGCTTCAACTCTTTCTACCACGTGCAGGCACACATGACCACGGTGAGAGTGCATACATGTGTGTGTGTGTGTGTAGTATGTGCTGAAACATCTCCTTCTGCTCAGAGAGGCTGTTTGGTATTTCTGTTTTGTTTCTTGCTTTGAAAGGAGGTGAGTTCTTCAAGCTCATGGCCATCTCCCAGGGGCAGGGAGTGAAGGTAGGGCGGGAGAGCAGAAGGCCAGGGTGCTCTTGAGGAGAGGAAAGGCCAGCTTTCTTCTCCCACAGCCCCACCCTCTTGCCCAAGGGCAGAGGTGGGGGGGGGGCAGTGGATGCGCAAAGCGCTCTCTGAGGACTCTCTCATTCTAAGGAGGGCAAGAATAAGGGCACCCCACTATCCCCACCACCCATTTAAAAATAGTGGCTCGGCCCTTGCTAGGTTCTGGGTGCCGTTCTGTCCTCTGCACCAGGTTAATTTTGGATTCTCATGGAGGTGGGATCCGCCGTTCTCATGGCCACGTATGGATGAGGAAACCTATGCGGAGAGAGAAGGTTACAGGAGCAGAGGCCCGGTCAAGTCAAGACCCCAGAGCTCTCCTCAGCAGGTTTCCAGCACCATCTGGGCTCCCCCCCACCCCTCGGCTAGGGAAGGCAGTGAGGGTGGGCCTACTGGTCCCACTTCTTCAGGAGACACCAAGCCTCAAGGTGAGCGTGGTCGTTTGGATCTCGGGCTCTCTCCAGTGAGCCAGGCGGCTAGCGCGTGGTGGCGTTGGGTGGCTGGTGGTAGGGCAGAGGTGGGCTGGGGGTGGGGTGGGGCTCTGCTGCTATTCTGCAAAAAGCAGGAAGGGGACTGAGGTCGGGCTGTACCACTTCGCTCCAGCCTTTGGTGGGCAGGGGAGGCCCACTGTTCGCCCTGAGCATAGAGGGGGCGCGCGCGCTCTCGGCGTGCCCGGGCTCTTTGTGTGTTCCCAGTGCGCGCGTGCGTGCGCGTGTGCATGTGTGTGTGTGTGTGTGTGTGCGTGTATGTGCGCGCGCCTCTGTGCTTGAGGCGGGGTCGGGCAACCAGGCCCCGCCCCCGCCCGGCCCCGGCCCCGCCCCTGGCCCGGCCGAGCTGGTATTTTTCCACCCAGCAGGATGGGTGATGCTGAGAGCTGCCTGCTCAGACAACAGACACGCGAGGTCAGGAAGAAGCCGCTTATAAATTACCGCTTCCTCCGCGCCGCCGCCAGCGCTGAGCCCCGGCCGCTCGCTACAGCCCCGCGCCGCCGCCAGCGCCGAGCCACGCGCACACGGAACGCAGTGCCGGACCGGCGCGGAGAAGCCGCGGGGAGACCGCGGGCCACAGATCGGGCGGGCAGGCGGTCCCCGGCCAGCGGAAGGCAGAGCGGGGAGCTCCGGGGCCACCCCAGGTACGGAACGCGGGCGCGGCCGCCCAGGTACGGGGATCGCGGGGCGCCACGCGGGCGGGCCGCTGGGGCCCCAGCGCAGCCCCGCTCTCCGGAGCCCTCTCCCCAGCCAAGCCCCTCGCCCTGCTGCTGGGTGTGCTCGCCAGCCTGGCCTCGTCCCTCCGCCCTCTCGGGTTGCCCTATGTGAACGCCTTTCATCACCGAAGGGAGGAGGAAGAAGTCCCTTGATCGGCCCCGCTGGCGGGACTCTTATTGTTTCGCTGGCGAAAGGGCTGGATCTTCTCGTGTAGGTGGCAGAGGTGTGCGTGTGTGCGTGTGTGTGTGTGTGTGTGCGCGCGCGCGCCCCCCCCCCAATCCCCATCTTTTCGTCCGTCCCCGTGACCCTGTGCACGTTTGTGTGTGAGAGTGGCTGTTTTCTTAATCCGTGTCCTCAAGCGTGTGCACTTGTGTCCTGGCTGATGGGTGTTTGTATGTCGGTGTGCCCCCACCCCCGTGCGTATCTGTGTGGCCGTGTCGCGTGTCTTGGGCTCTGTGCGCTTATGTGTGCACACGAGTGTGTCTGGGTGTTGGGCGGTGTGTCCGTTTCCGTCGGAGTCCTTGCCTGTGTATGCGCACGTGCACATCTGCGACTGGGTGGCTCCGATGCGGCCGTGTCTCGGGGTCCCTGGCTGTGCCCGAAGGGAGTGCCCCCAGTTGTTCGCAGGGCCCAAGGACCAGAGCGGGTTCACCTGGGCAGTCACTGATTGCACACAGGTGAAGTATCTCCGAGGCTACCGCATAGCGTGTGTGGGGTGGTGCTAGTATTCATCCTTTCGAAGCCTTGGTGGGGGGCCGCAGGGTGGGGTAGGTGGGCATCGAGCAGGGACAGCTTGACAGATAACATCCTCCTCCCAACTTCCCCCTCCCTTGTGTGGATACCATTTGGGGTTCACATCCTCCTCTGAGCCGAGACGCCAGGGCCAGTGAATCCCCAGAACCCCTTGTCCAGCACGGAATCCAGCAGCCTGGAGGCTAGATTTAAGCCTGGACTGGTGGGGGACCCTGAGGGCAGCCTTCATGGGCATGAGGAGGGAGGTGTGTGCTGGGCAGGGCCCTGGCCTGGCTATTTTCGTTACCGCTGGCCTTTGCCAGCGTTGGCCTCTCCCCAGGACCAGCCCTAAAGGCTTGGGAGGCGGCCTGAGACCCCATTTCCTGGCCTGGGGGGAATAAATCCGCGCAGTGACTGCCCAGATGCTTAAGTGGAGGGTCTCCCACGGAGGTTTTGTGGCACGTGGCCTCATTTGGACTTGGGTAATTTGGCCCCCGCTTTGGCACTGCTGGCGACGTTCAAATAAATGTCACGGAGGAGATCTCCAAAATTCTTTTTAATTTTTTTGTTGGCTGGAAGGGAGGGGAGCTCACCCAGAGTCTCCCAGCCAGAAGGAGTTTATTTTTATGAGAGAGAGCACCGCTGAGCGCCTAGCAACCGCCCGCCTCTCTCTCAACCACAGACGTCCAAGGAGCGCAGGGTGGGCGTGAGGGGCTGGGTGGGAGGGAGAAATGTTATCGGGATGGTGTTGTGGGGCTAGGGGGGGAGATTGAGGGCACTGTCTGAGAATCTCAGTGGGTTTTGCAGAGAGGCTAAAGGTCTTACACTTGCCTTCCTTCCCGCCTCCATCTGACCTTAAGCAACCTTCATTTAGACTCAGTTTCCTTATCTGTAAAATGGGTGGGGCAGATTTTTGCTTCTGGGGTAAGTTAGGGACTCAGTGGCAGGAGCTCGTCCCCTGGTTTGTGGGTTCCAGTACTGCCCCCTGCCTTAATTGGCTGGTGACCTTGGACATGCCCTTTTAGCCTCTCAGCTTAGGCTTTCCTGTCTGGGCAGTTAGGGTGCCAACACCCACCTCCTTGTGTCCTTGAGGGGATTGGGAGAGATGAGGCTGAATAAGCCTGTGGTAAGCTGTAAAGCCGGGCTCGGCCACAGAGCTGCTGATTAGTGGGTGTCATGAGGTCCCAAGTCACCGGTGCATGTGGTAAGAGCTGAGGTGCACTCTGGAGCATTTGTCCTTCAGGGGGACACCAAGGTGCAGCTAGAGATACTCAACCGTGCCCTGCCCACCTCCTCATATCCCAAAGGGGCACTAGTGTCCATTTTACAGATGGGCCAACTGAGAGGCCTCTGCATGATAAGGCCTTCAAAAATGCCTTTCTTCAGTCAGTCATCTATGAGTTTTGACCCCTGGGGCTTTGGCCTCCAGATGGCCTGGGGAGTTGGGATCGGGCCAGTGCCTGGGAAAAATGAGGGACAAAGGTATTGCCGTCCTTGGAGTTGAAGGCTGAGCACGTGGGCCCCTTGGCACCTCAATTCTGTTGCTAGTTATCCATTCTCTTGCCTTTCCTGGGAGCCCAGCACCTCAGGAGGCAGTTGGGGACTCTCTGACCATAGTTTCTAGCCCCAATTTTCCTACTATCAGGATTTGGGAATTGTCCTTCTCTATAAGTCTTCCAGAAGTCCCAGGATGAAAGACACTTGGAAGTCATTACAGAGCCCTCAGTACAGAGCAAATAGCCCAAAGACCTTCCAGAACACAGTCTTAATAGGAGGGGGCTGGGTGAGGGTTGGGACTGGCCTGGTGCCCCAGGGCCACCCCAGCTGGCACAGTTCGGTCCCTCACTTTTGCAGAAGGTCATAAGGAAGAGTTAGATTTTTTGGGTTTGTGTCTCCCTTCCCGTTTGCCATCCTGTCTTGGCTAAAGCAGTTGTGTAAATGTCTGGCTTCTAGAGGGGGTGGGGTGGGAGTAGAAATATATATACGGTGGTTGTCGTGTTAGAATGAGAGCTCTTTTTAACGTGGTTCATTTAAGTAAACTTTGTGACTAAGGTCTGTTCGAAGAAGCCCTGGTGATGCTGGGGGTTAGGCATTGGGCTGCTAACCCCAAGTTCGGCAGTTCAAACCCAGCAGTCACTCTTTAGGAGACAGATGGGGCTGTCTGCTCCTGTAAAGATCGCCAGTCTTGGAAACCCTCTCGGTTTGGAACTTGGTGAGTTGGAAGCCACTCTGTGGCAGTGGGTTTGCTTCTGGAACATTCGTCTGGGCAGGCACTGGTTTTGGGTAGAGTGTTATCTCTCAAGGGAGATAGGATAATGTCGCAGCTGTGACGGTGACGTTCGTGGCCCTGAGTTGCTTCAGGAGTGCAGAGTATGGGCAGGAGGCCCTCAACCTTCTCAGGGGAGGTCGTGTCGGAGTTGGCATTTTCTGAGGCTGGAAAAGCAGGATGGACTGGCATTTTGGGGAGGGGGTGTAGAGCAGGTGCCAAGGCAGAGGCATGAAGTAGCTAAGCGTCTTTGTAGACTCAGTCCCCCAGAGTCCCAGTGGGAGAGAGGAATAGGAGGAGGTCGGGGAGGGGACTGGATTTGATAGGGGCCCCAAGGCTGGGGACTTGCCTGCTGGGGTTGGGGTTGGGCTTGAGGGGGTCAGACTGGGTTGGGGGGACAGTGGCGGAGACTCCAGGCAAGAAAGAAGAGTGGTGGTAGAGGGAGTGAGGCTGGTCTAGCAAACAGAAGGAGACTGCCACTGCTGAACGTGAGCGCGCACTGCGTGTTCTGTGTCAGCGAGTCTTGCCCTGAGCGCTTTCTGGGAGCACAGGGTGAAGGCCTGGACAAGCTGTTGAACAGGCATACAGGCCATTAACTCGCTGCCTTTGACCTTCCTGAGAACACACCGCCTCGCTTCGTTGTTGATAGGTGCCCATGGGGTCCGTGCTAACTCCTTGCGCTCCTGCGTGCAACAGAGTGCCAGGCAGCCTGGTCCCACACCGTCCTCACCACCGTGTTGTGAGTCCCTCCTTGCAGTCGCTGTGGCAATCGAATGAGCTCCTTGTCGCTCTTCCTCTCTTTTCACCAAATCTCTGTGTTGCCAAGCATGCTGCCCTTTTCTGGGACTGGTCCCACCTGATAACGCCTTCAAAGCACATGGAGGGACCGTTTCTCCATCCACACCTCCAAGGAGCGTGCTGACCACAGCTCTTCCAAGACATGAACTCGGTCCTCTGGCAGGCTGTGGTTTAGGCAAGGTCCTTGGCCAACACCAGAATGCAAAGACATCCGTTTTCCGCTTTCCTTATTCATTCTTCAGCTTTTCGATGAGAAGGAGGTTCATGCATTTGAGGCCACGGACTGTACCCCGGCTTGGGTCAGGCCCACCCTGGTTCTCACAGTGACAGCATCGGTGTTTTTTTTAACCCTTTAAAGAGATCTTTGGCAGAAGATCCAAACTAGCATCTTTAGGGGTAGTTCGCGTCTTCTCTGGACGGGACTGTTCCTTCTTCCACCTCACCTGGCCAGAGGCTTCTCAGGGAAGTTGCAGGGAGGGAGGGGCAGACGGACAGGCAGAGAGAGCCACCAATCAATGTGTTTCTCAAGCTCTATAGGGCTTGACCCTCCTAAAACCGTTCTAGACCTTAAAGGGGGCAGTGATGAAGGCTGTAATCCACCAGATGTGGGGTTGACACCTTGCTTCTCACTAACTGCCGTCAAGCCGATTCTGATCTGTAGCCATCTGATAGGACAGCCCCTGTGGATTTCTGAGCCTGGACGTCTTTATAGGAATAGAGCCCCTCATCTTTCTACCCAGGAGCGGGTGGGCGGGGAGCTCACCCTGCAGCACGATCCATCACCCACTGCACCATCATAGCTCAGTGGAATTACCTGGAATCCTTCCTGAGGAATTCCGATTCCCAGGCCCCACTTGGGATGCACTGATCCAGAACTGTCAGGGAGAAGTGCCTGGGGAATCGGTATTTTCCTCAAAAGTCTCACGTGACTACAGACCTATTGAAAGCTGGAGCGGTCAGGTACATGCAGGGAAACACAAAGGCCCTGTGACCCATGGGTGGAGCTTTGACACATTTTCCCCCACGTGTAACTGCCATGCAGCTGGAGATAAAGAACATTGCCAGCTCTCCGGCCTGTCCGCTCCCAAGAGGCAACCACTTTTGTAACTCCTGCAGTTAGTGTAGCCACCTGAACTTCACCTAAAGGGGAGGCTGTAGTGTATCCTCCAGCGGAGAATGTATCTGGCAACTTTTTCTAGGCCTGACATGGCTGAGATTCATCCAGGCTGCTGAGAGAATTAGTGCTTCATTTCTTTCTATGCTGAGTAGCATTACATTGTATGGCTATGTACCACAGTTGTTGTCCGTTCTCCCGTTGATGGATGTTTGAGTCGTTTCCAGTTTGGGCCTATTATGAATAAAGCTATTGTGAATGTCTGTATACAATTTTTTCCCACCCAACTTGAAAAAAATTTTTAACATTGGCATACTTGACATGATAGAATTCAGTGGTTTAAACATACTTAAGAGTTGTGCAATGATCACCGCAATCAATGTTAGAACATTTTCTTCATTCTTGCACTTATTATTCTTAGTTCCCCATCGCCTCCCAACCTCCTTTCCATGACCCCAAGGAACCATCAATCCAGTTACTGTCTGTAGAGCTACCTATCCTGGGTTTCACGTACAGAAAATCAAATGGAACAAGTAAATGAAAAACCACAACCCCGAATCCAACAAAAACAACAGCAATAAAACAGAAACACATCGGTCAACAAGAAAGCAGTAAGTAATAAAAATGAAACAAATTTAAAATGGGTCCAAAGAAGAACAACTGATATGGTGCTAAATTTTAACCTAAGTACTGCTACTACATTAATTCACTTTCTAGTGCACTCTGCCTGATAGCCAGATTGTTCACATTCCTGGTCAAAAGAGAGAACAAGTGATAAGGTGCTAGAGGTTAACCTAACTACATGCGCATCAATCCATTTTCTAATGCCCTATGTAGCAAGATGACTCACATCCCTAGGCAGTGGTCAGAGGGGATTGTCCAGAGATTAATCCACCCAAGAACCCTTCAAATGGATTTTGAGTTTTCATCCATACATAGCCTTCTACAAACCTAGTGTTCAGAATTGAAGCTCTGAGACAGTTCTCTCCTCCGGTTTTGGATTTTATTATTTATATATTTTTTTAATTTTTAAAAATAATGTTATTGGGGGCTTGTACAACGCTTCTCACAATCCATACATCCATCCATTGTGTCCAGCGCATATGCACATTTGTTGCCATCATCACTCCCAAAACATTTGAATTCTACTTATTTACAATTCTTGAATCACAGAGGCTGGTGTGCTTCTTCCATGTGGACTTGGCTGATCATTTTAAAACAAGGCATGAAGGCCTCAGATACGGTTCTTTCTGATAGCCAGGCACTCTCGGATTTCTTCAGCACACTTGGCTATAGCACCCATATCTTCACGAGGACAAGTGTTGAGTAAGGCCATGTTAGGAGAACTAATTGTTCTTAGATATCTGAGGGCTATGAGTTGGCGCAAAAGAAGCAGATGACTATTTCAGGGCTATGGATTTGGAAGTCATCGCACTATTGACTCTCTTGCTTTGAGGGTGTCCAGTCAATGACAACTAAAGACTCTCATGTATTTGCGTTTTCATTCTGTTTTTTATGATGTGTTTCGGTCCAGTCAATGTAAGTCTGATTTTATGAATGAGCATTATTGAAAGTTTTGCCTTACCTCCTTTCATTGTTGGTGAAAATATGGTATCCACTCACTTAAGTATTTAATTCACACAAGTCAATAATTCTTGTATTTTAATCTAAAAAGCTGCCCTGTACATACATGTATACTGTCCTTATCAATATTTTAAGTTCCATTCCATCAGCTAAATTAGTGCTAACAGGAGAGTTACTGTATGCACCATGGGGATGAGTTAGGTTCCCTAAGAAAATGATAGTGATGTCTGTACTTTTAACTTTATAAGAAATTTAAAAAAATATTTTAATTACCAAAGTAATACACATTCAGCATATAAAACTGGGTGTATTAACAATGTGGCCTTCTGCCAGAACCCCTCCTGACTCAAGATCCACTCTGTAGCTATCACTACTTTGACAGGTAGGCACAAATCCGTACATATGGATCATTAAAAAAGATAATGCATATATATATATATATATACATGCAAACCGTCTAGTCTGTAAGTGTACATTAGATTAAGTTTATATATCATAGACCATTGATACTATGCATTTTCCTCTGCATTCTGCTTTAACTCATTCTATATGGAAGAATACTGCTTTTCAGTACTCGATTTTTCATTTCAGTTTTGATGTCCTTGCTCTGTTTAGAATCTCTTCAGCTCCAGTCTTCTTTTTGATTACAATGACGTCATGTTCTTCAGTCTGTCATTTGCTCGATTCATTGTAGCTCTGCTTTTTATGTCTGAACATGTTTGCATGTACCCAGGCCGCATTCTCCACAGCCGATCTGAATCACCATGCATGCCGCCAGCTCGGTGAAAGAAACACTCCTACTGTTTGATTTTGAACTTGCCCTGGAGGAGCTCGTCCAGTTTTCTGAGAAGGAAAGGGACCAGTATTTATTGAGCGCCCACCAAACGCTATCTCCCCTCGTGTGTTTAATTCATGCACTGGTAGGTGAGTTCATTAAGACTCAGAGAAGTAACTTGCTTAGCACACATAGCTGGGAAATGGCAAGAAGTGAATTTAGACCAGAGGCCACTTCATTCCACTGGTGGCGCTGAAAATGTTTCCCGGGCATCCAACTCTGTGTCAGACATGGTGCCAGGACTCGCAGAGGCGGGATAAATAGAATGGCCTTCATATGCAAGTACCTCCCAGCCTTGGAGGAGGCCGGGAAGGAGATCCACCTGGATATTATGGATAATCTTGGTTTGTGCCAAGGACGTGTGATGTCCCAGGAGGGAAGGGAAAGTGGGGATGTGGCCTGTGGGATCACACAGCGATAGGCTCCTTTGCCCACTCACTCTATGGATGCCAAGACTGACGTCCTGAGTGAGGCATATTATCCACATGGGATGAGAAAAAGGCCGTTGGCCATTGTCAGTGTGTTCTTCCCTGGTTCCACTCCACATTTGGTGGTTCTATGAAGCGCTCCTTTGTGTTTGTGTGTCTGCCTCACACACTCATGATTCTCACTCCTGGTTTTAACACAGGTAATGGGGAGGGAGGGTGAGGGCCAGGCTGTACCGAGACTGTGCAGGGCTCGGCTGCTCACAGGCACCTCAAGAATCCAGAATGGGGGTTCCTGGAAAGCTCGGCCTCTGTTCCGAGAGTGAACATGAGCCCGGCATGTGGGGAGAACTCTGGCCGCTGTTTGTGGCATCGTGTTGAGAAGGTGGAGTGAGAGGCTGACGCGCCACGGGTGAGGGCCATCTGCCTTGAAGGGGACTGACTGCTCCCTTAAGTGGGGTCTGAGCAGACTTGGGCTGGGAGGCAAGAGCTAAACCCTTAGCCTGCTCACCTCGGGCCCCTTCTGAGGACCCTTGTGTCTATGAGATGGTAGGATGGGACCTTAGCTCCATGGGGTCCTTTGTGCTGGGACGTTCTGAGAGTCCCCATCAGGCCATTTTTGAGCCACAGTGTAATTGCTAAATGACTCATTGCCACGCTCCGTCCTCCTTCCAGCAAAGAAAAGTCCTTCACTTGCGGATCCTTTGGTGCTTGATGGAGGCTGGCGGATGTGGTTGGCCAGTGGATTTTAGCACAGTCATGTCTGTGCTCGGGCACCTCTCTGCACCACCCAGGGGCCAGCTCTGAACATGTCACCCTTCTGTTCTAAGACCGGTGGCTTCTCAAATCAAGTCCTCGTCTGCCTCAGCTTCTTTCCTCTCGCCTGTGAATTGGGCAAGTTTCTAGTCCTAGGCTAAGCAACGGGTCCCTCGGCCTCCCACTGGCTTGGCCCGTTCCTTAAGCCACTCAAGGGCCAGCTCCATCCTGCCTGTTTGTGAAGTTTCCCTTGAGCCTCCTCACAGTGCTGCACATGCAGACGACCTGAGTCAACGTCCATGGAAGCTATCCCTGCACTGAGATCCTGAAGCTCTTCTGGCCCAAGCCGAGACCTTTGCGGGCTTGGCTTCCATTCATCGCCCGCCCACGGAGAGGGACGCCTGCCTTCAGCCCCGGGCCTGGGGCAGCGGAGGTGCTCGGCGCTCATGATGAAGGGTCCCCGACTCCCTCTGTCCCGAAAAGAGAGCCCGGAGTTTGAATAGCTGAGTGGATCCAGACTTCCAAATCATAGGATTCTATCATCATCCCACGTGTAGACTTCTCTGCCCACAACTTCATGCCAAGAGAAGCAGCCTTCATAACGGGACCCCAAGCCATCATCGTGGTAAAGGGAGAAAAGATGGAAGCTTTCCTTAGAGCCGCCGTTACTGCGCTTGGAAGTAACGGTGTGGAACTCCAATGGCATACTCACCGGGACAGTCTGTCACAGAAGAGGACGTTGAAGCGTGAAGGAGCCAAGAGCCGGACATTGGGTAAGGAAGTCCTGGGAAGAACGGATGGATTTGGATGATGGCGTTGATGAAGAAGAGAGAGGCCCTCCCGGAGGTGGAGAGACACACCTGCTACAACTAATTGGCAGGTGAAAACCCAACAATCGGGAGGGCGGGGCACGGTTGGGCTGCTTTGTTCTCTTGTACATTGGATCATCATCAGGCTGAGCTGCCTTAACGACACGTGTCAATAACCCTCTGCCCACCTGCCCGCCCCACTCACCCACTCTTCCCTTGGTCCAGTCATCCATCTACCCACTCATCCAGGTGACATTTATTTCTTTGTCCCAACCTGGGTCCTAGGCCCTGGGGAAATGGCAGGTGATGAAGACAGACCCAATCCTGCACTAGCGCAGACCCTGGTGAGGCTGATGGGTGTCAAACAAATCACAGGGGACTTTAAAAATCAAAGACCCAGTGCTGGGCATGGCATCAAGAGCATGTGCATGTCTTTGGCCCCTGGCTCTCTGTGTGACTTTAGGCTTGCCCTCTCTGGCCCTCACTCAGCTTCCCGACCTGTACTGTGTGGTGGGGCCTTCCTTAGTTCACGTTTGGGAGAATTCTCTGAAGCGTAAAGGAGGAAATAACTCTTCTCGCTGCAAGAATGGTCCCTATCACTCTCGATCGCCACGTGTGGTGGTGGAGGAGGAGGTGGAGGTGGTGGTGGTGGTGGTGGTGGAGGTGGTGGAGGAGGAGGAGGAGGTGGAGGTGGTGGTGGAGGTGGTGGAGGTGGAGGTGGTGGTGGTGGTGGTGGAGGTGGTGGAGGAGGAGGAGGTGGAGGTGGTGGTGGTGGTGGTGGTGGTGGTGGAGGAGGAGGAGGTGGTGGTGGTGCTGTTTTGTGGGTCATTGACCTCCCATTCGTTTTTCAAGATGCCTCAGCTTTCCGTCTGAAAGGAGGCACCCTGGCCAACATGGGATCTGGAATTCTAGTCAAAAACCTTGTCTTGTTTTGGAGCAGTGGATTATTCTCCCATCTTTAGTGACCAGAAAACCGAAACCTCAACAGCAACAACCCGCCTGACTCGAAGGGACCCCTCCTAGGATTTCGGAGGCTACCCATTTTATGGGAACAGATAGCTGCTGTTTTCTCCCACAGAGCAGATGGTGGGTTTGACCCGCCGACCTCATGGTTAAGCAGTTCAATGCCCCCAGGTGTAGAACTTTCCACCCTGCTTTCCACCACTGGTAGAAGCACATAAATCAGAATAGACCCCTTGGGAAAAGTAAAAGCCTGCTGCCCCTTTGCGAAGGTGCTGAGCAGAGATCTCTCTTTGTGTCTTCTCTCCCCTGGAGGTCTCCAGGAGGCAGCTCTGGGCATAGGCACCTTCGAGCCAACTTTTCAGATAAAAAGTGTATTGACATATAACTTTACACTTAAAAATAATTATCAACAATGGCACCGAATTGTTACGAGTAGAAGTTGTGGAGTTGGAGACTGTTTCGTTGTCTATATTTTTGCCACAATTGGAAAGAAAGATTTGCACGAATACCAATGAGAACAGGGAAGAACACGATGTTCTAGAATCGAGTGTGAAGTGTTCAGGGTGGCGATCATGCAACTTTTTCTGATGGGATTGAATTAGTGAATCCTGTGACACATGGATGAAGTGCTAATAAAACGGTTTTAAAAATCGATCTCTAATGTTTAAATGTACCCATCTTTCAAACTCTTCTTTTGAGGTCACAGCAGATTTGCAGTTGGAAAAAAAAGAGACAGGACAATCCTGTGTCTTCTTTCCCCAGTGTCTCCCAAAGGTAATGTCTTCCGCATCGTGTTGTTGTGAGGCCATTGTGCCCGGTCCGGTGCCGTCCTCACCCTGGTTCTGCTGCTTGAGCCTGTTCTTGTAGTCCGTGGGTCAACCCTTCTGGCTGAGAGTCTTCCTCTAGTCTGCCGTCCCTCCACTTTGCCCAGCATGATGTCCTTCTCCAGGAGTTGGTCTCCCCTGACAACGCATCCGAGAAGTCTGTGATGAAGTGTCGACATCCTTACCTCTCAAGGCACACCAGGGTGTTGACATTGAGGCAGTCCAAGTGGTGAATGCACTCGGCTGATGAAGGAAAGGTTGGAGGTTCTAGTCCACCCAGAGGTTTAGAGCGACTTCAGAAGAAAGCCCATTGCCATTGGGTTGAATCGGACTCCGGGTGACTGTGTAGGACGGAGTAGGATTGATCCAGAGGCTTCCTGAGGCTACCAATCTGTCTGGGAGCAGACCACCTCATCTCTCTGACGAGGGGCAGCTAGTGGGTTTGAACTCCTGGCTTTTAGGTTAAGAGCCCCATGCCTCACCTGGTGCACCAACGGGGCTCAGGCCTGGCGATCCACTGCGGAAAACGCTGTGGAACGAAGTTCTCCTTGGACACAGCGGAGTCGCCACCAGTCCGAGTGGACTCCCTGACAGCAAGACAGTCAGAGCACAGAAAGAACGCTTCCATGGTCACAGGCTTTCTTGCTGCCTTCCGTCACGGCGGCCATGTCCGTCACAGTACTCAGTTGCCCATCAGTAAAGCTGTAATTTCAACAAGGTTGTGTACAGGGATGAACCCTTTTGAGTGCTGGCTTATTTCACTCAGCAGAACATCCTGGCATTCCACCCAGGCTGTTTGCATGTTTCAGTGCCTTGTTCCTTTTACTGCCGACGCGTATCCAGGACATGGATAGACGGCCGTTTGTTTAGCTAGCTGCTCACCCTGTGAAGGGTGTCTGGCTTGGCTTTTGTTTAGACTATTACAAATAAAGCGGCTGTGCACATTCATGGATGGAGCAGTATTTTTTTTAATGTGGGCGGTGTTTGCATATTCAACGTGTGTTTAGTTAGACTTAGGGCGATGATGTCGTAGCCTCGGACCCTCTGCTCCCTTGGAGAAGCACATGACCTTGGCTCCCATGTGCCCCCCAGTCTCACTGATCTGTGTCTGACTGTGCCATGGTCTGGCCCTGGGTGGATGGAAATCTGCAACCCGCCCCTGGTGAAAGTTTGGGGAACAGTCCCGGCTCCAGTTCATTCTGCAGAGCTGACAGCTGCGCACGACAGCGTGACCCATGAGCCTCCAGAGCTTTCCCTGTCTGGCTTCTTGGACTCGAAGTCTGTCCCACGGGGAGGGTCAGGGTGCACTGTTCTTGTTCTTGGTGTCAGCTGCACCCGGGCTGGAGCAAAGCTGAAACAAGGAAAAACTGCCGCGGCGGCCAGGCACCCCAAGTGCTCCCCAGGGGAGCCCCGCGCCAGGCTGGAGACATTTCCTGTCAGAGGTAGGGGACACCCCATCCCACTCCAGGCCTAGCCCCGCCTCTGCTTTGAACAGGCTCAGTTCCAGATCCCAGCTGAGCAGGAGGGAAAGCAGCGCTAGAACAGAGGCTGCCAGAGTCTTCCAAAAGCCCCTCATCTGAGATCTGGAATGTTCTTTTCAGTATCTTCTGTTACCGTGGCTGTGGAGTGCAGTCTGGTGAGGGAAGTTGCTTGCTACAGCTCATGAAAGAAAGAACACCACACTGGGTCTTTACACCCCCCCCCCCCCGCCCCGTTAGAGGCTGAGAGGCACCGGAGGATTTTTCTCACCCCCTCCCCATTTCATTACATCTCTGACCCCTGCCTGTCTTCCCCCCAGGCAGGGGCTTCAGAAGCTCGAGCTGCTAGTGCCCAGGGGCTTCTCTGGTTGCCTCTCTGCTCCGTCTTGGAGCCTGAAACCTAACAAAAGTAGGAACAGCACGAACCAGCGGTCCCCAGACCTGAGAGCAGGCAGGCATCAGCTGGGGTGTCCTGTAAAAATACCCTTACCTGTGCAGCGCCTCTAGGGTGGGCCTGAAACTGACCAACTCCCCAGCGGTACTTCTATTGCCACGCATCTGGGGGCCTGCTTTGGAAGAAGGCGGGGTAACTTACTGAGGATGCGGTGGTTGTCTCTGCCCTCCCAGCAGGAGACCAGGGCTTGATTTCCATGAGTGCACTTCACCCACAGCCATCTGTCTGTCAGTGGAGGCCTGTGTGTTGCTGTGATGCTGGACAGGTTTCAGCAGCACTTCCAGACCGAGACAGACCAGGAAGAAAGGCCTGGTAATCTTCCAAATATCGTAAAAACCTCGGGAAGCATAGTGATCCCATCTGCCATCGATCATGGGGCTGGCACGAACCCCATGGTGTTTTGTCCCAGCATGTGTGGGATCACCTTAATTCAGAGCAAGATTGCAGTTAACAACAATGGTTTTGAGTATCTTTTAGCTCCGGCCAAACCTCAAGCCAGGCCTCATGCTTTGTAAGCATCATCCATCTCCTGGAATTGTACCAAAGGCACTATAATTATTATTTTTTCGCAGTTGACACCCCAAGCTCCAGAAAGGGTAGGTACCGTCCCCAAGGTCACACAACAGGGACACAGCCATCATCCTGTTGGAAAGGATGCAAATAAGAAACCCTTTCCTGTACAGGGGTGGGGGAAGGGGGCCCAGGGTCCAAAATCCACAGGCAGCTTTTCAAGGCTCCCAGTCAGATGTAAATCAGGGGGTGCCTGCAGCCAAGCATGCTGACAGCCTCTCATCCGTGGTCCATCCATCGGTCAGGTTAAGGCAGGACCTGGTGCTGGGGAACTGCCCGGTGGTGGGGTGGCTACTGGGGGCTAGTCACACCTCCCAGAAGGCCAGCATGCGGCCTGGTAGCATCAGGCACTATTGAGGCAAATTCCAGGGCAGAGTGCCCTCCCCCAACCCCCGCCCCAAGCCGGAAGGGCCAGCAGGAGGCCTGGCACTGTCTTGTTGAAAGACTGGTCCACTTTGAACCCAAGAAGGTGTTCTCCCCAGTGGGGGTCCTGGTTTGAGGGCAGGCGGGCACATGGCCTCCTGCCCGGCTCGGGTGTTGTTTTTGTACCGGGCACAGGCCCTCCCTCAGGAACTGGGAAAAGTGGGAAAGAGACTTAGAGCTTTGTTTCTCCACCTGGTTCCCAGACCCGCTGTGTGGGTGTCACCTGGGAGTCGGTGAGAAAAGCAGGGTCTTGGGCCCCAGCCCAGACTCTGCGCTGACTCAGACTCGCCGGAGGAGGGGCTTAGCCACGGGTGTTTTTATCAAGGTCTCCCCGCCTATTTTAACGGAGTCCAGAAGGACTGATTTCGACATCTCCTCGGCAGGATGCCTGGGGTGGGGTCAGCCTCACCTGGGCAGTGGGCATGTGATAGCTAGAGTGTGGGGGCTGCGGGGGACCTGAGATGCCATTTCATCTCTATCCCCCTCCCCCCTTTGCTGATGGGCGGAGTGTCGGGGAGATAAAGGGCCTGATGCATACAGGTACACCTCAAGTTCAAGGCAGGGTGCGAGTCTTGCCAGGGGCAGAAGTCAGGTCCAGCACATTCGAACCAGGAAGAGCGTTTGTTGACTCCTAACCAAGAGGCTCAGGAGCCCTGGCCACTCAGTGGTTCCACATCAAACGGTTCACCGCAAGGTGAACACTTAGGGGACACTTTCTACTGTTGTCAAGACAGACAGTCTTGGAAACCCACAGGGGCAGTTCCACTCTGCTCTATAGGGTTGCTTTGAGTGGATTCCACTCAATGGCCGGGAGTGGGAGTTTGTTGGTTTTTCCTTTTGTTGTTTTAATGGACAAGCTCAAAGGAGCCCTGGTGGCCCTGTGGGTCAAGTGTTTCACTGCCAGGTTCAAAGCCAGGGGTCCAGGTGCACTCACCAGCCACTCTGAGAGAGAACCATCAGGCGCTTGCTCCCTTAAAGATGTCATCCCATGTAGGGTCACTGTGAGTTGGACAGCGGGTTTGGTTTGTTTGTTATTTTAACGGAAAAGCCCAAGGTGTACTTCAGGTATGGCTGAATCCAGGTGCTGAGAGATGCCATCAAGTCAGTGTCTTTTTCACCACTTCTCAGCTCCCTGCCAAGCTCCTTAAGGTTCCCCTTGCCACTCCCGGATTTAAAATGGAAGCAGAGAAAGAGCTTGTTTTTCCCCCCCAATATTTTTAGCAAAAGTCTCCGTCTTCACTCCCATAATCCAGGTATGAGTCAAGGTCTTTTCTGGCTTCAATCATAGCAGTCCCTGCTGATTGCTTAGACCTGGTTCACCACCCACCCCTGGAAGTAGGAGGTGGACTCAACCTATTTGAACTCCCCAAAACGGAGTGGGGTGCCATGAGACAGACCTCAGAAGAAGGGCGAGGGATGTCATCAGCTGGCCTGGTGCCTCTCTCATCCCCTTTTCTCAGTGGTGCTTGCTCCCTGCACCTTCTAAGGTCTTACCTCGGCCAAAATTATGCTACCCTTCCCTTAGCAGCATAACATTCGTACTGAAAAACCCTCTTCGTTTCCCATGTGTCCCGCTCCCCGTGGTACAGTGCAGGGTAGCTCGGCTGTGTAGGCACACTTGATAGCCGCACCCGTGGCAGACATGACTAATCCACCCCAGTCTCCATGGAGCCACATGCCCACCCAAACATGTTTCCAGGCTCTGAGTTCAGGGAGCTTGTCCACTGTCATGTTTTGTACTGGCCAGAACAGTGCATGGCGTGCAGTAGAGACCCAGGAAATTGTTGACTGATGGTTCCTCCCGGGAACAGTCACAGCCAGGAACTCGGTGTGAGCTGCTGATGAGATCACCCAGCGTCAGCGCTCACTGCCGGCCTTTTGTGGCTTGGGGAAGAGGCTCAGGAGCCCTGGTGGTGCTATGGATTAAGCATTAAGCTACTCACCACAAGGTGTGTGGTTCAAACCTGCTGGCTACTGTGCAGGAGGGAGAGAGAGCTAAAACGGTCTGTACAACCTCTAGACACCCCAAGGAGCCCTTTTACTCTGTCCTGTAGGGTCTCTGAGCCCTCGTCCTGGGTGGGGAAGAGGCTTAAGGGCAGGTACTGAGATTTAAAAAGAGGAAGAAGAGCCCAGAGACCTTCTCTGTCCTCCCTCTGTCCCCTTGTCTCTTGTCTGCTAATCCCAATAGAACTGCTCCCTGAGTGGTGAGATCTTGGAAGATAAGGAGCCTTTCCCAGGTTTTTACAGTTTTAGTTTCTGGGGAACCTGGAGGCCCTCGAGTCTGCCACAAGTGGCTTTGATGGTGGAATGAAAAGTCAAGGTGACCTGCCTTCCCTTCCCTCATATTCTTTCCCAAATCCCCCCAAAACACAAACAAACAAACAACAAAAACCAAAAAGGACCCTTGAGCAATCATGGTGACTCAGCAAAGGTGGAGCATTCTTCGGTGGCTCACACTGGAGCCTCTGCCCAGCTGGAGAACATTACCTTCTACAAGAACCTGGCCACGTGGGTCTCCCACCAACGCCTCAGCTAGCCCCGGTGTCTCTTTGAGCTTGTGGTGGGGCAGGCCAACGACAGGCTTGGTCTCCTGATTGAGTTAGGGGGGCTGTCAGAACTGGGGGTAGCCAGACAAAGAACTGTCCCTATGTAGCTGTGAGCTGGGCCCTGTCCTAGCCTCTAGAAAAGTGGTATGGGGGAGTGCAGGTGAGGGCGAGTCTACACATATGTCTCGGTGTGTGCGTGTGTGAGCATCTGGGTCTGTGTGTGACACTGTATACGGATGCCTTTATGTGACTATGTGCCTGCGCGTGTGTGCGCATGTGTGTGTGTGATCATGTGGGCCTGTATGAGGCACTGCATGCGTGCACATGTGTGCTTTATGTATGTCTCTGTCTGTAAGGATCGGAGGCTTCGTGAGCGTACGTGTATGTATGTATGAGTGTGCATGCATGCATGCGTGTGAGCTGGAGGGTCTTGGCTTTGCTGGGCCCCTCCCCCACGCGTGCTAAGTGAGGCGTTCACAGCTACTCGGAGTCCTTACTGGGGCCTTCCTCTCCTTTGTTCCATCTCTTTGCAGCAGGTCAAGAACAGCCGTCCTTTCTGAGGAGACGCAAAATGTAAGTGGCTCTTTGGCTTTTCCTGCGGTCGTGCTGCCTCACTCCTGTGGGGGGGGTCACCTGTGATGGGAGCCCCAGGGAGAGAGGACAGAGCCCCCAAGCCTGCCCACTCAGCTCTGCCTACTCAGACCCCATGTTCAGCTCTGCCCATGCAGACCCCGTGTGGGAGGTGGCCCAGCCAAGAGACGCGGCCCTGCTTGTGGAGTCTTAGTCTCGGCCCCGCCGTGCCGCTCCCCAGAGCCACCCTGGACAAACCCCCTTTTCTCTTTGGGGTGACTCCTCATTGGCACAGTGGATGACCACACCAGTCTCGGACCTGTGACTCCGAGGATGGGGGAACCACGCTGGTTTCACAGGTGTGAGAGGGTGACCCTCGGCCCTGGCGGAGCACAGACAAGATGCTCTGAGAATTGGGGCTGATTGGCTTTGTTTTTCATTGAAAATCCTCAGAAAAGTTGCAGGAATAGTGGTGACTCGAAGTCCTTCCATCACAAGTGCTTTGTCTCCCTCTACACGGTGCCATGTAGGTAGTCACACATCTCATGCTCCCTTTTTTGCTGAGTCACTGGGAGGTAAGTCACGGGCCCAATGCCCCTTTGCCCCCAGGCCTTCTGCAGGTATTTCATAAGCACAAGGCCATTCTCTTACGGAACCCCAGCCACCATTATCAGCCCCGGGACATTTGACATTGACATACTTCTGCTGTCTAATCTGCAGGCCTCAGTGACATTTGGCCCATTGCCTCCCGTACGCACAGCAACCCCGTGGGCCCCCCAGCTCAGGATCATCATGGGTTTAAAGGCATTTCATAGGATAGGAACCTGACCATTCTGCAGCCAGCACATTCACCCTGATGGTGAGTGATGTCATGGGAACTGTGGTGTTAGAGAAGGTCCCCGTCATTCGGTGAGAAGTACATTTTATGACAGGTCGTATCACAAGCTGTCACACACCTCATCCCAAGCATCCCTCAGCAGCACGGTGCCCACCATCTGCGCTGCTCTGTTCCACGAACAGGACAGCCTTGACCGTGTGCTGGTGTTACAGCCCGGGGGTGGGGGCTGGGGTCTGCTCTTGAAGAGCTTGGCTGTACTGGGCAGACATTTGTAGGGGGGAAGGGAATGTGTGCCCGGCCATGTTCCCAACGGTCCAGGGAGAGGCACAGGTGGGCTAGGGGGTTGCTTTTCGAGCCAAGGGAATCCCCGGGTGTTGCAAATGGAGAGAATACACTTGACTGCTAACCTACAGGTTGGTGGTTCAAAGCCTCCCAGAGGCTCCTTCGAAGAGAGAGAGGCCTATCAGGATCACGGGAAGGGGGGGCGGAACCAGCTATTGAAAATCCCAGGAAGCACTGGGGTCGCCGGGCATCAAGTCAGCAGCTGCGTTTCCAAAGCCACGGCAAGAAGAGCCACCCTCGGTCCATAGCCTGAGTCGTCGGTCATGTGTTCTTCACCTCCTGACGTCGACCGTGGAAAATCGGTTAGGCATGTCCCGGTGTCTGCCTCCCGGAGCAGCTGTTGAGTGGGTATGAGAAGGACTCGCCACGTCAGCCTCCTGAGTCATCGTGACCCTCCCCACCGCCAGGCGTCATGCTCACTGAGGGGTCTTGACCGCCAGAGGGGCGCGCTCCTGGTGCTCACCGCAGGGGGCCCATGCCTGTGAGCTGGTTTCATCCTACAACCCAGGGAAGAGGGTGCTTCCCCCTCCATCCCGCACAGTGACACAGAGGCAGCTAGTGGGTGCTCACAGGGGGTACCAGGCCCTGCTGAGCACGGACACCTGCTGTCCTCCTCGTCACCTTGGATGGGGTCCACTGACACTGTCTCCATGGTCTCGGTGGGGAAACTGAGGCACACAGAGATGAATGGACGTCCTCAGGGGCCCACAGCTGGGGAGGATTTGAGCCCCGATGGGTCTGACCGTGGTGTCCACACTTGCCCAGCCAGCGCCCTGCCCACCCCCTAGGCCTGGCTGCTGGTTAATAAGTAGCAGAGGGCAGCCGGGGAATGAGGCGCCTGCTGCTGAGAGGCTGGAATGTGACTTCTGCTTCCAGATAAAGACAGTCTTGTGCAAGAGGCCCCAGCCCCCACCCAGCCTGGTGGCTTTATAGGCAATAAACAGAGGCCAGCCACTGTTCCTCTTTTTCAAGGCTTGCTTACCGGCGGCCTTGCACTTGGGTGAGAGCCCATTTCATGGGCCAGGCAGCTAAGGCTGAGAGGTGGGCTTGCTTTCAGGCCGGACACCTCCTCCAAGCAGTCCTCTTGGTTTATTCTTTTCTAGAAGGCCTCCCTGGCTCCCTGGCCTGGCAGACCGTGAGGGTGAGAAGCGGGGGTTTCTGGAGGATGAAAGGGTAGAAGCAGCTGCCTCTGAAGTGTGAGGATGCTGCCTTTGCTCCTCCTCCTTGGGCGTGGGCTGCTGGGTGCCTCTGACCTTCAGGCTTCCCTCTGAGGAAGAGGGTGAGCTTGCTCATGAGGCCCCTCCGGGGTGGCGCATCGCCAGATGGAGATGCTGAATGAGAGAAGTTGCCAAAGTGTCTTAGCCATGGAAGTCCTCTAGAGAAACCAAACTAGCGAGGCATTGGCTCGTGCCCTCGGGGGCCTGGGAAGTGCAACCCGCAGGTCAGGTGAAAGGCTGATGTCCCTGGCCTCGTCCATGGAAAGAACCAAGGGTGGGGCCGTTTGGTCAGACTCCATAGTCAGAAGGCAGAGGACACCCCAGGGACACACTCCCTCTTGACCCCCTACGGTCTCAGCTCACGGGGTGAGAGAGACCCACGTCTAGATTTAGTCACCTGTTATCGACTCAAGCCCAGCCATGATCTGTGAAAATGGTGCATCCCTGTTTCGCTCCATTGCCCACAGGATCCCTTATGAATTGGAACTGAATTGATGGCCCCTTCCACCCCCCACTGCAACTGCTACTTCATAATAGCAACTAGTGTCTGGTCAAAGGCTCCCTTGATGGGGGACTGGGCTGCCATTGAGCTTCTCACCCCAAGGTCAGTGGTTTGAGCCCAACGCTCTCTCTTCAGGAGAAAAATCAAACCATCTACTCCGTCAAGATTTATCGTCTCGGAAACCCAGAGGGGCGGTTCTGTCCAGTTCTACTCTGCCCTCACTGACCACCTGGCTTCCCTTCCTCTCTCGGGTTCCAGAACTCTCTGGAGGGCTCACAGAGCTCGCAGAAAGTGCTGTTCATGCGATCAGTTTTATGGTAGCAAAAAGGATGTACAACGGGATCAAACCGATAAGAGGTGCATGGGCGAGGCCCAAGTAATTCCCAGTGTGGAACTTCCGCATCACCACAAGGGCATCCTCTTTCACCAACAAGGAAGCCTGGGAAGCATCCGGGCCTGGGACTTGAGCTGCTTTCCTGACCGCTGTTGTGATTGATTATGTCAGCACCCGGCCCCGCCCCCTCCTCTGATCATGAGGTGGGTGAGAGGCTCTCTTCCGGTTACCCTCCCCGCATGAGCGCAGCCCTCCAGGCCTAGATACAGACTGCCATCGAATTGATTCGGGCTCCCAGCAGCCTTATGGGACAGGCAGACATGCCCCGGTGGGTGTCCGAGGCTGTCAACTCTACAAAGAGTTAAGATCTTCATGTTTCTCCCTCAGGGCGGCTGCTGGCTCCGAACTGCTGACCTTGTGGTTGGTTGGCAGCCCAACTCATAACCACTATGCCACCAGGGCCCCTCCTTGGTAACAAGGGTGTTTGAAATGCTCAGGAATTTCCAAGGGTTCAGAGTAATCTCTGAAGTACAAATTATTTGACGTAAACGTTACCCCATATGTACACACAGAGAAACATATTCATAACAAAACAAGCAATAAGTATAACAGAGTCTTCACGCCTGGAACGGGTCACATGGTTGGTTATGGCTGATATTTATAGTAACTTTTTTTTTTCCACTACCCATTCCACCTTCCATTTGCCCTTAGCACGCACCTCAGCTGATCAGAGTTCTTAGCCTGGTGAGTGATCCAAACTTTCAGCCCTGAAGGATCTTAGACCGTTAATACTACTTGGTGCCTGGATTATTAGGTATGATTATGTAGGAGCCAGCCAGGACACTTGTTCCCAACAAGAGCAGCCCCTATCGTGGACAGTCCATGGAGCTGGGGGCTGCCATCTGTGTGACCCACAGGGGAGTCACACTGAACCTTTCTAAGCCTCAGCTTCGCAACCTGCAAAATGGAGCAATAACTCAATTCGAAAGACAGCCACAGCCTCGTTGTTTTGGTGATACAATTTTGAGGCCTGAGAGAATCGGTGCCAAGCACCCCCATACACTCTCATTCCTCCCAGGTGGGACCCAGAGAGCAGCGTTCCGTAGCTAACAAGAGTTGGCTCCAAATGTCTTGGGACTACATCCCCAAAGTACATCTACAATCCCCCCTCCCCCCATACTCTTTGGTTCCTGGGATAATTTAGGGAGGAGCCTCCAGGGTTGGCCTGTGGCCTTTCTTGGGGCTTAGCCCCCATCCTCCAGCAGGGGTGTGAACTTGGGCACCAGACTTTTGGCTTCTGATGTCCTGAAGGCCTCTTCCATGAGAGTGCCAATGTCCTTCCATCCTGGAAAGGGCCAACATCATTATAAAACAATACTGTTTGTTTGCCCTGATTATAAAAGTTATACATTTAGTATAGAAAAACTGGGAGGCCAGGACACAGCTAAAGGAAGGGAAAAAAATTAATTCATCTTCCTCCATCCCAAGATAACCACGGTGAAGTTAAACTGTGGGTGCAGATAAAGAAATAAAAATGTCCTTGTCCAAGTTTAGCTCACAGAGTACATACTTAGTTTGGGGAACAAGGATCGGCAAACTTTCCCTCCAGGGCTGGATTGGGCCTATGGGTCATGTGGACTCAACCTGGTTGGGGAACCAGGTCTCAGTACTATGCAATTAAATGGGGGTGTGTGTGTGCTGTGTCCCAATAAGATTTTATTAGCAAAACCAGGCCCCCTGAGTTTGGCCCAGAGACTGCGGGTGTGCGGATCCTGTGGAGAGGCTGTATGAGAGTGAATCGTGTAGGTAGACCATGTCTTTCATCTCAGTGAGGAGAGCCTGGCAGTTTCTCTTCTTTGGAAACCACTCAGCAATGACCACCATACACCATACACCTTGACTTGGCCAAGAACCAAAAGCAGGTACACATTTTAAGATTCTGGACCAAGGAGTCCCATCTGGACACTTGTTGTCCAGGAATTGCTCTTGTAGTAGTCGTCCTACGGAATTTCCACTCCCACCTGCCGCGAATGGCACTGAGAACACACTGCTCCTCTCCAGCTCCCCTCCCGGCCCTGCCTTCAGAGCTTTAGGAAGCAGACTATCAGGTTGCCCAGCACCAAGGAGCACCTCCCAATCCTCCAGCCAGCCTCATTTGGGGGAGGAAATGGTCATGAATGCTCGACTAGACTTGGCTGGGAGGGGGAGGACCTGCCCTTATGGGCGGATCTTCGTGATGAAGATGTGGGGCTCCCTTGTGTGTGGGTATCAGTCAGCCTTCTTCCCCCTGCTGTGTGGCTCTGAGCACATCACTCTGGAGCTCTGCGTCCTCTGTTAAAATGGTGTGATCTCAAATCCGTGAGGGTTGGGGAACAGAACTGTGAACGGTCTCAGGATTGTGACCGGACAGCTAGCGATCCCTCCGTAAATGGTCGTCCTTGTTCTTGTGAATCCTGTTGCCGGGACACTTGTTATTTTTGACACGCCCCTCTCAGAAAGTCCAGATCTATAGACAAGAATGCCATCTATATCGATTCCCTCCCCCACCCCCCCTCCGGCTTAGTACTTGCATCCTCTTGCTAAAGTAGCTATTGGTATCACTGTTACAGAGCACACTGAGGCTCAAAAAGGCAGACGATTGAGGTTAGTCGTGTGTCCGGACAGGACAGACAGGAGCCTGAGTTTGAACTGGCGTCTCTGGCTTGTAGTCTCCCAGGGCCTCCCAGTGTGCAGAGGGAACAGTCAGCTCCTCTCCTGTGGTCTTCCTTGTGGTTGGAAAACTTGGGCCTCCGATGAGAGATGACTCCTTGGGTGGATCTTCCTGTCCTGGCTCTCAGCCTGAACAGGGGTCTCATGGGAATTTCCAAGGAGAGGGTTGCTGTGTTTTTTTCCTCCAGAAACTGACCGGGCCTTTTAGAGACCAGAGTAGCCCCTGCAGTGTGAAACCTGAGAGAGGCTTCTGGAAGGTATTCCCAACTGTTCGTCTGTCCTTGGCCAGCAGAAACTGAGGTTCCAACACGGAGCTTCCTGGATCCCCTGGGGACAGACAGCCTCCGTATTTGGAGGCACCAGCTCCTCCTTGGGACACCCCTGAGGAAAGGTGTCTGAGAGTTAGTATTCAAACATAGCTAGCCAGAGAGCTCCTCTCTGATCCATCCGTTTCCCCTCCAACTTTCGGGGGACAAGTTGGGCACGTCACCACCCCTCTCAGGGCCCTGAGTTTCCTCATGTGTCAAACGAGGGGCCTGGATTCATTCGGTCTTGGAGCAAGTTTTCTAGGGGTATCAGTGCTGAGAAGGGACTGGAGATTCCATTTTAGCTGCGTGGCCAGTGTGAGTGGCCTTCCCTCTGGATAGTGCTCGCCGAGAGGACCCACAGAAGTGTTTGCGCAGCGAAGTCTGGCTGGCGTTCAGGAAAGCTTGGCGCCTCCCTCGGCCTGGCAGCTGCCGCTCCTCTGGTGGGGCTGCATACCAAGGCTTCCTACCCTCCTCATCCCAGTCTGAGGTGCTCTTAGATGGCCTGCTCGCCTGCCTTTCATTTCCCAGGCCTGTTCTTTCTCCCCTACACATGCCCTCTCCCTCCCCAGTTATGTCCTCTTCCCCCAGCGCCTCATCTCGCTGGGTCCTGCCAAGCTGACATGGTCCGAAGGGCTCACATCTCTTCCTCTTGCTGCCTCCTGACACAGTGAGGGCACGGGGGGCCTGTGCAGTCCTGTGCAGTCTTCAAGGTTGTCTTGTTGGCGTCTGTTGGCCCCACCCCTCAGTCATGGTCTTTTCTACACACACACACACACACACACACACACCCTTTCCCCCATCCCTGGCTGTCTCCCTGTTATAGGTTTTACCGCTTGTCCATTCACATACCCGAGGCTCAGGAAGCAGGTTCTGATGAGGAATCTGAGGCTGGGTCCAGATCAGGGGGAAGGTGCTGTGATTGATTAGCAATGTCTGTCAGGGTGACAGCGTAGGCAGAGGTGGTGCGTGGGCCATCTGGGGGACGTCCTTCAAGAGGGACACCTGCTTGGGAAAAACCACATGGAAACAGGACTGTGGTGAGTGTGGGGCATCCCTCAGGCAAGAGGCTTCTTGACGGTGGGAGGAACATTCAGTGGCACGCATTTTGCATCAGATCTAAAATACAGTGAAGTAGAATCTCCGTTCAGCAGCAGGTTGGTTTTCAGTTTCTGTACATCCCCTGAAGTGTTTGCCCAATCCGGCAACTCGAGTTCTAGATCCTTATTCACCCAGCTTCCAGGGAGGAAATGGTCATTCCCAAGGAAACCGTCAGGGAACTGTTTCTTCAGGATGGAGATCTTTCTTGTGACTCTCCAGTCTCAGTGGATTCTAGTTCTGGCCCTGCCACTTGGGATCTTTTTCCTTCGATTTATTGGGTCTGGTTGTGGCACAAGACTCCCGGGGGCAGAGTGGTTACAAGTGGGCATGAGAACCACAAGGCCCTTCTGTGGGAGAAAGAAGGCTTTTCTACTCCCATCGAGAGTTGTAGTCTTAGAAACTCACAGGGTCAGTTCCAACCTGTGCTCTAGGGTCTCTACCAGTGGGAGTCCATTCGGTCGCAGGGAGAGAGTTGGGATGCAAAGCTGCCAACTGAGCTCTGCTAGGCCCAGAGCATGGACATCACTTCCTTGTTTCCAGCCAGGAGGCCTTAGACCAGCGGTTCTCAACCTGTGCATCATGACCCCTTTGAAAGTCAAACGACCCTTTCACGGGGATTGCCCGATTCATAACAGTAGCAAAATGACACTGATGAAGTAGCAATGAAAATAATTTTATGGTTGGGGGTCACCCCCACATGAACAACTATTTAAGGGTCGTGCCATTAGAAAGGCTGAGAACCACTGCCTTAGATGCACGCTGGTGGCTGGCGCCCAGCAGGGCCGGAGTGATGCCACCTGCACCATGCAGTGAAAGAGACGGGCCTGCCGCTTCTCAGGGACACTGCCCCGTGGAGCCTCCCAGCCCTTTCTACACTTCTCCCCCAGGCCTGCTGCTGCCTGTGGGGTGACCTCACACTTGAATAAACCGCATCTTTACTCATTCAGCATTTAGTCACTTCACTGGTAGGTATTGATCTACCAGGGGCAGGGCTCGGGAGCAGGGATAGAACAGCAAGTGAGGTGCCCACAGCCTCGGGGAGAGAGAGGGCATAAATGACCGTGAACAAGTACTTAGCTGCAGCTGGGCTGAGGGTCCCAAAGACTCAAGGCAGTGTATATGTACACTAGGAAGCTGGACCTGGGCTGGGATTGACGGAAGGGAAAGGTCTGGCGCTTTGAGCCATTTCTCACAAACCTCTCGGCCTTCTCCACCTTCGCATCCATTTCTCTCCTGGTGTGAGCCTCTGAGGCTCAGAAAGGTGCAGTGACCACTGTCCTCAAAACCACCTTCCTGGTCCGCGGTCAAGAAGCCATCTGGCTGTGTGGTTTCATGCAAATCACATCTCCTGCTTGGGCCTTAGTTGGCCCAACTATAAAACGGGGAAAGTGGTCCCACTGTGCTCTCTAGCACGTATGTCAGAAAAGACAGTTGGTAGATTGGAAAGCTTGCAAGAGATGTTCCTTAAGTGATTGTCTTCTGAGGAACGTGCTTCAGGGGATGACGTAGTCATGTGTAACCGTCTGGACGCTCCGGAAGACCTAGGCTAGAAGAGACAAAAGTAGAGTTTGCGAAGATGGTCCAAGAAGCACCCAAGGTGGTCAGCCGAGTCTCAGTCCCGAGCCTCACGCGTCTTTGAGCTGGGCAACCTGGACCTGCACAGCCCTGCCGGGGTCACTCTGGCTGAGGAACCTGCCCCTAGGGGATGTTTCTGGGGAGAAAAATCAAGTCACCACACCTTCTCAAAGGTCACTGAGTGGAGGCCTTTTATTTCCCTTTGGCCTTTCTGCTTCAGGGCTGCATGAGTGTTTTCATCTCCCTTCCAGGCCTGCTGAGTTGGGGAAGGCCCAGGCCAGGACTCTGTGATGTCAGGGAAAGTTTGGGGAAAACCTCTAAACATTTGAAAATTAAGAGTGAAAGTCTGATCTAAACGTTACATACTTTTTTGCATTTCAAGGCAGGGTCTGGGGACCCGAGGTGAACAGCACCAGGTCCCAGGCCAGTAAGGCAACCTTGCAAACCGAGAAAAGGTTTGCAGCATCTGCTAGGTGGTGTCAAGGCAGGAAAACATGCTGGAAACGGTAGACACGTACAAAGGCCCAGAGGCAGAGTGAAGGCGTGCAGTATTCTGGATGTCACAGGTGGCCTGGCTTGGCAGGAACGTCTTGTTCACGGAGCGGTGGGCAGGGCAGAGGGGCTGGACAAGTCAGTAGTCTAGTTTGTGAACTGTTGGGTCTTGGTTCACTCTGGGGAAACAGCCTGGGACCAGAAGTCCGTTAAATGGCTTAATGGCTTCAAGTGGCCCTTCGAGGTGGGGGAGGTCTTCATGGTTTGGGTAACTGGCTTCTGCTCGGAAGAACAGACAAGCCCAGCCCTCACCTGAACAGGGCTGTAGGCGAAGCGCACAGTCCTAAGGGAGAGACACACTAATGAGATTTCTAACCTACTTCTGCTGACTCACGTGGTTTGGGGAGAATACAGGGGCGGGGGTGGGGGCGAGGTGGCCCGGGGTGGAGGTGGGTGGCAGCCCTGAAGAGCCCAACACCATTCGAGCCTGCCTGTGAGACACAGAACACCAGATGGAGGGGCCTGTTGACCGGGGTGTTTTGCCTGCGCAGTGGGTTTTTTCTGCCTCTCCCAGCACTTAGCGTGATGCTAGGCAGGGGCTTAGGCCGTGTTTGCTGAACTGCATGGAATGGGAGATGCTTGAGCCTTCCCAGGCAGGCAGGGGGGAGTTTCTCCTGGGAGCTGGCACTCGGGTGAGTTGCTGCACTTCCGGGTCCCTTCCCCTGTGTCGCACGGGACGGGATGGCCCATTTGACTGATGACCAGGAAGGAGCATTGCTGAGGTCATCCTGGCGGCAGGCAGGCTTTCCTTTCAAGGAGCATCTCCTCTTGAACGATGCTGCAGAAGCAGAGGCGTTAGGGAGCACAGCCTCGCAGGGAGGGGGTGGGGGCTGGAGGACTGAGAATAGGGCTGCGGGGTGGGTGGGGGGAGGGCGGTGAGGAGGGCCTGTCTCCTCTTCCACAGCGTCTGGGGAGGCTGTATGTAGAACTCGGCCGTCTGATTGACCAAATAAATAGATGAGTTCATTAAGAAGGACAGCGGCTTTCTTGGCTATTTATAATGGTGGCCTCAATCTTGAGGATCCTTATCTCCGGAAGGAAGAATGAAATGAGGGATCTGTTCAGGTGGCCCAGCCATCCACCGGGTGAATGAGCTGATTAGGTCCTTGGCTGCAGGGGGTGGGACACTTTGAGCGGAGCGAGGGGTCCAGGTGAGAAAGAATGTACCCAGGAAGCAAATGGGGGAAGTGCGACATGGGGGAGGGGTGCCCAGGGCAGGCAAGGAGGCGGCCACCACATTTGCAGAAACTGTCGGTCTGGGCTCCCCACCAACTCCCGGAGAGTAGCCACACCCTGGACAGGAGCTGGTTTAGCGGGAATTCCAAATGGTTCAGAGCTCCACTCCAATGGAAGGGAGCAGCGTTTCGTGGTGAAAGTGAGGCCTGGGCCCTCCTCATCTGCCTGGGACCAGGACTGTCCTGGCCGGTGCTCTTGCTGGGGGGTGAGGTCCACCGTTCCCTAGCCCATGAGGACGGCTGTCTCCACGGCTTTGATTAGAACCCTCCCGGGTTCACTTGTGAAATGACACCCCATTTCCTGCCAGCTTCAGTTTCCTCCTGCGTCATGAGGGGGTGGGACTTGATGATGTCAAAGATCGTGCTCAGGCCGTGCCCGGGGACTCTGGAGCCTGCCCCCTCCTGGCTGTGCCACTTTGGTCACCTGTCTTGACAGAAACCCCTACTCTGTCCTGTAGGGTTGCTGTGAGTCGGGATGGGCCCAGTGGCCACGAGTGTGTTTACTAATCAACAGCTCAAAATCTGAAAATACAGCCGTTTCCTTACCCTTGGCGCAATTAGGAGAATCCGTGAGTTACTAAGAAGGAAATGAGCACGTTCTTAGCACCAATTAAACCATTATTATTAGTTCCTGTCTTAGCATCTCACTGCCTGCCATTGAGTCATTTCTGCCACATAGGGACACCTATGGCAGAGGGCTCCGCCCCCAGCCTCCTCTTTGTCCCTCAGAGCTGCTGATGGTTTCAAACTGCTGACCTTGGAGCTAGCAGCAGCCCAACTCGTAACCCCTATACCTTATCGAGTGCTGCTGTATTAGAAAAAGAACCCATGGGCGGCTTTGACGGACAGAAGTTGAGGCTAGAAGTCCAAACCCTGAGTGCAGGCTCTAAGGCAGCGGGGCTCAACCTGTGGGTCATGACCCCTTTGGGGGTCGGACAACCCTATCACAGGGGTCGCCTAATGCATCCTGCATATCAGATATTTACACCACAATTCATAAAAGTAGCAAACTTACAGTGATGAAGTAGCAATGGAAATAATTTTATGGTTGGGGTCCCCACCACCCGAGGGACTGTATGAAACAGTCGAGGCATGAGGGAGGTGGAGAACTGCTGCTCTAGAGGACGGCCTTTTTCCCTGTTAGCTCTGGTCTCGAGCAACGTCCTTATTTCTCAGTTTCTGTGCCTGGGACTTCTTCCTGTGGCCTGCCATCTCTTACTCTGTTTCTGCTACTGGCTTGCTGTTAATCTCTTATATTTCATAAGTGAGGAAGTGCTTGGCCACTAATCCAGAGGTTGGTGGTTTGAATCCACCAGTCAGTCCACGAGTGAAAGATGTGGCAGTTGGCTTCCATAAAGATTTATGTCCTGGCGGGAAAGAAGAGGAGCCGATACCAAGGTCTCAAATAGAAAGTAAATGTTTAGACAATGATGGCGACATATGTATGAGTATGTTTGATACAATTGATGTATGGATTATAAGAAGAGCTGTAAGAGCCTCCAGTAACATGATCTCTTAATAAAATTTTTTTTAAAGATTTGCGGCCTGGGAAATATGACCACAATTCTGCTTTTCCTGTTGGGTTTGGTATGGCTCAGAAGAGATCCGACTCAAAACACCCTGCACTAAGCCCTGATCATTAAGGTCGCAACGACAACCATTCCCAAATGAGATTACAACCTTGGGCATCTAAATGAGGAATCACAGCACAGGATTTTTTTTTATCAAAACCATTTTATTGGGAGCTCATACAGATATATCGTTCCACAGTTCAATCACATCAAGCAGTATTGTACAATTGCTACCACAATCAGTTTCTTTTTTTTTTTACCACAATCAGTTTCAGAGCATTCTCTTCCTTAAACTCCTTGATATTGGCTCCCCTTTACCCCCACCCTCCCCCACTGTACCCCCAGGAACCCTTGTTCTATTTGATGTCTCTATAGGGTCATCAATCCCAGGGTTCATATACCCCCAAACAGAAAAACAATATAATAAAAATTCAAGAGGGTTACCCCAACGACAAAATACATCTGAGATAAACCCCAATATGAACAAAGTGTCCCTTGTCCCCACCCCCCTCCCAGAATTTGTTGAAAACCAGATCAGGCCCAAAGTGTATCAGAGAGGGGATCAACTGACAAGGTTTTTAACTGTTCAAGTCAGGTTCACCATTTTGATCTCCTATAGTCACCTCTCCAATGCACTCTATTAATAGCCACTTTCCTCCCATCCCTCTACGGATAAGGGGAAATCACCAGAGCCTTGGATCCCACAAATGTGCCATGGGCTCCAACTGTCATGCACACATAGCCTTCTGCAAATGGGATTCTCACAATTTAGGCTCTGATACAATTCCCTCCTTCGACTCCGGATTATGTGATTGATAATCCTTTGATCCCTGATGTTGGTGTACAGCACAGAATTTCAGAAGACCCACCCATAACCAAACCTACCCATTGCCACCAAGTCCCTCCCAGCCTCCAGTCCCTTCCAACTCTGTGGGTCAGTAGAACTGTTCCAGTGGGTTTCTCAGGCTTTCCTTTAAGCAAACTGCCTCATTGTTCTCCGGCAGTTGGGTTCGAACTGTCGACCTGTGGACCCTTTGAGTTGCATCCCCATGCGTAGCCCGCTGTGCCACCCAGGTTCCCTCCATCTCTTCCAACTAGTGTTCTAGAAAGTGCTCCGCACAGCGCCGGGCTCACCATGTCAGCTGCTGCCGTGATTACTACCGCAACCATTCGTGTTCTTCCAAGGAATTCAGAGAAACCGGAAAGTTAGAGAAAGTACTGCTATGGCGATAGTAAGCTGGGTCCTTCCTCATCCCTACCTGAGGGGAGAACTGCAAATGCCCCGGCGCAATCTGTGGCCGCTATATTTTGAAGGTCATGAAGGAAGAGACAAGGTTGATGGCTGCGCAGGAGCACTCTGTTCTGCGGAGGTCCAGCAGGGGCCGGGTGGGGTACCAGGGAAGGCCTCAGGACGAAGGTAGCGCTGGAGGGTGACGAAGCACAGGTGTGCCCACTCCAGGACCTCCAGAGCCTCCCCATGGGCAGCCTGTGCAATGAGAAGCCGAATTCCAGCCTTGTGACATCGCCGCCTGGCTTCCAGGAGTCCTGGGCCGCAGTGGGCCGCGGGCTGGGCTGCTCCCAGGAAGAGGCACAGTCCCGGAGCCATGTGGGACTGCTCTGCCTAGTGGGATAGGGTCCCTGTGGCTTCGAATTCATTGCCAGTGGCCTTGGGTTGGGGCTGCCTTGGGTGCCGCGCACATCTTTCCTCGTGGGGGTTTCTGGAGAGCCTCTAAACGCCCTCCTTCCTGAAGCCCTTTGGGCCGGCACCTCTTGGCCTGCAGTCGATGTATGCTGGGCCTCATCCAGTGTGCTTGCTCATTTCCTGGTGTCACGTGGTGTCCCTGTGGCTTGCCCCTTGACGGAACCACCTGGGCTGCCTTCTGTGACACGCCCTGGCAGGTCACTGACAAGTTACCCAGGAAACGGCGGCGGCGTTGACACATTCATCCGTGGGAAGAGGGGAGGGGAGCCAATGTGGGGGGTGGGTGGGGGGTGGGGGGACTTTCTCAGAAGCATCAGACTCAGAGCAAGTTATGGCTCCCCTTGCTGAGGACCACCTGCCTGAGTGCTCCCCAGCCAGCCCCCAATGGCTACTTCTGCTTTCCTGCCACCTGAGCCCACATTCTTGCTAGATGGAGACTCTCAGCCCCTAAGGCACCTGAAGGTAGGCGGCCGGGGGTGCAGGTGTGGGCGGCTCTTTAGCTCTTTAGCTGCTGAATGTGGGGGTGGATGGCTGGGCTGAGCTGCCATTCAGTGATCCAGGGAGGTTGGCCAGGACCTTTAGGGTCTCAAGGTTGCTGGCTTGAGGTCACAGCATAACATTTCTGCAGTAACGCTTGGTCTGGGGGAAGGGTGGGGAGTGGGGGGGGGCACTAGCCAGGCTACTTCCTGGTGGTTTTTAGTCACAGCTGCCCAGAGTCTCTGGCTTTGTTGGTAGGAGGTCAGCTGACCACTCTGCTCCAGGTAGCTGGTGTTCAGGCTCCTTCTGGCTGGCCTGGGCTCTATGTCCTACTTCCCTGCAGTCTTGGCGGCAAAGCCCCTTTCTGTCCCCAAGCCCAGCGTCCGTCAGTCCTCATAACATCCTTCTTACCACCCTGGGCAAAGGTTACTAACACCCTCTACCTGATCTGAAGTGCCCCCTCATCCTACCCCACCCCATCCCAAGGCTCTGTAAGGAGCAAATGGTGACATCGTGCTATGGTCCCCAGCACACATCCTCTTTCAGTCAGCAGGTGTCATGCCCGGAATCCCGCCTCACCAGGGCCCCTCGCCACCCCCATGCTGCTGCAGGGAAGTCCGTGTGAGCCCTTGGAAGAAGAGGAAGTTGGAGCTGAAGTGAAGCCACAGCTGGGAGGAGCGAGGCCATGGTGGGGGGTGGGGGGGGGTAGGCAGCCCTGAATGTTCTAGCTGGTTGACCAACATTTGAGTCTCGCCTGGATCCCTGCCCCAAGGCTTCCTTCTTCAGCTGCACAGGGTGACAGTGAGGTCCTGCAAAAGCAGCCGGCAGCCGACCCATTTCCAGTCGAGGTGTTGCTGGGTCTAGGGAGAAAGTTGATCCAGTAGGCTGTGTAAGCACCTACTAGGTGCCAGGTATCGCTCTAAGCATTCGGGGACATTAGTCCTCTCCCTCACCCCCAGGCCCCAAGAACAATTCCCTGTGGAAAGTTTTTGTAGATACGCTTTTTTATTGAACGCATTAGTTCTTTTTAGCCTCGGGACAACTAAGAGGTATGTGTGCATATTTGTATGCATGAAGATGTGCAGGCATGTGTATGTGCAGGCGTGCCTCCTGGGCTCTGTGAGCACGCCGTCAGCTAGTCTCCACCACAGCCCAGGGAAGAACAGACTGTGCCCTGGGCAGACAGTGGTCAGTGGCAGAGTTGGGGGTGCCCCTGGACCTGCTGTGGGCTCAGTGCATAGGGAGCTGGCATTTTAGGGGCAGGTGTTTCTCCTTTTGGGGAAGACCTTCGCTTCAGGGTGAAAGTGACTTTCCTCGTGGGGTGACGGTGGCAGGGGCCCTATACCCCAGGTAGCCCATCCCTGCCCTTGAAGGTGCTCCCAGGGCTGTTGCGGAGGATTTAAGCCTCCTTGGGGCCTGTTCGGCTAGGTGTTACTTCTCGTCAGGGTGGAGATGGGCCAGGCTTTCTCTGCACCCGAGGGGGAGAGGGACTCTGACAGGTGGCCCCTAGGATCAGAGCATACAGGCCTCCACACTCCCCTCCCCCCCCCCCCCCCCCGACTTCCCTGCCATTGAACAAATGGATGAAAGGGCGGACCTTATTCTGAGCTCAACTCCAGGCTCTGTCACTGTTTCCTAGGTAACCTTAGACTAGGGCATATCTTTTTTTCTGAGACTCAATTTCTTTTATCTGTAAAATGGGTGAAGGGCTACGGATCTAGAGAATTGATTATAAGGAACTGAGATAATAGGGATGATCAAGCCCTCTGACAAAGGGTGAGTGGCTAGTGGGTTAGGCTTAGACTTAGTGGGGCTGGTCCAGGTGAACCCTAGGCTGGCCCCAGCCCAGAGGTGGTTACAGTCCAGCAAAGAAGGCCGAACCAAATGGGTAGAAATGCACACATCTCCCCTAGCCAGGGATTATCCCCTTACATTTCACCAAGCATATCCTGGTCCCTTGGCATCCCCAGCCTCTCCTTCCTTGAAGATTCTCTTGGGGAGCCAATACAGATTCCTGTGCCCTGGCCCTGAAGACTCAGTTGGTAGGTCTGAGGTGGGCCCCGCTGCCCTTGAGTGGATTCTACTTCGTAATGGCTCCATGTAGGGTTTCTGAGACGGTCCATTCCTGACACGAGCAGAAAGCCTCATCTTTCTGCCCCAGAGCGCAGAGTGAGTTTGAACCACATGCCTTGTGGTGGGCAGCCCACCATCTACCCCACAATGCCATAAAGGGCTCCGTGGGGGTGTGTCCAAGAGTCTATATTTTTAGACAGTGTCCCAGGGATGTTCAGGGATTGTGGGAAAACTGATGGTCCACCAACTCTTCCCAAGAGTCCAGAGATTTCAGTAAGGACCATTTTTTAAGAGAAGGCAACTGAGGTTTCTCAAGGCAGATGGGCTTCCACCGTTGTCCCGACACATACGTTTCTGAACCAGAGTTTAGCCTTCTGAGAGCCCAGGCAGGAGGCAAGAGGGAAAGTCTGGGGTGAGCAGGAAGAGCTTTGAGTGACTTGAATGCCCCTTTAGGATCCATCTAAAGACCCACCTATAGAACCCACATACAAAAGACAGGGGTGGACAAGGCATCCTCCGGACATTCCTGCAAGGGAATGGGGAGAAAGGGTGAGGAGCCTGGGACGCCAGGCTGGAGAAATGTAGGGATCATTCTTCAGGTAGCCAGGAGCCCCTGATGTTTCTAGAGCTGGGAGTGAGATGGCAGAGGGCAGGATGTGCCTCCCAGGAGGTACCCGGCGCTTAGAGTGACCTTGTCTCCAGACGTGGCGCAGTGGCAGCTGTCAGACACACACAGCATGGGGCACGGCACTGTGCCCGTGACTGGTGGGCACCATGAGACATACTTGGCAGAGAATGTCTGGGGTTCAAAAGCCTGGGAGGTGGTCTTCTCCCTGGGGAAGACCACAGATGAATCCCGGTAGGCCTCCCTCGAGCCTGCCCCCTGCCTCTGGTGTGGATTTTAACGCTGAGTTTTTCTTCTAGCTGAGCAGTAGCTCCTGCTAGGCACCATCTTGCAGTGCTGGAAGCCGCTGCCGCCGCTGTGCCAACACCTGCACCCGACAGAATTAGATATGAATCCGGTCCACCCAGGTTTGGAGCAAGAGCTTTAACTTTCAGCCTCTGGCACCTTCTGTATCTCAGGGTGGGGGCTGTTGGGAACATGCCCAACCCCCACCACCTCCTTTGGGCCTCTGTTTCCTCATCTCTGCTTCAAGTTCCTTGGACTCTGAAGGTCCATTTGCGGGAGAGGTTTGGTGTGTGCACCATCGGGACTTTGTGGATGTGCTATGAGTCCAGGGCCTTGGTTTTCCTCATCTACAAAATGAGCTTGCGGTTAGACACTCAGGGACTGTGTTTTGAGTCTGTGATGGTGTGGGATACAGCCAAAGGGGTGCCCCCCCGGACCCCCGCCAGCCCTTGTCAGATTCTGAGAGGGTCCAGGAAAGTCACTCCCAAGTTGGAAGATGCTCAGAGGATAGTGTGGGGAAAGTGACTTTCCTAAGCACATTCGGCTGCTGACCAAAGGTTGATGGCCCCAATCCTCCCAGCGGCACCTGGGAAGAGGGCTCAGTGCCCCGCTGTTGGAAAATCCCTTTGGCACACAGCCCTCCTGGTACACACTGACTTGATGGTAACCGGTATAAATAAAGATTGCCTCACCAGGACGGCAGGGCTGTCACGTTCTGCACGTTTTTGTGGAAACTATTTCAAATGCTGGAAACAGGTCCCTTTCTTCGGCAAAGGATGTGGCTCGCCCTTCCTCTCTCTCGGCCAGTGTTCTGTCTTCTGCCATTGTCCTTTGTTCTCTCACCCTATAGAGGAACCCGAAGAGCCACTGAAACGTGAGGGCGTCTGGCCCCGAGACTGGGTGTCCCCAGGGCCCTAAACAATACTTCGTGCGCCAGGACCAGGACGAGGTGTCAGGAAGCAGCTTAATAATACATAGTTCTTGCTCATGAGTCTGTCTTGGGACAGTGACAGCGCTAGCCGACAAGTACCTGGGTGGAGGCGACTGGTTGCAGGGCCTGGAAAGCCGGGCGTATTGGGAGGTGGGCCTGGGATGAGATGGGAAGGGCTCACCGAGGGAGCAGTGTGAACAGAGGCGTGGAAGCCTGGGATCTGTGAATTAGTAACTTCGGCAGGGTGCCTGGGTTTTGATGGTGGAGGGTGTCAGAGACCCAGTGTCTAAATAAGTGGAGCAAAATCCCCATCAACAACTCCTGTGTGTGTGACACACGCGGTACACCTTGGACCCCAGTGGCAGACATGGCTAATCTAGCTCCACCTGTTACCTCGGGCGCCAGAGGCAGACATTGTTAATCAATCACTGCCCCCACCCCCCACCCCCCACCCCTGCCCTACTGTATATCTATATCTCCCTAGTTTGTGTGTTTTTTTTCACTAGGACAGAATAAGAAGCCTCTTCCTCTTTAAGGAGAACCCTGTGTCAAAGAGGAACAATGAGGACAGTAGGGGTTGTTTACATTTAATAACCTCGATTCCCCCCACACTGTGGGCTGGCTCCTACACCCATCTCAGACAAGGGCCCTGGGCTGGAGGAGCGCAGGGGACTCCTCCAGGAGTCCTGGCGGGTTTCCATGGGACTGTGCCATCCCGCTGAGTCTTGGGGACGGTGCCCTGGGACTCACAGCCCCGGGCGCCCTTCGCTGACCTTGTCACTGAGGGAGGGCTTATCTACTTCCATTTTCACAGAGCCAGGGAGGGGCTCTCGGTCTGCTTTACCCAGCAGGCAGGCAGAAGAAGGCAGCTTCATAGTGCTTACCTCGGAAAGGAGAAATTTGAGGAAATGGAAACCGAGCTGTGTGTGTGTGTCCTCCCGAAATAATCCAAGGTTCTGTAGAACCCGGGACCATGGTTGGCCTCACCCACCCCCACTTCCGGCAGAAAAACCAGGTTGCCATGGAGGGCCCGAGCGGTGGGGAAAGCGATGATCGAGGAATGACAAGCCAGTTGCCGGTGACTCAGTGTCCACTGCCTGCTGACTCACTGGCACCGCCGCTGCTCCCCCTGCCTTGGGTTTGAGCCTGGGCCCCTCTGGCTGTTGATGGAAGCAGGTATAGTGTGGGCAAGGGGATGGAGCAGAGGCTTCGCTGCCCACTCCCTTTGAACCCCAGTCTAGAGCAGAGTTAAGCTGGTGGTCAGACCTGGCCCCCACACACCAGGAAAACAAAAACAGCTCCAGGCGGAGCAGTGGTCCAAACTCACACAGGGAGGGCACAGGTGGCCCAGGGCAGGTGGTCCTGAGCCCTAGGTGCAGCACCCAGAGCTCCCCTCCACTCTTGCCCTCCTCCCTGCCTCCCCACAGCCTGCTGCCTCCGCCTCTGCCTTCCATGCCAGGGCGGGCGTGGGGTTTGAGCCCCTTCAGATGGGATCCAGGAGGCTTAACTGTTCTCATCTCTGGAGTGTCACCTTCCTCCCTGAGTCTGACTCCTGCCAGGCTGTGAGGCCTCGCTCAGTGGGATCATTGCTAGTTCTTCCCCAAAGCCTTTCTCGGTGCCCTTGGCTCAGCATGGCACTCCTGCTCTGCCTTGGATCCCAGGGTAGCTAGTGACGTTAACACTGTGAGGGCAGCGAGGTGTTTGGGGTTCCCAGCAGTGCCGCGGGGCCAGGCACAGTGTGCGTGCTCGGTACATGCTGCCGGAACCTGTCCGAGGCAAGTGAGAGTCTTTGCTTCTTTGTTCCAAACCTTAAGGAGGACCGTTCTGGTGAATGTCCCCTCCATGAGGGGAAGTGACTTGCCAAGGTCATGTAGCATCCAAGGGTGGCCCTGCCCTTTCTGAAGCCAGAGGTTTCACTCACTGGGGAGCGGGGTCTACGTTCAGCCTACAGGGATCATCTCTTCTCTGTGTCACCCATCCCGGACTGGCCCCTCACTGGGGTACTCAGCCCACCACAGAGCTATGTCACTAGTGGGTGACAAAGCCAGTGTCTCTGGGCAGATGGCGAGAAGCTGGGGCTTCTAGCTCCAGCATCCACATGACAAGACAGGCTCCAACCTTGATCTCCCAGACTTCCCCTCCCTGTCCCCCTGTGGCTTTCTCTTTTCCTTTCATGTGGCCACAATGACCCACTTTGTACATGCTGTTCCCTGTTCTTTAAAAAAAAGAAAATTGAGTGTGTGCCTTAGGTGAAGGTTTACAGATCAGATCATCATTTTTACATTCAACAGCGTATTACCCCCCCAGTAGTTTGCCCTGTGTCCCTCTGCTTGAATTTGCTCATCTTCCTTAGAATAGTGTCTTCCTAGCTCTCCAGGTTAACACCTGCCTGGCCTCTAGCTGGGGGGATCTGCAAACTTCAGCTTGAGGGCCACATGCTGTCAGGATGAGGGGGTTCCCGACATTTGAACGGGTCCTCGGGCGCGATTTTGCGATTGTGGAAAATATCAAAGACAGACCGACAGTGGGACACAGGGGCTTCTTGTCGAGTGCATTTTCCAATGGGTATAGATAGTGGGGCTTCCAGATCTTTCATCAGGCATGCTTGTCCTACAGCTAACATATACGTAGTTAATGGGTGCCAATAAACAGGCAATGACATGAGTCATCGTCATGATCTAGTGTTCGTTGACCTCAAACCCCTCTGAGCCCACCCGGGGTAGCTATCTCTGATCCTTGTCAACAAGAGATGTCAGAGCAGAGTGTGCTCCGTGTCATGGTGGGTTGGCTATAGAACCTGATTACTTTGCTCCACAGATAACCGTTAGGCATTGCGAAGTAGCGGACGCAGAAATGATCCGCTTTATATGGTGGCTCCTCTATGACAGTTCTTTTATTGGGGAGGGGGTGTTATTGGAGGGACTGTGTACAGTCATGAGAATGTATATTGAGATTCATGTATATCTCCTCACTGTGAGAGTCTTCCCATCACTGGGAGCACGGATGACTGAGCTGTATTACGTTATCGTCCCGTCCCTCAGTTTACCGCACTAAAGGGCTCTTTTGGTCCTCATGTGTGATTCTGAAGGAGAATTGAAAATTTCCAAAGAGTCTCATTTAGATCTTGGTGATGTCACTTGTTTGGGGAACTATTTGGATGGCTCTCAAGGGATTCTTAAATTGTTGTGAGTGACAGGATTGGCCGACCCCTGCTCTGGCTGATTGCTTCCTCTTCCACTCCCAGGAGCCGCGGAAGTCTGTTTCTTTTAATAGGAAAACGTGTTCTTATTTTTTTTTTAAATAACGGGTCTCGTACAATATTTGTCCTTAACGATTAGAACACCCTTCCCCCAGCTCTGTCAGATAGATCTCAGCTTCCATGGCATTTAAAAACATGGACCTGGCGCCAAGCACCTGAGTTCACATCTCAGCCTCGTGACCCTGGGCAAGGGGTTTCCCTCTCTGCAGGTTATTGGAGGTCATTGCCTGTGCTGTGGAGTAAACATAAGTCAGCACCTGGAAAGGGCTTCCACTGTGCCTGGTTCACAGAGAGCCCTCGATTGGCATCTGCTGCCGGTGAACGCAGGCTGGTCCCATCACGCACGTAGCCGCCTACTTTGATGTCTCCAGCCACTTTGGTATTGTAACGCTTAAGCATTCAGTTGGTAATCGAAAGGTCTGTGAGTCTACCCCACCAGTCACTCTGAGGGAGAAACTCCCCCAGGATCCGCTCCCATAAAGATGACTGCTGTGGGCACCCGTGGGGCGGCTCGACTCTGTCCAGCACAGATATCACTCAAAGCTCTCAGCCATAGACGCCGCGGGCCGGTCCCTGTTGGAAAGATCCGGTCATTTGCTTACTTTGTGTCCGCCTTCCGCCTGGAACGTCAACCCCTTGGGCCTCTCTGGGGTCCTCAGTTCTAGAGTAGTGCTGGCACACCCAAGTAGGGCAGGATCTCAGCTTGCTGTGTGCTCCTCCTGTCCCCCTACACACACACACACACACACACACACGTCTAGGGCCCGGGCCTGATGGCCCAGCAGAGCCATTGAGACCCATCCTCTGACTCACAGCCCACTACCCCACCCCCTAACTCGGTTCCCCTTCCCATCCACCCTGCACTGACCCCAGCCCTGCAGGGCAGCTTCAGCATGTCTCTTCCTTCCTCACCCTTCTGGGGTGCCCGCGGTTTGCTGTTTGTCCTCTCTTCTCCTTCCCAGCCACTGGGGAGTTGGGGTATGCTCTGTGACTTCCAAGGAGACTAGGAAACGGTTTGGATGCAGGCTCCAGACTGGTTTTAGCTACACAGGTTCTTGTAAGGGACGATGGCCAGGTGGCTGTAGGTGGATCCACGCTCCTACCCCAAGTTCTTCACCACACTGGGGGAGTGGCATAGTGGGGGTAGGGTGTGTGTGTGTGTGTGTGTGTAGCGGGGGTAGGGTGTGTGTGTGTGTAGCGGGGGTAGGGGTGTGTGTGTGTGTGTGTAGCGGGGGTAGGGGTGTGTGTGTGTGTGTGGCGGGGGTAGGGGTGTGTGTGTGTATGTGTGTGTGTGTGGGGAGCACATCAGGTGATGTTGTCAGAGAAAGTTGGGTTTGTTTGTGTGACACTAGAAAGTGTTTTTGTGCAGTGTTTCATCAGAAATGTATTATTTTTTATGAAAACATCCCTGTGGTGATTTATAACAACAAAAATATTTTTCGTAAGTCCAGCTCGCATGTATCAATATGCCTACAAGGCGAAAGCTCCAGGTGCATGGCCTTTTAGAACTTTCTAACGCACTCGGGTGCGGGCTGTCCTTCCACAGTGCCCGCGATGCTGGGAAGCAGGTGGCTTTCTTTGCTTGCCTGCGCTGCTGTTTGCGCTGCTGCTGCCTCTGGCTGTTCTTTTTTGGCTCCCATTTTGTTAACCTGTCTGGTGGTTTCGCTACACTGTTGTGGTTTATGAACCTATAGCAATGTAGTAACTCTTTTGAGAATGACATCGTGATTAAAGGAAACGAAAGAAAAAGTTACTAATAAGTTACTACGTTACTAATTTTAAAAACCAAATCCAAACACACTGTCATCGCATGGATTCCGATCCACTTTGGGCTCCCTAGAGGTTCTGAGCCGGTAAATCTTTATGAAAGGGGGCAGCCTTGCCTTCCCCAAGGAGTGCTGGTGGGTTGGACCCCTGACCGTACAGTTAGCAGCCCAAGGCTTGGCCGACCATACCACCAAGGCTCCGGAGTTACTAATAATGTTGTAATTCAATGTAGAAACATTTTTACAAAACAATTTTTTGTCAGTATTCTAAGAAGTACTGCACTTCAGCACTTCACACTCTAGGTATCACATGGTATTCTATGTGTAAGATTGATAATAGATAAATATTATTAATCATTCTATGTGGTTGGTACAGGCAGGGGGTCCTAGGAGGGGAACGTGACCCCAAACCTAAGGATGCCACCACACCTTCACGGACTCTTGTCTTCTGCAAACTTCAAACCAAGGGGAACTAACTCCTCTGGCAGGTTCCAATCCACAGGTCACCTCGGTGCAGATCCTGGCCCAGCATCTTCTAACTGTGTGATCCGCCCCTTCTGAGGCTTGATTTCCTAGAGCGGACTTGCGGGAGAGACAGAACTTCTGCAGGCTGAGGTGACCTCGGCCGTCTGCTGACCGGGGAACAGGGGGGTGCGGGGCTGTCTCGGTAAGACAGTGAGCATTCACGGGGTAGCCAGCCTACAGTTCAGGAAAGACTTGGGACCCCGGCTAGATCCCAAGCCCTGTCCCTGGAGATTCCATAAACAGAATTCACTTTCACTGGGGCTGGAAGGTTGTCGCTCATTGTTTCAGCTTTGTTCCGGGCAAAACAATGTTTGGGTTCCTGGATGACCTCACTGGAAAGAATGAGCGGGGCGGTGCCGCTGACTGGCCCAGCCCCAGCCCCAGGAAGCCTGTCTGTCCTTCAGGGCACCACCTCAGACTGCGATCTGGCCCGGCCGGTTGCAGACAAATTAGCTCCAGGCTGAGTTGGGTCTTGGGGGTGGTGGTGGTGGTGGTGGTGGTGTGTCGGTGTGTGTGTGTGTCTTAAAAATTGGAAACTGTATATGCACATCCACATTTCAGTATCTCTTGAGAAATTGGAGCATCTGGTCTCTGTGGAACACCCCCAGCCCCCCCTTCCAAAAGGCAGGGGCAGTGCCTACTCTCCCCACCCCACCCCCCGGCTTAGCCTCCTTTCTTAAGGCCCTTGCCTGCCAGGCATTTGCCCTAGTAATGCTTGGGTTAACGTTTCCTCGCAAATAGATAACCAAGCTAGCCCATGATCCCACCAAATTATTAAACCTTCTGAGTAACTTTGTATGGGGGGGAAATGAAAGACTCCCCTTTCTTTTCAAGGGCGCCCCAGTGGCAGAGTGGTTTCAGGTTGGGCTGCTCCCCAGGAGATGGGGCTTTCTCCTCGCGGGAAGTCAGTCTCAGAACCCCCCCCCCACCCCCGGGGCAATTCTATGTGCTCTTTCCTACAGCGTCACTGTGAGTCGGAGTCAACTTGATGGTACTGAGTTTTGAGCATCGAGTTCTTTTCCTGATGAGCTAACTTCGTCAAGAACAGGCAACACTCCCAACACGGAACTTAACATTGATTTGTCTGCCCCAGTACGGATCGCTTACCTGGGAGGCCTAAGCCGGTTGCCCTTAGTTGCTGATGGAAAGGCAGGTGGGCGAGCCACCCAGCGGTGCTGCAGGAAGGAGGCATCTGTTTGCATACAGTTACAAGCAGTGAGGACACGGAATTGGCCCCAGCTCCAGCTCGATGGCAACGGATTTGGGCTTTTCTGAATAATGACTGCCAGCCCCCGCCCCCCCCCCCCCACACACACACTCTGACTCTGGCAGGGATTGTGTGTGAGTCACATGCCTGTGCAGGCATTACTAGTTGACCTCAGCTCTCCTCGCTGAGTTGGCAATCCGTGGACCCGGTGCTCAAAAAGATCCCCTTCCAATCTACTCGAAGTCCCGGGGGGAAACCCCTATTTGCCAGCAGGCTCCTTTCCATGGTGACAACTTCCCTGAGCCTGTGCTGTTTAATCGGAGCAAAGGTCGACATTGCTTGTCCGGCCTGCCCCTATGGCCCTGGGCCCTGCCTGTTCCCCAAGAGCCCTGCCTGGCCTTCCGCCTGTGGCCTCCATCACGTGGCCCTCGCTTCCCTGTTTGTCCGCTTCTTCTCTTAATTTGTCAGGCTGGTGTGAGGCCTGGGGCTGACTTCTTAAAGGAACCAGACCCCATTTCACTTGATGAAGTCACCAAATCAGTGAGCCAAGAGAGTGGGAGGCTGAGAACATGAACTTTGAAGGGTAAGGCAGATTGGAAGCCCAGTCCAGCTCTGGACAAGTGAACTCCATCCTCCTGCGCATCAGTTTCCTCATCAGCAAAGTGGTCTGGCAGCATGACCCGTGGATGGGGACTAAGAATGCATGCAGAGTGCTTCACAAGGGACCAGGCTCTTAGGGCAGCTTCCTTCTTATTGTTAATCAAACACTTAGGATATACAGCCTGGCATATGGTATAACACAATTCCAATGTGACCAGGCATCTTCTTCAAGAAGAGATTATAATTTTGATCACTTAGTATGGCCTAGGGCCTGAGTGGAACAGGTGACAGGCAGTGTTTCTGTCCTGCCCCATCCCTGAGAGGTCGATGGCATTTTTATCTTCTCTCTTGACCAGTGAGGAAACGGAGGCACATTGGTGGTCCCAGTGAACCCAGAGCGAGAGGTCCCTGCCTACTCCTGAAAGAGTTGAGGGCAGGGAGCCCCGCCTGGGGCCCACTCAGACCTCCAATCTGTTTCTCCACCTATGAAATGGATCTGTCTGCCAGGACTCCTCCGGTCCCCAGGTCCAGATGCTGGGAGCTGCTTGCCGAACCCACAAAACGGGCTCCCCGAGATTTACTGAGAACCAGCCAACTGTCCAACCTTTCCTTTCGGCCTGCTTTGTGCTATTGGGGTTGGGGGGACCTTGCAAAGAAGGGAAAGGCTGAACCCCCTTCCTCCTGGGGCGGGGTAAAGGTCACAAGTGTTGACGTCAGTGATAATAGGTTTCAATCTCAATCTGCTGTGTGATGAATTCGTTTAAATGACCTTTTACCTTTTTTTTAAAGATCATTTTATTGGGGGCTCTTACAGCTCGTATAATAATCCAGAAATCAGTTGTATCAAGCATATTTGTCTCTATGTTGCCATCATTATTTTCTAGACATTTACTTTCTGAGTCCTTGGTATCAGCCCCCCTCCCTCCCCAGTGACCACCCCCCTCCTTTTGACTCCTTGATAAATTTATTATAGGATAAATTGATGTTACCTTGTGAGACCTGCAAAATGATTGGGTGGGATAAGATGTTTGGGGTTCACCCAAGGGATCGGACAACTTGCTAAGGTGGATGGAACACCACTGAGGCTAAGGCTATGCAAATTAGGTGTGTGGAACCCTAGTGAGGAGGTTGGCCAGTTTTGCCAACCCACTAGGCTTAAAAGGAACCACCTCAGCAGAGGGGGCTCCTTACTGCCACGAAGAAGAAGGGAGGGGATTGGAGCATGTCATCTGGATGCAGGCTTCCTACCATGAGAACCTCCTGGGACCAGGAGGTAGGGGGCCATCCCATCTGAGACGGTGCCAGCAGAGCCAGGAGACCCGTGGGAGGGGTCACACAGGCTTACAGGCCCACAAAGCTAATAGGCAAGCACATGTGTTGACTCTGAGCAATGAGTGCTTAAGGCTGAGGCTTTCTGGCAGAATCAAGTGCCTTTGGGCATTTATCAATAGAGCTAAAGAGCTTCCTAAATTGCTTGCCTGAGCAGGGCCAGAGGGCCTAGGGCTGAGAGCCAGAGGGGCCGGCCTGTGGGCCCCATCAAGACTAAGCAGTTTTGATTCGAGAGCTGTGTTGTGTCGGAGTCTCTTCCCTGTTAAACGCCACGATCCGCACTGTGGTTGTGAGTTCGGTGTGGCAGCTGCAACAGCATTCTGAAGCCAGCAGAGAAGTCACGCCGGGAGAGGCGTCAGTGCCAGAGCTGGTGGAAAAGCTGGCGAGCGGAGGCGCGTCTGACCTCCTCACCGGAATCCGCTCAGGGCTAAGGATCCTGATTCTCCTCCCCCTTGGGAAGTTGATAAGAAGGTCCAGAGACACCTTCAGCCCTGCCCTTTCCTTGCAGAGATTCAGGTGCTTCAGGGAAGGGCAAGCAAGTTGGTGAGCCACACAGGTCACTCCAGGGTTCTGGGCAGCCTGTCCAGGACAAAGAGGCAAGAGCTTGGTCTCCCCAAAGCCATGAGTTGAGTGGTAAGTGCTGGGTGGGGCAGCCCCTGCTACACCTGCCACGCAGTTCAAGGTCAAACTGGCTTCTGCATGGGCAGCTGAGAGCTGAGGGTCAGTGAGTTGAGGGACATGGGGGCACGCAGAGATCTGGCCCCTGCCCTGCTCTGCCCCTCACTAAACCTGAGCATGACCTTTCCTGTCCTGAAAACCTGTCTTTCTAAGCTTCCTTGTACTCCAGTGCCTTCAGGACTGGCTCTGGGGAGTTCAGGCTCCTCGCCTTCATGCCTCCTTCCAACCCGACAGCCTCGGGCTTGAGCCTCTGGTTCTGTCCTGTGCAGTACATGACTAGAACTCCCTCCCATAGTAAAGTTTTCTGCGCAGTGAATAGGGAATCAAGTCTGTAAACAGCTCAGCCTACAGGAAGTACCCAGAAACCAGATCCCTCCAAAAGGCGGGGAGGGGATTGGTGAGAGCAAAGGAATATCTTATAAAGCCACTGTGTCCCTGGAACGGACTTAAATCTGTCCGCATTTGTGCCAGACTGACCAGATGACCAGCAAGGTGGTCTTCAGGCACCACTGTCTCAGGTTGCCGTGTCTGGAGCAAAGACAAGGAGGGATTTCAGTGAGACCAGGATGGAGGCTTTTTATCGGAGCCGATTCTAATCCTTTGTAGCTCTAATAACCAAAGAGGAAGCTCTTAAAATGGGGAATTATGTATCTCAGCTGCTACAGAATAACCCTGGGCCCAGCGCCAACGAAAGCAGCTCCGTGGCTAGTTGGTAGCTGACAGGGAAGCAGGCGGCTCAAATGCATGTGGAGACTTGTTCCCAAGCACGTACTGTAGGTACTGTAGCATGGAGAAGCGAGGTGGCATCTAGCTAATGGGCATGAGCTCTGGGGCCATTTGTGAGCCTCCAAAGGTGGACAGATATTCCTGGAAAGGTGTTGTCTGAGGTCAGGCTCTGTAAGCAAGGGGGGGTGCCGGAGTGAGCAGAAGCTGAGGGCCTGGACACGGCCCTGGTCCGGTCCCTACGAGCTGAGGGGTGAGCTCACTGATAATGGCGGCAGCAGCCACAACTCCGATGACAGCGGGAGCCACCCGTGGAACTCTGGCTCCATATGCCATGCTGTCGGAGAGCAGGCTCTTCAGATGCCTGCCCTCCTGCTAGCTCCACTCCCATTGCCACAACATTCCTAGGAGTTACACCTTTATACCCATTTGACAGATAAGGATCAGAGGAGAGGTCGAGGAATTTGCCTGAGGTTATTATACCCCCAGGAAGAGCCTCCCCCTGATGGACCGGGACAGGTGGAGGTCACAATGGCAAATGGGAAAGGTCGGTGCTGACCCAAACCTAAGACCTGAGAGAGGGACTAGAGCAGTTGAGTAGCTGCTGCCAGGAGAGAGGCAAATGAGCGGATAGGGGCCTCCAGGTCAGCCGAGGCTGGTGTGACTGGGAGGGCATTATGGTTTTCTGTGGGCTGTGCTGTGTTCTCTTTAGCTGCAGTGTCTAATAGATGTGTGTGCGTGCGTGTATATATGTGTGCCCATGTGTGTGTGCAGAGTAGCAGCAGGGAGACTTACAAAGAGGCTGTGCAGATGCCCATACGAGGGCTGATGCCCTGAGCACAGTGGTTGCCATGGTTACAGATGTGGGTGGCTGCCAGAACATTCAGGAGGTAGCATCAGCAGCAGGGTCTGATGAAGATGGGTTTGTACAGACATGGGTCTGGTCAGACACCCCCAGAGAGACTTGGGGAGCACCTGCATCCGCCTCAGCCTTGCCGGACCTCTTGTAGGCTTTGGTGAGGCCGTGGGCAGTGGACCTCACTTGCCACTGGCTTTGGGGGAAGCCAGAGATAAACCTAAGGGGTGGGGGTCGGATTCTGGAACTGGCTATGTCTTCTCCAAGGTCAAGGACGCCTGGGTTGCTGCAGCCCAGGTGGGAGAGGTGACATTGGGAGCTCAGTGACATGTGCTCAGTGTGGGGGTGATGTGTGGGGAGACTCCCCCTGCCGACACACGCACTCCCTCCCTGGCACCACGCATACCTCCTGGCGCGTCCAACGGGAGTCAGGAAGATGGCTTCTACCAGGAAGGGCATGTATTCAGTGTGGTGGGGCCTGGGAAATGCATTTCGTGGGAAGCCAGAGCCTAGAGCTAAGGAGTCTTGGGGAACTGTGGGTGCTGCCTCCCAGATGTCTAGACCATGTTGGGTACCACTACAAGTGGGGTTGGGGGCTCAGAGGGCAGAACCAGGCATCTCCAGGTCACCAGCCCACCTCTGGGGGAGGGGTAAGGACACACGGTACACTTGTGAGCCCCTCACCAGGAATGTGAGGAGCTGGCAGTGCCCCCCTGACATCTCAAGGGGCCTCACGAGGTTTAGTCGCTTCCAGTGCTGAGATCCAGGGGAGGTCCCCGCACGGTGGAGCCAGTCGTGTTGAGCTCGGAGGCCCCAAGGGTCATTCCCTGAACAACATCTTCACCAGGAGGGAGTTGAGTCCTACATCCTCCAATTATGCTCCGTGGAACGGGCCACAATGGGCCCTCTGATAACCATCAGGCGCACACAGCGGCACGAGAACAATGCTTGAACCGTGCAGGCTATTTTTTGCAAGAGCTGCAGCCAGCCAGGCCCTAGTCTCACCCCAGGGGACGGCAGAGAAAGGCACTCCGGGTGCCAACTCCAGCACGTCAGCATTCCAGGGGATGGGCAAGGTTGCATCGCAGTGAGCGACCAGCCTCTCCAAGAACCTTTTCTTTTCTGCTCGCTGCCAGAGTCCAACAGTCAGGAACCCCCACTGCAGGCCAGAAGAGGAAGAAGGTGGGGGGGGCCAGGGACCGGGTTTCTGTGTGCTGTTGGGCCACAGCGCCTCAGCACAACCCTGCGGGCAGGCCACACTGTGCCTGTATCAGCCTCCCCCAGACCCCCCCCCCCTGCAGCGCCCCCCCCCCCACCCCCGGCGGACCATCTTTCTGTGTCAGGCCGAGGGGCTCACTCGAACTCACGGTTGGGGAGTGGCACTGGGATTTGAACTGGGCGCTTGATCAGTTCAAAGATCCCCTGCCTATCTGCCATCATGGGGCAGACTGGGGACAGGGGCAGGCTGTTGCTTATGTTCAGCAGATGTTCAGGGTATAGAGCCTGTTGATTCGGTGGGTCCCAAGCATCTTCAGCCTGTATCCTGAAATCCCTGACCCCAGGGCATCTGAACGATTAACAGTGTGGTGGTCAGAGCAGTGGGAAGGCTTGGGGAGCTGCCCCCCCCACCACAACCCGGGCAGGCCAGAGAGATGGTACTGTTGTCAAGTGACCATGGGCTGGCTTTGCTTTTGTCTCCATAGAAAGTGAAGAGATGGCCACCAAGGAGAAGCTGCAGTGCTTGAAAGACTTCCACAAGGACATCCTGAAGCCGTCTCCAGGGAAGAGCCCAGGCACCCGGCCTGAGGATGAGGCTGAGGGCAAGCACCCCCAGAGGGAGAAGTGGTCCAGCAAGATCGACTTTGTGCTCTCTGTGGCTGGAGGCTTCATTGGTTTAGGCAACGTCTGGCGTTTCCCGTACCTCTGCTACAAAAATGGTGGAGGTAATCAGGAACTGCGCGGAGGGGAGGGGTTCGGTGGGACCTGAGTGTGGGTGTTTCCCTGAGCCTCCCTTTACCTGTCCCCACCTCACCTCCGGGAAACGGGGTGGCCTGGGCGATGCTCTGTGGAGGTTTTCCTGTGTGACTTTCAGCAGTTGTTTGCCCTCTCTGATCTCCGCTTTGCCCTCACGGAAGAGATCGGGCTGTTAGCCTCACATCTTCCTTTCTTCAATGTCCTCACATATATACCTGCCCCCAGAAATACATCAGGGCCCGGACTGATGTAGTTTTTTTATGGGCGCTTTTGCTTTCCTGACTTAACTAGACATCGTTCAAAAGCAAGCTTGGTTTTCTCCTCCAAATGGGAAACCACTGTCATTTGCCATCATGGAAAAATGCCCAGAAAAATAAAATAGAGTTGAGAGGTTTTTTTGGTTTGTTTTAATATATGGCTTCCGATTGGTTGCTTTGGCTTGTGGTTTTTAGGTGTTTATTTTTTGGGGGGGGGTGCTATGGAAGGCTCTGAGCTAGAATCCCCTCCCTCATAGACATGTCTCCTGCTACTGGTTTTAAAAGGTTGGCCGTGCCAAATACAGACATGCTCGCCGGTGCATGCTCGGGGCCTCCTCTCATGGAGTCACTGCCTATGAAGAAAGGGCAGGCTTCATGCCACCACATTGGAAGAAGTCTGCCTGAGAGCCTGTTTCCTCACCTTTTGTAGGATCCAAGCCCCCATGGATCTGAGTACTCGCCCTGAGTTATTCAGCTTCAAAGGGTTTGTGAACGCCAAAGCCACCATCAGCAGACCCTAGGCAGGAGCCCCATCTAGCCCCTCGGCCCCTCATTCCTCTCCTGGCGCCCCCCCACCAACCCCCGGCTGGAGATGCCGTCCTCCTGCCTTAGCACTGCATCCGGCCAGCGAGTTCTTTTCAGCTGCCTCCTCTGAGAAGCCTGGGGGGTGCATGGGGAAGGCTTCTGCGAGGAAGTCGCTGTTGAGATGGGTCCCACAGGCTGAGCGGCGCGCACTCAGACGAAAGGGTGGGAGGAAGGAGGCCAGCACAGATTAAATGAGAAAAGGCTCCGAGGTCCTGGTGGCCTTGCCTTTGGTGGCCTTTACCTGGTGGTGGGCACACTGCAGACGACACCAACCACGTAGGTGGGCCTGGTCTGCGGGACTCCCAAGCCCACACCTGTCCCCTTCACGTCACTCACCTGTCCTCTTCCTCGGCTGAGAGGGGGATGGGGGGATGCGGGGGTTGGGGACCAGCCCCTTCCAGGTGCAGTTTGCAGAACCGCCAGCTCTGTGGCAGCCACAACCTGACCAGCCCTTGCCCCGCTCTGCTTCTTCACAGGTGCGTTTCTCATACCATATTTTATTTTCCTGTTCGGCGGCGGCCTGCCTGTGTTCTTCCTGGAGGTGGTCATTGGCCAGTATACCTCCCAAGGGGGAATAACCTGCTGGGAAAAGATCTGCCCCCTGTTCACTGGTGAGTGTGGGTGAAGGCGCTGGGGGGTCGGGGGTGGGCCGGTTGCTCGTTGACTCAGCAGTGTTTATGGAGCATGGACCATTTGTCAGGAATGTGGAGTCCTCGTGAAATCACATGCCTGTTACAAGATAGCACCCCACACGTTTTCCCTGGGCGGCTGCGGCCTTTGCTGGTAGAATCGTAGGCGGAAGGTGACTGGCGCATGGTAGTGGTTCAGTAAGGAGAAACTGTTCTGTTTTAGGGGATTCTTGGGAAGGGATAGGTTAGCACTCAAGGTCAGGAGCCTTTTCTGTCTTGGGTTCAAGTTCTACTTCCTCTTCATGGTACCCTTGTGCCTTAACTTCTGTGTTCCCCGCGCCATGTCCTCATCCGTCAATGGGAACCAGACAGGTTTCTATGAAGACAAGGTGACATAGGTAAAAAGGCTTTGTACACCTAGAAGTAATCCGTTAGCAATTGGCAGAGATAGGAGCATATATGAGTTTATTCACTCAGTTATCTAGAAACTGAGTCCTATCTATTCATTGAACCTTTCTTACAGTAAACCGTTCAATCATTAGCTCATCCAATCAACCATCCATTTCCCTATTTCCTCACTCATTGTTTACCTCCAGCCTTGCAGGAAACCCATGCTTATCCATCACATAGTCATCTAACCCACCGCTGCCAGCCAACATTCCATTCATTTATCGCACCATCTAACCACTGAGCCATCGCCTCTTAGTTGCTAGAGCAGAAATACCACAGACGGTGGTGTTAACAAACAAGTTTATTTTCTCTCTCTGGAAGAGGTTGACTCATGACTACCTGACAGTAATCCTCCCTCATTAGCATCACAATGACAGCCTATTCCCAGATGAGCCAGCGATAGCCACAGGCATAGATTTTTCCAACCCGAGGTTTTTGGGTTTTTTGAGGGGAGTGGGGGGGCAAATAAAAATTCAGTCCCTGACATGGTCCATTGTTCATTCCTTCTCTCACCTGCTGCACCGTTTATTTTGCCATCCAGCTATCCGTCCCGTCCTACGGTTCTCCTCTGTGGATTTTGCGGGCGGTTGGGAAGGCTGCTGTCATCTAGCCCAGCCCCTGGGACTGCCGTGGGTGCTCTTGACGGATGGGCAGGTGCACACAGTGCACCTGGCCTCACCTCGGCCGCGTGTCTCTTTGCCCACCTCTGCAGGCATTGGCTACGCTTCCATCGTGATCGTGTCCCTGCTGAACGTGTACTACATCATCATCCTGGCCTGGGCCATGTACTACCTGTTCCACTCCTTCCAGACGGACCTGCCCTGGGCACACTGCAACCACAGCTGGAACACACCGCACTGCATGGAAGACACCATGCGCAAGAATAAGAGCATGTGGATCACCCTCAGCGCCATCAACACCACCAACTACACCTCCCCGGTCATCGAGTTCTGGGAGTAAGGCCAGCCTCTGGGGGGAGGGCATGGGTGTGGAGGCACAAAGGACACACACACATAATTCCTCCTCTTCTGTCTTTTGGGACATGGGTGTAGAGAGACTCTCCCTCCCTCCCTCCCTCCCTCCCTCCCTCCCTCCCTCCCTCTCTCTCTTCCTCCTCTTCTGTCTTCTGGTGAAATGTCCATGCCCTGAGTCTCAGGCCTGGGATCAGATCTCAGCGCTGCCACTTACTGACCACACACTTCTCTACCTGTCCCGTGAGGCAATGAATCATCCTTCACCCCGGGGGGTGATGCTGAGGATTGGTTTCCCAGTTCATACTTGCCATCAACTTTGGAGGAAAGATCTGAAAATGACATGGTGTTTTGAGTCTGCTTTAGAAAAGATCTCGTTAGAATATGAAACCTGTTATTGTGAAGAAAAAATGCTCACATGAAGCTCTTTTATGCAGGCTGGGGAGGGAGGGAGGAAAGAGAGGGGGAAATCAGCCTATTTTGCTTAGCTTTTGCTGCATAACCATCAGTTATTTAGTTCATGATTCTACTCGTTGGCAATTTGGGTGAGCGCCGCTGGGTGGAAGTGTCTGTAGTGAGCTATTGGTTATCAGGGTAGCTTTTCTAGGGGGTTGGCTGGGGTACTAGGCGTGGCTGGTTGGCCCACGTGGTCTCTTTACCCAGTGGGCTAGCCTGGGCTGCCTCACATGTGGCTCGGCATTTCAAGAACAGAATATGAGAAAGTCTAACATGTCTCCGGGACGGCCGTTTTTGCCAGCATACTATTAGCCAAAGAAAGTCCCGTCACCCACTCCAATTCAAGTGGTGACCTAGTGCTATTTTAACACGAACACCACACAAATGTGTGGCTTTCAAAAACAGAAATTTATTTTCTTGTAGTTTTCTCAAAGTTTAGGAGACTCATGGTCTCCATTCAGGGCACAATTCAGGGGGAAAGTTTCTTCTGGACTATTTCACCATCGTCTATCCACCCAAAACTGAACCCACCACCATTGAGCCAATTTAGTCCGTTACTCAATTCACTGCCAGCCAGTCGATTCCAACTTGTGACGTTCGATCAGATTCCCAAGACTGTGCGTCTTCTCTGGTGGCAGACAGACTCACCTCGTCTCCTGTGGAGCAGTTGGTGGGTTTGAACTGCTGAGCTTGTGGTTAGCAACGCAACACCTAGCCCGCAGCCCCACCAGGGTTCCTTATTTCAGGTTCTGATATCCTGAAACCCATGAGGGTCTATAGCCTGTAGCTCCCTCACCTTCACACAGCATCTCTCTACTTCCTGATCACTGTGCCTTTGATGCTCCCCATGACACAGCTGTGCTGAGGTTGAGGACCCATACCATGGTGACGAAGGAAACCCTCGCCCTAAACAGGTGACACTGACTGGTATGGGGTTCAGTTCTCAACGCATTGGTACAGGGGCACAATTCCATCCAGATCCAGTACAGCCTCTTTATGAGAGGACTGGAGAAATATGGGCATTAAAAAAAACAAAAAACATGCCACAGCCTAGTTAGTCATTCTACCAAACCAAAGAACCAAATCTATTGCCATTGAATCATTTCTGACTCGTGGAGACCCTCTGTAAGGTTTATTATTAGCCTGTAAATCTTGACTGGAGTGGACCACCTCATCTTTCTTCTGGTGGATTCGAACCGCTGACTGTTGAGTTAGTAGCCCGGTGCCTAACTCACAGCACCACCAGCCTCCTTAGTCACTCTACAAGGGGCGTCCAGCTAGGACAAGCATCGTGAGAAGCTCCTAGAAAGCTGGGGTAGGAGGAAGCTACCTCGGGGTTGGATGCTGGTCAAACATTATGTAAGGGTATATGCTCCGTGCTCTTCATGAGCTCCTGGGTTTGGGGCTTGGCACTGAGCTGGGCCTGGGTCAGCCCTGGACTAACTATGAGATTCTTGCAGGGGAGCTTGGGATCGAGGGGCATCCCAAGGGATCGAGGGGCTGTCAAAGAAGGGGGGTGGCCCTAGCCGTCCTCTCCACTTCGGGTTGGGTTTGCTGCTTTCAAGGTGTTTGCACACCTCTTGGGCCCCTGACCCTCGGTGTGATTCCCAGCGCATGCACGGCTCCTGCTCGTGGAGGTTTGCCTGCTGCTTGGATGTTGGACAGGTTTTCGCGGCACTTCCAGGCCCCCGGTGGACTATGGGAAGCCTGGCAAACTGCTTCTGAAAAGCAGCCTGTTGAAGGCCGTCTGGATCCCAGGGGTCAGAGCTTATGCTGCATGAGTTGGGGGCCAACTGGGAAGCTGCTAGTAACGACAACAACCCACCTCCTAGGACCTGATCCCGGAGCGGACTGGGCCTGGGAAGCCGCAGGTGAAGGGGCAGCTATCCTCACGGAGGGAAGGGAAGGGGTGGAAATGGGCTGGCCACACCCAGTGGAGTGGCTCATGCCCCTCTCGTGACATGTGGGCCTTCAGGATTGGTCTCCAGGGCCTTGGGGCTCCGTGGGGTCGAGGCTCTTGATGTGCAGGTCTTTTCCACTGGCAAACAAAGACGGCATTAAAAGTGCATTCCTCGACTGCCCACTCCCTGGCAAGCTGAGTTCACAAGGGCGGGCGCCGAGCGAAGCCAGACAAAGGCTGGCACTCCATTCTCTGCCTGAATGGGGCCTGAGGCCACATCCTTGTCCTTTCTGTGGTGTTCTTGGCACAGGCCCGACAAACCAGAGCCTAACTCATCCAGGGCATTGGCTCTAAGAGTGGCCTCTGCTTACCTAGTGTCTGTCAGGTCCTCCAACCGCGGGGACACACTTGACGTCCCAGGCTTGAACTTTGGCCCTGCCTTTTCTGCTCGGACAAGGGCCTTCACCTCTCTGGGTCTCAGGGTCCCAGCCTATAAGTGGGGTGCCATCGCACTGCCCCCTTGGACCAGTCCCGAGTGGCCAGCCAGAGAACTTGGAGTCAGTTGCCCCTGAGTCGATTCCAACTCCCGGCAAACGGGGGCCGGGCCAGAGCGCTGCTCCTCAGGGTGTTCCGTGGCCAGTTGTGCAGAAGCTGGCCTTTCTTCTGAGCTGCCTCTGGGTGGACTGAGTGCATGCGCAGTCTCCACCACTCAGCAGCTCCTAGGACCTGGTGGAGAGAACTTACATGGACGATTATGATGCTGGTGTCTTTACTGTCCCCCCAGGGGGCTGTGCGGTGCTGTCACAGTGATGGGAGGGGGGCCGGGGGGAGAACCAGATCTCCTTCAGTACTCGTAAGGTCTCCTCCATTGCTCTGAGTTCTTCTGAACTCAGTTCTGTGAAGTACTGTTTGTCTCCGATAATCCTCAGGCCAGAATGGGCTTAGAGAAGGTGCTTACATAAGAGATGGGGGTCCTAGGGTGCCCGGACCTTGTCTCTGTTTCTGCCCTCCCCTCTGTTCCTCTAGACCTCCTGGGAGAGACTGTAAGGCTCCTGCCTTCCAAGTTCTAGTCCCTTTCTCTGGCACGGAAGATCCTGAGACAGTTGTTTATCTTTGGACATTTCCTGGTTCCATGAGCACCTTCCCAAGTCCCTTATATGATCCAGATGGGCTTGAGTGATCCAGTGAGTGCTGGCTGCCTGCCGGCCACTGGCCTCCTCCCGTCTGGTCTGGCTCTGTGACCTGTCCCCTCCTGGCTTCTTGCACAGCCACGTGAGAGTGGGCACCTGACCACCATAAATAATTTGACAGCTCTCTAGAACCCCTGGAGGGTTGGGGGACACAGAAGGGGCGGGGACCAGCCTTGCAGCTTGTGTGTCTGTGAGCTTGAGGAGAAATACCCAAGGAGATGTCAGACAACTCTGAGTCAGGCACCAAGGGGTGACAGAGGGGTGGCCTCTTGTCTTACGGAGCCTGCTGTTCCCTTTGAGAATAGCAATGAGAAGGACAGAGGATCTGCAGGCACGAACTGATGGCCGGCTACCCTTGTACCGGAATGTGCCGCCTCCTTCCCCTAAATCTTTGCCTCCGCCCCACCCCCACCACTGGTGCTGGAGCTGACTCTGACCATGAGTGTCCGAGGAGAACTGGGCTCCTATGAATCTTCAGTGGGTGAGATGTCAGAAGTAGGGCAGTGGGCTTTTCTCCCCAGGGACCCTTGGGTGGGCCCAGAATGAACGTGCTGGCTAGCACCTGGGCACATTAGCCATTTGTAACCACCCGTGACTCTTGGCAGAGCCACTGTCTGTCGGGAAATTATCTAGGAATCTTCCCAGATTCTCTCCCGACCTCCGATCTCGCCCTCGGGGCACAGAGCCTCTTGGCTCTTTTCAAAGTGTACCCAGAATCCCCACACATCCTCCCCGCTGCCCACACTGCCTCCTTGCCACTTGTCCAGCTGTGTCCTGCCTGTTCCTCCTCAATTGTGAGTTCAGGCAGGTCATTTCCTAGTTCATCATCTTCCCCTGGTCTCCACAACATAATCTGACCCTCCCGACCCGGGATGGATGCAGGCTCTTGTGGTGTGGTGCAGTGTCAGGCACAGAGTAAGTTCCCACCCAGTGCCGGCTCTTCTACTTAGTTTTATCTTGACACTCCCTGACTCTGCAGCCTGAAGCTGGAGGCCCTTATGAGTGGGCTTTGAGGGATGAATAGGAGTTCAGTAGGCAGAAAAGGAGAGAGAAGAAGGCATCTGGGCAGAGGAAACAGCCTCTGCCGGGGGTCGAATGGGGGAGTGGTAGGGAGAGCGAGGCTTGACATTCTGAAAGTATCTGAGTATTTGGGAACAGCAAGTATTTGTATTTGGTTTGGCTGGAGCATCGGACTCACAAGAAAGGAGCAGGAAGTAGAGCCAGGGAGAAAGGTAGAAGTCTGGTGGTCGAGGTTTGGCTGTTAGGATAAGTCTGACCTCTTCTGTGGGAGAGGGAAGGATGGAGGTCTATGAGAACAGCATGTCTGTGATTGTCACTAGTTTGTGTATGTTTCTCAAAGAAGACACTGGTAGGAGAGGTTGAAGCATGCGTCCAGCACTGACTGTCCCAGAGATGTGGGGTGGAGGGTGGGGGGAGGCATTTAAGGGCTCAGAATCTGGGTTCTTGTTAAAATAAACCTTACCTGAGTCGATGTCTCCAGAAAAGAGCTTGCTTGCAACTCTCCTGTGAGTGTAACTCAGGGTCCCCACTGGGAGAGACACCCCAAACATTATGCAACTGTGCTGGCTGGGACCCCGGTTGGACTGCAGCTTAGTGAGGTCGTGCTCCTGGGCTGGTCTCCTATGCCCTTCCCCCTGCCACCAGCTGCAATGTTAACCAAGGGGCACAGAGCTCTCCCTGGGCATCAATCACACGAGGGCAGGGTGGCAGCCCACACACCACCTGGGCTGCTGCTTAGTGATCGTCTCTCCCTGCCGCTCCAGGCCTCTTGTGCAGGGAGGAGACTGTGAAGCGACCATGGCCTGAACCCCTCACAGCCTAGCTCGAGGGTTAATACACTCAGACCAGCAGTGTCTGAGGACAGGGCCTCTGAGGACTGCTTAGAGACACACCAAGGCCTTGAGAGGTCAAGTGACTTGCCCAAGGTTACGTACCCAGCGAGTCGTGGGCAGAGTTCCTAGCTCCAACCTCCACACTTGGCGCCCAGTTCAGTCATCCTTGCTTGTCTGTGCCCTCCCTTCCCCTGCCTCCCAGACAGAGGCCCCCATCTTAAAGGGGAGCCTCCTGCCATGTGGCGTGGGGTCTTCTCTCAGCCTGGCCCCCCACCCGCACCTCTGAAATGCTATTCTCGGCAGAAGCAGATGAGCTGTCCCTCTCCAGGTCCCCGTGAGGAAGCACCTGGCCCCAGGGACTGTCATTTCACGCTGGCTTTGTAATTAATCACTAAGTTGCTCTGTGATGAGGAAGAAGCAGTTCTGTCCCCAATTCCCTCCATCCCCACCAAGCCCTGCTTTCTGGGTTGCCTCTGTCTGAGGACCCCACATGCCTCTTTCCCCCCCACCCCACCACCACCCTCACCCTTACCAAGGGCATATGGAGCTAAGCCCTGGCCCCATGCCATCCCTCAGGCTGAGGCCATGCCCTCCTCCTCCCCAGTTCTTCCAAAGCCCCTGGGAGCCCAGCACGTATCATTAGACTTTATTAGAATCAAAGAAATGAGTCATATTTGCAAACAAGCTCCGCGCGGCCAATCTTCCCCTGCAGCTGTCGGGAGGGGGCGGCGGCGAAAGCCTTGTGTGGCGGCTCCATGCTCGGGCGGACGGGCGCTTTTATAATTGTTGCCTCTGCCGGTCTCCAGGGGAGAAGCATTGCCAATAAATGGCTGGACCACAGTCAAAAGGAAACGATTTGGCCCACTCGGAGGACGTATTTACATCTCTGAGTGCCGGCCGGACGGCAGCAGGGCGGCCGGCGCAAAGCAGACGTCCGGGCGAGTCTTTTTTTGGATCCCACCCTGGAATGCGCCCTTACTATTCTTGGACAAGAATGCAGCGTACCTCTGAGTCTTGCCCGTCCTCTGTGGAAGCTGCGAGGGGGCCTGGGATGCCGGCGCCCCGCAAGGGAGGGCCAGTCCAGGTCCAGCACACGGGGATGGCTGGTCCCGAGGGTGTGCAGAGGGAGCATGGGCACCCGGAGCATGAGTTCAGGCGAGAATCTCTTACCCTCAGAGTCTCGATGTCCTCGTCGCCCAAATGGGTACAACAAGGTCATTGGGCTACTGTGTGCCTGCAGCGTTCTGGGCTCCAGCAGCAAGAAGGAAGGCTTCTGCTCCTGGGCAGCTGACAGGCAGGAAGAGATGGCAGCATTGCACTGAAAGTGGAGTGGGGGCTGGAGAGTCCCAGCCTGCCAGAGCAGGCAGGGGAGCCAGACCAGGGGTGTTTATCTACCGTCTCTTCCCCGCTGCTGTGTGGAGGTGGTGTCTGAGCAGAAAGCAGGAGAGGATGAGTGAGGGAGCCATGCCACTTGTGACGAGGGAAGACCCCGTTCAAAAGGAACCTGCACAGCCCACTGAGGGGTGCCGCCAGAGCCAGGGTGGCGGAGGGAGGAAGGGAGGAAAGGCAGCAGCATGGGGGATGGGGCTTCAAGGGTCCATCCTGCCTGCCTGGGGACAGCCCCAGTTAACCCCTGCTGCCCTGGCATGCCGTTCTGCAACTGGGTGTGAATGCAGACTGTTTGGTCACCCTAGTGGGCAGGGGTGATAACAGAGGAACAGAACAGATTGGCAGGGTCTGGTTCGCCAGCAAAAGGAGGAGCCCAGGAGGGGCAGGCTGTTGGGAGCAGTAATGAAAGCAAGAAGGTCACTGGAGGCTCTTGAGGGTAGGGGACTACAGATGTAGGAGGGCCAGATGTTAGGCGACATAGCCCATTTCCTGCGAGGGTGCTTAGCAGGGACCACAGGCACTGTACTCCACACTTTACTGAGCACGGGCCGTGGGCCTCTGTGCTTGAAGCAGACAGGGCCTGGGTCTGCGTGGCCGGTCTTACCTGGGCCTCCTGGGTCTAACTGGCACACCCCAGCCTCTGTGACTGTCCTCCAAAATCCAGACAGCTGTGTGTCACTCTGGCCCCGAACCTTGTGTGGGGTCCTGCTCTGAGACAACTCCTGTTCAGTGTGACACATTTATTTTCTTCCCAGAGATGTGTGCATGTGTCCATTCAACATTTTGTATAAATATGTGCATGTTAAAACATGCACATAGAATATGTCCTCACCACCCCCACCCCCCACCACAGGTCACCGCTGTGTCCGGTCTTTGTGGCCTGCATAGGGAAGCACAGTCAGGACCTGCGGTCTCTTCGCTCCTTGGTCCACATGCCTGATCTACTAGATGACTTCCTTACTGTCACCTGGAGCCCCTCCCAAGTGGATTTTACCCTCATGCAGCGCGATCCGTACTACTATGAGGTGCAGGGCACCCTGTGGGGAATGTGGGACTTGTTGCCAGTCTGGTGCCCTTACAGACAGTGGTGGGATGACTGGTTTTGGGTAGACACTGGATGTGGCCATGGGGACAGCTATAGGTGTGTCAGAGTCTTCAAAGTGAAACGGCTCAGCCCAAGAATGGGCGCTAAGACATCCCTGGATATGGTACCGGGAGTCCCGACAGCGGAACCGTCCGCTGCCAGCAGGAACAGTAAGCACATCCCTGTGCCTACATGGGACCTCTCAAGTCAGCCAGGTGCCTGGAACAGGCCAGGTGGTGGCTCCCCTGTCCCATCAGCAGGGGTGCCACATGCCTGCCCAGAATGGGGCTGGAGAAAAACAGATGGGGCTGACTGGCTCCAGGCTGGGTGGGATCAGAAGCAGGACTCAGAGGCTGATGCTGCGCAGTCAGCTTGCCTGGCTTGTGAGTGGCCTCAGCTCGCATTAACTGAGCATTTCAGTGTGCCGTTTCCCTAGGTGTAGGGTCTAGTGGGCAGGACGGACATTTAAGCAGAGGGTGGCCTTCAGAATGAGGGGGGGCAGTCTGGAAGACAGGGTCTCTCCCAGTCCTTGTTGGAGCAAACATTGGGAAGGCATCCCAGAGCCTCACTGCTGTGGCGAGGAGGGCCTGGTCACTGGGGAAGGGATGGAGGTGGTGGGGAAACAGCTCCTCCCACTCCGCCCATTCACAGGGTGGCCCTGGGCTCCTTGCCCACAATGCTCCTGGCTCTTTGAAGGCGGGAGGGTGACAGGCTGAATGGGGCCTTGCCTGTCAGTTCAGAAGCTCTGCAGCCTCCAGACCCACATACCTGGCAGGGCCTAGCAAGATGCGCTTGACTGTCTGCCAGCACTCAGAGTTGGCCCTGCCCTGAGGCCCCAGGGTGGCACCGAACGAGCAGAGCTGCTCTTGGGGACTGGTAGGCCTGAGTTGAAGGCAGTAGCGTTGCTGCCTACTGGTTATATTACTCTGGACAAGTTGACCTCCCTGTCAGCCTCTGTTTTCCTCCTCTGAAATGAGATGAATAATCTCTCCTCCTTGGATCCACTGAGATACACAGAAAAGGCCAGGTAGCAGTCTAGCAGGAGCTAGCTGCTCTTGTCAGCACCGAGCCCCCACACATTCTCACTGCCCCACACTGCCAGTTGGACCCACCTGGAAGTTCAGAGGGCTGACCCTTCTTCCAGGCTCACTGCCATCGAGTCAATTTGGATTCCTAGCAACTCTCTAGATCGGCTTAGAGCTGAGCCTGTGGGTTTCGGAGACTGTAAATCTTTCCGGGAGCAGGAAGCTTCCCTAGGACTTCCAAACCTCTGGCATGGAGGGGGGAGGAGGGGGAACCAACCCTGTTGAAGCACCAGCTGTGTACTTGACACTGCCGGAGACAGCTGCTGAGGTGTAGCAAGTGCTGCCCTAGGCTCGATAGGGGACCCATTTTTTGATTTTCTGATAATAAGCCCCTGCAAAGGATACTGTAAAGACCCTGCCCCTTGGAGCTCATGGGTGTTGTTTTTGTCGTCATTGGGTGCTGTTGAGTCCGCTTCACCTCGCGTAGCAACCCTGCGTACACCAGGATGAAACACAGCCCCGTCTTGTGCCAGCCTCCCCACTGTTGCTGCGTTTGAGCTCTTTGCTGCAGCTGGGGTGTCAACCCATCTCGTGGAGGGTCTTCCTCTTTCTCATGGCCCCTCGACATCACCAAGCATGACGTCCTTTCCCACGGCCTGGTCTCACCTGGTGTCTCTCCCTCCTTGCCTCTAAAGAACATTCTTGGCTGTACTTCTTCCAGGACAGCTTTGTTCTCGTGCAAGTCCACGGTACTTTCAAGATTCTTCCCCAGCACCACAATTAACAGTCAGACAGTGGCTACTGGGGTCTTTCCCATTTTATAGATGCGGAATCTGCACGTCAGAGAGGTTGGGTGTCTTGTCCCAAGCCAGCGATTAAAGGGCAACGTTGAGGTTTGAACAGGCCCGTGACAGGCACGGAAGCAAAGAGCCCAGGTAGCCCAAATGGTTTGCCCTTGACCTCGAGTCTAAAGGTTGTCATTTTGACCCCACCAGTGGCACCAAGGAAGGAACTCTAGGTGGTCTACGTGTAGATTGTAGCCGAGACGGTTCTCTCGACCAATTCTGCTCTGAAACACAGAGTCACTATGAGACCGCATTAGATCAAGGGCAATGGGTTTGGGTTTTGTTTTAACTGAAGAAAGATCTGCTGAGGTCCAGCTGTCCCCATTTTACAGATGAGGAAGCTAAGTCGTAGGGGTTACTTTACCCAAGGATGTACTGAGTTGAACCCGAGCCTGCCAGACCCTGGAGTCTGGATCCATGCCATTGTTGAGTTCCTAACAGCACTGGCATATCCAAGGTGGGCGGGGACTCCTCCAAGGCTTGGGGAGACAGGGCGACTTGCACGCCCTCAGTATCTTTCCAAGGATCTGAACTGGACTGCAAGCCAAGCCTGCCCCACACTGGTCCACTCACCCAGCCAGTACTGATGGGTGTCTCCCTCTGTTTGCTTGAAGGCGTAATGTGCTGAGCCTGTCCTCTGGAATCGACCACCCAGGTGCTCTGAAGTGGGACCTCGCTCTCTGCCTGCTCCTCGTCTGGCTGGCCTGTTTCTTCTGTATCTGGAAGGGCGTCAAGTCCACCGGGAAAGTAAGTTGTACTTCATTCCCCCCCATTGCCCCCTCCCCAGCAGACCATCCAGGAAGGAGCTAACTGGGGGGGGGGCATGCTGATACTCGGTCCCCAGAAAAGCATAAGAGTCCTGGTTTATAGCCCTGTCCACTCGGTGGTCTAAGTACCCCCATCGGGTCTCATTTAGAGCTATGAATGGCTTTACACCAGCTTGCAGAAATAGTTCCCTCTGGAGTCATGTCAGCAGCTCCCGCACGCATGGGGCTGGCACATATCTATCCAGAGGCTGTCTGTTCATCCAGTTGTGAGCAGAAGACCAACAAAGTTTTAACTAGTAAGTTAGCTGGCAACCAGCCAAGCCAGCAACCGTGTTGCTCATCATGAGCTGCTGCTCCCAGACAACAGGAACCCCTACTTCTCAAAGAAAGCGTGTGAGTGGGCCAGCCGTCGACCACTGGGGGACTGGTGAGCAGTGCAGACCCAAGGGCCTGCCTCTGACCTACACAGTCAGGATCTGCATGTGAGCAAGAGCCGCACATCAGTTGAATGCGTGCTGGGGCTTGAGAAATCCCACTGCAAACATTGTAAATAATATTTGGCCTGGTACTGATGGTGTTCACTGTAATGAGCCCATAGCTGATAAACACGATGTTAACCGACAGGCTAACAGACCTTTGGCCCCTGCTGAATGTGTTAGCCGCTCATAGTAAGTGGTAGCGGGCACTTTAAGTGGTAGCTTGTAGCTACGATTTTAAACAGCCCTGTGGCGCAAATGGCTTCCGAGTGGCCACTAAATGTCTGTGATAGAATTACAGTTATCTGCACTCAAGGGGCTCCAGTCGATACAGCTCTTACTCAGATTGACGCACTCACCGCTAAAGCTAATGATGGAGCAGGTGAAGCATTCAACCGGTGTCTTCAGTTTGAAGTTGATCATAATTATTGGCCATTGAAATGCAAACTTGGAAACAGAAGAGTAGTTGGAAACTTAAGGTCTTTGTGACAGAAATTAAGCTGGGCAACCCCAGCAAATTGTTCACGGCAAATGCCTTTTTCAACAACATGACAACGGCGACTTGACGCCTGGAGCTAGTTCTCTAGAAGGGCACAGAAACGGAAGGTGGAGAAGCGCCGTACGTATCAGCAGCTAAACCAAGGCCAGGAACTGACTGCAGAACAGACCACCAATTGCTCATAGGTAATTCCAAGTTAAAGCTGAAGAAAATTCAAACAAGTCCACAAGGGTCAAAATATGACCTTCAGTCTGGCTCACCTGCATGTTAAGGCCGTCTCCAGGACAGATGGGTGTCTTGAACACTAATGACAGGGAGACTTGACGAACTGTGGGAGGACATCGGGATCATCCTTCAGGCAGAAAGCGAAAGGCATTACGAGGACAGGAACGGAAGAAAAGCGCAAAATGAACATGAGAAGACGCTCTCAAACTGGCTGCTGAGGCGGCTGGAAGAAATGATGAAGTAACAAATCCGGACAGAAGATTTCAGGGGCAGCTTGAGAAGACCGAGTCAACTCTTGTCATGAAATGTGCAAAGACTTAGCCTTAGACAAGAGCACGCTCAGCTTATCTTAAACCGAAAGAGCTCAAAAAGAAATCCAAGCCTTGAGTTGTGGTACTGAAAGATGTTAGGGGCAAAACATTGGATCCCGCAGGCAACATCACCAGAAGATGGAAAGAATACACCAAAAGAACCACTCTACCCAAAAGAACTAGTCGACATTCCACCATTTCAGGAGGGAGCCGATGAGCAAGAACCCATGGTGCTGAAAGGAGTTCAAGCTGCACTGAAAACATTAGCCAAAAACCAAGGCTCCGAGAATTAACAGGACACTTATTGAAATATTTCAACAGGCTGATGAAGCACTGGAAGCCTTCATTCGTCCATTGCCAGGAAATCTGGAAGACAGCCACTTGGCCAGCTCACAGGAACAGATCCATAGATGTACCTATTCAAGAGCAAGGGACTCCGGCAGAATGCTCCAATTAATAGAACAATATTGTTGATAGCACATGCAAGAAACAGTTTGCTGAAGATCTTCCAGCAATGTTTGCAGCAGTCCGTTGTCAGGAAGCTGCCAGAGATTCAGGCCAGATTCAGAAGAGGATGTGGAACAAGGGAGATGATTGCAGATGTTGGCTGCAGACAGGGAATACCAGAAAGATGTTTACTTGTGCTTTATTGACTACGCCAAAGCATTCAACTGCGTGGATCATAATGAACCGTGGATAGTCTTGAGAAGAATGGGAATTCCAGAACGCCTAACGTGATTATGGGGAATCTACGTGGATGAAGAGTCAGTTCTGCAAACAGGACAAGGAATTGCTACCTGGCTTAAAATTAAGAAAGGTGTGCAGCGGGGTTGTATCTTCTCACCATCCTTATTTGATCCATCAACTGAGCAAAGAATCTGAGAAGCCGTACTAATTGAAGAAGACTGGCATCAGGACTGACAGAAGACTTACTAACGACCTGAGATTTGCAGAGAACACAACTCTGCTTGTTGGAAATGGGGGGAGGACTTGAATGAAGTGCTTGCTGATGAAGATCAAGGGTTGCAGCCTTCAGAAGGGGTTGCAGCTCAATGTCATGAAGACCCAAATCCTGGCAACCGGACCAGTAGGTAACATCATGGAGAAAACATGAGAGGTGGCAAGGATTTAAATGTGCTGTGATCTACAGTCAGAGCTCATGGAGGCAGCGGTCAAGAGATCAAAGGATATGTTGCATTGGGTAAATCTGCACAGAACCTTTAAAAAATGTTGACAAGCAAGAATGTTGCTTTAAGGACTAAGGTGCGCCTCACCCAAGCCGTGGTATTTTCAACTGCCTCATAGGGATGTGAAATTGCACATTGAATAAAGAAGACCCAGGAAGAACTGATCGGTTTGTATTCTGGTGCTAGCAAAGCATAGTGAAAGTCCTGGAGAATGCCAAAAGAACAGACAAGTCTGCCTTGGAAGGACAGCCGTTGTTCTCCTTCGATGCAAAGATGGCAAAACCTCATCTGACGTCCTTTGGCCGTGTTGTCAGGAAGGACCCGTCCCTGGAGGAAGGACACCCTGCGGGGTAAAGGAGAGGGGCAGTGAAAGAGGCAGGCCCCCCACAAGATGGATTGACACTGTGGCTGTCCATCACAGTGGGGTCAAACATAAAAACAATTGTGATTTGGGGGCAGCATCCGGTGGTGGTTCGTTCTGTGGTGCACAGGGTCGCTATGAGGTGTAGCCAACTTGACGGCACCTGACCAGAGCAATTAAGTAAAGCGTGGTCCAGGGACAGTTTGAACTTATCCAGTATACATTTGAAACCTTTGAATTTGGCCTTGAAACGGTGTGGAGCCCAGACACCCACGGGTTCCCGTGAGTTGGAGTCAATCAATGGAAACGGTTTCATTTTGTTTTGATCAAGCCACAGAACCCATGCAGAGAAAGAGTCTCAAAGCAGGAGAGGGCAACTGGTTCAACTGTTTGTTTTTTAAACTGAGGTATATTGGCCAGGTGCCCTGGTGGCATAGTGGGTTACATGTTGGGCTGCTAACCAAAAGGTGATCAGTTCAAACTCACCAGCTGCTCTGGGGGCAGAAAGATGAGGCTGTCCATTCCCATAAAGAATTACAGCCTCCGCAATTCAAAGGACCGCTGTACTCTGTGGGGTCACCATGAGTCAGAAGGAAGGTGAGAGTGTTTTAGCCAGGCAGGTAGGTGGCAGGGCAGACAATGCCAATGTCCTGAGAGGGATACCTGACTTAGACCCTTGGGGAGAAGGCAACTGTGCTTCCCACTGCCCCAGCATTTGCCCACCTCAGGCCTGGCGCAGACATAACTTTCCCCGCCCACCCTAGCGATGTCCTCTTCCTTCGGGGACAGGCAAGGTTCCCTGAACCATAGCAGGGCCTCAACTGCCCAGCAAAGCCAGCACAGACACAGGTGAGGACTGCAGACCTTCTTGGGCTCTGTGTCTAAGAGGCCACCTGCCCTCGACCTGCCGAAGCTTCTAGCCCTGACTGCAGGCCGGGTCATCAGCAGTAGGAGGTCTCACCGTGGAAATGGCCTCGAGGACCCAGCCATCGAGGTACAAGACTTGACCTCAAGTCCTGTTGCCTCTCTATTGTCACTTTTCAGAACCCCCGACCTCCCACCTTCTGTCTCCACCTAGGGGGTCTCAAACAGCCCTAGAATATATTGTAATTAAATTCATTCAACAAGTAGTGATAATACTAACAACAAGCCTGGGGCAGCATTTGTGTGCCAGGCACTGTCCTGTGTCGCTGCTTCAATCCTCACCCATTCTGGGGACAATGCTGCCATGTTTTACAGATTGGGAGTACAGAGGCCAGAAAGGTTAGTGAACTTGACCAAGTCATGCAGTGTGTTGGTGGCCAAGCTGGGACTGGAACCACGGCATCCAAGTCCTGTGCTCTTGCTGTGGTCACCAGGCCTGGGCCCTTGGCCTGTGCTGGACTGAGGCTGTGGGAGGGCACAAGGCAGGCACAGACCGGCTTTCACAGAGCCCCCGGCCTGGGCAGGGTACAGAAGTCTGGACCCTCGGGATCGAAACTCAAGCAAAACTTGCCAACATCAAGGTGAGTCCAACTGGTTCCTGAGACGGACTCTTTATGGGAGTAGAAAGCCTGGTCTTTCTCTCCCAGAGCAGCTGGTGGTTTCCAGCATCTGCAGCCAAAGGGGCAGGGGGCTGTGTTGGGCTGGGCAGTAAAGCCGTAGACGTGAGCTTGATACCTGGCAGGATCTTCAGGGACCCCTCAGTATCCTTGGTTGGTAACAAAGGAGCCCGGCCTGGCTTGGGATTTCAGCTTTTCCTCCCAGCCCCACCCCACAAGCTGCAGGACTGGATAAGACCCTCCCCCACTCTGAGCCTTCCTTGTGTGGAATGAGTTTTTGCTTCCCCCCACCCACCCACCCACCTACCCACCTACCTACTTTTCAGGTCTCTCTCCAAGTGGCCCCACCTTGGAGCCTCCATCCTGTGGGATGAGTGCCCCCCTCTGCCCATGGCTCAGCCCCCAAAGGGGCAGTCTGGAGCCTGGTGCCCAGCCCCTGTCTGCTCTCAGGCCAGCCCCACTGCACACTGTCCCACGGATGCAGGACAAGTTGGCCCTGCAAGTTTCCGTTGGGTCACAGGGCTTTGGTTCACCTACACGAGCGGAAAAATACTATGTCCCGTGGCAAGGCCTACTGGGCCACCCGCCAGAGGCCCACTGGCGGCGGCTGGCACCATCTCTCCCTCGGGGATCCCGAGGGACTCACAGACGATAGCTCTCAGGGGCTTGTCCTCGGAGCGGCAAATTCTGCAAAACAAAAGCAGCTCTCCGAAGAGGCAGCTTAGGTGGGAGGACCCGGTGTTGGTCACGGTTGACTTTGGATTTGAGAGAAGGGCAACAACATGTACATGCACCTGTATACGCACATACATGCGTACATGCTGTATACTTACCCACTCTCATATGCACACAGGCCTCTGTCTCTCAAACACACACAGAAATGTGAGCTGTGTCGCCAGATGGTTTGGCCTCACCCCCACCCCCACCGTTTGCCAGCCTCAGGCTGATGACCTCACCTCTCTGGGCCCTGGGCTTCCTCCGCTGGGAAATGGAGGTAAAAGTACTGAGTTGATATGTGCCATGCCCTTGGCACATAGGAAGTTCCACACGAGTCTGTTTTCAATACAGTAGAAACGTGAAAACAAGGAGTTGCCCGTACTCCCAGCCCCTGCCTTATGCCCTTGGCAGGGAGCCACTAGCGGCAGCCTGGACTGCCCAGCCCATGGGGGCCCAGCTGGCTTTGAAGTGGCCATCCTCTGGGGACTGGCCTGCGGGCGCTTTCAGCCACTATTGTTTGGTAGCCGCCGGGCGTGTCACAGCCAGCAGGGCCCCAGAGGTGGACACTGGTGGAGGGAGGGCGCCTGTCTACAGGAAGGGCTGGGCAGGCTGTGAGGTCAGGCTGGTGTTACTGCACCCCCTTGCAGCCTTTCGAGGGCTTCCTGAAGCCTGTCCTGCCCTCCCCCACTGCCTACCCCCGCGGGGTAAGTTAGGAGGGCTTCCCACCCTCAGAGGACAGTGAAGGGTGCTGGGGAACCTGAGGGGAAGGATGTCCAGGGCAGGGTTCGGGGCCCACTCTCAGCTGTGTAGGATGATCCCAGCAATAGCAATGGCTGAGGAGCCCTGGTGCCCTAGTGGCTCTGTGTTGGGCTGAGGATCGCAAGGCCAGCTGTTCGAAACCACCGCTCACTCCGTGGGAGAGAGGTGGGACTTTGTACTCTTGTGACGAGTTACAGGCTCAGACACCCGCAGGGGCAGGTCTGCTGTGCCCTAGAGGGCCACCATGACACAGAAGCTTCTCGGTGGCTGTGGGTTTTGTTTAGTAACGTCTGAGTTTTCTGGGCTGCACTCTGTGTGCCAGGCTGGGCGTGTCCTCTCATTATCCCCATTGCACAAACTAGGAAACTGAGACCAAGGCACACACATCATCGGCAGATCTAGGTGGCCCCAACTCGTCCTCTCAACGACTCACCTTCTCCCTGAGAGTGACAGAGCTCAGGGAGCCTCAGCCCCCCACCCCCAACCACACCACAGCTGCACACTAGGGTATTAAGATCTTGTAGCTAGCCAGCTGCTGCTCTCAAAATGAGACCCAGGGCTCTCAGCCCCAGCAGGTGGGAAGCCTGGCCTCATTTGGGCTATTGAGAGAATCAAATATACGGCCAGACACGGAAAGAAGGCTTTGACTAACAGCTCACCACTCTTTCTGCCTCTTCCATGTTGTGTGACCCTGGCCAAGCAGTGAGACTCCTCTGGGCCCCCATCACCTCACTTAACACAGTGGAAACAGTGGCCAAACCTGTGTGAAAGAGCTGATGGCTGGATTGAGGGATTGTAGACGGTACAGCGCAGGCACAGGGCCAGGCAGAGTGAACACTCAGTAAGTGGTGACCCAGACAGAGCATAAGAGCATCCATCTTGCCCTTTACCAACCCCCCTATCTGCTGCTTTCTACAGAAAGGGATTGTGGCTGGGCAGTCTGCTCTGTGGGGGGCTCCTAGGTGCTCCCAGCATGTGCCCACATGTGTGTTCTGCAGGGCACAGAGGTGCTGTGCAGGGCAGCTGGAGGTTGTTGGGGATGGGGAGGGCAAGGCACACTTTCCTCCTACTCTGTATGTGTTTTTTCTCTGGTAAAACAGACTCACTCACCCACCACATAGCTGTTCTTCCCTCCTGGCCCCCAGGATCCCCAAGGCCCTCAGAAGTAGCAGCCAGAGGGTTTCAGAAGGCCACCATAGACTTTCTGCCCGCACCCCCTGGTGAATGTGTGCTCAGAGCAAGGTGTTCAGCCCTCCAGGGGCCCCAGGTTCAAGTGTTGTCCTCGGGGATCTGAGCAAGTCCTGGAGGCCGGCCAAGCCTCAGGTCCTCCTCTGAGCCCCTCCTGAGTTTCCGGAGCAAGGGAAGCACCCTCCCATGGTGGCCTCTCATCATCATGGTACGATGGTTTCGGCTAGTCCGGTGCCCATTTTCCACATGAGGAAACCGAGTCCCGGGGAGGTTAAGCAGCATGCACAGGGTCCATCAGCAAGGACTGTGTATTGTTCCGCTGGGCTTGTGACGGAGGTGGATTTGAGCCGAGGGCCCTCCAAGTGATTGTGCTGCTGCCCTATGGACCAGAAGCGGCCTGGCTTGGGAGGGCCCTTTGTTACGCTCAGCTGAATAGTGACTCCATGGCAGCACTCTGAGATGAATAAGCACTCAGGAGGCTTTGTCATTCACTCTTGGTAAATGGGAGGCAGAGGCGAGTGCAGTGCGGGATTCGAGTTACAAGCAGGACAACAGAAACCTGCCCAGGTGGCGCAGAGGTTTGGCCACAGGGAGCCCGACTCTAGAGCCCATGCCTGGGAGCGTCTGCCGCAGGCCTGAATCCTTGTATGTCCCTGCAGGTTGTCTACATCACAGCCACGTTCCCGTTCATCATGCTCCTGGTGCTGCTGGTCCGCGGACTTACACTGCCAGGGGCTAGTGCCGGCATCAAGTTCTATCTGTACCCCAACATCACTCGCCTTGAGGACCCCCAGGTACTGCAGGCCGGGAACCCTACCTGTCCTCCCCACTCAGGGCTGGGCTAGTGTAGGACGGGGTGGGTGCTGAGGGTAGCTGGTAGCGTCATGCCCCATGTCCTTGGTGTACGTGCGGAGTTAGGCTGTCACCCTGGTATTTTTCCTTTGGGCCTGTGATGGCAGCGGTTGTTCCCAGGAGCGTCCGGCCTTCCCAAAGGGGGTGGGGGTGGGGGTGGCTTTTAATATCCGAGCTCTTGTGGCTGGCTAGTTAACAGCATCTTCCCGAGGCCTTGTGCCTGCTATGGGAGAGGAGCTCGGCCCCAACCTCTGCCTGCCAGTCTGAGAAGGGCAGGATTCATGGTTAATGACCCCTTGAGAGGTTGAGGTGCAGATAGATCTGCATGACATGTCCCTGCTGGTGCTCTGCTCTAAGCCCTGAGAGGTGATATGGACCTGTTCAGAGGACCTTTTGTCCCAGGTGCCTCCCAAGGTCCTGTATCTAGTCAGGGCCCCTTCCACCAACCTCCCTACGGAGGACAAGGAGAGGGGGCAGGCTGGCTGGCTGCATCAGAGAAGAGCTGGGAAGGCAGTTGGTGGCCATCAGGAGCTATGTAGTGAAGGTCCTGGAGAACAGCAATGTGTGTAATCTGTAGGGAACCCCCCCCCGCCCCCGTTCCATCCCGGAGATTCCCCAGACACTAAGAATAAAAATAGCGTGCACCACAGCACGTCTTCCCACCTGGGGAACAGCTTGGGGAGGCAAGACAGTGGAGCCTGTTCTACAGATGTGAACATCGAGTCCCAGAGAGTGATATTTTCTTGGCCAGGAAGTACTTTCCCAGGGTTGGAATTACGGGTCTACCTGCTCGCCAAGCCCAGCCTCAATCCTGATGATGAATGACTGGGTAGTTTCTCCGACCTCGGGGGCTCCTTGTAGCTCAGCACTGTCTAGAAAGGCGCCTTGGGTTCCACCAGGAGGGTTCCGGCTCCATTCACTGAGAAGATGCCACCGCCTCTTTTCCCTTGGGCCCTGGGGCAGAGGTGCAGAGTGATGCCTTGGGAGGTTCAACCCCAAGCTGTTCAGGACCGGGTGGCCAGGCGTCCACACGGCCTGCTCTCTCTCTCTCTCTCTCTCTCTCTCTCTCTCTCTCTCTCTCTCTCTCTCTGTCTCTCTCTCTCTCTCTCTCCCTCCCCCTCTCTCCCCCCTTCCCCTCCCCGTCCCCTGGTGCCCACGTAGGTGTGGATTGATGCTGGGACTCAGATCTTCTTCTCCTATGCCATCTGCCTGGGGGCCATGACCTCGCTGGGAAGCTACAACAAGTACAAGTACAACTCGTACAGGCAAGTGTTGGCCCAGTGGGGCCTGGTGCATCTTAGAGATGATGATGATGATGATGTTGTTGATGATGATGATGATGTTTAAAGAAAAAGAAAGAAGTAGGGAGCGTGGCTTCCTTGTGCTGTGAATTAACTTGCTCCCTGACATATGTGTAACTTAGGGACTGTATGCTGCTGGGATGCCTGAACAGTGGTACCAGTTTTGTGTCTGGCTTCGCAATTTTTTCCATCCTGGGCTTCATGGCACAAGAGCAAGGGGTGGACATTGCTGATGTGGCTGAGTCAGGTATGGTGATACCGGTGGCAGTGGTGGTGGGCACTGCCACCTAGTGTGTGAGCCAAGTACTGCAGGCATGAAGCCAGATCCCAGGGGGACCTGGGGGGTGGGGGGACACCCCCCACCACCAGAGATATTTCCCCCGGATAGAAAAGGGTACAGCAACTAAACCGGAAACATTTCCATTGCAATTTTGCCCAGGGAGTCACAGGACCATGGGGGTGTGGTGGGTGGGGGTGTGTGGTTACATTTGGGAACTGCTTAGCTTTCTACCTGCTCCTGGTCCTTCCCCTGTCCCCGCTCATTCCCCCATTTCCCAGCAAAGGCCTGGTTCCAGCTGTGAACCACTCTCTGAATGCAGGTCCTGAGCCAGCCACCAACTGGCCGCCTTCGCTTCTGTATTTTGCACTTTGCCCCCAGCGTGCTCCCTCGATGTGAACCTTTTCACTTGCCCGTTACAGCATTGGCTGTTAGTGAGTGCCTGCTCCATGCCAGGCACTGTGCTGGGCACTGTGGCCCCCATGGGGATGAGGCAAGGGAAAGAGATGGAGCGTGTGGCAGGGGGAAGCTCCCTCGGGCTGTGGTGTCTTAGCGCAGTTTTCGGCAGGAGCCCATTTGGAAGTAGGTGGAGGATGCCATGGCCCCAAAGAGGTGGGCCCTTAGACAAGAATTCCCAGGAGCCCTGGATCACAGGGTGGGGGCAAGGAACCAGAGTTTCAGAAACATGGAGTCTTATAGAGAATGCGGTACCTTAGGAACCTGGGGTCTCCCCGCTCCAGTAAGGTGACCCCAAGGATGATGGTGGTTTTCTGTGCTAGAGTCCCAGAGCCTCCGGCCCTGTGGATGCATACGTCTTTGGAGCCTGTAGGTTTAATGCTGCAGGGACTCAAATATGGGATGCAGAACATGAGGTTCCCCAGGATTCTCAAAAAATCCACGTTTGCATCATCTCCGCCCTTCCCCAATATCCCATTTCCTTAGGGGGTGATTGTCGGTGGCCTCGAAGGTTCTGTTACCCCTCCCACCTCCTGATTTCCCACCATCTCTCTGGGGCCTTGAGCCAAGGCTAGGGGAGCTCCAGGGACCACCATGGCCCACAACTAGCCCCAGCTAGACCCCCCACAGCTCCATCCCTGTCCTCATTAGTCTGTGTGTGAAACCCGAGGTGGAGTCTGGTTTAGTTCCCAGACCTAGAGCTCAAACATTGGAGGCTCCTTGACTGTGCCTTCTGATGCACAGACTGGTGACCAGAGCGCAGGCCCTTCTGCTTCCCCACCTTACCCTAGAAATATGTAAAGTAAGTTCCTGAGGGTCAAGCCTGCCCTTCTCCTCCCCTGGCAAATATTACCTGTTGCCATGACAACCTGAGCTCTGGAAACCCCACCCCACGCATCCTTCAGTCGGGCCTTTGGTCCCATACCGGTGAGAGCAATTGGAGGTGGAAGTACCCATGTCCACCTGGGTATGTGGCAGTTAGAATGGAGAGTGGGGGACCTGGGAGAGTTCTGACCATCTTGAAGTAGCTTTCTTCCGGCCAACGGTTTGCAAACCAACCCTGGTTGACGGCATCGCCAGGCACACAGAGCAAACTTGGTGGTGTGACAAGATATATAAATCTAGAAGACACGTCTTTCTCCGTGGACAGCCACATGCACACACACACACGTGCGTTTGTCGGAGTTTTTTTCTCCTGTCCACTTCAAAGAAGACCTTGCCATTTCTTCCCCAGCCCAGACACCAAGGGCGATTCTTTCTCTCTCAGACTCGCTGCCGGGCCTCCCCTCAGGGAGAGCGCTCCAGAGGGGCTCCAAGTGACTGCATTCTTTCACTTGGACTTCTCTCGAGAGAAAGAAGCGCAGGCCTGCTCCCACGGGGGGAGGGGAGGGCTTGTAAAGGGCAAAACTGAAATACAGAACCGAGCAAATTGGGAACTTCCGATGCCCAGTGGGTGGGGTGGCAGGGGACGGGGAGGAGGGCCCATTTTACATCTGTCTCACAGGACTTGATCACCCTCGGCGATACGCCCCCAGGCAGCGTATCCCGGGGGCCTGGACCAGCCCGGGTGGGAATGCCATGCTTTCCATTTCCACTGGGCTTTTGATCCCAAAGTTATTTTTGGTCCACGGTGTCTGCGGTCAGGTTTTTTTCCTCATCCCAACTCTCTCCCCTCCCATTTGACCTCTTGGGCAGCCCGGGGGCCAGTGAGAGCCTCCTTTCTACTGCTGTGACTTTTTATTACCTCCATGGGACCAACTCCTCTGGAAACTTGGAGACATCCCTGCTGATCAAGTTCCCCCAGGGCGAGGGAACTGTGGACCGTCAAAGGAATTTCTCTGCCCCCTTGTGAATGTTCACGCTGCGTACTGCGGTCTCTGGTTCCAATTTATGTCAACGTTTTGGGGGGGTTTGTTTTTAATTCTTTTCGTAAGTCATTCATTTGGTTCTTTCGATGGTTTGCTTTATAAAACCTTCTCCAGTTCCTGTTCTCCGACCCCTTTTTGTTTCAAATTTTTGGGGTTTTTTTTTTTAAGTTAATGGATTTTACTTTATTTTGTTGTTACTTATTTTCTCTAGCCCCGGCCAGTTACGCCAGTGTGGTGCTGCTGCTGACTACAAATGGACCCGTGGGTCTCTTTGTAACTAAATCCTTGCCCTTGGGGGGCTTCTCGCGGGCTGGGCGGGCGGCTAGGGGATAGGAAGAGACGCGTTTCTGGATTTCAGGGCAGCCCTGAGCCTCCCTTTCAGAGTCTCTTCTTCTTGAAAGCAAAGCCCCCTTTCTAGAGAAATGTCTTCAGCCTCTGAGGACCTGAACACAGGAGGCTCCTTGGGGGTCCTCTCCAGAACCAACCCCTCACTTTAAGATGGGGGACCGGAGACTCCAAGGGGGTATGTGGCAGAATAATGAGGAAATAGGGGCCCGAGGACCTGGATCTAGGCCTGGGTTTAGGATCTTCACTTCCCACAGTTCCCTCCAGGTCGGACTCTGGGCAGGTCTAGCCCTGCGCTGTCTTCAGAAGGATGCCATGACCCTTTGGGGGGGTGGGGGTTGCGGTACGCCTTGCATTCTTTGTCCTTCCTGCCCATGCAGTGGTCAGCCGTTAAGTCAAACATAGAAGCCTCCCGCTTGCAAATGTGGGCTCAAGGGGGTCCGATAACAAGACCGCTCACCCTTTCTTCCTTCCAGCCAGAAGTTGACATGACTGGCTTGGTGGGGAGCCCTCCCTTTTCCAGGCCCAGGCTCGGTCCTGTGTTTGCCCCGCCCAGCCCCATAGCACCATAGCGTTCTTGGGAGGCTAGTGTGCATTGAGGCCTTTGTGCTGTGTAGGAGACAGATGCTAAAATGGGGTCCTACTCAGCCCCTCTGTGCCCCCCACCTCACCCCAGGCAGACGCTCACACCCGGCCCCTCCCACCCCACTTTGGGATCAGCCATCTGTGTGTGAGCCCCAGTGTCAGGGACTCAGTGGCTGACCGCTTCCTCCCTGTCCCCCCTACCCCCTCCCTATTTTCTCTCCTCTAGGTCCTGGCTTGGCCTTCATTGCCTACCCCAAAGCTGTGACGATGATGCCGCTGCCCACGTTTTGGTCCATTCTTTTTTTTATTATGCTTCTCTTGCTTGGACTGGATAGCCAGGTAGGTTGCTGGCTTGGGGATTGCTCCCAGGGTGGGGCTTGCAGCAGGGGAAGCTGGCTTCGGGAAAGCCTTCTTATCTAGGCTGGGAGGTAGTCACTCGCCTCCAGTGGTCTGCGAAGGGTCATCCGAGTGGCCAGCAGTGGAAATGTCGCCAGACTGCTGAAGAGTTTACCAAGCTGGTGGGGGGCGGGAGGTGGGGGGGAGTTGGGTTTGCAGATGGGCAGGACAAGGAGAGGATGGAAGCGGGGAAGGTGGGTTACGGTAGACCCAGGACAGGGGTAGACTTCAGGGGAAAGGTGTCTGGGGACACTTCCAGGCTGACACCATGACAAGCAGCCTGAGAAATCTAAACCCCACTGAGAGTTCGGTGCTTCCTGGAATAAGTGAGGGAGGAGACCTTGGTAATGCCCCACAGTGAAAGCTCTCAGCTGCTAACCGAAAGGTTTGAATCCACCAGAGGCCCCTCGAAGGAAAGGCCTGGTGTTTCCTGAAACTGCGCCCTTAGAGCCCAGTCCTGCTCTAACCCAACTGGGGGCCCTGGGAGCCAGACTCCACTCAACTGCCGCTGGCCCCTGACTGATTTCCTTCCAGGAAAACACTTTTGTCCACCAAATGCTAGCTCTAGGCATCCCACTCTATCCTGACCTGTTCTCTGATGGTTGTGGATTTACCCTCCCCAGCAGGACTCCTGCTCCGCTGGGGCGGTTGCCTGCCATTCTGAACTCCTCCTCCCACCTCCACAGGGCTCCACCGCACTGCTGTGTGACTGGGCATGTGTTCTACCGTGAGCCTCAGTCACTTCGTCTGGTCAACAGCATGACTGTACCCTTCTCACCGGGGTTGTGAGAACCTGTGGCCTGCTTACAGAGCGGCCAGCTGCAGTCGGGGAACCATTGACATGAACTACCCGGTCCCCTTGCCCCGGAAGGATGTGTGTTTGATTGGAACGGCCTTAAAAACAACTGGCTAGACCCACAAGCAGGATTTCAGGAGTGGGGCTTCAAGATGTTCAGGGGAGCAGCTGCCAGCCTAGTCAGCCGCCGTCCCACAAGGGTGACTGTCTGTGGCACGTCTCTGGTTATGAGAGACTCAGCCTGTGGCATAGTTCAGGAGAGAACTTTGCTCCCCTTCTCACGGGAAATCACCTGCAAAGGGCAGGTCCCGAGAGAGCCAGTTCCGGGTAAGAGGAGAATCTTAAAAGATCAAACCGAGGCACAGGATTCCAGAAAACAACGAGGCGAGGTGGTCAGGCAAAGCAAGGTCAAGAACTGAGCACAGGATTTGGCAAAGAGGGACAGGGATTAGCGGAGAAGGCCGAATGGAAACATTTGGGAGGCTGAGAACAAAATACTTGTGCAGTTGTTGACCAGCTTGAGCTGTGTAAACAGATAAGGGGGTGCTGTTAATCATCCCCAGATAAGGAGTTCGGCCTTCAGATGGCCCCAAGCGATGGCTTTTAGAACTTCTTCAGGAGCTCTAAGTAAAAGAGGAAAACAAAACCTGAGAGGTTTAATAAGTGACAAGACGTGACATCTTGAGCCCAGAATGCAGGGCTCTGCGCCCTGAGCAGAGGGATCTACGTAGACTTCCTCTGAGGGCGGGGTGCTTGGGTCTGCATGGGGATGCCCAGTGCAGGCCAGCCTGTGCCCCGAGAGCCTCAGTCAGCGCTCAGAGCCAACCTGCTGCGTGGGTCCTGGACCAAGACGTGGAGAGCTCAGTGTCTCCTTGAGGACTTCCCAGGTGCTCCAAACAGTGAACACCTTCAGCTGCTAACTGGAGGAAGGTCAAGGCTTTGAGTCCACCCAGAGGTACCTCAGAAGATAGGCCCAGGGATCGACTCTACCACCCCCTACCCCCTACCCCCCAAAATCAGGCCTGGAAGATTCCTGTGGAGCTTAGTTCTACTCCAATGCCTGCAGCATCAGAGCTGACTCCATGGTAACCGGTTCTGTTCCCTGGCAGAGTAAATTAAAGCAGAGGGACCTGAGGCCTCATCCAGCCACTTAAGGCATGGAACCACAATGTGACCTTGGACCTGCCTGTTCCCAGAACCCATCCCTTTAGCTGCTAGTCTGTCAGCCTTGCCTGTGACTTCCCACAACCGTCCCTTTGACTCACTGAGATCCCACGCCACATCAGGTGGAGGCCTTGCACCTGTGTGGTGGTCCAGCCAGCGTGAGCCTCTCAGGAGAGGAACTGCTCCTCCTGGGGCCCTAGCTCAGGGGAGCAGCACTTGGGGAGTTGCATGGTGGTTTTCTTAGAGGGGGCAGAGAAGTCATTCCAAAGGAGACAGGTGCCTCTTTACATCCGGGCTGCCCATGGGACACAGGAGAACTGAGCTGGAGCTCAGCACTGGGAAGCTCCCCTCATGGTGGTGCGTCCCTGCTGTCACCCTCATTCTTGGGATCGAACCCTTCATATGCACAGGGAGGCCCGGAGGGCTCAGAGTCCGAATCCCTGCCCTCCCTGTGGACGAGCCAGGTGTGAAGCCCAGCCATCGCCCTTTGTGAGCAGCCACCGCTGCCTGTCAGTGGAGGCGTGAACAGGTTTCCAGGTAGCTCTTGCACTAAGATGAGCTATGTAGAAAGGCCTGGCCATCTACTTCCAAAAGTAACCCCCTGGGTTACCAGGGACCAGGCTGCAATGGCTCACAGGGTTGCCTGTATTGTGTGCCTGCTGTGCCCGGGGCCTCCACGTGTTCTGCAGAGGCCGGTGGGACAGCAGGCAACACCATGAGCCAGCTGCTGCCATTGCCAGTTCACTCTGAGGATTCTGTGTTCTCCCTGCATCCCCCCAGAGTCCACCGGAGCCTCCTAATATACAGGAAGGACACGGGGCTTCCTGAAGGGCCCTTGCATTTGCACCTCGGAGCAAGGTGGGGGCAGAGTCCCTTGAGAAAGATACGCCCTTGGGAGCCAGTGGTCTGTGCCGGGCTTGGCCCTGAGTTACCTGTGAATTCGTTTCTTGAATTCTCCATCACAGGAGAGGAAAAGAGCCGTTGGTTTTAATTCCTGCTGTAGCTTCAGGATACAGCTGAGCTGTGGCTTTGCTCTATTTCAGTTACTACCATAGGTCCCAAACCCATTCAGTTGACATCCCTGTCCGGGTCACAGTAATGACCCCCTTCTAAAAGCCTTTGGCCGGAATGTCTTTGCATTCCTGGCCACAAAGTGTCCTCTCCCAAGCCCACATGAGAGGTTTTCTCTCCCCGCTTTCCCACACTCCTTTGATGACCCTGTAATGTGTCCTCAAGGGACAAGTGGTTAGGTTTGTCTGATGGGGTGCTGAGAGGACACCCTTCCCCCAACCCCCTCCCAGAACAAGCCACAAAGGGGCGAGGCACTGGCATTTCAACATGGAAAGCAATCTGATTGGCTGGCAGGACGGGCTGGCAGCAGCCATCCAGATGTAAGCGCCAGGCTTCGTGCCCTTTAGCCTGGCACTTCCACCTCTTAGTTTGTGTCACAAACAGCACATGCCTGAAGGTGCCCAGCAAGAGGCAGAGAACAAGCCCAGGCTCAGTCCTTCGGGGAGGGGTAAATCTCCTGGTGCTGTCGCTCTAGGAAAGACGAGGCAGCTCCTTGTAGAATAACGGGGAACCATCCCCCAGATAGCTTGTCTGTCAGGTTAACAGATAGATTTGGGTCACCAGGTTCTGGAACTAGTTCTAACAAGCCCCCGAGGTGAGGGTTTTCCACATCTTTCTGGGAGACGTGCACAGCACTTGGCTCACATGTGTGGGCCTGTGGGTGTGCACACCCCCCTGAAATGTTCTCTCATGACCCCATGAGTCCCAAAGGGAACCTAAAGAGCCCCTTTGGTTCCCCCGATGGAGAAACAGACCGGGCTTGCTCTGGGGCACCTAGTTATTTTGTGCCAAGGCCACGTACTCATTTGTCATGTAGTTATTGATCCCGGAGCAAGACAGCCAGGGTGTGGAAACAGGCATGTCACCACCTTTGCCTTCAGAGGGGAGGCTGCCCTGAGACACCTGCCCTGAGGTATCCCGGCTTCAGGGATGTCGTCGTTCTTGAGCGGAATCTTAACTCCCGGGGGGAAGGCATTGTGGGTGCAGGAACAGCCTAAATGAAGCCGTGTGTGCGAGATTTGGTAAGCTGCGTGTCCATCCGAGTCATCCTAAACAAACAGGGCCATGTGCGCCCAGAGGTGCCCCAGGGAGGGAGGCCTGGTGGTTATGTCCCCTCAACCCCAGACGTTGAAGACTTCGGGAACACAGATCCACCATTTCTTTTGAGTCAGGGCCCCCTCATTGGCAGCGAGGTGTGGTGTGCCAATGCAAGGGAAGCTCCCAAGAATAGCACTTTCAACTCCCCCTGCAGGGATGGCTGGAAGGACCAGGTGCACACGTTTGGGTGTGTTCCCATAGTCCTATTCCTCGCCACCACCCCATCTCAGCCCCAGCCACACTGCACAGGTTCAAGTCCCTCCCCTGAGCAGGCGGTATCGGTGGGCATCTGACACTCAGCTGCTCTCTCTTTCTCTCCCCCCTCTCCTTCCCTTGTCAGTTTGTTGAAGTTGAAGGACAGATCACGTCCTTGGTTGATCTTTACCCATCCTTCCTAAGGAAGCATCGGGAAATCTTCATTGCCCTCATGTGTTGCGCCAGCTACCTGCTGGGGCTGACAATGGTGACAGAGGTAAGTGGCTTGACTACCCTGCCCCCCCCCCCATCCCCCGTGGGGCTTGGCTCCCTGATAGGCTCTCAGAGCAGTTGGGGTCCAGTCCTGACCATGACTGGAGGCAGGAGATGGGTGGGGCAATCACTTGACCCGACCAGCTCAAGGCCCCTGCTCCGGCCAGGAAGCTCAGGACCCAATGGCCAATGCACATGTAGCTTGTGCATCTCCCAAACTTACCCTGCCCCTTCTCCAGCATAACAACCCCCGTCTCCCTTTTACGCTGGAGACCCTCTGTCTTCTTGTCCTGCCTCCAGCTGGAATGCATGGGAACAGCATGACTTTGGGCAGCTGCCCTGCCCACAGGGAAAGCAGGTGGGCGGGGTGGCTATTTACAGGGGCCAGTCCCATAAAGACTACCGGCAGGTAGTGCCTGAATCAACACCTTATTGCAGACCCTGTATGTAAGCCTAGATCTCTGCTGTGGAGGGTGTGTGGCTGACCAGGAGGGTGTGCTGTTCAATGAGTCAGCTGAGCCCGGAGAGAACTGGATTCAGAATGCGAAGGGAGCAGGAGGGTGGGAGGCGTCAGTAGGTCCGCATGTCTATCAAGAGACCAGTGTGCTGAGAGAGAGAGAGATGATGATGGAATTAAGGTTGAGTCTTAAAATCAGGCTGAGGCACATTTCTTCCTACAATCTACCCCCCCACCCCATATTCTCCAACGGAAGGTTGCATTTAACAATCACCCTCAAACCTTAGTCACTACTCTGCTTACCAGAAGTTAAAAATCGGTGTGTTATCCCCCACCCCACCCCCTGAGATGTTTTCAAGAAAACTTTCCATAAAGTCAGCTGCATGCACTGGGCTGGATGCCACGAAGTCTTCCATGTCTGCTGGGACTGGTGTTAGGCACCACCTTTAAAAGCAGGCTTAGTGAAGTCACTAGTGTTGTTTTATTTTGTTGGGTTTGTTTTTTTTTAGGAAACATCTTGTTTTGCATTCATTTTTCTGTGTGTTTTTCATGAGATTTTAAAAAGGTGAGGTGGAGCATCGAGCTATGTGTATCTTCATACTGCCTCGCCACAGCTGTGCCTTGTTTTCCTCTTGGATCAAAACACAATGTCGTATTTCATATTGATATGCCAGAGCTCTTTCGATGTGAAGGGAATTCGATACCAACTAACAGATGCCCCTTCTCTGTGGCGTTCTTGCTCCCTAGGGCGGCATGTATGTGTTTCAGCTCTTTGACTACTATGCAGCGAGCGGTGTATGCCTTCTGTGGGTCGCATTCTTTGAATGTATTACTATTGCCTGGGTGTATGGTGAGTACCCATCTTTGCCCATCCCAAGACTTAGGGACATCAGAAGCAGAGAACTTTCATGGAGACTCAGCCTGAAGAAACAGAGGCTTTTCTTCCCTGGCCCCTGCCTCTTAGACTGACCCTTGTCTGGGCTAATGCTTTTCTAACCACCCTCTAGATCTCCTAGTGTTGACGGTATAAAACATGACCATAGGTGGTGGTGGTGGTGGTGGTTTTTTAAATAAATGCCCATTTGGCTGTGCAGAGACCTATGGTTAATTCCTCTCGGGCTCAGAAGTGACGCATTTCACATTCCTGGAGACCCTGTGTGAGCCACACGAGGATTTGGGGTCCGCCAGGCGATGCCAGAGAAATATAAGTTGGCCTGCTACATTTGAATTTCAGACAATTCTTGAAGGGTCTGCTCCTTTGGGGCTACATAATATCAGGGTACAGAGGCCTGGATCAGGCCCCAGGGGCTCCCTCTTGACCCTCTGGCCTCTGCTCTGCCATTCCCAGGACTGACGCTGCCCTGGGCGCTGTCTCACTGTGTCCCTCCCCCCGTCTCTCATAGGCGCTGATAACTTTTATAACGGTATTGAGGACATGATCGGCTATCGGCCTGGGCCCTGGATGAAGTACAGCTGGGCTGTCATCACTCCAGTTCTCTGTGTTGTGAGTGTCATCCTGTCTGTGGTGGCCTGTGCTCCCTGGGTCGGGATATTGCTACCCGCTCGTCACATCCATCCAGCATCTGCTAAAGTGCTGGCCCCAAGCAAGCCCAGCAACGGGCTCTGCTGCAGGGAGGCTATTCCTAGAAGGTGACCTTGAGTTGGGTTTCGAAGGATGAGTAGGAGTTTGTCGGGAAGGACGTTCTGGCAGAGGCATGGAGTTCTTGAACAGGGAGGTACACCTGGGCACGCTCAGAAATGCTGGGGTCCGAGACAGCGGGGACAGTGCTTCCCCTAGGACCTTCCAGAGTTCATGAGTTCAGTCTGAGCCCTTGGTGAGGTTGAGAGTCCTCCGGAGCATCGATCGGTGAGCAGGTGGAGGGCATTGGAAACGTGGTCTTCCTGGGGTAAGCGGGAGGGGTGCCCTTGTATAATCCTCTTCCTTCATGAGTGAAGGACAGGATAGGACAGGACAGGCCTTTCGTGAAGAGACGGAGTCTCAGGAGAAGGTGGCTCTAGGTTCTCCGAATCCCTAAGAGCTAGTGCTAAGAGGAAGATGGGCGCCCACCCCAGAAACCCCTGCTCCCAGCACAAACTGAATCACTGTGTGCCCTGAAGAAAGTCACTTCTCTCTGGGCTTCAGTGCCCTCTTCTGGAACATGAAGCTCTCAACAACAAAAAATCCAAACGCCCCTCTGTCGAATCGACCCCCACCCTGTGGGCTTCCGAGTCTGTGCCTCTTTATAGGAGTAGAAAGCCCCATCTTTTTCCCGCGGGGTGGCTGGTGGTTTTGAACTGCTGATGTGATGTATCGCAGCCCAACACATAACCACTTCCTCACCAGGGCTCCTGAGGGAGGTTCTCTCGAGTAGGACTAAAGAGACAGCTGGCCACCTGAGGTTGTTACTGCAGTTATTTAATACGATGCTGTTCTCCTTGGTGATACATGGTTTTCCCAGGCCGTGTTCTGCACAAAAACCAGACACGGTAGCAGCCAGGGACCACAGCAATTGATGGGTTCGCTGTGAAGATGAATTGGGTTGGCTTCAAGCCCATGTTCTCTGCCTCTCTCTATCTTCGTCTGTAGGAAGCCGCTTCCGTGCTCCAGCCTCAGGTTTTCCTCTCTCCCTAACAGGCTGGGTAGGTCAGCATTAAGCAGGCTTCCAGGAGAGGGGGAAGGTAGGGTACGTGATGAGCCATGGGGGGGGGGGGGGGCAAAGCTTCCCGGACTTGCAGACCCCAGAGTAGCTTCTGCTAGGGCTTGCCCTGTCTGAGCAGCCACCTCATGCCTAAGGACAGAAACCACCATAGGTGAGTGGGTGGCCAGTAGAAAGTGTGTGGGTCCCAGTGTACTTCCTGCCTCAGGTGGTCAGCTCCGTTCTTCAGTAGGTTTACCTGTTTAAAACAGCTTGATTTGCACTGGATACTGGGCTGTGAGGATTTACGGCATTCTAATATGCTGGGTCCATCTGAGACAATCCCAGGTGAAATTTAGGCATACTCCAATTCCGACCAGCGCAAAAGCTTAGGCCTCTAGCCGACCTAGACACTCTCTGCCTAGGCAAGTGTGGGCTTTCCAGGACCTCTCTGAGCCACCACGCCCCCCCACCCCATTTGTGGGTGTGAATGACACTGCCACATAACTAGGCTGTACCACAGAGCAGGGCAAGACCCAGGGGCACGCCTTGTTCTGGCAGACGGACCTAGGGTTTGCCCTGCTGGACTGCAGGTGGGCAGGCAAGCTGCAGGAACACTGGAACGGAGAGAGCCTTTGATTGGTACGGCAGTGAGCATGTATTGTACGCCGGCAGCGTGGACCTGGGACCTCGTGGGCTCCAGGGAGAGGTGTTTGCTGAGAAGCGATGTGTGTACACCAGGCGTTCCAAGGAGCAGCATGGGCATGGAAGCGTGGAAGGGGCCTCTGAGCCACTAGAACAAAGTCAGGAGACTGAGGCCTCAGCAGGAGAAAGGAGAGGGAAGAGCGGGGACGGCATATCCTAAGGCCCTGAGGCAGGTGGCTGAAGCAGTGGAGTCAATCCGATGGCTAGCGTCTACAGTGGGAAAGGCTTGGCACTCTAAGAGAGGGACGAGGAGGAGCGCAGCGCCTGGCAGGATCGCTGGCCGAGTGGGGAGGGGTTTGAGCCATATCCCGAAGGCACTGGGGCGCACAGGAGGATTTCGAGGTGGGAAGCAGCTTGGTCAGGTTTACCCTGCACGGAGACCCTGCTAGCAGCCTGGTGGGAAAGGCTGAGAGGCACCGATCTGGTCTTCACCCAAGGAAAGCGATGATACCCCCCCCCCCACCCCAGTCCCCTGGCCCCTCCATCTTCCATGCTCAGAACCGCACTGACTGCTTCCCTCTCCCCCCAGGGATGTTTTATCTTTTCTCTCGTCAAGTACCAGCCCCTGACCTATAACAAAGTCTACGTGTACCCTGACTGGGCCATTGGGCTGGGCTGGGCCCTGGCCCTGTCCTCCATGGTGTGCATCCCCCTCGTGTTCCTCATCTCCCTCTGCCAGGCACAAGGCTCTCTCTCCATGGTGAGTAAGCATGTGGGGGCCCACAGCCGGGGGGAACCGGGACCCACCCTCTCCAAGCCCTGCTGCGTGGCGCTGTGGAGACTGAGCAGAAGAGTCCGAGGTGGGGACGTGGGGATGAGGGACAGCTTACCCTAGAGAGCGCTTTGAGCAAAAGGACGAACTGGCCGACGGTGTGAGAAGGGAGGGGGGGTCCCTGGTGGGGTGCAGTGTGAGGCAGGGGCATGGTTTGAAGTGCCCCCGCTCAGGAGTTCAGGCTTCATGCAGGACAGGAGATGGGGCCCTAGGGGGAAGGGGCAGATGCTGCTCCTTACTAAGGAGCCAAAATTAGGCTAAGCTCAGCGCGTGCCAATGTTCTCCCCCTGGGTATGCAGCCGGGCCTTGGGAAGTCACCCCTGCTCAGGGCAAGTCTCCCCACCCCACCCGCCTCTGCTCCCGAGGCCTCCCTCCCTGTCCTGAGAAACTCCTAACAATACCAGAGACTCCAGGCGCTGGCAAAAGGAAGGGTTCTTTCCAAGAAATCCTTTCCTTGGAAGCGCCCTTAACCTTTGGTCTTGGGCCACCTCCAACACGTCCCTGTTTTGTTTTGAGCTATTTTCTTGTTATTCTCTTAAAAAATCTGGAGCCAGGATGTCCTGGCTCTGGCTGCCCCTCTGGCTGGGCCACGTTTCCTCCACACCAGGGAATGGTGTGAAGGAGGGGGACAGCGAGGCCTTGGGGGGAGAGGGGAGATGGAGCCCGCAGGGACCAGCCTTCCGGAGCAGGAGGAAGCCAGGGCGTGGCCTGGAGGAAAGCATGAAGCTGGGATGTGCCTGAGGCAGTCAGCCCCTGGGTGTTCTGGGAGCACGGGGCACCTCTACCCCTTTGTCTTTTCTTCCTCCCAGCAGTCTACAACCAGACTGGTTCATCACCGTCTTGCGCCCCTCTAGTGTTATACTTCTTTCCGGCTCCTGGTTTTTAGGGGGCCTACCTCTCAGCACAGGGCCCAAGGGACATAGTCTACTCCCGTCTCTTCTTGGGAGTAGTGCAGCCCTGCCTCTGAGATGGCATCTTACCTCTGAGATGGCATCTAACCTCTATTAGAGGTATATTGATTTTTGTTTCTTAAATCAGTCACAGGCACGAGGTCCCACAGTGCTGGCCAGGAGGGAGCAGGGTGCCAGGTCTTGCCGTTTTCGAGAAAAGATAGCAATCTAGATTTTTAAGTGAAATGTTTTTATAACTTTGAATCAGCACCTCATTGCTTTGGATCTCTTTAAAACAAATATACCAAAAACTAGAGGTGGAGTGCCCAGCGGATGACTTGTTTACAGCAGCTTGCCTGTGTGAGTCGCCCATGGGAACTGGCTGGGACCTGAAGCGGGAAGCAGGCCTGGGTACGAGTAACCGCTCTGCCATTGGTTCTGTGTGTCCTTGGGGCGGGCTCACTGCTCTGCCATTGATTCTCTGTGTGACCCTGGGGTAGGCTCTCTGTCCACATTGATTTTGTGACCAGGCAACCAGCGGGAACCCAAAACACTCACCCTGCTCAGAATGGTCTTTGAATCCTCACCAGCTCAGCTTCTGGCTCCTCCTCTCTGTTGGCAGGTGCAGGCCCATATACAGTTGGCCTCACACTTTTTTCTTTTAATTTATTGGGTTGTTACTGAGAACGTGCACAGCAAAACAGACACCCATTCAGCCATGTCTGATTGCACCCTTCACTCCCTGTGAGCATTTTCACCCTCTTTTGTCCCACCCCCATTTACTTAACTCACTGCCCCATCCAGTTCCTACCTTGTCCCTCTGGGAAGCTGCTGTGGTCAGTTCGAGCCCATATCCAGAACTACTGAGGGATTCAAATGCCCAGCCAACCCTCTAGGAGAGGGTCGAACTTTCCCATTGGCTTTTCAAAGTTGTGAATCATTACCCAAGAGACTGCCCCATATTTTCTGATAGTCCTGAGGGGCTCACGCTGCAGAGCTTTGGATTAGCAACCTACCACTTACTACGGGGCCAGCAGGGGTCCTTGGTCCCATATCAGAGGGATCTTCAAAAAGATTCGTGGAAGGAGGAGATTAAAAGACTTAGAATTTCCCCTCAAGCTGTTTGAAGTAAGATCGCTCCAGAAAGAATACAGTGCTCATGGCCGGTGGTGTTTTTTTAAACTGGTTTAGCTAGACCGTTGTTTGGTTTGAAAGTTTTTTGTGGCCCACACTCTTTTAGGGAGACAGAGTTCAGTTTTTTTTCTTTGAGGAAGGCAGGGGATCTCGTGGTGTCAAGACAGTTATCTAGCCCTCAAGTTGTGGTTAGCTGCCATCAGGAGTCCTGATACGCATGGTGATCCTCTATAAGACAGACAAAGCAGGGCCTGGCCCCGAGCCATCTTCGGTGAGTCCATTGTGACCCCTGCCAGCCTTGGGGGACATAGCTCTCTGCATGCTCCGGACCAGTGTTCTCCAGTGATCTGGAGTGCTAGAAGTAGATCACCAGGCCTCTCTTCCTAGTCTTAGTCCAGAGGCTCCGCTGAAACCTGTCCCTGGGTGACCCTTTTGATATATGCATTATTGGTGGCAGTTTCCAGCATCGCAAGCTGTCCTCCAGGTGTGGCAAACTGATTGGCATGGGGTGACACCTGACTTCTCAGGTCAGAGAAACCAGGGGTAAGGGGCTTGCAGGGAGACCTATGTCAGCTCCTGAGGGGGGAGGGGCTGATACATGGAGATTGTGAACGCTCCTCCCCCTCCCCAGCTCTGGACCCATGGAAGCAGCCCTTGGCCAGGGATTTTTGTCCACACTGAGGTCTAGAAGCACCTTAGCTGGACTCCGTTGCTGACCGAGACGGACAAAGGGGGCAGTGGGCCAGACAGTAGAAGGTGGCTGATGGGCAGCCGACCCCTGAGTAGGACCAGGAGTGAGCAGGGTGAGGACAGGCCCAGGCCTTTGACATCTCCTCTTCCCTTTCACAGAGGGTCAAGTACCTGCTGACACCGAGGGACCCAAACCGCTGGGCTGTGGAGCATGAGGGGGCCCTTCCCTACAACTCGCCTGCCACTGCCAATGGCATTCTCATGAAGCCCACCCACATCATTGTGGAGACCATGATGTGAGCTCCGGGTGGCCGGGCCGCTTTCCTGCTGTTTACTAACATTAGATTCTCCTAGGGCCAGGTTTACAGAGCTTTACATTTGCACTAGGATTTTTTTTTTATTGTCACAGAAAATGTTACTGTGTGTGTGCGTGCGTGTGGGTGTGTGGGTCTCGTGCGTGCGTGTTCCATTTTGATTTGGGGGATATTTTGTACAAAAAGAACCCCGCCTCCCCTCCCAGACGTCCAGGGAGCGGCCGAGCTTTCATACAGAATTAGATGTATTTTATGGGAACTTGTTAAATTTTTCTTTGTAATTTTTTTTAACATATAGACACTTAGAGATTGCTGTACACTTGACCACTTGAACTAATCTCCTTGCCAGCAATAGATCTCATTTCAAAAAGCAATTCTTCGGTGCTGTGTCACTGGCAGACAGTTCTGCCCAGACACCCGGGGTGGCATCTCCCTGGGGCTGCAGACCTATATCAAAGGTGGAGTACCTTCCAAAGCCTGGTTCAGGTGGGCAAATACCACAGGGGAGAAGGTTCACCAGCTGGCCAGACTGGCAGGGGTGGGGTGTGGGTGGGGAGGGTGTGCGTTCCTGAGTTGACACCTCATTAAACTTGTCTTAGCCAAGAAGAGATGCGCCAAACTAATTGAACCAACCTCTCCCATAAACACGAGACCCTTCCTGCAGAAGGTTGCTTCGCTGATCGGTCGAGACCATTGCACCAGGAGCAAAAGCCCGCCTTTTATTTTGAGATTGAGGGATGGCAGGAAGATTCTTGGCATCCTTCACGTAGGAGGGAAGAGTGAGCTTGTGTGTGGAAGCCGTGTTGAAACTCCCTCGTGGCCTCAGGGCCAGGCCATGGTCCCTCCTGGGTGCAGGACTGTGCCTTGTGGGTGGGTCCATTGTACTGGAAGGGGAGCCTCGGCAGGTTCAAGTTGTTCCACTGGTAGCTGCCTGCCAGGAAACACCGTGCTTGTGTGTTGTGTAGGGATGGGATGAGGTAGGAGGGCATGTGGACCAAAGGGCAGGGGCCTCTGTGGCTCGGGGTGCTTTGCCTCCCTCGTCTCCCCACGCCCTCCTGGACAGCTTTTCTGAAAGACCCATCCTTGGGGCTTCCCTATGCCAAGACCATCTGGTGAGGTTTGTTCTCGGGGTTTGGATAAAGTGTTCCCCAGAGCGGGAGGGTGCGGGCTTCTCCCAGCCTACCCCTCAAGGCTGTCTTTGGGGTAGGCCCTTCGTTTCAGAACCCCTGCAGCAGCTGGGACCCAGCATGCTGTCGGTAGAGACAGAGATGTAGATGGGGCACTTTTGTAGGAGGCTGCATTTGTCCAGGGGGCTGGCACCCCAATCCTGGCTGGATCCACAGCCTTAGGCTAAGGGCAATTCCTTCCTGAACCAGAAGAGAAGGTACGACACCTTTGAAGTCACGTGTAGACACACTACCCCACTCTGCCCCCATCTGGACGTGGGCCGTGCCATGTAAAGCAACACTTGTCCGACCTGCCTGGCGAGGCGCAGAGAGCGAGGCCCAGCTCGGATTTTCCTAGCAAGAGCTCACACCCAGATGTGGGAGGGGGAGGAGCCTTTGGTGACCTCTCTCCCGAGTGGCAAATTGTCTTTGGCCAATAGACACATTTGCCATTTCAAAAGCCGCCTACTCTGCCAAACGACATCCCATCTTATTCCAAACTGCAAACAATTCTAACGTGTTCCTAGATTGTCTATGTATTTATGTCTGCCACCAAGTCTGGCTTTATTTTACTGTGTCCCTGATCGTCCTGAGTGGCAACGTGACCCCTCGTTCTTTGTCTTGTGGAACTTTAGTCAATTTACCACTGTCATGATTGGAGACAGGTGACATGTGCGTGAGAAGAAGGGCTTGGCGAGCCGTGGCTACCCGGACATTTGTCATCAATTTCAGTCCGTGATACCTGCCCCTTTCCTACCCCTGGGCACTTACATAGTGGGTGAGAGGCTGCAGTATTTCAGGTTGCTAGGCAAATTGAAACATTCTGGAAATTACCTAAGGAAGGCATCTTCTTACAAGATTCCCAGACCAAATTCTAGACCAAAGAGGCATGTAGACCAAGCCCCCCACCCCAGGCCCTGCCTGGAAAGAAAGTTGCCACTTTTCTCCAAGGCCATTTCTTAACTCCGCTCTGGGCACCTGCCTCCAGGTATCATCCCTCTCTGTCTCTGGCTCTGCAGACTGTGGCTCTATGAGTACAGTGTGTAACAATGTTTGACTTGTATGTCTCCATATAAATGAAACTCTTCATTAGCGCTTAAGACTCCAGTCCACCTGTCTCTGGAGAACAGACCCAGGGCTCTGCCGCCCTGGTCCTGAGATCGAGCAGAGACTCTGAGGCCTGCGTTGGGCCCCACCAACCAGATCTGGAACAGAAGGAAGACAAAGAATTTCTTTGAAGACACATAAACGGGGACTGGTCCCAGGATAAATCTGCTTTGGGCGGATCAGCTAGTTATTCACTGGAGTCAGGAATGGCCGGTGATGGAAAGAAAGGCCCTGAGGCCCTTATTCCAACACTGGGGTAAAATGGGGTCAGCTGAGGCACGGAGACAAGAAAGGACTTTTTGCTCGCAAGCCAGGACTGGCACTGAACTTAGTCACGTGGCCGCCAGCGCCGCTCTCCGGATGTGCGGCTCAGTGTGTGCACTGCAACATGGACTAAATAAATGTACGGAACGCCTCAGCATCTTCCCTGCCGGCCATGGTCACAGCTCCGTGGAAAAGGAAACACTAGCCCCCCTGCTCCCCCTTCGCCCCCCGTGTTGAAGGATGAGGTAGACAGTATCCCCGCCCCTTTCAACTATCTTCAGCGTTGGCTGGACCCCAAGCTGTGGCTCAGAGAGGCGGGTACTCCAGGGCCTCGGGTGTCTGTATCTACCCTGACCCCGTCCCAACCCTTCCTCCTAATGGTCCTCTGAGATAGGAACTGAGATCTTTCATTGCACATAAGGAAACTGAGGCCCAAGGACATGAATTGGGGTGCAAGAAGTATATACCCCCATTGTCAATGTTTAAATGGAAGCCTCACTTGTCCCGGGACCACATGGGAAATTCCCAACTGTGGTCTCGGTTAACTGTCCCTTGTGTAAGCTGGGCAGCTCCTCTCCGTCCCCCTGGCCCTTGGTTCTGTCCCTCGGATCCCCTGCACACCCCAGAAAACAATGGTGAGGTACAGGGGACCAGTCTGTTCCCAGGGCACTCGTCCCACAACCAGCATCTGTCAACACTGCCCCTATTGGCTGGGGAAATGCTCTGGGAACCAGGGCTGAAGCCAAAGGTGCCTTCCTGCCTCCTAAGACCCGGACCACCAGCCTGAGTAGGACTCAGCAGAAAGCCCTCCCTGGAGGTGGCTGGGATCCCACCTGCCCTTCAGACCCAAGCCCAGGTGACTCAGGGCTTGCTGCCCATGGGCATGTTGTACACCATGTCTCATGCAAATACTGGGAAGATGATGACATCATGAAACGGATTCTGACCCTTCCGCGCAAGGGCAACAAGGAAATGGCGCTAAGCGAGGAGGGACTCCGGTAGCAGAAGAAATCGGGGGAGCGCCGCAAACAGACAAAAATCAGTAACTCAACTGGGAAAATTGCTTCCCCCACCATCCCCACCCCTCCCCGAGCCACACAGGCTGTTGGCTACTGTGAACTGGGGTAGTGGCCCCAGAAAGATGAACTTGCTACCCTAAATATTGCAGTTCCTGCTGTACACAACCAGGGTCCCAAACTGTTGTCCTAAACTGAACAAGGAAGACGACCCTGGGGGCCGGTGTGAAGGGTACCAGCACCTCCCCATCCAGACACTGTTGGTTGCAAGCAGCTGCCACAGGCAGTCTGTGCGGCGGATGGAGCCTGCTCTCAGAGTCCACATGGCTTGCCTCTCTCTGCTCCCCAGCGCTTCATGTCGGAAACATCAGAACAGACCTCCCGGGTCAGCTCTGCATGCTCGGCCTTCCAGGTGGTTCTGAAGACTCCCCTACTTCCGGTCAGTGCTGAGGACTTCTGATCCAGGCTGCTGTGGGCTAAGCAAGCAGGTCTCTGGAGTGGGGATGACACCCACAGCCAACATACCACAGGGAAGGCTCACACAGCAACAAGGCAGCGCTCCTTGGAGGTGCCTTTGCAGCATGACAGCCCTTCTCCAACCTGGACACGCCACCTGCGAGTCCGCTATGCGTTGCTACAAAGGGGCCCTGCAGCGCACTCCCCATTCTACCTGCACCACCGTGTGTCCCCTACACCACTGGCTTCTGAAACCAACAGGAAAATCCCCTCTGGGGGTCCACTGGGGCTCCTCCGCCCATCCCCACGTCCAGTTGGCACTGGGGACTGCGAAGCGGGAGCTGCACCCACAGCCAACAATCTACTGGGGGATTCGGGTAGCAACCAGGCTGACCTTCGAGTGTGACACCCCCACCCAGGAATGACTACTTGCCAGGCTATTACACATGGCTACGGAAGGCCCCTGCAGTGGACTGTTCACAGCAGCATCATTCCGCCTGCCTCCTTGGCTGAAGCCAACAGGATAGACCTCTCTTAGGGGCCGTTTTGGTTTCCTTGCTCCCCCTTACAGTGAGTTGACACCGAGGACCGAGAGTCGGCATGGCTGGTTGATGCCCCTGTCTGCTCGGAAGCAGGCATTTCCGGTGGAGGTGACACACAGCTGCCATACTATGAATAAGCTGATAGCAGCGAGGCGCGCCTCTCTTGGATGGGTGTTTCCAGTGTGATGACCCCGCCATCAACTGGTAACAGTCACCAGCTTGTCTTATAGGAACTCTCACAGACGGGCCACCTAATTGGATACTGCTCTCCTAGCCACCACAGGGCCCCGGGCACTCTGGAACCAACAAAAGCAGCTTCTTGGAGGACCTTCTATGGAATACCAGTCCCTCCCACATCATCCTCCTGAAATGAAAGAACGTTTGCCTGTACTTCTGCTGAATGCAGCTCAAGCTGATCTAAGCCACCCTCACAAAGCAGGGAAGGAAATATCAGGCAAAGCCAGCAGGCAACACCCAGCCCCAGAAAGGACTTGCCTGGTGTAGTTTTCCCAATAAAAACATGATTACAGGAAGAGACGGGAACTGATAACCAGAGAGAGTTGACTACAATCCCTGGTGCACAGATTGAGTAGCACATGACAACTCGGCTGAGTGGCAGTGCCGACAGGTGGACAGGTTCTCAGCAGATGCGTTTGGAAGACATTGGAAGTTAAAAAACTGAGATCTGGAACTTTCGATCCCCATTAGGAGTTTTCACAGAGGAGAGGAAATGTTACCTAGAACTTTTTTTTGTGTGCAGAATGTAGGGAAATTGAGGACGTTGACATCCTCGAATTTCAGTACTGGGCCAACAACAAAATCACAAAACACACAAAGAACAGGGATACAGTGGCTGGTCCAAATCAACATGACAAAGTGAGTGAGAACAAACGCATCTAGGGTGACCAAATGGGGTGGGGGCAGTCAGAGGAATGGAAGAAATCATACAGCAACAACTGACATAATTAGAATAACCAAGAGACATAGCCAAAAAAACCCAAAGGCATAGGAAAGCAATGCAGGAACAAACTGAGAATCTAAAAAGCAATACTTCGTTTGAAAGGTGCATTCAACTAACACTGACTTCCCAGGAAATCTAATCAGGCAAAAGAAGGACTCAGCAAATTAGAGTTAGGCAAAGGCGACACCAAAGAGCAACAAGAAGGTTGGCTCGAGAAGGTTGAGCACAATTCAATGGACTTATGGGATAACAACCAGAGACCTAACGACGCACAATGAAAATTCCAGAAGGAATGAGACCAAAAGCGACAGAGTATTTGAGAAATGATGACATGAAATTTCCCCAACCTAACAAAGGACATGAATCCACAAGCCCATAAAACTTAAGAGAACACCAAACAAGAAACACCCAACTAGACGTACACCGAGAACTGCATCGTAGGATCTCAAAAATTAAAGATGAGTTCTGAAGGCAGTGAGCACAGTGACGTACAAAGGATCCACAACATGACTAAGTGCCAATTTTTCCTTAACTCTTGGAGGCCCTGAGACAATGGAATGTTTAAAGTGCTCAAAGGAAGAAAAGCGTCAACCAAGAATAGTACACCCAAGGAAACTATCCGAGAACGAGGGTGTAATTACAACATTCCTAGACAAACAGAAGGCGAGAGAGTTCATAGCCACCAGACTAGCCCTACAAAAAGTAATGATTAGTGGATGTGCTGGAGATAGAAGGGAAAGACACTAGAAAGTCATTCAATACCGTATGTAAAAGAAAGATCCTTGATATTGGGAAACACGTGGGCAAATATAAGGGCTATAAGGTATTCATGCTTGATAATTCCAAGTGTTTTATACTTCATGTTTTAAAATCTATAAAAAGGCAAGTATAAAATTATGTTACAGGGTATATGAAGTTAAGATATAATAAGTGGTCAAACAAAAGGCAGGCGGAAGAATGGTATAGATGTAGACTTTGTTGTATGATATTGAAGTTAAGTTTGGTACCAATTTATCTTAGAATGTTAACTACCCATTCTTAACTGTAATATCTATGGTAACCATTAAGAGAAACTATTAAAAACACACACACAAAGGATAGAAGAGAACCGTAAGACTCCAGCAAAACACAAGAGCAAGCAGTCCCAAAGAGTCTAGACCATGAAGGCTTAAGACACACACTAAACAGCCCCAGCAAAGTAGCAGAACTGTCGGTGAATGCACGATTGCTGAAGAAGCATGATCTAATTATGCTGTTTACATGACATACCTCTTCCCCCCAAGGACACGTAGATGTAGCAAATGAAAGGACAGAGGGGGAAAGTCCTTGCAAATAACCAGAAGAGCTGAGGTAGCAATCATATTATCAGGCAAAGTAGACTTTAAGACAAAACATGTTAGATCAATTTGGACATTATCTAGTGATGAAAGGGCCCATTGCGATTTAGCAGTCCTGAGTGTGTATGCCTTTAACATCAGGGCACTTTAAACTGGACAAGGTAAAGCAGACACCGATAGCCCTTAGGTCGTGATTGGAGGTTCACTATGCCACTTTCGATTGGACAGAACATCTAGAAAGAACAAGTAACTAGAAGACTTTATGACACTACAAGTCAACTTGACAAGACAGGCATGTAAAACACTTCACCATCCAAAAGGAATAGGAAGGCCCAGCACGGAAATGTGGGTGCAACAAAGGCAGTGCTCTGAGGGAAACGGCTCTAGAGGCCTATATTGTCAAAACCTCAACAGCTTAAGCGGACAACTTCTCTCCTAGAGAGAGAAGAGCAAACCGCCTAAATCTACCAGGAGACTAGAAATAAAGATCAGAACATAGACTAATAAGCCATAGAATCAATAAACCAGAAGTTGGTTTCTTTGATAAAACTGAGAACCGTTGTGCCGGACTGGGGTGGGGGGAGGAAGGTGAGACTTTCTACTGCTGTAAAGAGTTACAGTCTCAGAAGCCCACAGGGGGCAGGTCTGTCCTGCCTTTCAGGGGGTCACTGTGAATCAGAATTGACCCATTGGCAGTGAGCTTGGTTTGGGTTTTAGCTAGACTGGCAAAAAAGAAAGATGCACATAACCAAAACAAAAAGTGAGAGCTGTCAGAATTATGACATTATTAGGAATAACTATTTAGCAACCAATTGGATGGACTAGATGACAAATTCTTAGAAGCGCACAGCCAACCTCTCACATTTAAAAAAAAAATCAATTTAGTGATAAGCTCCCCCTGATCCCTCCAAAAGTGATTCAAGTCTTTGCTTCAGTGGGGAATTCTTCCAAACATTTGAGAGAAGCGTTGACACCAGTTCTGTTTAAACCCTCTGAGAAGATAGCAAAGACACAAACACTACTTCATTCATTCTGTGAAGCCCACGTAGCCCTGATGACCAAATGAGACAGACATCACAAGAAAACTGCAGGCCAGTATCACTGATCTTGAAATATTAGATGGGACATCTGGAGGGGGAGCAAGTCATAACAAGGGCCATGAAGGCTTCTACAGTGAAAGCTAGAAAACGCTGCCGAAAGGAAACAAAGGGACCTCTAAAAGAGGATGCACATTCCTGGATTAGAAACCAGTCTTGGTAGTGATGTCAATGCCAGTCAAAGTGAGCCAACCCTCAGCTTTGTATTAGATACCAAGAGGCTTTGAGTAGCTAAAGCAACATTGAACGAGAAGAACCAAGTAGAAAGTCAAACTTCCCAATTTGAAAAATACTGTACAGCTACCAGAATTCAAACAGCTGGTCACATAAGCCAATCAGTCTCCACCTTCTCTGCTTAGCTGATATGTGACAAGGGTGCCAAGTCCTTTCGTCGGGGAAAGAACAGTCTCCAATAAATGGTGCTGGGAAAATGGGGTTTCCACACGCAGGACAATGAAATAAGACCATGACTCACAAAATCAAAACAGATTAAACACCTAGATGTGCAAACTCAACCCATAATATTCCTAGAAGAACGGAAGGAGGGACAAAGGAGCCTTCACATTGATGGAGAAAAAGTAGCCATTGAGCTGCTTCCGGACATAGGATTTGGTTCCTCACTTCAGAGCCATGGTTTCATGGGACATCCCAGTTAATTGGCCTAGTAATGTGATTAGCGCCTGTCTGCCTCCTAGCAGGTAGCATAATGTGTGAGGCTTACAGACGGACACCCAAGGCACCACCTGTCTTCGTGCCCCTGGAACACCAGGAAGGAGAAAAGGGAATGTGTAGCCAATACTTCCTATGCCGTGAGACTAGCACTTCCTGGTACCAGCTGCAGTTAACAGCACATTTGGTCAGCAATGGGGAAGTGTAGAACCCAATTTCACATGATCATGGGTTCGGGGCGTTTTGAAGCCATGGAAGCTGGATGACCCCTGAACCGACTGCCCTGACATAACCTTTAAACCCTGTTTCCTGAAGTCATCAGCTAAACTAGTCTGGGGGGAAAGCCTGCCTTGGACCTTCTGCTCTTTGAAGATCCGCCTGTATGAGATCAAATTAACAGCAACTCAAAAAACTCAATAGGGACCCTTGAGGGGTGGGGTGGACCGTGCATCTCTGCTCATGCAGGAGGACCCCAGAAGGGGAGGGGGGCAAGAGTTGCACAACTTGAAGGATGCAAACAAGATCGATCATTTGCACACGTAGAAACCGTTGATTGGGTGTGTATGTTTTGCTCTGTATATTCTCAACAAAATAACCATTTAGCGGGGGATGGGGCTGAACCGAGGTAAAATCCAAACAGACACCTTATGTAAAAATCCAACAATATAAAACCCAGATTTCAACACTTGGAGAGGGGCGTAGTAGACCACCCAGAGGCCCAGGAATAGCATTCCTCTCACTTCCTCTTCCCCTCTCTCCATCGCCCTCCCAACCCACCCTGGGATGCATCTTGTCGCAATAGGAAGCTGTGTTTCACCATTCTCTTGTGGATGTCACTACAGACTGGATGCGTTCCCTGAAGGATGAAGTATCTTGTTATTTATATTTGGCTTCAGGTAGAGATGTTGGCTTCTTCCATTTTATTTTTTCAACCCAATTGATTTTCCACTCCCTGGCAAACAGGACTGTATTCAGCACAAGGCAAAGCTGAGTAGGTGGGGCCTTCGTCCTTCCAGAAACATGTCTGGCTCATCGGACTTTTTTTTTTTCTAACCTCAAACTATTTTTAAGATATTTTAAACTTTTTTAAACAAACAAAAATCAACCAACAGGAGACTCTCCTGAGGAGGAACCTTTGTATTTGAACAAGATCCTTGGTGTGTAATTCATTCTTGCAGTATACAAGCTTTTGTGTATAAATGTTTTATGATATGAATCTCTGTATTTTGCAGGGTTTGTTTTTTTTCCCTCTTGCTTTTTAGATAAACATGTATATCGATATTTTAAATTCATCTTTGCTTTTTTTAGAGGAGTTTGTAATCACCTTATAACATGAAAATAAACATTTCCTTTTTAAAATCTGACCTGTGTTGGTGTTGGATTTGTGAGGGGGTTTTCTTCACGTTGGGTAAGTGCTTACTAGGGTGTCAGAGACCTTGAGGGACGCCACGATGTGCCTGAAAGGCTGAAAGGCGGCTCATTATCCACTTAGGACCTAAAGGTGCAAACTCAGCCCAGCTCACAGAGGAAGTAGTTTCTCTAAGGGGACACACAAGGGCACCAACAATGGTATCCAGGTTCTCAGACACCTGGATCTGTTCCTACAGGTTCTGAGGGGACTGATTCAAGTGCTGTCTGCAGCTGAGAGCTCGCACGCTACATGAGCTGAGCCTTCATCTCCACAACAAAATGTTGGAATGCTTAGAAGGGAGGCCATAAGACAGCAGTTCCCAACCTGCAGGTCACGACCCCTTGGGGGTTCGAACAACCCTTTTCACAGGGGTTGCCTGATTCCTAACAGTAGCAAAAGGACAGGTGTGAAGCAGCAGTTTTATGGTTGGGGGTCAGCACCACATGAACTGTATTCAAGGGTCACGTCATCAGGGAGGTTGAGAACCATGGCCATAAGGCATTCAGAGGCTCCAGTAAGAATATTCCCTCTTCAGCCCAAGGTTAGGGATCGGGAGACAGGCATGGGAACCCCAGAAGTCCAGAAAGGAGTTTGGGAAAGGGATACTAATCCAAGAAAATTGCCTCCCCTTGCCTCTGCAGTCACCTCCTTGGGTGCAAACCCCACACTAAACCGATTGCTACGAAGCGCATTCTGACGCACGGCGAGCCTGGGTGCAGAGTCGAACGGTAGGCCGTAGGAATTCCACAGCTGTGATGTTTGGGAAGCAGACCACGAGGCCTTTCTCCCAGGGCATCTCGGGGTGGGGGTTCAAGCTGTCAACCTGTCAGAAGTTGAGCCCTCAACTAATTGTATCACTCAGTAACTGCCGTCAATGGCATGGGGACCCTATCAGACCTCTGGCTTCTCTTCTGCCATGCCACATGGGGTCAGACCTCCCCCCACACTCCGCTCTCCTCGGCCTAGTCTGACATTAGCCGCTCCTCCCATGCCACCTTCAGCTGCTCTGGGTTCGATAATTCTGTGCAACGGCCACCCAGTAAGGGGGGTTCTTAGGGGAGTGAAAAGGTTACCTAAATTCAGGGTCTGAAAACAGTAAGGATATAGTCATTGTCCACAACACCTCTCTGGTGCCTTGGCCTCTGCCTTCCCAGGCCAGGCAGCCTACCTCTTGCTGTCTCATGGTCCCGTAATCTTGACACACCTCTGGTACCTCGGGTATCGGCCTCTGCCACTTCAGACATCTGGAACATACTCTGCCAATGGTTCTGGGTTTTCCCTCTGTTCCTGCTTCGAAGACCTTTAGAGCCAGAGAGGCGGTAACGAAAATGGACCAATCCACTCGATGAGGGTTCCAATCACCCTTAATTATTTTCATAGTCCCACCCAACCCTTTGGTTGGAGTTGAGAGACCAGGAGAGAAGAGCCTGATTAAGGCGTGTCACCCACAGCGGGATCTCCACCTGCAGGTGAAATCACTGATTCCCTCCCATGTGAGGAGTCTGATGGCTGAGTTCAGGAGAGGGGCAAACAAGGAGGGTGAACCGGCTCTGCTATGTCCACCCTCTTTGGGTCCTTAGATGGAGGATACTCTGATCCTGAGAAGTCAAGGATTGGTCCAGGTGTCTTGTAAACAGGGAAACTGAGATCAGGGGTGGAGATGGGCCCCACGAAGGTCATGGAGCAGGTCAATTTGGGAGGCAGCCTCCCAACCAATCAACTCCCATCACTCTGACCTGGCAAGGTCAGGAGAGCCTGTAGTATCCCCTCACCCAATTTAATAGAGGGCAAAATGGACTCAAAATTATGTTAGTTGTTTAAAAGTGCTGTGAATCGATTGACTTGGGAACTGCATTAGGTTTTCTAGGCCGTAATTACTTTTTTTTCCTGGTTAACGTCTGGTTGTGAATTAAGTGAAGGTTTCCAGAAGAGATCCCCGAGTTTGCATTCAATTCACACACTTTCTGATTCATCTCATTTATTAGATTTCCCTCAATATACCCATCCCACTTCCTGTGCCCATCTGCACAAGACCTTTAAATTTTTGAAAAGCAAGGATGTTACTTTGAGGACTAAGGTGTGCCTGACCCAAGCCATCGTATTTTGAATGACCTCATATGCATGTAAAAGTTAGATACCAAATAAGGAATACTGAAGAAGAATCAATACATTTAAATTATGGTCCTGGTAAAGAATATCAACAGTACTATGGGCCACCAAAAGAACCAACAAATCAGTCTTGGAAGAAGTAGAGTCAGAATGCTCCTTAGAGGCAAGGATGATGAGACTTCATCTCACATACATGGGAAATGTCAGGAGAGACCAGGCAGTTCCTGAAGAAGGACATCGTGCTTAGTAAATGGAGGGGCCATGACAAAGAGGAAGACCAAGAAGGAGAACTGACAGACACACAGATTGAATACGTTTGGTGAGAGGATCCAAGCCTGACACACACCTTTCCTGATTGTCAACCGGGACTAGTTTGCTTCTTAGACCCTAGAAAGACATTCATGAATTTCCCTCAATATGAATTCATGAGAAACTTTGGCCCCAAAGTACTAGTCTAAATTATGATATATTCTTATAGTTAGACTTGTTTTGCAAAAGGAAAGTAGACAGAGGTCTCTAATCTACAGGCTTTCTCTGGCCTGTGAAATGATCTCTAGTTGTGTGGGAATTGTAAAATGGACCCTGCCTTCTTGCTTGGGAAAAAATAAACCAGAGCCCAAGAGGGTAAAAACCAAATCCCAGTTTTCCCCAGGTGGAATCCTAGGAGCTAAATAAAGGCTCCTTCTGCACCAGAGCGACACCTCTGACTTCAAAAGCCATTAGTCATGGTGAAAAGACGGTAGCTGGGTAAATAGAGCCTATGTCACTGCCCAAAGCCTTTATAAGGAGCCCCAGGTCCACACTGCATAGTCAAGACCCAAGACCCATTCACCATACAGGACTTAAAAGCATTACAGATAATTAGCACGTTTTTTACAGAGACCCTCACAAGTTCACTAATGGGTGGGGCAAGGCAACTCTCACCTCCGACTTGTCTTGGAGAGATGTCAGTGAATCTTCAAGAGGCTGTCACCATCTCCAAGAGTGAGAGTCTGAAGGGAAAAGCCAAGGCGGTGACATGAATATTAAAATGATATTCTAAATATTAAAATGGCAGAAGCCGTACCGTAAACTGATCCCTACTGGGATGATGAATCAACAGATGGGAAATGGTTCTCCTGTCTTTTACAAGGAATTTTTAAATTCCAACAGAGAACAATTAATTATAACAAACTAGCAACCTTTGACCAAGGGCTTCTGGAGGCTCCAACGGCCTGTTTTAAAAAAACCGTTGAATCAAGAGGCTTTCATTCCGAATACTGACCTAGACCCAGAGAATCGCACCAGATAGACCCTGTTAAAAGATAAGTTTATAGCTCCATCGCCCCAGATATCAGAAAGCTAGGAGTGGGTCCAGCAAGCCTCATGGCAGAGTCAGTAAAAATGGCTTCCTACGCGTTCTATAGAACAGGGATATAGGGGGAGGAGAGGGCCTAGAGGAGGAGGAACGGGAAGAGAAACGACAGGATCAATTAATACAGGGTCAGCAGCCCCAAGGCTTACTAAAGAGGACACCCTGAGGCACGCCCAGTGGGAACTGCCACAGGTGGGAACTGGGCACTGAAAGGGAGAAATGTCCTGGTTAGAAGAATCCCCCACAGGCATGCCTCCTTACGCTGGAAGTTTGGCCATTGGAAGAGGGACTGCCCCAAGGACTGAGAGAACCTTAACTACCAAGGCCTTGAACTCACTGATCCTTCACTCTGGTTCTCTCTTGCTAATAACATCCCCAAGGAGCCCAGGTGGTGAGAATCACATCCCCATCAATGAGACAGAACTGATGTAACCCTGTCTCACTGCATCTAGTCAATGCAGACGCATAGTGGCCCCCTGTGGATTTCTAAGACTATTTGTTTATGGGAGTAGACAGCAGCTCAGCTTCCTGCGGAGCTACTGGTGGTTTGGTGGTTTCACACACACACACACACACACACACACACACACATCTCACTGCCATCAAGTCCATGCTGACTCATACCAATCCCAATCCGCTGTGGATTTCCAACACTGGTTAACTGTTTTATGCAAGTAGAAAACTCAGTCTTTCTCCTGTGGGGCTGCTGGTGGTTTTGAACTGCCAACCATGTGTATTGCAGTCCAACCACAACACCACCAAGGAGCTTTTTTTAAAAATCAGTTTATTGGGGGCTCATACAACTCTTATCATAATCCATACATACATCAATTGTGTAAAGTACATTTGTACATTCATTGCCCTCATCAGTCTCAAAAATTCGCTCTCCACTTAAGCCCCTGGCATCAGCTCAATTTTCCCCCTCCCTCCCCCCTCCCTCATGAACCCTTGATAATTTATATTATTATTTTGTTATATCTTACATTGTCCGAAGTCTCCCTTCATCCACTTTTCTGTTTTCCGTCCCCAAGGGAGGAGGTTATATGTAGATCCTTGTAATCGGTTCCCCCTTTCCACCCCACTCTCCCTCCACCCTCCTGGTATCGCCACTCTCAGCACTGGTCCTGAAGGGATCATCTGTCCTGGATTCCCTGTATTTCCAGTTTCTATCTGTACCAGTGTACATCCTCTGGTCTAGCCAGATTTGTAAGGTAGAATTGGAATCATGATAGTGGGGGGTGAGGGGAGGAAGGAAGCATTTAGGAACTAGAGGAAAGTTGTATGCTTCATTGTTGCTACACTGCACCCCGACTGACTCATCTCCTCCCTGCAACCCTTCCATAAAGGGATGTCCAATTGCCTACAGATGGACTTTGGGTCTCCACTCCACACTCCCCCTCATTCACAATAAGATTTTTTGTCCTGATGATGCCTGATACTTGATCCCTTCGACACCTCGTGGTCGCACAGGCTGGTGTGCTTCCTCCATGTGGGCTTTGTTGCTTCTGAGCTAGATGGTCTCTTGTTTACCTTCAAGCCTTTAAGATCCCAGACGCTATATCTTTTGATAGCTGACACCATCAGCTTTCTTTACCACATTTGCTTATGCACCCATTTTGTCTTATGCAATTGATTTGTCTTCAGCGATTGTGTTGGGAAGGTGAGCATCATAGAATGCCAGTTTAATAGAACAAAGTATTCTTGCATTGAGGGAGTACTTGAGTGGAGGCCCAATGTCCATCGGCTACCTTAATACTAAACCTATACATATATGCAAATAGATCTATTTCCACATCCTCATATATAAATGTATTTACATATGTACATGCCTTTATTTAGACCTCTATAAATGTCCTTTGCTTCCTAGCTCTTTCCTCTATTTTCTTTTACTTTCCTCTTGTCCCATTATCATGCTCAGCCTTCATTTGGGTTTCAGTAATTCCTCTCAGTAACATTACCCTTGGTCACACCCTACCAAGCCTCCCACCTTCTCCTCACCACCGATTTGGATAACTTGTTGTTTCCTTGTCCCTGGGTTTGTTAACACCTTTCCCCCAACCTCCCCATCTCCCATGTCCCCCTGGAACTGTCAATCCCGTTGTTTTCTCCTCCAGGTTATTAATCCAATCTATCTTATTTAGACAGACCTGTGGAAATAATAACATGCACAAAAACAAGACAGAAAAACCAAGTAACAAACAAAACAACACCAATAAGCCAATGACAAAAAAAAAAACACAAGAAGAAGAAAGGAAAGCTTGTAGTTAGTTCAAGGACTGTTTGTTGGCTTTTAGGAGTGTTTTCCATTCAAGTCTGATGGGGTGCCGAGCCCTGGCCCCAAAGTCTATTTTTGGTATTCTCTGGAGACTTCTTTGCTCTGTTCCCCTTGCTGTTCTGTTGCACACCCTCAGTGTTTTGCCTTGGTGTGGTGGGATCAGATCGGACGGAATTCCCACACTGTATCTCCAGTGTTGTCCCCTGTAGGGCTATGGGTTAGTGAGGGGTGTCTTGTCTCATAGTGGGGCCGGCCATATGGTCTTCTCTGTGGATTGGCTGCTCTCAGTAGGAATATCGTCCTCAAGTCTTGGTGGGCCAGGATGTGCTCCACTCTCTTCCTCCCCCTTCATTTGCTCCCATGTGCTCTGATCAGACATGTCCCTCTCCTGGAGCTGCAGATTCAGTGATGTCCTCTGAAATAAATTATTCTTGGGGGAGAGGCAGGTGTCCACGTCGTAGTTGGGATTGCGGCTGGCCCCTCAGACCTCTCCACTGGTTCCCTACTTCATGCTGGTATGTTGCATTCACATCTTGGAACACTGGGTTGAGGTCCGGTCCCTCTTTCCACCAGGGAGCTTTAAGGCCTGTTAATTTAGAGGAGAGCCACTTTCTCCATGCTGACCTCAAACACCACTTTTATACACTCTTTTTGGCTACGCCTGAATATGCTCCTCTGTTACTAGAGAAAGTCTAAGCAACGTCAGCATTTCAGTGGTTTCCTGTGCATACTGAGGAACCTGTCCCTGGTATGGCATTATTTGTCAAAAGAGAATCGGGTGAGACCAGCTTCATACTCAGGTACAGCAATGAGAGTCCCAAGAGGGGCACTTTGTTCTCTATCCATGCACCATTCTGGAAAAGGTGCCCTCCCGGATATCTGTCTTGGACCTGAAAGATGCCTTTCCCACACTGCACAATCCGACGCTAATCAGACAAAAGACAATAACTGTACCTGCAAGCCACCAGAGGATTTGCAAGTACTTTTTTTAAAAGGTCACGCAAGTAAAACCGTTAGAATTATTCTTTCTTGCTACTTTGCATTGTGCCTACATCATCTAAATCCCCTTTTATTGACCAGCTACAATCAGCAGTTAACGTGCTGGCTGACATCTCTTAGGAAAGTCCATGTTGGATCTGTTTAGAGGCCCTAGACTGCTCTGGGGAAGGATGGCCAGCCACCTTACAGCTTTGAGCCCAGAGGGATTCATGTACTATTCAAGCCCTCTGGATCTCAACATATACAGACACATATGCACATACATATATACATACACAGACACACGTGTGCACATGCACCGAAGAAGGGCTTCACTCCTCCAGGTGTAGGGCTGGTTTATACTGGCATTGCCCGTAAAGCCAGGGTGCTCTTTGTGTCTGCAGAAATATATGCATTAACCTATTTTCTGAATTAGCACACTCGACATCAAGACCAGGTGCATTGGTTACAATGCAGTCTCAGGTTAATTTCCTAGTGGCAGCTGTTCCCCAGAATCGGTGGGGCTTAGACATGCCGGCAGTGACTCAGGGTGGAATTTTCACCCCGCTCAAGGAAGAAAACCGTGTCAATAAAACGGGCCAAGTTCAAGAATAGAGCCACCGGTTTCCGGAATGACAGGCTCAAGCTGTTAGGTTTCTTGGGTGGGTAATACCTTGTTCGGTTCTTGGCTTTGCAGGAGAATGGATTGTAATCCAAGTGGGTTTTTATAAAGGACGGGAGAAGTTTCAGGTTTTACAGTCTCAAAGGAGTACTTGCTATTTCAGGGATGTGTGCCCAACTGTGGAAGCCAAGTTAGGGCTCACAAATGGACACGGACCACCCCGTGGGGGTGAAGGGCCTTGATGTGTGTAAGGAAGGGGTGTGTCCCTTTGAACACGGACCCTTCAGATGGGTATCCTCCCGGACCTCATCCTCTCCAAGTGTCTGCGTGTGTCTTTTGTGTCCCGAGAAAGCGGCCATCCTAAGTACGAGCTACGGTGCCTGTCCATAAAGCATTTTCTGTGTTGGGCTAGTGAATTATCGAACACGAGATAGTGGGAGCCAGGAGGTCAAAAGCGCGGGCACTCTGGGGAGGCTGGCATCCAGAAAGGTCAGTGTGAAGCCCCACATTCATCAAGTCAGAAGTGAGGCTATCGGATGGGCTCCCGGCCTTGCAGCTGCTGGTTTGGCCATCGGGAAAGCTGAGTCCTTGCAGCCTGTAATGGAGACCGGGCAGTGCTATGAGCTGCTAGTGTTGCCTGCTCAAACCCACCAACCACTCTGCGGGACAAAGATAAGGCTGTCTGCCTCCCATAGGGATCTATAGTCCCGGTAACCTTCTATAGTCTGAAGAGACCCAGGACCTTGAGCTTTGTCTTGTGAGCTCTGGCTGACCTCAAGTGGCTCAGTTCGGGCAGCCGTGATCAGAACTGAACAGAGAAATGAAACAGGGGTGTGTCTTACACTTTCCTGGTTGCAGATAGAATTGTGGGACTCTGGGGTGTCAGCAACAATTCAGGAACAGTTGGATCCAGAGCACGGCAAGCGACAGGTAGCTGATTTCTTCATCTGTAAGGGCAATGAATGCAGATCCTACCTCTGAGGCTATTGGAGGGGATCCAGTAAGTTCTTCAGGGTGCTCGGAGTAGTGCTGTGAGTTGGCTGCTGTGTCCTGGGCAATCCCTCGTTCAGTGTACCCGGTTCTTGCCCACACCTTCCTCCTTGTCCCAGGAGTGCCCCTGAACCTGTGCCCGCCCAGCACTAGGAAGAACAGCATTGCTCTGTGCACCACACTGAGGCCTCTGTGGTGTGCCCCTCTGCCCCAGCCAGAGACACAGCACAGAATCCCTGGGGGGCTGCACATGGCCCACGCAGTCGGCTATTCACAAAGGTGGTCGGCTCGAGTACATTCAGGGGTGCCTTGGAAGAAAGACGGGGTGTTCTATTCTACCCCCAAAAGAACCCAGTTCTCCTCTGACACACCAGTCAAGAGTTGCTGCTACTGGCCATTGGTTTCTGTTTCTATGTTTGTTTGATGTATCCGAAAGTGCTTCCTATCGACAAGTAATCTTATCTTCAAAGAAAGCACCTCAGGAAATAATTACATCGATCAAGAAGGCGTTCCAGCTCAGTTCCACTCAAGTCTGTAAGTCTGATGCCAGTCCGTAAGTCCCGCTTCAGGGTTTTTAATTTTTAACAGTCATGTCAGTTGTCCAATGCCTGCGTACAGCCCTCTGAAACTGGGCACCAACTCTCATCCTGCACAGCTGTTGGGAAGTTCTCCCACCCACACATGGCTGTGAATCCCCCAGGACAACTCCAAGATCCCCCAGCTCACCTTGCCCTGTGGAGACTTGGAAGCAGCCCCTCAAGCCCAGAGTCTTTCCTCCCAACCTCTTTCTTCTCTACCCAGGCGAATGGGTTTCTGACAGCAGAGCACCATGCACCTGTCTCTCCGGGGCCTCCTCGCGTGTAGGGTAAAAGCCTTGCTCCCTGCCAAGCATCAAGACGGGGTCCCTGTGACCTTCCAGCTACTTCCCTTCCAGGATTCCCTTCTCTTCCTCCAGCCTTCCAAGTGCATCCCATCTCAGGGCCTTTGGATGTGCTGTTCCCTCTGTCTGCAGTCCTCTCCCGCCAGGTCTTCAGCTCTCACCATACAGTGTCACCCTTCAGAGACGCCCTTCCTGACTCCTTGTGCCGAAGCCCACTTCCTCCCCTGTCACGTCACTTGATCCCCGATCCTTGTCTGTGTCTCACCAAAACCAAACCCACGTCCAGGCAGACGGTCTTGTTCCTTTCCAGTCCCCGGGGCTAGAATGATGCTTCGTGCCTAGAAGAGTTTTTGAGTGAACCAAAAGCAGGTGACAAGTCACAGGAGTCTCTACCTCGTGCTCTTAAGCAGAAGCGGTTTCTTGCCAAGCCCTGGTTCAAAAAAAAAAAAAAAGATTTCCACTCCAGGTGCATTTTAAATCATTTTATTATTTTAAAAAAGTATCCTAATAGCCTCTACCCAACTCCCAAGTCACTGCAACCCTGGTTAAGTCGAGATTTACACGCACCCCCCCCATCCCCAGACAGGCCCCAAATGACCTTGGCAATGCAGCCCCTGGCCATGTTGTGCTTCCCAAAGCCCTAAGAAAATCCCATGTAGAAAAATACTTTACAAGGAATATGCACTCATCTCAGCTAGAGAAAAAATACAGCTTTTGGGGGGGACTGGGGGCATGTCACAGGGGCTGTACCCCAAATGCATAGGCAGGCGGGAGGAGGCTCACAGGGCAGAGGCGTTCCAGGAGGAGTTGGGAACAAGCCCCACGAGAAGCCGGAGAAATATTGCATATGAGGAAGCCCAGGTGGTGAGGTGGCCCACCACAGGCCTGGCTGCGTACGTCTGGGAGGATGACAGAGACCTGGGGGCCTAGGGGTGGGGGTGGGGTGGGGTGGGGTGCTAGTCAGGGCCAGGATGCATTAATCTGTCACCTGGAGTGTGGTGTCCAGCTCTGCTTCTTCATCGGAGTCCAGAGAGACTGGGCCACTTGCCTCAGATCACACAAGGGCACCTCAGAAGAAAGGCCTGGGATCGACTTGTGCAAAGGCAGCCACGGAAAACCCTGTGAGCATCATTCTACCCTGACACACACACAGGGGGCCCTGTGGGTGAGGAGCCCCTGGGCAGTGGCTGGGTACAGACCTTTGGGTGAGAGAGCACACCCCATCTCTGCCAGCCTGCCTCTCTTACACCCCACCTCGGCAGGTCCCTCCCTCTCCCCTCTCTCACTGAGGCGGGTTTTGAAGAGGCACTGCATGATTATGTATGTGTGTGTCATACATGAATCATAGTTCCATGGTTTCCAAGCTCCACTGAAATGGCAGGCCTCTTGGCCCTCCTGCATTTGAGGGGTTTGGGATGAAAGGGGGGTGTGCAGATGGACCAGTGACCCTGGGCCCTTAAAAAAACGAGGCTGGAGGGGCTGAGAGCCAGGAGCTGGACCCTGAGCTGGCCAACGAGCACAGAACCAAAGTCTCGAATCACAGAAGCTTCGGACCAGAGACACTGGAGTGATGGCATCACCCAGAGCATCCTGGGATCACAGCGTTTCCAGCTCACAGTTTCCTGAGTGAGGATGCAGTCCCCCAGCACCAGCGCTCTGAGCTTGGGAAGGGCTGAGCTCCCACGGAGAGGAACACCCTTCCTGGTGGCATACACTGACGTGGCCACCCAACCTCACCTTGAATGCTCCCCTGGTGCTGAGCCCGTATGGCTGCATCTACAGGATGTCCATGGTCATACCAGCTCCCACTTGCTCCCCTCTCAAGGAACAGGGAACTCCCCTTCCTGGAGGGAGCTCACACTCAGGGCAGCTCCTTCTGGCTCCACGGCTTTGCCTGGGAAACAGCAATCCCCACTCTGGACATTCTCGAGCCCGTGACCCTTCTAAGGAGGCCCAGCGTGGACTCATGGTTGAGCAGCCTGTCCCCAACGTTCTCACCTTCCCAGGAGGGCTCTTCCGGGCACATTGGAGACCCAGCTTGACAAAAGATCCAGATGTCACCCCCTCCCCCCCGGGGCACAGAGTCCCCTGCCTGGCACCTAGTCCCCTTTGAACCAGGGAAGAGAGACATGGTCCCATCCCTGGCATTGAGCCCGTGAGCAGAAAGATACACGAGTTCCAACAGGTTACAGGTCCGGGAGCCAGGATCCATCCACCTCTTGGGTCAGACTGCAAGCTGACTTCAGAGCATACGGGGACTGCGAGGGCCTGGTGTGCGTGGGGCCCGGCTGGCCTGAGCCAGTGGGTTTCGGCTGACTACCAGCTCCAGGATGTCACCCGCCTGGGCCAGAAGTGGCACCGCCAGGCAGCAGTCAAAGTCCCGTGTGCGGACGTGGTTGACCTGCAGGGGGCACAGACCAGGGGACAGAACTGAGTCAGCTAAGCCTCGAGCCAGCCAGCCCCACTTCTACCTGGACCCAAGGGCAAATCTCAACACACGCCAATGGAGGGAGTTGTTCTTCACTGAACACCTTTCCCAGTCCTAGCAGGAGCCAGCACCCTTTCACCCCTCTCCAGCCCTCGCTTCTCTCCCCTCGTAACGCACAGCGCCTAGCTCCAGGACTGTCACTGCTTTGTGTCCGTGGAGGAAGGAAGGGTCTTTGAACAGTTCGTGAAAATGTGGAATTAAAAGATGATGGGAACATTTTTTAAAGGATGATGGAATTTTCACACCAACTTTTGAAGCCCTCGCCTATGTGAACTTGATAGAGACCTTTGGAGTCAAGCAATGGGTGCTGGGTTTTTCAGCTCTTATCAACAGAGAAAACGCCCTAAGTCACTGTTAGCCCTGGGTGGTGCTAATCAAGGGCTAGAGGTTCGATTCTACCCAGAGGAGTTGGACGAAAGCCTTGGCAATCTATTTCAAAAAAAAAAAAAAAACCACCAGTGAGGACTCCAGAGAGCACAATTTGAATCTGACGTCCACATGGTAACCAGGAATGGGCATCAACATGACAAGTGTTTTACTTGCACAAATAAGGTGACAGTCACATCCAGGTCACAAGACTAGCTGGAGTGTGGGGGAGACTGACCCAGGATGACTGATCCCAAAGCAACTCAGAGCTTTCCCCTCGCTCTTGGGCAGGCTGCCTGACCCCGTAACCTTCTGACGCAAAGGGAAGTAACGGTGTTTGTTCTAGGGCAGTGGTTCTCAGCCTTCCTAATGTCCTGACCCTTTCATACAGTTCCTCATGTGGTGGTGAGCCCCCCAACCATAAAATTATTCTGTTGCTACTTCATAACTGTCATGTTGCTACTCTTATGAATCAGGGGAGCCCTGTGAAAAGGTCGTTCGACCCCCCAAAAGGGTCGTGACCCACAGGTTGAGAACCCCTGTTCTAGGGGAACCCAGGTGTCATTTCCTAGTTTCCTCCTTCCGATGTGCAGGCTGAGAAGGCCACATTTTTTAGACTAGGAGTCTGGATGAGGAGGAGCCGGGCTCGCACCAGCGCACAATGGATACGCAGTGTGAGCAATGCGTACCTCTCAGTGTGTGTTGAGCCATGGAGAGGTTGTGTCTGACTGCAACATAATGGCCTACTCTGATCAACTCCTGTGATCAATCCCTTTTTGATAGATGAGGAAGCTGAGGGAGAAGTAACCTCCCAAGACCACCCACTTGGGGCCAAAATGGGACTCTTTCTAAACCCTGTGGCTAGAAAACACAGCCCGTTCTATACATGAATCCTAGAGAGTCTTAGGGTATTGACCCCAAATTGCGTATATAGCAAGTGGAGGCCCCCAAAGCAAGCTGATGCCACGCTCAAGTTTGTACATATTCAGTGGTTTTTAAAAATAGCTCATATAAGCAGATTTTTAGGCACTGAGCAAGTAGAACCTGTCTGCTTGACATACCTGGTGTCAATTTGGGACTTGAGAGGATTAAGAGTGTAGGGGTGGAGTCTAGTCTGTCAATCAGGTCACAGCCAATGAGGCCTCTGTGTGGGCATGGCCTTCTCCTGAGAATTCTGGGAATTCCAAATTTACTCCCTTGGAAATGCTCTACTAACAAAACACATGTCACTATGCTGATAGACCCTGTGCCATGGGAGCTGGAGGAACCACGTGGAGACCCCTGCCAGTGCTGAGACCATTGGATCCACAAGACTTTCTACCCACTGCCCTATGATCGTCCTGCATTCAGCGTCATTACATGTGTTTTGTGAGTCTGAAGAGGACTTCATAGATTGGTATCGGACATAGGGGCTAATATTGGACTTATGGGCTTGGGCTGCACTGGGTTGGGATGCTTTCTTAATGTACAATTACCCTTTATATAAAACTCTCTCTTAGACACATCTGCGTATTTATGGATTTGTTTCTCTAGTCTACCCAGACTATCATACCTGCCAAGTGCACCCAGCCTCTCTGCTTAGCCTGAGACAGGCCTACAGTCACAAGGACTCGGACAACTCCTGTCCTCCATCTCTCTGCCGATCAGTCCTAACATCCCTTGAGTTCACTCCGTGGCCCGGCCCACCTGGGCTGCCCTGCCCAGCCTCACCTGGAGGACCCTGTCAAAGGGCCGGAGGCCCCCACGCTGGGCTGGTCCGTCAGGTCGCACGGTGTGCACATAGACACCCTTCTCCAGGAGGCCGTCTGAGACGCTGAAGCCAAAATCATTCCTCATGGGGTCCTTGTGCAGGGTCACCTAGCAGCAGCAGAACAGAGGACTCTGGGACTCTGACTGGCACCTCCACACCCCATGGTAGCCCACAGTCCTCTGTCTGGGGACCCAGCCCCCAGCCCATTTGAGCAGCTGTACCCTCCACAATATATTGCCTCACTATACCAGGTTTGGGGTCCTTGTCAGAGTCCCTTAGGAGGGTCTTTCCCTGCAGTCCTGATTTTGACAAGGAGCCAGTCTTGTCGGGCACTGGTGTGATTTCCACACCGCCGAACACACGCTCATTGCCCATTTTAACCAAGAGGCTTCTGGGGACCATTAAGTTGGGCCAGAATTTTTTTCTACTGTTTTTTTTCTTTTCTACTTAGTAACTTGTTTATTGATGGTAAAAGACATTTGCTCCTCATTTAAGATAGCAATGTAAAAGATTTTGTGTTTTCTAAGTTAACCTATGATCACATGAGGGAGGAAACAATGAGTCCACTTAGCAATCTCAAGCCGGGGGTGGGTGGGGGGTGGGTGTGTGTGTGTGTGTGTGTGTGTGTGTGTGCCGCGTGCACGCACATTATGCCTATCTACATCAGAGGTTCTCAACCTGTGGGTCTCGACCCCTTGGGAGGGGGTCAAACTGTCCTTTCACAGGGGTCGCCCAATTCACAACAGTAGCAAAATTACAGTTATGAAGTAGCAACAAAAATAATTTTAGGGTGAGGGGGTCACCACACATGAGGAACTGTATTAAAGGGTCAAGGCAGGAGGAAGATTGAGAACCACTGATGTACATGTTCATGTGGGTTGTAGGTGTATCTATGTGTGTGCGCATGTATGTCTATCTAAGGAGCCCTGGTGGCCTTGGGCTGCTAATTGCAAGATTCGTATCGTAGTTCAAACTCACCAGCCAGGCCTCAGGAGAAAGATGAGATGACCTGCTTCCATGAAGACGTACAGTCGCTATGAGTTGGAATCAACTTGATGGCAGTGAGCTGGTTTCTTTTGGGTTTAGAATGTCTGTCTGTATGAGTGTATCTCTATGTATATACATGTGTGCATGAGCGGAAGCATACAGGCGCATGTGCATGTATGTTTGTACATGTCTGTGTGCTAAGGAACCCTGGCACTTAAAGCACTCAGCTGCAAGTGAACCCACCGCAGGGAGAAAGACGTGGTGATCTGCCCCCATAAAGATGTGGCACCGAGCAACAATGTTCACGTGTGTGTGTGTGTGTGTGTGTGTGTGTCTAGCACCCAAATGATGGGCATTTCAGGTAGCTCGGATCAAGTCCCTCTTTCATGGCCAAGGAGAGCAAAGCCAGGAGAGGGCAAGAACCCATCTGGAAACACCTGGGAGGTCCTGATGCTGCCCAGACACAGGCCCAGCACCCACCTTGTGCATCTCCAATGGCACTGGCATCAGCAGCTCCTGCATCTCCTCTGGGGGAGGGCGGACCTCCCGGCTCCTCCGCCAGGGCCCGGGGCTCAGCCTGCTCTTGAGAGCCACGTCATGATGCACAGAGCCCGTCATGATGGATGCCTGCGGATGACACAGCTCTTCACATGGTCAGGTGTTCGTTCATCCAGCACTGATGAATGCTTACCATGTGCCAGTCTCCAGGGGCACAAGATGAACAACACCGTCACCGCCCACTCAGGGCTCTCCATTCAATCGTGGAGGTGGGGTCATTCATCAATCACACTGACAATAAGAGGATAACCATCCAGGTTTATACCACATTTGGTCTGTGCTAAACTCAGCTCTAAGCACTTTACACATGTTACCTTCTGCCATATTGTGAGGCTGGGAAAGCCTGCTGTTTTCTCCATTCTACAGAGGAGAAGTTCACTGCCAACTATGTTTTCTTCAACAGGGACTATACACGGAAGCTTCCCAGATGGGACACACAGAAATCAAACATCTGTTTGAAGGGATGATGGAGAAAGTAGCAGCCAAAACTAGGCCAGGGCTGACTAGGGAACAGACCATCAATTGCTCACATGAAAGTTCAAGTTGAACTTGAAGAAAATGAAAACAAATCCATGAGAGCCAAAAATACCACTGTAAGTACAACTATACGCCACCTGAATGTTGAGAACATCTCAGGAATAGATTTGACTCACTGAATACTAATGACCTGATGGAACTGGGAGATGTCATCAAGAGCAACAGACATACAGAAAGCAAAAGGTCATTAAGAATCTAGGAAGGAAAGAAACGAACAAAGTGCATGTTAGAAAGGGCACCCAAACGTGCTCTTTCTCAGAGAGTAGCTACCGCACGTGGAAGAAACGAGGAAGTGAAAGAGCGCAACCGAAGTTTTCAAAGGGCATCTGGAGAACACAAAGTCAAGTACTAGTGAAATGTATAAAGACCTGGAGTTTGCAAACCAAACAAGGAAGCACATTTCTCAGCATATCTCAAGCTCCAAGAACTGAAGGAAAAACTCAAGGCGTGCGTTGCAATGTTGAAGGCGTCTATAAGCAAAATATCGAAGGATGCAGGAAATATCAAAAAGATGGTGGAAGGAAAGCAGAGTCATTGTACCAAAAAACACTAGATGACATTCGGTCATTTCAAGAGGTAGCATATGATCAAGAAACACCGGGACTGAAGAAACAAGTCCAACCTGGACTGAAGGCATTAATTAAAAGCAAGGCTGCAGGAATTGGCAGAATATCAATCAAAATGCTTCAATAAGCTCCTGAAGAACTGGAAGCGCTCACTCACCTACTCCAAAGAAATCAGCAAGACAGTTACCTGCCAACTGACTGGAAGAGATCCATAGGTGTGCCCACTGCAAAGAAACGTGATGCAAAAGATGCAGAAATTATCAAATAATAGCGTTAAAATCACATGCAGTTAAATTTGTCTGAAGATCGTTCAACAATGATTGCAGGGAGCTGTCAGAATTTTACAGGCAGCTGGCAGAAGTTTAAGCCATATTCAGAAGAGGAGGTGGAACAAGGAACATCACTGCTGATGCCAGTTAGCTACTGACTGAAAGGAGAGAATCCCAGAAAGATGTTTATGTTAGGTAGCCAGACAGGGAGTTGTCCCCCTCTATGCCAAGGTGCCCCTACAGGAGGTTGCTGCAGAGAATTAGGTGAGTCCAATCAGCCATAAAGGCTAGAAGCCATGCACAAATTCAGGCCTTTGAGACAGGAAGGCAGTACACCTGGGAGGATCCCAATCTAGGTCAGGTGAATGAACTTAATTCAGCCAATGGGGTCAACCAGGACCATCGACCACGCCTCCCAGCAGAGGGTCCTGAAAAAGTCAGAATGAGGAGCCCAGCCCACCTTTCCAGCTGCTCTTTGTCTGTTTCCCCCCACCCACCCCCAGGATTATCTTGGGCCTCAGGTTTCCACATGTGGGTGTGAAGTGCCCCTTGGGTACCTGTTTAAAACCTGCAACTTCTGTCCTTTTTAAAAAACTCACTTGGATCACAAACCAGGCTTTGGCGTGAATTCTTTCTCCTGTGAAGCCCAAGATCAAGGTATTTCCCACCTGAGGAATCTAACACTTACTTGTGTTTTATTGACTATGCTGAAGCATCCAATGATGTGAATCATAACAAACTCTGGATAGCATTGAGAAAATGGAAATTCCAGAACACTCCAGGTGGATGAAGAGGCAGTCATTTTAACGGAAGAAGGGAGTACTGCATGGGTAAGGTGAGGACAGGTGTGCATCAGGGTTGACCCCTTACAATACTTATTCAATCTGTATGCTGAGGCAATAATCAGAGAAGCTGGACTATATAAATAAAGCGAAATGGAAGAAGGCTTACCAACAACATGTGATATGCAGATGACAACCTTGCTGACTGGACGTCAGGGACTTGAAGAATTTACTGATGAAGATGAAGGATTGCAGCCTTCAGTATGGGTTACAACTCATTGGAAAGAAAGCCCAAATCTTCACCACTGGATCAATAAGTAACAACATGGCAAATGGAGAAAAGATCGAAGTTGTCAAGGATTGAAATTTGCCAGGATCCACAGCCAATGCTTAGGGAAGGAGCAGTCAAGCTGTCAGACTACACACTGTCAATCGGCTGCACCAGACCTCTGCAACGCGTTGAAGAACAAGGATGCCAATTTGAACAGGAATGTGCACCTAGCCCAAACCATAGTGTTGTCAATCAACACATACACATGTGCAAGTTGGACAATGGATACAGAAGACTGAAGAATTTATGCATTTAAATGAGGGTTCTCACACGCGGCTGGTGAGTTGATGCTGACTTGTGGCAGCCCTGTGGAAGAGTAGGATTGCCCTTGTGGGTTTCCGAGGTTGTGACTGTTCATGGGTATGGGAAATAGGTTATTCCCCAGGCTGTCCCCCTCATATTTATTCCAAACTTTAGGTGCTGCTTGCTAACACATGGTCAATGGCCATACACTTGGAGGTCAACTGCTTGAAGGTTATCTCCCCGAGGGTTATCAGCCATCTGGAACAATCAGACCTATTGTCTGTCCCACCCTAAGTAGGGCCCACTACCTTCTGATAAGGATAATGGATTGTTTCCCTGAAGGAGAGCCCAAAGGCAAGGTCAAGCCAACTCGGGGAGGACCAAGGTTAGGCTGCCATCTTTTCTAGAGTTCACCCATCTTGTCACATGTGTACCCCTAGTGCCTCCCCTTCCTATTGTGTGTACACCTCTAGTTTGTCCCCCACCTGTTGCATCTATGCCCATTGTACAACCTCTTCCTGTTATGCAAGTGGTTACCTGTAATTAGGGGGGCTTGAATGCCCCCTGAGTGTATATAAACCTTGACTGGCAATATATTCGTTCTCTCTGCATGGATCCAGCTGCTGAGATCATGGCTGTCTTAGAGGTTGCATACCTTATCTTGTCTGATGTCTATTTCATTTTACCCCCAAATACACAACCATCCCTTGGACTCGTGAGATTGTGGAGGCTGTTACCCCACACATGGGAATAGAAAGTAAGTACCATGACTGCTGTGGGAAACTGACACTGAGGGAAACATGACGAGGACTATATTCCCTAACTTATAACAGAGGGAATCTGGAAAGCTGGTATTTCACGGTAGGAAAGCCACCACTTTGCTAAGTTAGAGGTAAAGTTCAAGTACATTATCCTGCTTTAAAGATCACACCCACAGATTCTCCCCTAACAGCTAGGCTGCCTTAAAGTGAGCACATGGTTGATTTTATCTCCCTACAGATAGCATCCTGTTGCTATCTCTTCCCTGCTGTCACCCTGTCCCCCTCATACCTTCCCCAATGCAGGTATTAGGTTCCCTCACCTGTGAGCTCAGGGACTTTACTGTAGATTCCACCCACCTTGTGACATATGTAACTATTGAATATGCATGGCTTATGGCTACCTATAAATATCCCAAGTTAGTAAAGACACTCTCTCCCCTCTCTCTTCTCCCACCTCCACATGGACCATCAAGAGGGGCTGAGGTGAGCACGCTACCATAAAATGTATCTGACTCCTTTTTTTACTCTCTCTATCTTCTATGATTTTACTGTAATCTTTATGTATTATTGCTGTACAGTTGCGCCTACAGAGCCTTCAGTTGTTAGAGGCTGGTTTCCTCTGACAGACTGCCAGAAGACCAATCAAATCAGTCTTGGAAGTAGTACAGTCAGAATGTTCCTTAGAAGTGAAGACGGAAAGACTTCATCTCAAGTACTTTGGACATATAATCAGGAGAGAGCAATCCTTGGAAAGGGACATCAACTTGTTAAAGAAGTAGGTCAGTGTTCTTTGGTGCTTCCTTCCCCCACTATCATGACCTCAATTCTACCTTACACATCAGATTAGACCAGAGCATGCACACTGCTACAGATAAGAACCCACAACACAGGGAATCCAGGACAGATAAACCCCTCAAGGCCAACAAGAAGAGTAGAGAAACCAGGAGGATTAGGGCAGGGTGAGGGGAGAAAGGGGGAATCAATTACAAGGATCAGTCTAGAACCCCCTCCCAGGGGGACAAAGGACAGAAAAATGGGTGAGGGGTGATGGAGGACGATGTAAGATATGAAAATAATAATCTATAACTTATCAAGGGTTCATGAGGGAGGGCGGGTGGGGGAAGGAGGGGGAAAATGGGGAGCTGATATCAGAGGCTCAAGTGGGAAGAGAATGCTTTGAAAATGATGATGGCAGCATATGTGCAAAGGTGCTTGACACACTGGATGAATGTATGGATTGTGATAAGAGATGTAAGAGCCCCCAATAAAAGTATTTAATTTTAAAAAAGGAAGAAAATAAAGAAGAAGATTGTCAAGGAAATGGACTGCACAGTGGGAGCGACAACGGCTCGGGTATAAGGACCACTGAGTGGATGGCAGAGGGCCGGGCAGTGTTTTGTTCTGTTGTACACGGAGCAAGTGAGGAAAGCAAGGCTCAGGGAGACCCAGGTTTGAAGGCCAGAGTCTGGTTTTAAGTTGAGGCTCTTTACCACTCCGCTATCATGCTTTCCATGAAAAGGATCAGGAAACAATTGGAGCTCGGGGAATATGGCTGACAGATCCGAACAAGCACAGGAAGAGCACCTCAGCAGTGTCTAGTGGGGCTCTGGAGTAAAAAACTCAACGTAAAAGAGAAGTAGACCCACACTTCTTAAAGTGGGGGGAGCGGGGGCGAGCAACACCTGCTGACAGACTCCTCTTCGCCAGTGACCATCGGCAGGAGCCACTCTGCGAGCTCTGCTCTGATGCTCCCCGGCACCGCCCATTATTCGCAGCCACTGAGGCCACCCAGCCAGCCAAGCTTCTGACTGTGTGACAGACAGCAGTGTGTGGACAGCTTGCTGCACACATAATACATGACCTAGTAGCTCGTGCACCACTAGCAGGTGTACCCCGATGTTTAGGAAACAGCATTCAACCAGAGCAAACACAAAACATAGAGAGAAAAAACAACAACACAACCAACCCCCCACCAACCACACCCAACAGGGTACACAGAAGAAGAGGCCCATGATAGGCAAAGCACCTCTCAAAAAGTACAGAACCTACCACACAGATACAGTAATCCAAACGGCCTGGTCCTGGTACAACAGTGCCTACAAGTATCAGTGGAACAGGATCGAAAACCCAGAAATAAAAGCATTCACCAACAGGCAACCGATTTTCAACAAAGTACCAAAAAACATTAATCAGCAAAGGGACACCTTCTTCAACAAATTTTGCTGGAAAACTAGATCTCCATCTGCAGAAGAATGAAACATGGCCCAGACCTCACCCTGTGTACAGAAATGAACTCCTAATGGATTAAAGACCTAAATATAAATCCCAGTGCTATCAGTTCATCAATGAGAAAATTGGGACAACCTTAAGCGCCTTAATGCAGGGCATACACAGACTACCAAATATAGTACATGAAGCCCACACAGTGTCTATTTTGGAAAACATAACTGGAGGACTATTAAAATAAACCACTTATGCACATCAAAACATATCATCAAGAGTTCAATGAGAACTCATGGATAAGGAAAACAATCTTTAGCAATGACCAAATGGACAGAGGATTAATTATTATAATCTCTAAAATTCTGCAACACCTCAGTAAGAAAAAGCCCCCACCAATGATCCAATTAAAAGGTGGGCAAAGGACACAAATAGACAATCTACAAAGGACGTCACAGTGGCTAACAAAGAGATGGAAAGGCTCAAGATCACTAGCCACCTGGGAGATGCCAATCAAAACAATGATACAGCACCTCTCGCCCACAATGATAGCTCAATTACAAAGCACAAACAAAGAAACAGAGAACAACACATTCTGGAGAGGGTGTGGAGACACATGAACTATTCTACACTGCTGGTGGGCTTGTGAATATGCCGCACTACTGTGGAAAGGGATATCAAGCCACTTAAAGCAATAGAAACAGAAATACGATCCAGCAATACCTTTGTTGGACATATACCCCAAAGAAATAAAGCCAGAACACATACAGACACGTATGCTCTCCCATGTTTGTGGCAGCACAGTTCACACTAGCAAGAAGCTGGAAACAGCCCGAATGCCCATCAGTAGATGAATGGATAAAGAAACTGCTGCATACACACAATGGAATTCCATGCACCCCTGAAAAATAGCAATGAGACCATGAAACGCCTCTGCAAGAGGGACCTGGAAATCATTATGCTGAATGAAGTCAGTCATTCACAGCAGGACAAATACTGTGTGAGTCCACTACTGTCAGGCTTTCGCTCCCAGATAAGTCAATCTTCTAATCTGGTCGGTCTCCCAAGCAACAAGATAGCCCGCTTTGACCACATACCACCCCCTTCACATGTACATCTTAAAACCAACTTTGACAGCGGAGTCCTCACCTCGGCTGGGACAAGTTTGCTTTAAAGGTAGGGGGGTAGATGGTAGAAGACAATCCTGCCACATGACATGCACTAAGGTGACCCCAAATAAAGACGCTCCTACAAGAGTGATAAGAAACCTTACTGGAAATTCAAGTCCAGATGAGGGCGAGGGGGCATTTATGCCTCAGAGAAGGTGATTCCACTTCTGGTTGTGGGTAAATGGGGAGGAACAAACTCCCACTGGGAAAAAATAATCAACAAGAACTCAAGGGTAGAATATGCCCAGTACCATGCTCCCAATTGGACACTTTTGACCTAGTTTCTATACAGTTCCTGGGGATTGAGGCTGTGTGCTGTAGACCGCTGCGCTTTGGACCCCGTCCTTTCGAGGTGCACAACATTCTTCAGAGCCAACACTAAAAGGAGAAATCCCATTAAGTTAACTGGGCTTTACCTCAAACTCACCTGAAGCCCTTGAACTGAGCACTGAAACCCCCTTGTGTGAGAAGAAGCAGATGACTGTTATCCCAACGTTATGGAATTGGCCATCATTGGACTTTGGTTTGGATTTTTTTTTAACCTTAGGGTGCCCAATGAATGGTGGCCCAGGACTACCATATATTTACTATTTTAATGCTCTCCTTGATTTATTGTGACATATCTTAATCTAGTAGGCATGGCTCTGCCTTTTTGAATGATTGCTATTGAACGTTCTGCCTATCACAACCCCATTTTTTGTGTAGACAGTGTCTAGTCACTTAAGAGTTTAATATGTATAGGTCAACAACTCTTGTATTGCAATTTGAAAAGCTGGACTATAGTTTTAGAATTTCCTTTTCTCAACAGTGTTTTCAATTCTATATGATTAACTAAATTAATGACTATCAGAGGGATGACTGATAGTGTTCTTTATCATAAAATGATAATGACATTGCTTAAATGGGCCAGAGACCTATGAATGGACAAACAATAGATATATGATTGGATTTTGGGTTCACACTAGCCCCAATCTAAGAACAATCAGTCTTCTTTGGTCTTCCTTATTCAGTGTCCAACTTTCACATGCACATATAGCGATTGAAAACACCATGGCTGGGGTCAGGAGCACCCTAGTCCTCAAAGTAACACCCTGACTTTTCTATTAGTAAATCATTTTACTGGGGGGCTCTTACAGCTCTTATAACAGTCTATACATCAATTGTATCAAACACACTTGCACATATGCTGCCATCATTGTATTCAAAACATTTTCTTTCTGCTTGAGCCCTTGGTATCAGCTCCTCTATTTTCCCTCCCTCCCCCCTCTCCCACCTCGTGGACCCTGGTAAATTATAAATTATTATTATTTTCATATCTTACACCCTCCACTGTCCCCCTTTACCCGTATTTCTGTTGTTTGTTTCCCTGGGGGCAGGTGGTGGTGGTCATACATCAATCATTATAGTTGTTTCCCTGTTTCTCCCACTTCTCCCCACACATTCATGGCATCACTACTCCCATTACTATTCCTGAGGGGTTTATGTGTCTTGGATTCCATGTGTTGAGAGTTCTTATCTGGATTTGTAAGGTAGAACTCTAGGGTCATGATAGTTGTGTGTGTGTGTGTGTGTGTGTTGTGTGTTCCATCAGTGTTATGTTGCACCCTGGCTGTCTTGTTCTTTCCTTGGTAACATTCTGACTTTTCAATACTTTAAAGAGGTCTTGTACAGCAGATTTACCAATGCAGTGCATTGTTTGATCTCTTAACTGCTACTTCAATAAGCATTGATTATTGGATCATTGATCCAAGCAAGACACAATCCTTTAAAACTTCAATTGTTTCTCTGTTTAATATGAGATTACCTACTGGTCCAATAATGAAGATTTTGGTTTTCTTGAGTTGTAATCCATACTGAAGGCTGAGTTCTTGATCTTCATTAGCAAGTGCTTCAAGCCCTCCTCACTTTCAGAAAGCAAGGCTTCACTACAATCTTGAGGCCACATTATTCTTCATGTGAACCATGAAGATGATTTGCTCAGTATACAGATTGAGTAAGTATGGTGAGAGGATGCAACCCTGATCTACACCATTCTTGATTTTCAACCATGCAGTATGCCTTTATTCTGTTTGTACACATGCCTCTTGATTCAAGTATGAGTTCTACATGTATGAGTTCTACATGTATGAGTTCTACATGTATGAGTTCTACATGTATGAGTTCTACATGTATGAGTTCTACATGAGCACAATGCGGTGCTCTGGGAATCCCATTCTTCTCAAGGCTGTCCATAGTTTGTTAAGCCCCACACAGTTGAATGTCTTTGCATAGTCACCAAAACACAAGTAAATGTCTTTCTGGTATTCTCTGCTTTTAGCCAAGATTCATCTCACAATAGCAATGACCTCCTGGGTTCCAAGCCCTTTTATGAATCCAGTGTGCAACCATTAATGTACTTCTGCAACTGTGATTGGATCATCTTCAGCAAAATTTCACTTGCATGTGATATCAGTGATACTGTTCTTTAATGTAAGCACTCTGTTTGGAATGGGTACCATTCTTTGGAATGGGTACCATTCTTTCTTTGGAATGGGTACCATTCTTTCTTTGGAATGGGTACCATTCTTTCTTTGGAATGGGTACCATTCTTTCTTTGGAATGGGTACCATTCTTTCTTTGGAATGGGTACCATTCTTTCTTTGGAATGGGTACCATTCTTTCTTTGGAATGGGTACCATTCTTTGGAATGGGTACCATTATGGATCTCTTCCAGTTAGTTGGCCAAGTAGCCGTCTTCCAAATTTCCTGGCATAGAGTGAGGACTTCCAGGATTCATCAGCTTGTAGGAACATTTCAATTGATGCTCCATGGATTCCTGGATTCCATTGATTCCTTGGTTTTGGTTAATGCTTTCAGTGCAGCTTGGACGTCTTCCTTCAGTGCCATTGGTTCTTGCTCATATGCAACTTCCTGAAATGGTTGAATGTTGACTTGTACTTTTTGGTGTGTATTCTTTCCATCTTCTTTTATTGTTTCTTTTATCTTTCAATATTACAGCTCAAGGCTTGAACTTTATCTTGAGTTCATCCAGTTCAGGATATTCTCAGTGTGTTCTTCCTTTCTGGTTTTTTACCCCGAGATCTTTGCACACTTTCTTATAATATCTGACTTTGTCTTCTCAAGCTGTTCTTTGAAATGTTCTGTTTAGCTCTTTTACTTAATCATTTCTTCCATTTGCCTTAGCTACTCTGTGATTAATAAAAAAGTTTCAGAGTCTCTTCCAACATCCACACTGGTCTTTTCCCCTCTGACTTTTTAATGACATTTTGCTTTCTTCATGAATGACACCCTTGAGGTCCTCCCACAGCTCTTCAGGTCGCTGTCATTAGCATTCAATACATCATATCTGTTCTTGAGATGTCCTTCAAACTCAGGTGGGATAGACTCTAGGTCATAATTTGGATCCCTTGGACTTGCTTTCATTTTCTTCAGCATCAACCTGAATTTAGCTGTGAACAATTAAAGATCTGCTCCACAGCCAGCCTCTGGCCTGGTTTTAGCTGCTGCTATGGAGCATCTTCATCAACTCTTTCCACAGATGTCGTCCATTTGCTTTCTGTGTATTGCATCTTGGAAGTTCACCTGTGTAGTCCCCTTTGTGTTGCTGAAAAGAGGTATTTGGCATGAAGAAATCAATAGTCTTGCAAAATTCTGTCACGCAGTCTCTGGCTTCATTTTTTTCACCAAGGCCATATCCTCCTTTCTTTCCTTTTCCATATTTTCACGACTGCTCTTTCCTCTTTGTTTCCAACTTTTGCATCCCAATCACTAATAATTATCAATGCCTCTTGATGGCATGTTTGATCAATTTCAGATGGAAGATGCTGGTAAAATTCTTCCGTTTCTTCAGCTCTTTGGTGGTTGGTGCATACATTTGAATTATGGTTGTACTGCCTGGATTTCCTTGCATGTAGTTAGATATAATCCTATCATAGATAGCATTGTACCTCAAGAGAGATCTTGAAAGGTCTTTTTTGAATCGTATCATTGTGAATGAGGGGGAGTGCGAAGTGGGGACCCAAAGCCCATCTGTAGGCAACTGGACATCCCCTTATGGAAGGGTCATGGAGAGGAGATGAGTCTGTCAGGGTGCAGTGTAGCAATGATGAAATATACAACTTTCCTCTAGTTCCTAAATGCCTTCTCCCCACCCACTATCATGAACCCAATTCTACCTTACAAATCTGGCTAGACCACAGGATGTACACTGGTACAGATAGCAACTGGAATCACGGGGAATCCAGGACAGATGATCCCTTCAGGACCAGTGGTGAAAGTGGCAATACTGGGAGGGTGGAGGGAGGGTGGGGGTAAAGAGGAGGAACCGATTACAAAGATCTACATATAACCTCCTCCCTAGGAAATGGACAACAGAAAGTGGGTGAAGGGAGACGTCGGACAGGGAAAGACATGACAAAATAATTTATAAATTATCAAGGGTTCATGAGGGAGTAGGGAGCAGGGAAGGAGGAGGGAAATTGAGGAGCTGATGGCAGGGGCTTAAGTGGAGAGCAAATGTTTTGAGAATGATGAGGGTAACGAATGTACAAATGCGCTTTATATAATTGATGTATGTATGGGTTGTGATAAAGAGTTTTTGAGCCCCCAATAAAATGATTTTTTTTAAAAGAAAGAAAGGTCCTTTTTGACAATGAATGTAACACCTTTCCTCTTGGTTGTTTCACTCCTGGCCTAGCACACCACAGGACTTTCTGGTTCAAAATGTCCAGGACCAGTCCATTTCACTTCTGTAAAGCTTAGATTGTGGATACTTATGCTTTCTCTTTCATTTTTACAGCGTCCTATTTTCCTGGATTTATACTGCATACATTTCCAAGTTTGGGTTATTAATTGATGCTTGCAGCTGTTTCATCTCATATTGACTAGGCCCCTCAGCAAATGAAGGTCCCACAGGCTTTACTTCCACATCATTATAATCGACTCTACTCTCAGAAGGCAGCTAGCTCTTCCTCGATCATACTGCATCTTCCAACCAGAGAGCCTCATCTTCTCTCCCTGTATCTGACAATGATCTGCTGCTTTTCTTGACATTTTCAGTATCAGACACTGTTTCAATTCTGTCCACAAGGTTTTCTGTGGCTAATTCCTCCAAAGGACAGTATAGTCTTCTCCATAGTCTGCTCTTTAGTGGAAGCTCTGCTGAAACCTGGCACTTCGGGTGTCCCTGCTGGCATTAGACATACAGGAGACACAGCAACATAGCGGCATGACAACAACACACAAGCCACCACAAACAAGCGGTAGAGCTGAAGGTTAGATTGGCCTATAAGGTAAATAATAACACCCGGGAGGTACACAGTCCTTAGACGGATCGGCCATTGAAATGAAAGGGGCAGTGTTTACCCAAGGATAAAGTCCATAGAGATAGCACAAAGGAGAAATGGACACAGAAAGCACGTGGAGGCCATGGGATAAGTGATGGGATGTCATCGGGGATGTCAAAAGAAGGAAGGACGAGCTGGTCAAGTAAGTAGGGTTAGGGCTAGGGTTGAAAACGGATCTGTAAAAATACACAGCGCCAAACCCAAAACTCTGCTTTAATATAATCCAAGGTCTTAAGAGAAAATCACGCTGGAAAATTTAAGAGAATTTGTAATTGAGTTAGCAATACTGAAATCAAAACTGGCGGGATACAGCCAAGATAGAGTTTTCAGGGAAATTCAAAGCTTTAAATGCACTATGTTAGGAAAGAAGAAAGAATAACAATTAAAGAGCGAAGAAGCCGGGAATAACATTATTACTTAAAAACAAAGCACAAGGAAGGAAATACCAAAATTAAATACAGAATGGATAAGACAGAAAACAATGAGACAAGCAAGATAGCAAAACCAAACTTGTTCTTTAAATAGTCCCTCAACTTACCCACTGACCTGGAGTTGAGGCCAACTCATAGCCCCGACAGACAGGGCAGAACTGCCCCGTGAGCTTCTGAGACTGTAATTGTTTATGGGAGTAGAAAACCCTGTTTTTCTCCCTTGGAGCTGGCTGGCGATTTTGAACTGCTGACCTTGAAGATCACAACCCAATTCATAACCACTATGCCACGAGGGCTCCACTTAAGTACCCCAGGAGAGGGAAAGACTGATGCAGAAGAATAAAGATGGCTTCAGGTAGCAATATTAAAAATAAAGAAGGAAAAGGCACAGATAAAGTGACACTTGCTCTCAGGGTGTGAAGAAGTTTCAGAAATGGCTAAGTACAATCCCCCAAGCCCCCTCCTGGGAAGCCTGCTTCATCATGGGCCATGCTGACCTCGCACCAAACTGCTCTCCCTGTGGGATCCCAAGGTCTCTCTTTTCCCATGATGCCAATGGTATCGCCACCTTCAGTCTTCCATGGGACACACCCATAAAGAACCACAACCACAGTTCGCACATGCACACAGATACCCAAGCCCCGCCCCATGTAAATGTTCCTACACAGACACACAGACTCTGAAAATACACTTTGCACGTGTGCATGCATGAACATGCTCACATGTGTGCATACACATACCCTCTCAGTGCACACACAGTGACATGGGCCACGCTCACACGAACATGCGCCCAACGTGCTATCATGAAACCCTCAATCATACTGTATGCGTGTTCATGCACAGTCCATACGTGTGTGAAGACACAGTCAAACAGATGAAGGTGCCCAGATGGGTGCACACCTAACCAATGTCACACATGTGCATATCCCCATCAACATGCTCACCTAGTACACCACCACCCCCCGCCCCGTGCCCAGACATATGTGTCCCTCTCAGGCCAGTGGGACATGTGGTCATACCTCCAGTTCCCTCAGCAGCTCTGACTGACCACATGACTCCAGGTCTTCAAGAACTTCCCCAAACATGTGCCAGAAGCCCTCCTCGCTGGTGGGGCCAGGAACTGGGCTGTAACGTAGGAACCAGACAGGGTCAACTCCTGGTGGGCGGGCAGGCGGGCAGGTGGGCGGAGGCCTGAGGACTCTTCAGGGCCCTAGGACCCGGCGTTGGGCTCCAGGGGCCATACATGGGCAGGCGGGCAGGCGGGCAGGCGGGCATCTTCGGTGGCAGTTCTGGGGCCCCAGGGCAGTGGTTGGTGACACGGAATGGGGACAAGACGCAGTTAGGGGCAACCAGGGCTGTTGGTGGCCAGTTAGAACAGGGGCAGATGAGACGGGGTGGAGATCGGTGACACAGGACGCCTGGGAAAAGAGACGGACGGACAGACAAAAGACAGACAGAAAGGAAATCCACAGTGTAACCCCAGCCTTGGCCCCACCCAGACACATGGGACAGTGACAAGTACGGAGCTGGAACCGGCAAGGACACAGATGGATGGGAAGGGTGGGGCACTTCTGGTGGGGAGGGATCAGGACCTCCTCAGAACTTCTGCCCTGTTGTCTGAGCCTGCGAGCCAGTCAAACACCCCGATCTTGCTAGAATGGGAACGAGGCCCGTGTCCACACTGGAATCAGCGCACATCCTCTTTGTCAAAGGCCTCACTCTCCGACGGGACCCTCGGGGAGCAGGAGGCAAGAGCCCTCTCCTTCCCTTCCCACCTGACAGAGGAGAACATGGAGGCCAAAGGACGTTCACTCCACACAAGCCCCTTCTACAAACAAGCCCTGGCCAGGTTCGCTCATGGGCAGAGGGATGTGCGGGGAAAGGAGGTGTGGCGGCTCCTGCTCTTGAGATCCTGGCGGTTCATGCAGAGGCTGAATAAGCGCCCACGAGGGGCAGGCACTGAGCCAGGGCGCCACACAGAAGAGACGAAATCCAGGCAATTAGTCAGAGGTGCCACAAAGTGACAAGGGAGGCTGTGGGTGCCAGGGGAGGGAGGGAGGAATCTGCTCCACTTGAGAAAGTTGGGGAAGCTCCCTAGTTGGAGCAGGGCCATCTTGGTGGGGGTGGGGGGTGCCTTGGGGAATGCGCCGGGACTCTGCAGGGGAGAAGACAGACGGACAAAAGGGCAGTCTTGGCAGAAGACAGGTACAGAGATGGGAGAGGGTCGCCTGTTCCGTCCACCGCAAGCCCTCTCTTTTTAGGGCGGGGCTGAGTTGAGGGATGTCAACACTCAGAGCTAGGAGCTCAAGGCTCCTGGGGCAGCAGCCTGTCGTCCAGGGCCATCAAGCATTCTGGACCAAAGTGCGAGGGGGAGTCTGGGTTCGAGCTCTAAGCTTGCTGCCCCACTTCAGTGAGCAGGACTTTTGAGACTTAGGAAGCCAGGCCAAGCTGCTTCCCCACCTCCCCACTTCATCCGGGCGGCTGTGGTCCCCCCAGTCTACCCTCAGGAGCCAGGCGACACTCTTCCATCCCTCCCACCCTCGACCTAGCCAAGGCACCACGACTGCCTCCTCCCTCTCCACAGACCTCATTGGTGGCTCCCAATCCTCCTCCTCCTCCTCTTCCTCGGGAAAGCTCTCATCCGCAGGGGCCTGGGTGTAGCTCCTCCTCTGGGGCTCTGTGGGTGGGGAGCTGCTCCTCAAGCAACCAGGCCGCCACTCCTGGGGAGCCACACCCCGGGCTGCCGCCTGCGGGGTGTAGGAACCTGGCAGGTGGGAAGCAGGCTGTCTATGTCCCCTCATCTTGCCTGCTTCCCGACCACATTCCCCAACATGCCAGGTGGTGTGGCAGAAGCCTTTGTCCTCTGGGCTTTCATGGATACCCAGAACCCCCCACCCCCACTCCCCAAGGCCTCTGCCAGCACATCCCCATCCCAGGTCCTCCAAGCTCCCTCTCATCCAGCACATAGACCTGCTGGCCAGGTCTGCGACCCTGCCCAAGTCCACAGGGCAAGGCTGGGCTTCACTCCATGCTATCAGCACGGACTGACTGCACACATGCCGGGTGCCAAATCCTGGGCCAAGAGCGAGGGGCACCTGATGTTGCGCCTGGCTGCAGGCTGGGGGGATCCGGACAGCCAGCCCTGAAACTGTGGCCCAGGGACCCGGAGGATGGTAGCTGGTAGCAGATTCACATGGCCCCTCAAGGATGGAGCTGACTAGGGGAGGAGTGGCCAGAGGGAGGAGAACGAACATGGTGTTTGTCCAAGCATTCCCAGGCATTACCTTGTCCTCCAAAACCGCCCTCTGTGGCCGAGCTGTCCCAGGACTCCACAGCGCTGTCCACGCTGGGCACGGCGGGGGAGAACCGGGCTGCCAGCAGGCCCCCTTTGAGGGTCTCGGGCAGGTCCTCCTCAGCATCACTGGTCTCGCTGAGGCTGCCTGACTGACGAGGCGTGAGTGGGCCTAGGGGAGAGGGGGGTAGGCATGTCGCTGCCACTGGCCTCTGAGCTCAGGGGATGAGGGAGAGGTGGAGAGCCTCGGGGAGCTTGCTACCAGGAGACCTGACACCTGTGCCCTGCCTTCATCGCCCAGGAAGGGGCGCGGTAACAGGACCCCTGCAGCTCAAAGAGGCTGGACCACTGCTCAAGGCACAGGGCGAGCAACAGTGGAGCCTGGGGAGAAGTCAGGGTGCTCTGGCTCGAGGAGGTCTTCTGACCCAGGCTTTTGGGGTCTAGTTGGAGAAACTGAGGAGCATGCGCTATGAGTAGGAGGCACACACCGGTGTGGAGCCCTGGGCTCAAACTTAACCTGTGACCTCGGGCTGGCCCATCACCCCCTTCTTTGAGCCCTTCCATCGTCAGCTCTATCGGGTAGCCTGGACCCCTATGGGATTGTACCTTTGGGGGAGGTTCACATGCAGAGCCTAGCACAAAGCAGGAGGCTCCCCTTCCTAAATGGGTGAGGGAGGCTCTGGGACGCAGAGGGAGGCTCACGGTCCAGCTGCTTCTTGATCTTCAATGTGACAGTCTCCCCAGCCACCTGCAGGAGGTGGATGGCCTCACTCAGTGGCCGGCCCTTGAGGCTAACGCTGTTGATGGCCAGGATACGGTCCCCAACATGGATGGCACCCGTCCTGGGGAAGGGGCACAGGGGATGCGGTTGGTGTGTCTAGGCAGAGACTTTGAGAGGAACGCTGCCCGGGGGTGGGGTGGGGTGGGGTGGGGGAGACCTGCAGAACGTCTCGCCTAAGCCTGGAGGACCAGAGGTAAAGCCAGTTTGCAGGGTTGAGAAACCAAGCGGCAGCACTGCTCTGGTCCAGCAGTTCTGTCCTGGGAGCTCCTCCATCCAGACTGGGATGGGCAAACTGCGGCTGTATCTCGATATACATGTGGCTCAGAAATAAAATGGACAACAAAAACAGAACTACCATGGTTTCATTTATCAAAATCTAAGACCATGTTATCTGGATCCTAGCGATGTCATTTATTTGGGAAAACACACTGCATGGCTCTCAAATAATTTTTTAAAGGGTGGCGAGGAACGGGATCGGCTCTTCTGTCTCAAAAGTTTGCCAACCCTGACGCTGGCCCATTAAAGGGAGGTAGGGTGGGGCTCAGGCAGGTGAGTCTGAAGATCAGCCAGGGCTCTGGGGGGAGAAGGTGCAACTCCAACTGCAGACAGAGGTCACAGTTGGGTGGGGAGCTCCTGGGGGGCTGTGCCCAGCATTGCTCAGGCCGCTCCTCCGGGTGTGCGTGAGTCCGGGGTGACCCATTCAGGGAGGGGAGGTCCCGAGCTGGGCTGCTGAACGCTGACATGAGACGGTCTGAACTGAGAGGGGTCAGGTGGAAAACGCACGCCGGAATCTGAAGGCCCGTCTAGAAGAGCAGAGTCTCTACGTTGCAGGCTAGCGATCACACGTCGGGTCAGTTGCACACGTGTTCAAGATGAATTTCGTTTCTGTGGACGTTTCTAATGTGGCTACTAGGAAATGTATCATGGACACTGTGGCTCACATTACAGACAACCCCGAGCTAGAGCAAGCTGGTGGGGGCGGGGCGGAGAGGGGGTCGGGTTGTCTGTTGCGTGGCCCACGGCCAAACTCCTAAATCCCTGCACAAGGCCATGAGTCAAGGCTGACTCATGGTGACCCTATAAGACAGGGTGGAACTGCCCCTGTGGGTGTCCGATACGGTAACTCTTCACAGGAATGGAAGGAAAGCCTCATCTCTCTCCTGGGGAGAAATCCTGAGGTGGATTTGAACTGCTGACCTTGCTGTTCAGCACAGTCTATCGAAAGAGTCTCCAGAGCTTCTATGAGGTCAGAACAGCTCGCACGCGTCTCTGCAGTCTGCCTGATGTCCAGCAGGGGGAACTCCGGGAGCGCTCAGTCGGGTGGCCTGAGATTCAGCCCCAGAAACCAGCTCCTCTGGCCTGCTCCTAGCACCACTCTGTCCACTGTCCTCCCCGTGTCCATTAGCCAGGAGGCCCCTCTGACAACCAGAAATCCCTAGGCCCCTCTTTGTGCTCCGTCTACTCGGGATCTACTCTTCTCCTGAGCTGGGATCCCCCTCCTTTGAGGCCTGTGGGCCTGGCTGTGGGATGGTCTATCTGCTCACCGGGGACACAGTCAATCTCACAGTTCCCTCAATTTCAGACCCAAGTCCTGCAGGAGAGGAGTCTGGGGTCAGCCCCCCCCAGTGCCTCCGGAGAAGCTCTCCCACATAGTCTTAGGGTGCACTGTGGTAGGTAACGTATCCTGGTCTAGTTGACAATGCTGAGTTTTAAGAGACTCAGGTGGAAAGTCCAGGTTATGAAGAGAGGTTAGCATACCTCTCCGCTGTACTAATCTGGGGCTAGAAGGCAGGGGCTAACCCACTCACCTTGGAGATGAGGAAACGGGGGCACAGAGAGGGCAAGTGACCGGCCTAATGACACCCGGGACAAAGGTCAGAAGTCTGGTCTGGTTCCCCAAGCATTGCTGCTGCACGGCGGGGGCCCTGGGCCCACCCTGCCTCTCCGTGGAGCCCAGCCCACCTCTCGGCCAGTCCGCGCTTGGTGAGGCCTGAGATGATGATCGGGTCGAACGGCTCCTCTGTGCCCGAGATGGTGATGCCCAGGGGGCCCCCGTAGCGCTTGAGTGCCACCGTGTAGCTGATGGCTCCAGTGGTCTCCTGTTCATCTGCCAGGGAGAGGGGCACCCATCAGGGTGGAGGGGGGTCATTAAGTGCGGGGAGGACCCTCAGTCTTAAAGCTCTTGTTCACTCATTCATTCATTCATTCATTCACTCACTCGCTCATTCACCCCTTGGTCAGGAACCCATTCACTCTTGCCACAACTTCAGGCACTTCAGCCTGGGGCCCCGTCTTTCATCTCCAGAAATATTTTCTTCCAGCTCAATCATCATTACAGCAAAAGAGGGAAGGGAAGCGAGAAAGTAGGGAAGGGAAGGGAGAAACAAGAACAGAACAAAACCAAAGGGGACCCAAGACTTTCAAGCAGAACCTTTCCACACAGCATGAGAAAACAATAGGTGTGTGAGGACGATGGAGACCTGGATCCGCAGCTTCTCTTTTAAAAAGGCGCAACCTGCCCACTCGAGGGTGTCTTCTCCAAAGGGGGAGTCCAAACCTGCCTCTTTGAGTAGGGGCCTCACCCCTCCCTTCTGCTTTCCCAGCCAATAGAATTCGTCTTCCCTTCCGGGCCTGCCTGCGCATCCGTGGCATCTGTCTAGCAGCAGAGGTGTGGGAGTTGGCAGGCTCTGCTTGTTCCTCACAACACTCCCCCACCCCCACCCCCCGCCCATTTAGCTGCACATTCTTCCATTCATTCAAAGCCGCAGCCACACATCTGCTCCCTGGGGGGGGGGGGGACGGTCTCCTCTACAAGGCTTTGTGCCAGGCATGATGGAGGCCGGGTTTCAAACTCCCACCCAGCACACAAACGGGGAGGCCCCAGATTAGGGCTGCCCATTCCCCCATGTATTCATTCAAGGGGCTTCCACAAGCCAGTCCTCCTATGGCACCTGTCAGCCTCCCTTCCTTGGTCCGAGGGAGCCTCCAGATGGCAGGCCCTCCAGGAGCATAGGATCAGGGATGGGGTGGGGAGGTCGGGCCATACCAGAGTTGTCCTCATCCTTCCGGACCTTCAGCGTCACCAGGTCCTCGCACTGCCGCAGGATCTGCATGGCATCCTCCATGGGGCAGTTGTTCAGTCGGATGTTGTCGATGGCCAGCAGCTTGTCACCCGGCTCGAGGGTGCCCGTCCTGCGCAGGTGGACGTGGGGATTACAAGAAGCATGGCATGCAGCGGCTGTAACCCTCCCCCACCCAATACCCTCCCCACCTCCACACACGGGCCCTGCCCAGGTCCCCACCCAGGCAAGCCTACCTATGTGCGACACTGCCTTTCTTGATGTCCGAGATGATCAGAGGCTCCCCTCGCTTCCTGCTGCTCGCTGGAGAAAAGGGGGCATGGGTCCAACCTTCGACTCTCCAGTCTTGGGATGGCCATGTTCCGGGGTATGGGGAGGGGGGCAGTAGGTCAAGAACTCTGGGCTCGGCTGCCTGCTCACATCCTGGTCCCCTGGCTTCCCGGGTGGGCAACTAAGCATAAAATCAGCTCAATTTTCCGTGCCTCAGTTTCTCTTCTTGAAAAGCAGGGTTGATGGCACAAACCCCCGTGGGAGTGCTATGAAATGAGACTAGCTACTGCAGGCACAAAACCTAGAGTGCTGCCGAGTTCATAGTAGGTGCTCAATAAATTCCACTCTTTCCTTCTGCCAGCTGAGCCCACCCCCACCCACCAAACTGTGAGCTACTTGGGGGGTGGGTCTACCTCATGTCTGTCTCCCAGAACCAACTCTGTCCTCCTACTGTGAATTAAGCACCTGCAGCTGGGCCCTGGGAACACAGTGTCTATTACCTGGAAAACCAAACCATCTGAACTAAGGGCACCTCACCCCCCACCGGCCCCAGGAGACCCATGAGGCCAGGCATTCCCACCTTGGAATTAGAAATTGAGGTTTTGGGGAAGCTGGAATCAAGCTGGAAGACACACACTAAATGGACCAGGATCAAAGTGAGGCAGCCCTGAATTGTACCCACCCCCGCCCCCAGCTGTGCTGCGGCCCAGCTGTCCCTGAAATGCTGATTGGAGCAACCAAGCCCTCCCCAGTCCCCACCCTCTGAGCAGCAGTGACAAGTTCTTTTGGGGCAGCTGAGTCTTGAGGGTAATGGGGAGGGCTGAGCAGGTGAGGGGACTCACAGCTGATGGTGATGCCCAGTTCCACGCCGCGCCTCTTGGGAAGCTTCACGTGGAAGGTTCCGCTGCTTGGGATGACAGACTCTGCGGACACACACACACACACACACACACACACACACACACACACGGATGGCATGAGACCCTCCGGGGGTCCACTCCGGGCACATCAGGTCCTCCTGGGAAGGAGCGCCAACAGCCACCACCATGGCAGCTGAGGCACAAAACCAGGCAGATTTGCCCAAGACAACCAACTCACCTGGGCAGAGCAGAGAGGCGGTTTGAACCTCCCATTCACGGTCAAATCCAGCCCCCGGAGCCGACTGAAAACGACTCGGTGCCAGGCTGCGGTGGGCTTGTTTCCTGGGACTTACATCATAACCCTAAACACACCCCTGGGCATGCGTTGGGCTGCTAACTGCAAGGTCAGCGGTTTGAAATCACCAGCTGCTTCTTGGGAGAAAAACGAGGGCTTCTACACCCGTAAAGAGTAACAGGCTCAGACCCACCGGGGCAGTTTCCATCCTGTCCTAATGGGCGCCCAGGGGTCGGAATCAACTCGATGGCAGTGAATTTGGATTTTTTAGACTCGGAGCCCCACTCCATAGCGTGGAAGGACTCGTTGTACAGAGGGTAAGTGTCCTGTCCAAAATCACAGGGCCTACATCACAGGAGCAGAATCCTAACACACAAGTCATTTGGGATACTTTGCCTGGTCCATGTAATTCAGAAGCCGGGAGCTGTTTTCAGCACCCCCATCCCACCAGGCGCTGCTTCACTACAGCCTCTCATCAGCCCAGCTCAGTGTGGGGAGCACCTTCCTCCCCAGCCAGGGCGGCCTTTCTCTGTACCATCAGTGTTCCATCAGAAACTGTCCCTGGGGCAGGGTCCCAGGGGCAGGTGAGGAGTAGGGTTGGGTGGGAAAACCTTTGCGGGAGGCAGGAGCAGGATGCTGACAGGAGGAGGCACAGGCTGCAAGAAGGGTCCTGTACTCACCTGCCACATCGAACTCGATCTCCAGCACAACCTTGTGGGCCAGAGCAGCATCCCGCAGCAGCTGGTTGGCTTCCTCCATGGTCCCATCCTCGGTGGCAATGCCATTGATGGAGAGCACACGGTCCCCAACCTGCAGCAGCCCACACCTGAACCGGGGCAGCCCCGCAGGGATGAGGCCAGCATCAAGGCACCAGGGAGAGACAGGATCCTGGGCTGCACAGGGGTATGCCCAGCCCTCGCCACCCCTACTGCCTGCCTGGGGTTTTCCCTCCCCAGTGGGGTTTGCCTCTCAGGTCTGCCTGGATCAACTGTCTCCTCCAGCAATCTGCCGCAGGGTTCTGTCCAAGTAAGGGCTTGGGCTTGTAGGACCTGCTTTGTCTATCCAATGGAGAGGATGAAATGGGCCTTAGAAAATGGCTACGGAGGGTGATGAAGTCCACAGACTCTATCAAGTCTCAGGAATGCCAATCATGAGCTACGTGACCCTGAGTCAGCAAGTCAGCTTCTCTGAGCCACTGTTCCTTGAAATGGTGCCGACGGATGTGGTGGCTATATGAGCTAGGCTTCTGAAGGCTGGGACGTGGTGTGGACTCAGTTTCCCTGGTCATCTGTCAGCCCCTGATTCTGAAGATTAACGGGCACAGGGACGAGCAGCAGGCTCACCTCTCAGCCGGACTGTCGGGCTCGATGAAGCGCACGAGGGGTGGGGAGGACAGGGTCTCGGTGGCAAAGATGCCACCCTGGAGCTGAAGGCCGAAGCCGCTGAGGGGGTCTCCGCAGAGCACAATCTCGGTGGTCTCTGTGTGCACGATCTGTCCACCTGGTCCCACTGTGCTGGAGGCCAGTGACACTGTGGGGCAGGTGAGCATGGGTACTCAGGTGGATCACCCTGTGGGGTCTTCCTGCCTACCCACCCCAGCCCGAGACCTGGAGACAGATCACCAGTCAGTAAGTGACCTGCCTAAGCTGTCCTGAGCGTCACATAGTGAGCATGGTGCCCACCCTGCAGGCCTGGCCCCACTGGAACTGCTCCAATGTCAGACAAGAGACTTTGAGGTCCCCCACTGCTGTGTCCTATTTTGACGTTAGCACGTGGGTAAGTCACAATGCATTGCTCTCACATTCTAGAAACTTGTATTAAACAAACGTCACAGCACACGAGGCTGTCCTTCCTTGATCCAGCCTCCATCTAGGCCCATCTGAAGCCAGCGTTTCCATCAAGGGTCATGAGTGTTAAAAATCTCCCCCCAAAGAACGCTGTGCTCTTGGACTAACATCACCACCAATGACAGCTTCGGCATCTGCCTGGGGCTCCAATCATATTCTTTTTCCATGTTCTACAACACGAAGCCCGAAAGGGGCAAGACCAGGGCTATAGGGGGCATGGGGTACATTTATTCCCCCAGTCCTCAAAGGGCAGACCTCACCGTGCGCCAAGACAAGAGCACATTCACCAGAAACAAAAACTCCCCAGCGCCACTTTCCTGACCCTTTCTCACTGATGCCATTTTCAGTTTCCTTAAAACGTCTTCTTCATGGCTGTCTTGTGTCCTTTGAGGAAAACTTCAAGATCACCTCCCCAAACCCCAAAAAACAGTCATCATAACTTTCTGAGCTGGCCTCCCTGTCTTGAATTTAACTCGTCTAGTGAATCTCCTTGGTAGTCCTGTTTTGATTGGATCTTGCTCTCTGGATAGTATTGGTAAATCCAAGACTCATCCTTGGCTATAATCTTGCTTCATAAAATCATCTCCCTATCTTCCATCTTGCTGGAGAGGTGGATGGCGAGATCAGCTCTCTGAGCTAGTGGATTTTCACACGATGGTTTTGGCACCCACTGAGCCCAAAGCTTGTGGGGGCCAAGATGTTGCTTCACAATTGGAGGTGCCAAAAAGAAAATGCCAAACCATGGGCAAGGCCAACTTCCTTAGCTGCTGCATCGACGGTATTTCTAGTTTTCTTCCACCGCCACCTGCCGAGACGTCACCCCGTTTCTTCATTTGTGGAGGTGAACGGTCTTCCCACCCTTGGCTCATCTGTGAGTCTTCCCACCCTTCCTGAAAATGCTGGGACCATCTGGAACTGCCTTCTGAGGGGCCCCATCGTTTACACTCATTGCATCCTTCCAAGGCTTTTGGAAGAGGTCCGCTTGGGTTTTAATAAAAATCCGCTATTAACTCTGACCTCAAAATCAGTTTTTGGTCCTTTCCCCCACTGCCCACCCCCCCGTGGCACAAAAATGAAGTCTCTGAATTGGAATCGACATGATAGCCATGAGATTGCTTTTGCGTTGATTTTCATGGAAGACACTCGAGAGAGGCGAAGGCAAGGGCACTCCTGAGAGGAACTTGGTCGGCGGCATGCTTACATACGCTTTGTTTGCAATAAACTGGTGTCTGCATGAACCAGTACCCTTGTAGCAATACTTACTGACTGACCCTGGCATACACTACTAAAGCAACAACCATGCTTTTTAACACTGCTGTGGGGCTGGCTCTGACTCGTGGTGACCCGCGTGTTACAGAGATGTGCTACCCGGGATTTTCTGGGCTGTCCTCTTTATGGAAGCGGGTCACGCAGGCCTTTCTTCCACAGTGCTGCCATGTGGGTTCCAGCCACCGACCTGCAGGTGAGCGAAAGTCCTTTGGATTCCCAGGGACCCCATCGAACAAAGCAGACCTGCTCCACAGAGACCCCACGGCTGCCATCTGTGTGGAACCCACAGCCACGTCTTCCCCAAAGAGCAGCTGGTGGATCTGAACTGCCCGTCTGGGTTAGCAGCCCAGCACTTGAACCACTGTTCAAGTATGTACCTTAGCGGTCGCACAGCGATCAAGCACTCATCTGGTAACAAGAAGGTCAGTGGTTCGACCCCACTAGCTGCTCCGCAGGAGAGAAAGTCGCAGCCTGCTTCCGCAAAGATTCACAGCTTTAGAAACTGGATGGAGGACAGGTCAACTCGGTCCTACAACAACCTTCTAACACCGCGACCCTTTCATACGGTTCCTCATGTGGTGGTGACCCCCAACCATACATTATTTTCATTGCTCCTTCATCACTGTCATTTTGCTACTATTATAAATTGGGCGACCACTGTGAAAGGGTCGTTCGACCCCCCAAAGGGGTCGCTACCCACAGGTTGAGAACCACTGCCCTACAGGCTCACTATGAACCAGAAGTGACTTGCCCGTGAAGGGTTTTCTTCTTTGATATGATGTTATGTTGTTTGGGGTAGCATCTTCATTGACATACATAACTCACACGACCTAACGCTCCCTTAAAGTATATCGTCAATGGTTTCCAGTGTGTTCACAAACTTGCGTGTGATGTCCTCCATCATTCATCGGAAGCTTGCCTGTCACTGCAGTAACAAACCCTGCTTGTTCCCTTTAGGCGTCACGCCCACTATTCCCACTGCCACCCGTCAATGGGAACCACGTGGTAATCCACTTTCTGTCACTCGGCACATTTGCAAGGTCCCATGCGGCCCGTGTCAGAGCTTCATTTCTTTCCATGGCCCAATAGCATGCCGTTGTCTCAGCCACTCATCAGCGGATGGTCACGGGGTTGCTTCCTTTCCGCAACAATGCGGTCATGAACACGCACATGAAAGCTTTCCTCTGAACATATGTTTTCATTCCTATTGAGTATACACCTAAAAGAAGCTGCTGTGTCAAGAGATAAATATAATATTTAACCGGCTGGTGGGGGGGGCTTCAAAATATCGTGGAAAATTTCCATTAAGCTCCAATTCCATTTTCCCATGAACTCTCCGAGGTCCTCTCATGTTATAGTATGACTACAGTGTTTATTATATATGAAAGGGCTCTGGTGCGACAGTGGTTACGTGCCAACGGCTAGCCACAGCAGTGGTTCAAACCCACCCAGCACTCAATGGTGGAGGGCGTGGCAGTAGGCCTTGGCAATCTGGGGGGGGGGGGAGTTCTACTTTGTCCTCCAGGGCTGCTAGGGGTTGGGATCGCCTCGATGGCGGTGGGTTTTGGGGTATTACATAGGAAATAAAGGGTACCGCTATCTTCACTCTCTTACAAAGTATATACCATCGTACTATTACTTTATTACACATTATAGTTTATATTACATACCACAGCAAGTTAAAAGTACCGTGTCAAGTGTGCTACGTCGTGACCTATAATTTCATTATGAGAGCTTTAATCATAAGAATGGTGGCTGGCACATCGGAGGAGGTACTAAAATTATTTGAGAAAACTGTTTAATTGCTCTCATCAATAATCATAACAATAACAACAAATTTATCAGTGAGTCATCCTACAGACTGGACAAGCCAGGGGCCCGAGGAGCAGCCAGCCTCCACACTCCCTGGGCCGTGAACAGCACGCTTGCCGTCTTTCACCTTTGTGTCCCAGCTTCGGTGGTTGGCAAAGGTGTGTGTTATCTTTCACCTGATTCTGGAAGCTGCTTCCCCTTTTCACTGTGGCTCCTGGGAAACTTGGACCCATAACTCATTCCTTTCAGATGCCACGTGACCCACAGCTCTCTCTTGCCTCATCTGGCTCCATCCCCAGGGGCCGAGGTGGGCATCCGCTACCTTTCCTGAAGCCTGTGCACCCTGGGGAGCTAGAAGGCAGGTTCACTTTCTACCTCAGCCAGGGAAAGACTTCAAACTTCTGGGCACTCTCCTGGCTTTGGCCACATCCCCATAGCTCCTGTATGCTCATTCACTACTGTTTCATCTCTCAGTAGATTCAGTGTCTTTAAGATGTAAACACCTTCATTTCCAAAGGGAATCCACGAGGAGGTTTCAGAAAGGTCATGGAAAACATGGAATTGGAAGACTGTGGACTATGACGGTGGGCTTTTTGAAGCCCCTTCACAGGGCAATGTGAAGTAGACACAAATGCCTACAGGCAAAACGTACATGGAAATACATATTAAAATATCATTTTGTAAAGTGACTGAAGTCTGGACAGACTGTTGCAGACCTGTGTGTTTCTGCTCTAGAAGAAATGAACAAATGTCAGAAAGATGGCAAAGATCTGGCAGCACCGCCCCGAGATGTCCTCTTGGAAGACCCAGGGCAGAAGGAGAGGGAAATGAAGCAGAACGATGGTGCTTTCATGCAAATCTGAAAAGATATCCCTCACACTACCTTGAGGCCCTTTATACCTCCTGTAGGGACTTTGTCATGCAAGACTCCCTATTCCCACAGAGCGGACGCCCGACTCCTAATATCTCGCTCTGTGGTTTCCAAGGCTGCAGCTTGTTAGTGGGGAGCCCATCACTCATCTTTGGAGCAGCTGGTGGGTCTGAACCACTGAGCTTTTGGTTAGCGGCCCCACACCTGACCATACCACCAGGGCTCCTAAGACAAGAACAGACGTGTTCAGAGTAACCAGGGTGCTGCACGTGTCCCTGTGTGTGGTGCAAAGTGCGCCCGGCCCTCCATGATGGCCCAGGGTGCCACTCACGTCATGTAACACTGCCTTACCCAAAACACCCCCGGCCCTGCACAAAGCTGGCTTTCAGGCCTGCAGGCACCCTGAAGGGCAGGGAAGAGAGCTTGGCTTACGTGAGCTTCTGTGCTCCCTTCTTCGCTGCCTCCTCCGCCCCATGGTGGTCCTGGGGCTCATGGGCTGGACTCCACGTGGAAGAGTGCCGGGGTTGGCGTAGGAGAAGGCGTGGTTCATGGTTGGCGAGGAGAAGGGCGTGGAGGACAGGGCTGGGGAGATGAGGGCACGGCCCTGTGAACCCCAGCTAGGCCCCTCCTCCCGCCCCACCGAGGGTGTCTGGGAGCCAAGCCAGTACAAGGAGCCTCCTCGGGTTGCCTTCCCTCTTTGACAACTCACTGCTTGCTGTGTGATCTCAGAGCAGTCTCTGTCCCTCTGTACCTGGTCAAGCCTGGCTCTCAGGGGCAGGAACCCATCTCAGCCCACCCCCATCAAGACCAGCAGCCTCCTGACTTCCCTGCCTCTTGGGTTCCGCCCCTGCCAAGCAGGCACAACTTCATTTCCAGGGGAATGGTGGGAAGGACTGGTGGGCCTATTACATCTGCTCTGGTCCTGGCTGGCCGGCGTGGTCCAGCTAGATGCCCTGCAGTGACCAGGGGGCCGGGGACTGTGGCAGGAGGGCAGGCAGGGGTCCCAGCGACGAGGCTGCTCACTCCTCTGCACCTTCACTGGTGGGCGAGAGAAGAGAGGGAGGGCGGGCGTTAGACCAATGGGCCCCCGCATGCTGCTATCTGTACCATGGAGGAGGTAGCGAGGGCCCGCAGAGCCTAGCAAGGCAATGCCACTCTGCTCACATGGTCTGGTCACCTGATGTGTGCCACACAGTGCCCAGACACCACTGGTAGCGCCCTCCCGCACCACACCTGGTTGGGGGGGGGGGCAGATTCCACCTAGCTCTGGAGCCCAGAGAATGCAGTCGGCTGGTGGCCTCCGGCTGCACAGCCTTCAGGCAACAGTGGAGCAGAGCAGGGTAGGTGGGACCCATGGCCGGGTCATTTCTGCTCTTCCTCAGACTCTCGGGGGAAACTCCTGTTCCAAGGGTCTTGAGGGGTCAGCTGAGATGGGATCAGACATGGCTTCTGCTTCCCCGCTTGACAGGAGGCCTGCCCCCCAATAGGGAGCACAATGCGACTGTGACACAAGCTGGATTCCATGCCCAGCTGCACAGAGAAGTTCAACTCAAGGGCAGGCAACGGAACTGCTGGCCCCAGTCAACCCCAAGCATCTATGCCTCAGGGATCGGGACTCTTCCTCCCGCCTCTCATCCTCCCAGCTAGCCCTTCTCCGTCCTGACTTTGGGGGCTCTGGCCTGGTCTACTGTTCCTTGGACAGATGGGTGGGGACCCACCGGAATCTCCTGCTTAAGGTGCTTCCAGGGCTGGGGAGCTCACCCCTGCTGAGCGCCTTCTTCCCACCCCTCCTCCCTGTGCTGTGCCCCTGCCCCATCTTGGGCCTGACAGACCCTATCACCAGCGGCCTGAGTGAAATCCTGGCTCCATCCCTGACCAATTGGGGGGAGTGGACAAGTCACTCAGCCTCTCTGTGCCTCGTAGTCATTATCTGCAAAATAGCACGAAAATAGTGGCTGTCTCCTAGGGTAATGGGGAGGATAAAAATGGGTTAATGTCTAGTTAAGGGCCTGGGCAGGGCCTGGCCCTCAGCAGATTCCCCACAGGGGATGGGGACCACCCATGGGACCTCACTGCCCTTCTTTGAGCCGCCGGTTCCTCATCTATAAAGTGGGACGGTGCTGACACTGGCCCCAAAGAATTGTCAAAAGGAGGACAAAAGAGGCCCTGCACTGTCTTCAATCTGGCTGACCTCGGAGTTAACAGCCCAATGCATCACCCCGACACCGCTCGGCTCCTGAGGGAGCTCTGCCATTGTGGCTTGATGAGACTGTGTCCAGTCCTGGCCGAGGCCCAGAAATAGACCCCTCTCAGACCCGCCCCCCCACAGTCAATCCAGAAGATGTCTTTCTCTTCTGGTGAGACTGGGTTTGCAAAGTAGCAACTGGGTACTTCGCCCCTGGACCTCACTCCTTGCTGTGGTTTTCCTGCCCATGATATCCTTCCTCTCCCAGAACTCGGGCCCTCACCTGAGCTACAGACCAGGGGGGCTGCAGCTGGCTCTGAGAGGGGGCATCCCTTGTCCACTGGTTGGAAGTGAAGTGAGTGCTTGAACCCGACTGGAGGGAGGACTGGGGTGCAGGAAGAGCTTCCCCACTCAGACCTTGAAGCTCCCTCCCTTTGGCCCCTCTCCACCCTGCCCTGCACTCCAGCTCTTAAGGCTCCCTGACCTGGGCTGGGAACCCTCTCAAGCCTCCCTTCCGCTTGGCTGCCTCCCTGGGACCAGCCAAGGGCCCTCAGGCGAGCCCAGGATCCACGATCTAACATCGCGGCGCACAGAAGCATTGTCCTCTGCCCATTCTAGTCCTGACACGTCTACCAGTGCAATCCACTTCGAAGGCCGCCAGGACAGCAGAGTCTCCGCTCACACTGGCAAGTTGTTCCTCTGCCCCACTGTCCCAGCATCAGCCACTTCAAGCCACCATTCCAGCTGCCCTGTCCAACTGGGCATGTGTTCTAGGAAGTTTTCATCGGGGAACCCAGTCTGCCCAGTGTTTTTTTTAATCATTTTATTGGGGGCTCTAACAGCATTCCATACATCAATTGTATCAAGCATATTTGTACATACGTTGCCATCGTCATTTCCAAAACATGTTCTACTTGAACATGAGGTGCAAGCTCCTTTTGTTTCCCCTCCCTCCTCCCATCCACTCCCACCCTCGTGAATCCTTGATCAATTATATATTGTTATTATTATTTCGTATCTTACACTGTCTGTCATCTCCTTTCACCCACATGTCTGCCCAGAGTTTTGATAGGGGAGCTCTCGGGCCCCACGCACCCAGCCCCCAGCCCACCCCATTAGCCCTCAGGCCTAAACCTGCAGACCCTGCTGGGGGACCCACCTGCCTCTGTGGGCTTCAGAGGTCGTCGACTATGGGGTGCAGGCAGGATCTCCAACTGCACTTTCTCCGAGACGCTGGCCAGGAGCTTGGTGGCCTCTAGCAGCGAGCAGTGCTCTGTGCTGGTGCCGTCGATGGAGAGGATGTGATCCCCAGCGTGCAGCGCCCCGCTCCTGGCCACATGGGGAATGGAGGGGAAGGCTGGGCCAGGACGGACAGAACTCTGGGTCACCTCCTCCCACCGGGCAGCATGCCGGGTGTGCCTCACCTGTCCACCACGCTGGCTGGCTTGATGCGGTCAATGGTAACGATGGACTTGCTGCGGTGGGAGCGCATGGTGAGTGAGATGCCCAGGGTGGAGCCTGGAGTCTTGGCAATCTCCACCATCAAGGGCCCGGATGCACTGGCCACTGTGTCTGGTACCGTGGAAGGAGAGGAGTCCCTTAAGATGCGACAGCTGAGTGCCTTCTGCCCCAGCTTAGGTCACCATCTTAACCCCCACCGCCCAGCTATTATACCCATTTTGACAGATAAGCCAACAGAGTGTGGCGAGGCAGGGGCCTTGTCTCAAGTCACCTGGCTGGCCAGCCAGCAGCAGAGAGGGCTGTGCTGGCCAAAACTCATTTGCTAGTATTGAGGGCCTGCTGGATGCCAGACACAAAGCTTACTATACCCCTCCTCCGCCTGCCATCTCTACCACCAACTCGGTCAGCTGCTCAAATGCATCCCTTTGCCGTGACCCTCAGCACCTCCCCCTCTCCCTCCCTGGCTGCAGCCAAGGAAGTCACGTCAGCTTGGCCTTCATACTTTCCGGCTCCCACCCCTGCTGCCCACCTCCTCAGCCGTCATCATCTTTCCATGGGCCGGCCCCAGATGCCTCGTACGGCTCTCCTGGCTGCCACTGTCACCTCCCCTTTGCCCTGTTCTCAGCTCACAGAGAGGAAGAGGTCAACCAGGTCCTGCAGGTCTGGCCCTGACACTGCTCTGCCCTCTCCTCCTGCCAGCCTCCCATCGCCCATCTGCTCTGGCCACAGCAAGCCTCCTTATGCCCACCAGGCTCTTGCCTCTGTGCCTTGGCGTCTACTGTTGCCCCTGCCTGAACTGCTCCTCCTGCAGATGTCCGCATCACTCCCTCCCTCCTGGAGCTAATAAAGAACATTGTCCGGCCCTTCCTGTCTCTCCTGCGGCCATCCAACACAGCCGATTTCCATCGATTTGGCTGGTAATCTGCCTCTTCCACCCTAACACCAGCTCCTGGGGAGCAGAGGTCCCACCTGGCTTGTTCAAGGTTGGGTGCCCTGTCCATCCAACAATGGCGGCACTTAGCCAAGTGCACAAGACCACACAGCCTTTGCAGTGATAAGGATTTGTGCCCAGTGCCTATCCCACCCCCTACCTCCTCCTGCCCCAGCCCTCCTTGCCCTTGGACCCACTCACCCGGGATGGCCACATCATACTCCACCTGGAAGAGGGCCTCGTGGCTACACTGCTTCAGGGTGGCCAGGGCAGCAGTGTGACTGGCCCCATGAAGAGGGACACCATCGATGCTGAGTAGCCGGTCACCCGCCTTCAAGGAACCCTCCCTGCAGGGAAGGGCCGTGCACCCTCAGAGGCAGGCGGGTCTCTGAGGACCAGCACAGGGAGGGAACACATGGGGACTGGGAATGAGTGGATGAAACAAGGGGTGGTGGTGGTGAAGTCAAGTCCAGGGTGACTTGAAGGCCCCCAGTCCAGGTCCAGACTCAGCCCCAGCTCAGTCCTCCAATGTTCGAGTTTCGATCGCTCACGCCCAGGGCACACGGTGTCAGGGAGAGCACACCACCCACTCCCTACCCCCCACGTGATCAGTGGTGACTCTGGCCCGGTGACAAAGGGACCTGGGAAAGAATTCAGCAGGGCGCCCAGGGGAGAGGCCCCAGCTAGAGTTCCTCTCCGTCTGTTTGCCCAGAGCACATGTTCCAGCATGAGGCCAAAGCTAATTTGGGCGGTTCTATGAATAGCGTATCACAGGGCTCCGTCCCAAAGACGGATTCAGATTCCTGGCTTCTCTTAAAATGGCCAGGAATCTCCCATCTACGAAGTCAGGGTGTCAGGGCCTGGGAACTACCTGGCCACGTCTCCTTGCCTGGCCCCTCTAGGCTAGGCCCACACAGAGCACGTCTGCTCCGTGCAGCCAGGGCTCAGGAGACAGGGTTACCGCTAACCTGCCCCCAAACTCTCATAATCACGCTTACAGGCTAGAGCATTGGACCATTGCAAAGGCAGGGAAAACTGAGGTGCAAGGAATGGAAGAAGAGCACCGCAGTTCACTGCGACAGTAACATGCTGGGAAGAACGAGCTTGCCATCCCTCCCCGCTGGAGCCCGGGCAGGCCAAGAGGTTCATCTGGGATGTGGGTTCAATGCTGCCTTTCTTTTCTTTTTTTTCAGGAGGCCGCTGGGGGAGGTGGGTGTCCTGTGGATGTCAGTAAGGGTTCCTCAGACCCACGGCTTACCTGTCGGCTGGGCCACCAGGCCGAACATAGGTCAGGACGAGTGGGCGGGACTTATGCCCGTCTTCATGGGAACCTCCTAAATGGAATTCGACAAGAGTGGGGATCATCTACCCCATCCCCTTCCCTGATCCAGCCCCTGAGTGAGTGGGCTCCCCAGCTCAGCTGTGTGTGTTCACGTCCTTGCTACCGCTGACCTCCGAGGGACACTGAGACACCAGCCGTGAACTGGCACCAGAGGAAAGGATGGGGACCATACTGGCAGTCTGATCTGCGGCAGGGCTTACTTCTTTCCCATGATGTCATCCTATTTCCCTTTTTTACTAGGCTGCTGGGCAGCTCCAAACTCAAATCTCTCAGCAGGAGCTTTTCACCATTATTTTGGGGTATAAATAACTATCTCCTCTTACTCTGTTTAGAAGTTATCTCCCGGAGAGTATCAGCCATCTAGGGCAATCAGACCCTACTGTCTGTCCCACCATAAGGGGGGCCCACTCCCTGCTGATGAGGATAGTGGATTGTTCCCCTCTGACAGTCAGAAGCAAGCTATTAAAAGATACATTCCTTAAGGTTAAACCGAACACCAGCGGAATTAGTATAAACCCCGCTCCGGCCCCCTGGCCTCCAGGAAGGGTGACTCGCATGCTGACCTCTGAGGACGAAGCCAAAGCTGTCGCCCTCCTTGTACAGGGAGACATCCACCGTCTTTGAAATGATTCCCGGGTTGTTCTCCGAGGCTGGGGAGAAATGGAGAAGAACTCCGTTGAGTCCCTCCGTCACTTATCCAAACTGGCAGATTCCCCAAAAGCCCATTCCCAGAGGGATGTGTGACCAGGCACAGAGACGACGTAATAATCCCTTTTTTGTTTGATAGGTAGGAAAAGTGAGGCTTCGAGGGCCCTCCTTCCTTCACATCCACTCAGCCCACCTCCTAGATAGACAATGGCAGAAGTCAGGCTTGAGTCCCCGGCCAGTCCAGGCTCAGGCTCAGGCCAAGGTCTCATTCCAGACAGGCCACAGTGCTCAGCTGCAGAGCGGGGGCGGGTGGGAAATCAAGGGTGCAGAACCAGTCACTCGGTCAGTGATCCTTCGGCAAAGTCCCACCCCTCCTGGTGACAGCATATACCACCAGGGTGGACAAAGGCCCTAGCAGAGGCCTGAATGCTTGTGGACAGTGTCCTTGGGTCACCCATTCCATCTGGCCCACCCCACCACCCAGGTTCTTGTGGGGAGACAGCTGTGTCCACCCACACCCGAGGCATTGGAGAGCGCATCCCCTGCGAGTGAGGGCACCCACCGGGCGGGGGCAGCTCATACTCCACCTCCAGCACCACACGCTCGCCCACGTTCTTGAGCAGGGTGATGATCTCATCGTGCCGGAGCCGGGTCAGGTGGATCCCGTTCACGGACCGGATGTAGTCACCCACGTTTAGCAGGTCGCTCCTGGGGGCGCACACAAAGTCACCGGGGCGGCTTGCCGGAATCCTTTATCCACGTGCCCGCAGGGCTGGCAGGCATCCGCATTCACCTGCCGTTCAATTCCTAGGACCTTGTCACCCGCATTTCGTAGAAGGAGAAGCTGAGGCTCGGAGAGGATTCTGACCTAGACCTGTCTAACCTCGAGGCCTGCCTTTCCACCCGTCTTGGTGGTTGGTCCTGGATGAGCCTACAGAGTAGACAGATCATCACCGCCTCTGCTGTTCCCGAATGTGCTTCCTGCGTTTCACCATGCATCTGTTCTGTTCGACTGGGCAGTCACCAGGCCCAGTGCTGGGTGCCCGCAGAGGGACAAGCTAACTACAGAAGCATGACACGGGGCTGCCCAAGCAGGGTCAGCAAAGGCTTCTCAGACCTGGTGGCCTCTTGGTTGAGTTTGGAGGGATGGTAGGTGTCTGTCAGGAAGATGCCATAGGGAGCGGGCTTTTCAGGGAGAGGGAAACTTCCTATGCAGTGGGGTCTGAAGGGCATGGTATGGCTGATGCGTCCTGGGCATCATGGCTAGGTCATGTCCTGGTGTCTGGGAAGGAGAAGGCTGGGGAGCCTGGCGTTACAGCTTCTACTGCAGACAGGTCCTGCCTGGACACCAACATTTTGGTGCCCTAATAGCTTGCCTAAGGTTCTAGTACATTCCCACTGGGCCTGGCCTCCATGATCCCTTCCTCGGGTCCCGTTCCCCCCCCCCTCAAGCCCCTTCCCTACCTGGCTGCAAGACCCCCAGGTCTCAGGTTGGAGACCCTGGGTTTCCCATCTTTGTCGGTGCCCCCTGAGATGGTCAGGCCGAGCGTGCTCCCCTCTTTCTTGATCAGCTCCACCACAGTGAGGCCCCGGAACTCCTCTGCCGATGGAGAAAGGGGTGAGCGGGCAGCACGGGGCAACCTGGGTTCCCACTGGAGAGCAGAGCGCATCCCTACAGTACACATCACCCCCCTTTTTGATGAGATGAGAGAGGAGATGTGACTTGTTCAAAATCTGAGCGTCAGCCAGTGGCAGAGCCACCATCGCCCGACCCCGCCCGGGGCCCATTGCTTCTTCAGGGCACGCGAGGAGCGGAGGACGGGAAGACAAGCTCCTTACCTGGAATGCTCTCTCTGCGGCACACCAGAGCCACGTCTGCTCCGCACGCGTCCTTGCCTGCTCTGGAGTAAGGTCCATCGTCTGGTGAAGAGAAAGGGAGAGAGCACCTGAGCTCAGTTTCCACCTCCACCTGTTTAGTGAACCGGTCCACGTGGAGGGTGCTGTTCTTTCGGGTCCCACTCCACCTAATTCTCCGCTGGGGATCCTCATGGCCTCTTCTCCCATGGAGGGTCTGCATAGCGTTCTCCTGAGCCCTGCTGTGTGCTGGAAGCTTCACAGCCATCCTGCGGTTAACCAACCATCTCTGTGTCCCTACAGATGGCAGTCTCATTACAGGGAGCAGTACTCATAAGAAAACTGAGGCTCAGACGGGACGGCGCACACCCACAGTCACACCGCTGGTGAGATGTGCACAATCTGCATTCGGACCCAGGTTTGTCAGCTGCTTTGTCCAGCATTACAGAGAACCCCCTCCGACACCGGCTGCCACATCAGTATGACGGTTGGCGGTGAGTGAACGCACACTGGTTGGGCCCTGTCTAGTCGTTTTTCATGAGACCTGCACTTTAAAGTCTGCAGGAACATTCTCAGGCATTCCAGGCAGACAGCATTGCCTCCTTAGCACTACTTCTAGAAGAAGCTCTCCTATTATTTCTTCCCAGCTTGCTGACCCCATTCTCCTTCTTTTGAGATGCTTACTGGATACACTCTGGGCCTTTGCACCTTTTCTTTCATGACTCATCACCTCTCTTCCTTATTTCCTAGTGCTCTGTCTCTCTAGGTGTGTCTAATCTGCAATTAAATCTTTTTTTTTAAAAAGCCTTTTATGAAAAGTTTCACCCATTCCACCATTTCAACATTCCACCTCAAAATATTTCAGTTATGTCAATAAAAAATGGGACTGTATTTCCTATGATGAAAATGCCATTACTAAACCTAACAAAATTAAAATATTTCTTTATTTCATACCATCCACAAACATAACATTACCATACAAATGAAAATAATCTCATTATTGCGCATCTACTGCTCACTCCATATTCAAATTTCTCTAATAGGTTCTTCATTTCTGTGATTATACTGTTTTGTTTTTAGAAGCTTTGTTTGTTCTTGTGCTTATCTCTTTTCATAGTTTGCTCTTCTTTCTCCCTTTTGCACCTGTGTTCCTAATCATTTAAAGGATTTTTAAAATCATTTAAAGGATTTTAAACATTCCTTTATTATTCTATTTCCTATTATCTCAACCTCTTGAGAGTTTTCTTCTGTCTGGAGGGCCTAAAGACTCCCCTTCATGGAGGAGTGTTTTCCTCATGGATTTGATAATTTGGGGATTGTGAGCTCATCTCTAGTGAAGTTTAACCCGTGGGAATTCTATTCAACCTGATTGAGGGCATGGCTCTTCAGAATCCAGACACTGCCATTTTTTTCCCCAGAAGCGTGACAATATTTGCATTAATTTATTGGTTCAAAGATCCCAGACCATAGCCTACAACCTACGGCTAGTGAGTCGATTCTGAGCATAGTGACCCTGTACAAGGTTTCCCAGACTGTCAATCTGATGGGAGCACCACCATCTTGCTCCCAAAGAGTGGCTGGCAGGCTTGAAGTGCCGACCTTGTGGTTACCAGCCCAATACTCCTCCCACAGCACCACTAGGCGTCCTTAGAAAGCCACTACCATCGAGTCAATTTGGACTCATAGCAACCCCATAGGACAGGATAGAGCTGCCCGGAGACTGGATCTCTGAGACTGTAACTCTTTACAGAAGTAGAAAGTCTCATCTTTCTCTCACAGAGTGGCTGGTTGTTTAGACCTGTTGACCTTGTAGTCAAAGACTTTAGGAGACCAATGCTTAACTACTACACCAAGGCTCCTGGGTAGGGTCCTT